>NC_134354.1:405993452-406684702 GCF_048569485.1 Anomaloglossus baeobatrachus | reverse complement strand
CCCAAGCATACAGCCAAAGCTAGCCAGGAGTTCATGAATGCAAAAAAGTGGAACATTCTGCAATGGCCAAGTCAATCACCAGATCTTAACCCAATTGAGCATGCATTTCACTTGCTCAAATCCAGACTTAAGACGGAAAGACCCACAAACAAGCAAGACCTGAAGGCTGCGGCTGTAAAGGCCTGGCAAAGCATTAAGAAGGAGGAAACCCAGCGTTTGGTGATGTCCATGGGTTCCAGACTTAAGGCAGTGATTGCCTCCAAAGGATTCGCAACAAAATATTGAAAATAAAAATATTTTGTTTGGGTTTGGTTTATTTGTCCAATTACTTTTGACCTCCTAAAATGTGGAGTGTTTGTAAAGAAATGTGTACAATTCCTACAATTTCTATCAGATATTTTTGTTCAAACCTTCAAATTAAACGTTACAATCTGCACTTGAATTCTGTTGTAGAGGTTTCATTTAAAATCCAATGTGGTGGCATGCAGAGCCCAACTCGCGAAAATTGTGTCACTGTCCAAATATTTCTGGACCTAACTGTATATATATATATATATATATATATTTTTTTTTGTAATTATAGTAAATACCTGTGACGCCCTGGACCAGGTCACAGGTCACTACACTCACCACATACACGCCCACACTAGAGAGGTACCATCAGTCAACCACAAAGACCTGATTGCCTCCCTCAGTGTTAGACAGGCACACAAGGTGGGCGGAGTCAGGTGGAAAGACACGCCCCCGAGGAGTCTGCTGGCCTGAGGCAGGAAAACAGTAAACAGTCCAGTTCAGTACAGCGGAGTGGAGAGTAGTGGAGTACAGTTCTGCTTGGGGCCTGGGCTGGAGCCTAGGACCCCAGATCAGTCAGGCAGGCAGACGGCAGTGACCGCCTGCAGGAGACCGGGAATATGACCTGCGGATTCGTGAGGGACCGGGACAGGGTAGTGGCCTGCCGGAACCGAACCGGGGAGCTAACTGGATACCGAAGCACCAGGCAGATCCAAGGGCCAGCGCCTGTGGGCAAAAGGGGCTCCTACGACACATACACGCCGGGGAGCTAACTATCAGTGCCAAGGCACAGTGGTCACACTACAAACATAGGTGCAGGAGAAAGGCGGACATTACCAACCCGACTAGGAACCTGCAGCCAGCTGCGGGCCACACTCATACCTTCGTTTGGTTTACCAGTGGCTCTGTGTGGTTTATTCTTGAGTAAACCAGTGCCATCCGGCACCACGCCACACCGCAGCCCTGCGCTCTGCACCCCGGCCCTCACACAACCGGGCCCCGGAACCAACATCCCCTACCCGCAGAGGGGTCAACACCTAGCTGCGCCACTACACCACTCCTGGCAGTTCCCGTACCTTAACAATCATCCCAAAACCCAAACACCAGCATCCTCCCCGCGCGTAGCGCCAAACACCCTTCCAGAGCGACGTGACCCTCGGGTCCGGAGGCGCTCGAGCCACCGA
The DNA here is from genome assembly GCF_048569485.1 of Anomaloglossus baeobatrachus. Lineage (NCBI taxonomy): Eukaryota > Metazoa > Chordata > Amphibia > Anura > Aromobatidae > Anomaloglossus > Anomaloglossus baeobatrachus. The sequence continues at coordinate 406,683,227 of NC_134354.1, read as the reverse complement.
CACACGCAAGCCCGGACCCGAGCGGCTCTGCGGTCGCAGCCGAGGCCGCGGGGCGGTACATACACATAATGTTTTACCTTCACTTTCAAGCGCAATATATATAGTGCCTACAAGTAGTATTCAACCCCCTGCAGATTTAGCAGGTTTGATAAGATGCAAATAAGTTAGAGCCTGCAAACTTCAAACAAGAGCAGGATTTATTAACAGATGAATAAATCTTACAAACCAACAAGTTATGTTGCTCAGTTAAATTTTAATACATTTTCAACATAAAAGTGTGGGTCAATTATTATTCAACCCCTAGGTTTAATATTTTGTGGAATAACCCTTGTTTGCAATTACAGCTAATAATCGTCTTTTATAAGACCTGATCAGGCCGGCACAGGTCTCTGGAGTTATCTTGGCCCACTCCTCCATGCAGATCTTCTCCAAGTTATCTAGGTTTTTTGGGTGTCTCATGTGGACTTTAATCTTGAGCTCCTTCCACAAGTTTTCAATTGGGTTAAGGTCAGGAGACTGACTAGGCCACTGCAACACCTTGATTTTTTCCCTCTTGAACCAGGCCTTGGTTTTCTTTGCTGTGTGCTTTGGGTCATTGTCTTGTTGGAAGATGAAATGACGACCCATCTTAAGATCCTTGATGGAGGAGCGGAGGTTCTTGGCCAAAATCTCCAGGTAGGCCGTGCTATCCATCTTCCCATGGATGCGGACCAGATGGCCAGGCCCCTTGGCTGAGAAACAGCCCCACAGCATGATGCTGCCACCACCATGCTTGACTGTAGGGATGGTATTCTTGGGGTCGTATGCAGTGCCATCCAGTCTCCAAACGTCACGTGTGTGGTTGGCACCAAAGATCTCGATCTTGGTCTCATCAGACCAGAGAACCTTGAACCAGTCTGTCTCAGACTCCTCCAAGTGATCATGAGCAAACTGTAGACGAGCCTTGACATGACGCTTTGAAAGTAAAAGTACCTTACGGGCTCGTCTGGAACGGAGACCATTGCGGTGGAGTACGTTACTTATGGTATTGACTGAAACCAATGTCCCCACTGCCATGAGATCTTCCCAGAGCTCCTTCCTTGTTGTCCTTGGGTTAGCCTTGACTCTTCGGACAAGCCTGGCCTCGGCACGGGTGGAAACTTTCAAAGGCTGTCCAGGCCGTGGAAGGCTAACAGTAGTTCCATAAGCCTTCCACTTCCGGATGATGCTCCCAACAGTGGAGACAGGTAGGCCCAACTCCTTGGAAAGGGTTTTGTACCCCTTGCCAGCCTTGTGACCCTCCACGATCTTGTCTCTGATGGCCTTGGAATGCTCCTTTGTCTTTCCCATGTTGACCAAGTATGAGTGCTGTTCACAAGTTTGGGGAGGGTCTTAATTAGTCAGGAAAGGCTGGAAAAAGAGATAATTAATCCAAACATGTGAAGCTCATTGTTCTTTGTGCCTGAAATACTTCTTAATACTTTAGGGGAACCAAACAGAATTCTTGTGGTTTGAGGGGTTGAATAATAAATGACCCTCTGAATAAACTTTTCACAATTTAAAAAAAAAAAATAAAAAAGAAATAACATTCTTTTTTGCTGCAGTGCATTTCACACTTCCAGGCTGATCTACAGTCCAAATGTCACAATGCCAAGTTAATTCCGAATGTGTAAACCTGCTAAATCTGCAGGGGGTTGAATGCTACTTGTAGGCACTGTATATATATATATATATATATATATATATAAAATGAGGTTTGGACGGTTTTGGGAGGAAGGTGGACAAGGCTGCCGAATCGAGTAATCCCATTTGCGCTGTTTTTCTGCCATGCACATTGGTTCCTGATCCTTGTGGGTCCCTTTTTTAACTTTTGAAGAGAAATAAAGAAATGAAAATTTTAAAATTTTACTCCAACCCTGGTATGCTGAGTCCTTGCTGGATTTCCTCATTTTTTCCTTATACTAATGGATTGACTCCTATTCCAGTCCGTGCAGGAGCTTGACTATCAGGTGGAAAGAGACCTGTGAGCTTCTTTGCTGGAGCTGGACGCTGGCCTATATACTCATATACATATATATGTATATATATATATATATACATATATATATATATATATATATATATATATAATGCAGTGTAATTATATAATGTGAATATACCCTACAGCAGACCTGCCATGTGCCGCAGAGTAGACTGTTCACTGGGCTCATTGACCCAAAGTAGGCAATGACTAAATCAAGGGAAATTATATTGAATCATTTCCTACAAAACATATATCCTATTATGTGTGGGGGCTGGGTAGCCATCATACTGTGTGGGCAGCTATGGTGTTCATTATACTGTGTGTGGGACTATAGGGGCCATCATACTGTGAGTGATGCGGTGATGGCATTATATTGTGGGATGGTGACTGTGGAGTTATATTGTGTGTGGGGACTGTAGTGGCATCATACTGTATCAGGGTCACTGTAGGGACATCATGCTTTGCTAGGGTTACTGTGTGGTCATTGTATTCTGTGTGGAGAGCAACATATTTTGTGGGTGTAATCAAGTGGATAAGGGTGAAAACACTAGCAGTGCTCAGTGTCAAAATTACTGTGTAAATGCCACATTACATATCCTTCTTCCAATCTTTAAGTTATGGCCAATATTGTGACAGAGTTTATGCACCATACTACCGCCTACTCCACCAAATATTTTTTTGGGGGGAAAGTCAAGAGAGGAGGCCAAATTAGGACGTTTTCTATGAGGCCCCTTAATTTTTATGCACCCTGCTGTCAAATAGTGTTTTCAAATAGGAATATCATCCAAAATTCAGCATTAGATTTACTAAGCTGTGATTTTTCTTTTCGTTTGTAGACTGCTTGAAAATAACAATATGAAAGTAATGCATTACCTGTATCTTTAAAGCACTACTCCAGCATTTTACTTTTTCAGCACTTTCATAGTGGTTTAAAGCTACCCCTGATTTTATTCTCGTCCTCCAGCGTTTTCATACTTTTTCATTACCGCACCGGTCCAACGGCGCTATCAGGGGCGTAACGATCGCGGTCGCAGAGGTCGCCACTGCGACCGGGCCCGCAGGGTTATAGGGGCCCGGCAGCCGCTCTGCAGAGCCGGCTGCCGGGCCCCTATGTGTAGTGCCACTATGTAGTGGCCGACTGCGCGACCGTTAGGGGGCCGGCCTGTGAGTCAGGGGGGCCCAGTGTCTGCAGGGGGCAGAGGGGCCCCTGACCTGGAGAGGCCACCAGGCGTTCTTGACCTGCTGCAGAGGAGATGTGCTCCTGCACGGCAGACGGAAAACATCCCTACCAGGACCTGCGATGACGTCACGCCCATGTGACTGTGTGGGAGGAGACACAGGATGCCGGGGAGAAAGCAGGAGAAGATACTTCGAGCACATGACTGGTAATGAGAAAAGAGGGGACATGAGGGGAGGGGCTGCAGGGTGAGTGGGATATGAGGGCTGCAGACTGTGACAGAAGCATGTGAAGGGTGCAGAGTGTTTGAGAGGGGTAAGTTGGGGTACGGGCAGGGTGAGATATGTGGGTCAGGGTGTGTGTGTGATATGGGGGTGCAGGCTGTATAGGGAGCAGGGTGTGTGACATATGGGGGTAGGGACATAACTACCGCAGTCGCAGGGGTCAGAAGGAGCTGAGAGGTACTTGTTTTTTTATTTTGCTGGCTGCATGACACATATAGGCCCGGGGAAGCTGCCTGCATGATACATGGAGGCCCTGGTGGGGCTGGCTGGCAGGCTGCATTACACATAGAAGCCCTGGGGGCTGGCTGCATGACACATGGAGGCCCTGGGGGGGCTGGCTGCATGACACATGGAGGCCCTGGGGGGGCTGGCTGCATGACACATGGAGGTCCTGGGGGCTGGCTGCATGACACATGGAGGTCCTGGGGGCTGGCTGCATGACACATGGAGGCCCTGGGGGGGCTGGCTGCATGACACATGGAGGCCCTGGGGGGGCTGGCTGCATGACACATGGAGGCCCTGGGGGCTGGCTGCATGACACATGGAGGCCCTGGGGGCTGGCTGCATGACACAGGGAGGCCCTGGGGGGGGGGGCTGGCTGCATGACACATGGAGGCCCTGGGGGGGGCTGGCTGCATGACACATGGAGGCCCTGGGGGGGATGGCTGCATGACACATGGAGGCCCTGGGGGGATGGCTGCATGACACATGGAGGCCCTGGGGGGGCTGGCTGCATGACACCTGGGGGGGGGCTGGCTGCATGACACATGGAGGCCCTGGGGGGGCTGGCTGCATGACACATGGAGGCCCTGGGGGGGCTGGCTGCATGACACATGGAGGCCCTGGGGGCTGGCTGCATGACACATGGAGGCCCTGGGGGGGCTGGCTGCATGACACATGGAGGCCCTGGGGGCTGGCTGCATGACACATGGAGGCCCTGGGGGCTGGCTGCATGACACAGGGAGGCCCTGGGGGGGGCTGGCTGCATGACACATGGAGGCCCTGGGGGGGGGCTGGCTGCATGACACATGGAGGCCCTGGGGGGATGGCTGCATGACACATGGAGGCCCTGGGGGGGATGGCTGCATGACACATGGAGGCCCTGGGGGGGATGGCTGCATGACACCTGGGGGGGGCTGGCTGCATGACACATGGAGGCCCTGGGGGGGCTGGCTGCATAACACATGGAGGCCCTGGGGGGGCCGGCTGCATGACACATGGAGGCCCTGGGGGGGCTGGCTGCATGACACATGGAGACCCTGGGGGGGCTGGCTGCATGACACATAGAGGCCCTGGGGGGGGCTGGCTGCATGACGCATAGAGGCCCTGGGGGGGCTGGCTGCATGACGCATAGAGTCCCTGGGGGGGCTGGCTGCATGACACATATAGGCCCGGGGGAAGCTGGCTGCATGACACCTGGTGGGGCTGGCTGCATGACACATGGAGGCCCTGGTGGGACTGGCTGCATAATACATGGAGGCCTGGGGGTGCTGGCTGCATGATACATGGAGGTCTATGGGACTGCATAATAAACATGAAGGACACCTTATACATAGACTATAGCAGCGCATTATACATGGAGGTCTATGGGGCTACATTATAATATATGGAGGACTATGGAGGCTACCTTACACATGGTCTGTGGGGGTGCATTATAAAGCATGGGGGACTGTGGTGCAGTATAAAATATGGAGAACTATGGGAAATGCATTATAATACATGGAGGACTATGGGGGTGCATTCTAATATATAAAGGGTTATGTGGACCCTTTATACTATATAGAAGGCTATGTGGGGGCCATTATAGTATTTGGAGAACTATATATGAGGGAGGAAAAAGATACAAGTATGGGATGGGAATGTTTTGTGCTGAGGGAAAAGGGCTCTTTCTCATGCTCTGCTATACATCTCTCAGCACCCAGCTTTCCCATGCTCTGCTATACATCTCTCAGCACCCAGCTTTCCCATGCTCTGCTATACATCATTTCTCAGCACCCAGCTTTCCCATGCTCTGCTATACATCTCTTAGCACCCAGCTTTCCCATGCTCTGCTATACATCTCTCAGCACCCAGCTTTCCCATGCTCTGCTATACATCATTTCTCAGCACCCAGCTTTCCCATGCTCTGCTATACATCTCTTAGCACCCAGCTTTCCCATGCTCTGCTATACATCTCTCAGCACCCAGCTTTCCCATGCTCTGCTATACATTATTTCTCAGCACCCAGCTTTCCCATGCTCTGCTATACATCTCTTAGCACCCAGCTTTCCCATGCTCTGCTATACATCTCTCAGCACCCAGATTTCCCATGCTCTGCTATACATCATTTCTCAGCACCCAGCTTTCCCATGCTCTGCTATACATCTCTTAGCACCCAGCTTTCCCATGCTCTGCTATACATCTCTCAGCACCCAGCTTTCCCATGCTCTGCTATACATCATTTCTCAGCACCCAGCTTTCCCATGCTCTGCTATACATCTCTTAGCACCCAGCTTTCCCATGCTCTGCTATACATCTCTCAGCACCCAGCTTTCCCATGCTCTGCTATACATTATTTCTCAGCACCCAGCTTTCCCATGCTCTGCTATACATCTCTTAGCACCCAGCTTTCCCATGCTCTGCTATACATCTCTCAGCACCCAGCTTTCCCATGCTCTGCTATACATCATTTCTCAGCACCCAGCTTTCCCATGCTCTGCTATACATCTCTCAGCACCCAGCTTTCCCATGCTCTGCTATACATCTCTTAGCACCCAGCTTTCCCATGCTCTGCCATACATCTCTCAGCACCCAGCTTTCCCATGCTCTGCTATACATCTATCAGCACCCAGCTTTCCCATGCTCTGCTATACATCTCTCAGCACCCAGCTTTCCCATGCTTTGCTATACATCTCTTAGCACCCAGCTTTCCCATGCTCTGCTATACATCATTTCTCAGCACCCAGCTTTCCCATGATCTGCTATACATCTCTCAGCACCCAGCTTTCCCATGCTCTGATATGGGAAAGCTGGGTGCTGAGGGAAAGATGTATGACAGAGCATGGGAAAGCAGGGTGCTGATAGAGGGATTTTAGATCATGGGAAACCTGGGTGCTGTGGGTAAAAGCCAAGTGTCAGCATCATTATCCCGTACCCTAAGTGTTGTGTACATGGAGGGGGGCCCCGGTCCAAAGTTTGCACCAGGGCCCATCAAACCCTAGTTACGCCACTGGGCGCTATCTTGTGATTCTAACTATTGATTGTCTGGAAGTCAGAAGTTCCATCCTAAGCTCCCAATAATAAGGCCAGAACGAGGCTCCCATAGAGATGTATGAAGTTGTGACCTTTGCCATGCTCCAGCAAAACACTTGCGCTGCCGGCAGGTCACAAATCACCAGAACCCGACAGAAGCAGTGGTGATAACTGATGAAGATGGTCATAGGTGAGTATAAGACAGGGGGCAGGGGACTTAATGGGGATTTAAAGCACAACTCCAGCGGTGAAATAAAAAAACTAGCTAGAGTGGTGTTTTAAGATCTGTATCAAATGCATTTAAAATATGGTTATCTGCAATATGCAGTACGTAATGGACAACTTTTAGATATCGCATACGTTTTGCTTTTACACAGCGGAAAAATTGCATTAAAATCAGTAGCAGCAAAATATGTTTGGGATTTCTTCTTCTTGTATTGTAAAAAGCGGTATCTTTGGTGATATCAATAACATTAATTGACATGCTATTTCCATTAAATCTGCAGCACCAGTCAACTTACTCTGGTTTTCTTTTGCAGCAAATGATGGAGGGTTATTAATCCTTTCCCCACTATGTGACATAAATGTACATCACATGTTGGAAGCAGATGTATGGAGGAGATTTAGAAGTTGGGCCCGTTCTATATACAGCTGATGCCACAGTGGTACACAAGCTTCAATTGCTTCTAACAGCAGGTGCTTCAGAGGAGATTGTTAATATGAATTTTACCATATACTGCATTACATATGTGTCATCCATGTCTGCCTTCTATGTATATGTGTGTGCCATGTATACTGCAGATTTCCTGGACTACGAGAGAGCTGCATGTTTTTTTTTTTATAAACTGGTAAATGAGGGAAAGTTTTGTGGAGTGTTTACTGTAGTAAATTATGAGGAGCCTTGGGTTAAATTTGAAGACACAGTATGGGGAGCAAGAGAGCGGGATGGGTTCGGGCACAGTATGAGGAGTTAAGTTGGTATGGGTGCAGACACAGTATGGGAAGTAAGAGGGGATGGATACAGACACATTATGAGCAGTTAGAGGGGATGGGTTTGGACACAGTAAGGAAGTGAGACGGGGATGGGTGATAACACAGTATGAGGAGATAGGCACAGATGGGTGCGGACACTGTATGGGGAGTGAGAGGAAGATGGGTGCAGACACAGCATAAGGAGTTGGATCGGATGGGTGTCGACACAGTATGAGGAGAAAGGGTGGGTGAGTGCTGACAAAGTATAGGAAGTTAGGGGAGATGAAAGCTGATACAGTATGAGGAGTTTTGTCATGTGACTTTTGTCCCGAGGAAGAAGAAATTGCTTTCAGAAACGCGTCAACAATGAAAATCACCATCTTATCATCTTGTCTGGATTTTTCACAGTGGTGTTGCGATATCCCACCTTTGCTTCTTTAAGTAATACTACTACCCCCAGGGATGCTGCAGAAGCCATCTTTGTCTTCTTAGTAGTTGTGGCTTTCACAACTACTCCATTTGAGCCTGTTTTTGACTTTCCACATTATCCACTATCCTCAGATAAAACCCTATTTGTATTACTTTTTTTCTTTCCAGTTTATTTCCTTCCCAAAATATGTTGCAAAAGCAACCCATGAGTTTTTTAAGGCAAAGAAGTGAAATATTCTGCAATGGCCAAGTCAATCACCATATCTCAACCCCATTGAACTGCATTTCACATACTTAACACAAAACTTAGGGCAGACAGACCCACAAACAAGCAACACATAAACTAGTCTGCAGTAAAAGCGTGGCAAAGCATCATAAAGGAGAAAACCCAGCATTTGGTGATGTCCATGGCTCACAAACTTCAGGCATTCATTACCTGCAAAGGATTCTCTACAAAGTATTAATGAACATTTTATTTATGGTAAAGTAAATTTGTCCAATTGCTTTTGAGCCCTTAAAATGAAGAGACTTTGTAGAAAAATGGTTGCAATTCCTAAACGTTTTACAGGATATTTTTGTTCAACTCCTTTATTTTACCTGAAAGTCTAAACTTCAATTATATCTCTGTTGCTTCATTTTAAACCAAAAATAGCGGCATGCAGAGGCCAAAAAGATTCGGTCACTGTCCAAATATTTGTAGACTTATCTGTAATTCTGTACCTCTGGTTGCTCTCGGTTGATGTATTCCTGTGCTGCTATATGTCCTGATCCTGTACAAATGTAACATTTCAGAACTTGTAAGATTGCATTATACAGGACTATGTTAATAAAGTATTGTGCCATCTGCCAATTTAAGGGTTACTATGTTTTTAATTATCTTAAGAGCATTAAAGGGATGGTCCCAAGGTTGTAATGAATTTGCATTAATTCTGTGTCACTCTATGTGACTGCAAACGTCTGAGTTCTCATAGCGTGTGGGACTGAACTTCAGGAATTTTGGCACAAATCCTCCTTGGTTCAATCTTCTCATCTCTAGCTTCTTTTTTTGTACTGAATCTTACCTAGAAATGTTTCCTTCCCGCTTACACTCCTTAACAATATAATTGAAACAGCAAAAAGGAAAATTTGGGAAATTATGGAAATCACAAGATCAATAGATATGTTAATGATATGCTTTGGTGGACTAGGTGGTACAGACAATTCTCCAAAATATTTCCGTAGCCATTTTTCAACAATGCCAGTCCGAATATTGCTCATGCTACTGTGAGCAGCCTGTATGGCTTAAGTGTGGTACCATGATCTGTAGAGTTTACGGATTATTTTCTCATTGCGCACATCTGGGACATCATTGGTCAACAATTACAAAAGGAGCTACCAGCAGCGGATGTTGATGTTTGGTGTGCTCACTGTGGATTCAGTGTGGCAGAACTTTCCTCATACAAACAATAACAACCTCATTTATAGCATGTCAAGGTATGTACATGCCTGGATTTCTGTGAGTGAGCACCATGCTCAATACTGAATAAATCAAGATCTTTTGAAAAATTGTTTACATTAGTGGATCATTTATGGATCATTATCATGTCTATCGATCCTGCGATTTCTATTAATCCATGACGTTTGCTTCTTGCTGTTGTTCTGTTGATGTTGGGTGCATATTCCTAATACTAATAATATTGCAATATAAGTCTTATTACATTACTAATAAAAAATCATTTTAAAGAAAAATATACACTGAATTTATTTAAACAGCAGAAAATAAGAAAACATATTTCGTACAAATTAAAACTTCCCTCTTGGTGTAAAGAAGTGGAATGGGTCAAGATCACTGATTTTAATGCACTGGAGTAGAATAAGGAAGGACATACCGTATTTTTCGCTTTATAAGACGCACCTGATTATAAGACGCACCCCCAAATTTGGTGAAGGAATAGAGAATTTTTTAATAAATGGGGTCCGTCTTATAATGCCAGTGTCCGTCTAATAAATAATATAGGGTATATGTCCCTCATAGCCCCCTCATCCTAAAATTAGCCCCCTTAATCTGGATATGGCCACCTTATATTGAACACGTCCCCCAGTGAAGCCACATTTCCCCTATGGCTGGCACACATCCTCTATGGCTGGCAGACAGGGCCACTGTGGCAGGCAGACAGGGCCACTGTGCAGGCAGACAGGGCCACTGTGGCAGGCAGACAGGGCCACATCACCCTCTGTGGCAGGCAGACAGGGCCACATCACCCTCTGTGGCAGGCAGACAGGGCCACATCACCCTCTGTGGCAGGCAGACAGGGCCACATCACCCTCTGTGGCAGGCAGACAGGGCCACATCACCCTCTGTGGCAGGCAGACAGGGCCACATCACCCTCTGTGGCAGGCAGACAGGGCCACATCACCCTCTGTGGCAGGCAGACAGGGCCACATCACCCTCTGTGGCAGGCAGACAGGGCCACATCACCCTCTGTGGCAGGCAGACAGGGCCACATCACCCTCTGTGGCAGGCAGACAGGGCCACATCACCCTCTGTGGCAGGCAGACAGGGCCACATCACCCTCTGTGGCAGGCAGACAGGGCCACATCAGCCTCTGTGGCAGGCAGACAGGGCCACATCACCCTCTGTGGCAGGCAGGCAGGGCCACATCAGCCTCTGTGGCAGGCAGACAGAGCCACATCAGCCTCTGTGGCAGGCAGACAGGGCCACATCAGCCTCTGTGGCATATCGCCCCCATGTTGCTGCTTTTAGTAAAATAAACTCTTTCCTTACCTTCTGCAGCACAGTCCTGTCTCGTGTCTCCCTCCTCGGGGTTGAACTCCTCCTGTCTCCTGCACTTCCTACTTCCTAGTTCTAGTGGAGGTCATGTGATCGGCAAGGCAGAGTGAAATCTCTGTGTGTCTAATCACAGCCAGCAGGAGGGAGACCGGGCAGACGCTGGAGGAGGTGAGTAAAGAGTTTATTATTTTACTACAGCAGCAGCACGGGAGGCTATATCTAACACAGGGGGAGGGGAGATCCTGTGCAATCAAAGGTAAGCACAGGCAGATAATATGCACAGCTCCCTCAGCCCATCAGCGCGATGCAGTTTCAGCACCACGCTTCTGATGGACAGCGGCTGTGCATATTATATGAGCGGGAGCAGGAGATCAAACGCTGCCGCTCCCAGCCCCAAGCAGTCCCCAGCACCGCTCCAGAGCTGCTTGCACCTCCACTGGACTCTGTGTATATATATATATATATATATATATATACACCCCCCCGTATATTCGGATTATAAGACGCACCCCCTACTTTCCCCCAAAATTTGTGGGTGGAGAGGGGTAACCAAGGCCTGTCTTATATAGGAGATGGAAAAAACATGGCCGAAAGGGGCGGAGCTGTGTTCACATTCAGAAAAAAAACTACATATAACTGAATAGGATAACTGAAGTGAGCACTAATATATATATTCTGAGTGCAAGCCAAAAAAATACATACTATATAAGGATAAGGCTGCACATCAAACTTAGAAAATGGTATAATGCCTCAAGCATATGGAAAAATATTGGAAAATACAGTGGCTTGCACTCAGAATATATATATTAGTGCTCACTTCAGTTATCCTATTCAGTTATATGTAGTTTTTTTTCTGAATGTGAACACAGCTCCGCCTTTTTCGGCCATGTTTTTTCCATCTCCTATATAAGACAGTCCTTGGTTACCCCTCTCCACCCACAGCAGTTTTTAATTGCAATGAGATGACACACAGTTAGGGTCACAGAGCTAGGGACCCCAATATAGAGATATACCTTGACGAGGTTTTGGGGCTCAGTTACATTGATCAATGCGATTGCTAAATATCTCCTTTTTCCTAATATTCATGGCAGGTATGCAATTCATTATTCACATGTTCAAGTTAGCAAGTAGCATTTTTCATTGTATTTTCCAATATTTTTCCATATGCTTGAGGCATTATACCATTTTCTAAGTTTGATGTGCAGCCTTATCCTTATATAGTATGTATTTTTTTGGCTTGCACTCAGAATATATATATTAGTGCTCACTTCAGTTATCCTATTCAGTTATATGTAGTTTTTTTTCTAAATGTGAACACAGCTCCGCCCCTTTCGGCCATGTTTTTTCCATCTCCTATATAAGACAGTCCTTGGTTACCCCTCTCCACCCACAGCAGTTTTTAATTGCAATGAGATGACACACAGTTAGGGTCACAGAGCTAGGGACCCCAATATAGAGATATACCTTGACGAGGTTTTGGGGCTCAGTTACATTGATCAATGCGATTGCTAAATATCTCCTTTTTCCTAATATTCATGGCAGGTATGCAATTCATTATTCACATGTTCAAGTTAGCAAGTAGCATTTTTCATTGTATTTTCCAATATTTGTCCATATGCTTGAGGCATTATACCATTTTCTAAGTTTGATGTGCAGCCTTATCCTTATATAGTATGTATTTTTTTGGCTTGCACTCAGAATATATATATTAGTGCTCACTTCAGTTATCCTATTCAGTTATATGTAGTTTTTTTTCTAAATGTGAACACAGCTCCGCCCCTTTCGGCCATGTTTTTTCTATCTCCTATATAAGACAGTCCTTGGTTACCCCTCTCCACCCACAGCAGTTTTTAATTGCAATGAGATGACACACAGTTAGGGTCACAGAGCTAGGGACCCCAATATAGAGATATACCTTGACGAGGTTTTGGGGCTCAGTTACATTGATCAATGCGATTGCTAAATATCTCCTTTTTCCTAATATTCATGGCAGGTATGCAATTCATTATTCACATGTTCAAGTTAGCAAGTAGCATTTTTCATTGTATTTTCCAATATTTTTCCATATGCTTGAGGCATTATACCATTTTCTAAGTTTGATGTGCAGCCTTATCCTTATTCAGTTATTAGTAGGATCCTTCAAAGGCTTGCTGTGCTGCATAAACCTACTATTCAACCACCCCTAACCAGTGCTCACAAGCAGAAATGGTTGCAGTGGGCCCAGACATACATGAAGACAAATTTTCAAACAGTCTTGTTTACCGATGAGTGTCGAACAACCCTGAATGGTCCAGATGGATAGAGTAGTGGATGGTTGGGGGATGGCCACAATATCCCAGCAAGGCTACAACATCAGCAAGGAGGGGGAGGAATCATGTTTTGGGCTGTAATCATGGGGAGACATCTGGTAGGCCCCTTTAGGGTTCCTGAAGGTGTGAAAATGACCTCTGCAAAGTATATAGAGATTCTGACTGATAACTCTCTTCCATGGTACAAAAAGCAGAAACGTGCCTTCAGGAGCAAAATCATCTTCTTGCATGACAATGCACCATCTCATGCTGCAAAGAATACCTCTGTGTCATTGGCTGCTATGGGCATAAAAGGAGATAAACTCATGGTGTGGCCACCATCTTCCGCTGACCTCAACCCTATAAAGAACCTTTGGAGAATTATCAAGCAAAAGATCTATGAGAATGGGAGGCAGTTCACATCAAAACAGCAGCTCTGGGAGGCTATTCTGACATCGTGCAAAGAAATTTATGCCGAAACTCACCAAAAACTCACAAGTTCAATGAATGCAAGAATTGTGAAGGTGATATCAAAGAAAGATTCCTATGTTAACATGTAACTTGGCCTGTTAGGATGTTTTGGATTTAATTAGCTTTTTAGTTCAGTGAATGTTACCTCCTAATGCTGCAAATTCCACAAATAAGCATTTTCAGTTCTTTAAAACATATAAAATGTTTAGAAACTCCACTGTGCCTAATAATTTGGAACAATGCATTTTGAGTTTTGTTTTTTTTTAATTTTGAAGAATATACTGTTATCATTGGGAGGTTTCTTCAATAAAATTCAATGTATACTCTAACAGGTGATGACGTTTATTAGACAGACTGTCATTTTCACCGACCATTTAGGAAAATCAGAGAAAAATATAATTTGCATAATAATTTGGAACATGGTTTATATTGTACACATCTTATTTTACAGCATACACATTATGTAAACTTTCTGCAGGTATAAACAACACTGCTGCATACACAATACATGCACATTCACCTCTGCTATATACACACATAGCTCTGCTTCTGCTATATACAGTCATATGAAAAGGTTTGGGCACCCCTATTAATGTTAACCTTTTTTCTTTATAACAATTTGGGTTTTTGCAACAGCTATTTCAGTTTCATATATCAAATAACGGATGGACTCAGTAATATTACTGGATTGAAATGAGGTTTATTGTACTAACAGAAAATGTGCAATCCGCATTTAAACAAAATTTGACCGATGCAAAAGTATGGGCACCCTTATCAATTTCTTGATTTGAACACGCCTAACTACTTTTTACTGACTTACTAAAGCACTAAATTGTTTTTGTAACCTCATTGAGCTTTGAACTTCATAGGCAGGTGTATCCAATCATGAGAAAAAGGTATTTAAGGTGGCCACTTGCAAGTTGTTCTCCTATTTGAATCTCCTATGAAGAGTGGCATCATGGGCTCCTCAAAACAACTCTCAAATGATCTGAAAACAAAGATTATTCAACATAGTTGTTCAGGGGAAGGATACAAAAAGTTGTCTCAGAGATTTAAACTGTCAGTTTCCACTGTGAGGAACATAGTAAGGAAATGGAAGAACACAGGTACAGTTCTTGTTAAGCCCAGAAGTGGCAGGCCAAGAAAAATATCAGAAAGGCAGAGAAGAAGAATGGTGAGAACAGTCAAGGACAAACCACAGACCACCTCCAAAGACCTGCAGCATCATCTTGCTGCAGATGGTGTCAATGTGCATCGGTCAACAATACAGCGCACTTTGCACAATGAGAAGCTGTATGGGAGAGTGATGCAAAAGAAGCCGTTTGCATGCACGCCACAAACAGAGTCGCCTGAGGTATGCAAAAGCACATTTGGACAAGCCAGTTACATTTTGGAAGAAGGTCATGTGGACTGATGAAACAAAGATTGAGTTGTTTGGTCATACATAAAGGCGTTATGCATGGAGGCAAAAAAACACGCCATTCCAGGAAAAGCACTTGCTACCCACAGTAAAATTTGGTGGAGGTTCCATCATACTTTTAGGCTGTGTGGCCAATGCCGGCACCGGAAATCTTGTTAAAGTTGAGGGTCGCAAGGATTCAACTCAGTATCAGCAGATTCTTGACAATAATGTGCAAGAATCAGTGACGAAGTTGAAGTTACGCAGGGGATGGATATTTCAGCAAAACAATGATCCAAAACACCGCTCCAAATCTACTCAGGCATTCATGCAGAGGAACAATTACAATGTTCTGGAATGGCCATCCCAGTCCCCAGACCTGAATATCATTGAAAATCTGTGGGTTGATTTGAAGCGTGCTGTCCATGCTCAGCGACCATCAAACTTAACTGAACTGGAATTGTTTTGTAAACAGGAATGGTCAAATATACCTTCATCCAGGATCCAGGAACTCATTAAAAGATACAGGAAGCGACTAGAGGCTGTTATTTTTGCAAAAGGAAGATCTACAAAATATTAATGTCACTTTTATGTTGAGGTGCCCATACTTTTGCACCGGTCAAATTTTGTTTAAATGCGAATTGCACATTTTCTGTTAGTACAATAAACATCATTTCAATCCAGAAATATTACTGAGTCCATCAGTTATTAGATATATGAAACTGAAATAGCTGTTGCAAAAACCCAAATTGTTATGAAGAAAAAAGGTTAACATTATTAGGGGTGTCCAAACTTTTTCATATGACTGTACATACATAGCTCTGCTATATACATGCATAGCTCTGCTCCATACACACACACACACACACACACATCTGCTCTAGACACACACAACTCTGCTACAAAAACACAACTGTGCTACACACAGATCTGTTACCCAAACAGTTCTACTCCTAAGGAAGTCATTTTGGCGATTTGTATGGAGTAGCAGTCTCTACATGATTTAATTTCTGGAGGTTAGGACGCAACTATAAAATGGGAAATCCAATGCAAAAATGGAAAGCAAAGGTTCCTGCTTCAACAACAGGTTCTTATTTATTATATGTAGATTATGTACACAGCATTATTTAACTCAGTAAGCGCAATACACTGGAGATCAAAATTAGAGAACAACACACAATTTCCTAAATGTTAAGGTCATTATGTGATTATATCCTAACATGAGTAAACTAGCAGTATTTTAAGCTTATTTCATAAACTGAATTTATTCCAAAGCACATACTTAAAGGGAACCAATAATCAGGATTTTCATAGTGATATTTCTGCTTCACATAACTTGTGTTATTTTCTGCTCTATTCTATGCCATGTTGTGTATAAATATGTGACCCTTCAGATTTTGTATTATACTGAGCCTGATGAAGAGACCTGCGTGGTCTGGAAAGCTTGCTATTATTACCATCTTTTCAGTTAGCCATTAAAAGGTATCAACTACTGAGGACTCTCAGTTCTTTTAAACAAACTTTTTTATCTCTACTGGCTAACACGGTACAAAGATATATTTTACGTGTAATTAAAAGTTATACTTTAACTCGATACTCACAATTGTGCTATTATCCTCAGTTGCAAATACCAGTCAAGTAGCTGCTGATTTTTTAAAGTTTACTTTCTTGGATTTGAAAGCCTAAACATCCGAGCTGATCACTAATGGACCATGGACCACTGATAGGGCCAGTACAGCACTGGCTTTAGGTTATATACAAAAATCCCGATGATTGGTTCCTTTTAAGTATGTGCTTTGGAATAAATTCAGTTTATGAAATAAGCTTAAAATAATGCTAGTTTACTCATGTTAGGATATAATCACATAGGACTAGCTTTAGGTTATATATGAAAATCCTGCTGATTGGTTCCCTTTAAACTTTAAATGATAAAAATGAAAAATGAAAAAGAACACTGATCAAAATTAGAGAACACTTTCAGACACCCACAAGGCGTTATTGGCATTAATCTGGCACCTAAAGTGAATTTCCTTTATTATCTGACAAACCCTGACAAACTGGCAGCCTAACTTTCCAGTGTGCACTGACTTTGCAAAAATAGTGTGCCTGAAACCCTCCGGCAGCAGGTTATCAAGATAAAGGCCAAAGGGGCAACCCTATCAGCCATAGCAAGAGACATTTGTCATTCCAAGTCTGTGATTTTGAGAATATTGCATCTTTTCAAGATCACAAACTATTTCATGTTCCCCAAGAAGGCTGGTCGCCCTTGAAAGACAAATGCAAGAGAGGACGGGATAACGTGGAGAATCTCCATGGGTAATCATTTCAACACTGCAGCTGGAATTGCTCCCCAGTTATGCATTGAACAGGGTAAAGATCTGTCTCATCACACAGTGTCACGACATTTAAGAGCATTTGGACTGAAAGCCAACTTTGCAGTGACCAAACGTCTCATTAGAAGAAAGATTCAAAAGCCTAGATTCACGTTTAGTGAAGAGCATGTTGTGTGGACAGAGGACAGGTGGTCAACAGTTCATTTTTGTGATGAAAGAAAGTTTAATTTATTTGGGTCTGATGAGAAACATTATGTTCATCAACAACCTGGAGAAAGACTGAACCCCAAGTATGTTAAGAAGTCAATGAAAGGTGGTGGAGAAAGTGTAATGGTTTGGAGAACGTTTTCAGCAGCAGGAGTTGGACCTATCACTAAGGTACATGGCAGAGTGAATGCAAGTGTGTATCAGAACCTTCTTCAACAACACGTGGTTTTTTACTTGCGTTTATCATTTAATCAGTCATCAATTTTCATTCAGGACAATGCTGCCTGTCACACAGCAAAATGAGTAAAGCAGTTCCTTGAAACAGAAAACATTGAAACAATGAAATGGCCAGCTCAGAGTCATGATCCAAACAGAATAGAAACCCTCTGTAAAATCCTTGGTGACAAAGTTATGGCCAAGAAACCCACAACAATCAAAGAACTGAGGAAGAGACTGGAAGAAGAGTGGACCAAAATCACATCAGAGCAGTGTGAGAGTCAAGTGACCATTCCCTTCTACTAGAGATTCTCTCATCATTTGGCATCACAGACTTCTCCGTATCTTGGATCCCCTGAAACCTATCTGACCGAACTTTCAGCATCTCCCACTCTTACTCCACTTCCTTCTCTCACCCCCACCTGTCGGTGTCCCCAAAGTTTCAGTTCTTGGATCACTGCTGTTCTCCAACTACATCATTGGCCTGGGACAGCTCATAGAGGACCACAGCTTTCAGTATCATCTCTATGCTGATGAGACACAGATCTACCTCTCTGGACCGGACATCACTTCCTTACTAATCAGAATACCACAATGTCTGTCTGCTATTTCATCCTTTTTCTCTGCTTGAGTTCTAAAACTTAACATGAGCAAAACAGAATTCATTATCTTTACTCCCCCTCACTCAACCCCCCCCAACAGATCTATTCATCAATGTCAATGGCTGCTCACTTTTTCAAGTCCCCTGTGCTTGCTGCCTGGGGGTAACTCTGCACTCTGTTCTCGTTCAAGCCACACATCAAAACCCTCTTCACCTCCTTCAGCCTCCAACTCAAAAATATCTCCCGGAATTGTATATTCCTTAACCAAGAAGCTGCAAAAGCACTAGTGCATACCCTTAATAATTCCCGCCTGAACTATTGAAACCTCCTGCTCTGTGGCCTGCCTTATAACACTTTGTGGCCCTAGAATCTATTCTAAACTATGCTGGCCAACTAATTCACCTGTTCCCGGGCTACTCCCCGACCTTTCCTTTCTACCAATCCCTTCCCTGGCTTCCCATTGCCCAACGACTGCAGTTCAAAATTCTAACCATGCCATACAAAGCCATCGCCAACCTGTCTCCTCCATACATCTGTGATCTAGTCTTCTGGTACTTACTTGCATGTAACCTCCAATCCTCACAAGAGCTCCTTCTCTATTCTCCTCGTATCTCCCCTTCACACAATTGCATCCAAGATTTCTCCCATGCATCCCTCTGGATCTGTCTGCCACAACAGATCAGACTCTCGCCTACCTTGTAAAGCTTCAAAAGGACCCTGAAGACCTACCGCTTTCGACAAGCCTACAACCTGCAGTAAACCTCAATCCACTATAGTGTCTCACAACCATCGCCACCCTCACCTATCCACACCCATCACTTTTAGACAGTATGCCCTCTTGGGCAGGGTCCACTCTCCTCTTGTACCTGTCTGTCCATTGTATTGTTCATGATTATTGTACTTGTCATTATGTGTACCTCTTTTCACATGTAAAACACCATGGAAAAAATGGCACTATAAAAATAAATAATTATAATGATTTATGCATTTCGAGTGTAGTCACACTCTTAATTATGAAAACCGCGTAGATGCGTACGCACATATTGAGCTTACTGCATTAAATAATGCAGTGTACATGCACCACATATAGCAAAGAAGAACTTGTTTACTTGTGAGCAAGGATGGTTGACCTTAGGGAGATCAACATCCACCACTGCGGAGACACCATCACGTGTTTCTCAACGCAGTGATTCTAGAGCAATGCCCCCTGGGAAATATTCAAAGTAAGAAGGCCTGCGGAGACACCATCACATGTTTCTCAACGCTGGCATGTGATGGTGTCTCCGCAGGCCTTCTTACTTTGAACTTGTTTGCTTGAACCGGAACTTTTGCTTTGTATTGGATTGTGGATTCATGCTGCGGCAGAGCAGACACTCGAGCTCCAAAAAGAATGAATATAACATAATGGTGGGTTGGACTTAATTTCATTAATAAAATTAGGAAGTCATCACCCTACCCTCGCACATGACGAAAGATATACCCAAAGGAGAATATCTCTACATCAGGAGACATTGTTCTCAAATTGATGATTTTCGTATTCAGGTAATGGAAATAAAAAATAGATTTATCCAAAGAGGACATCCGATAGATGTTCTGGATTCCAGAGACTGTATTAAGTCATCTAATGTATCTGCTACCTGATTGCATGAGTTCATGTTTTACTATAACACATTTATATAACCACGATTTTCAGCTTTAGATACCTTGGATTACACCTGTGTGTTCATTCTTCGTGACCTTTAATGTTTCTATATCTGGTCAGGCTGTAGTAATAGGTGTTTTCTGTGCTTCACATAAAGCACTTAGCTATAGTTTTTCTGGGTTTAACAGGTACAAACTACTTTAATCGTGGGCACTTATCTATGGTGTGCCAACCTCAACATTCAGGTAGTATTATTTTGAGGTACTAGCAAGACTCATCTAATATCTACTTGATATTTCTTTTTTTTTTAAGCTATATCTGTTTTTGACTTGGTGTATTATCTCCATGTCATAATGTGTTGTTATGCGCTTTTTGGAATCTATGTTGTGTTTATTTCTTTGATGCATAAAAACTGATATTTTAGGGGATTTGGTTGATAGCAAGGACATAACTATAGCATTCATTTCTATCTAAACTGATACAGTATCTTATTGCACTGCTGATTTTTTAACTATACTGTGATTCTCATTATTATTAGTAAATACTACATTATTGCACTTATGGCTGAAAATTGCGATAAATTAATATCATTGGTGTTAATCATATAATGCATCATTGTACAGTGGGGAAAATAAGTGTTTGATACACTTCCGACTTTGCAAGTTTTCCCACCTACAAAGAATGGAAAGGTCTGTAATTTTTATCGCAGGAACACTTCAACTGTGACAGACAGAATAAAAAGAAATTCAAAAAATCATATTGTATGACTTTTTTATAATAATTAATTTTCATTTTATTGCACTGGAAAAAGTATTTGATACAATAGAAAAACAGAACTTGCATTTTGGTACAAAAACCATTGTTTGCAATTACAGAGATCAGATTTTTTGTAGTTCTTGACCAAGTTTACACACATTGAAGCAAGGATTTTGGCCCACACCTGCATACAGATCTTATTCAGATCTTTTAGGTTTCCAGGGGGCTGTCACTGGGCAACATTGAGTTTCAGCTCACTACAAAGATTTTATTATTGGGTTCAGGTCTGAAGACCACTCCAGATACAACAAGAAGTAAATGGCACTTCCTCTGTGCTGATGGTAATACAGTCAGGGCCAGAAATATTTGGACAGTGACACAAGTTTTGTTATTTTAGCTGTTTACAAAAACATGTTCAGAAATACAATTATATATATAATATGGGCTGAAAGTGCACACTCCCAGCTGCAATATGAGAGTTTTCCCATCCAAATCGGAGAAAGGGTTTAGGAATCATAGCTCTGTAATGCATAGCCTCCTCTTTTTCAAGGGACCAAAAGTAATTGGACAAGGGACTCTAAGGGCTGCAATTAACTCTGAAGGCGTCTCCCTCGTTAACCTGTAATCAATGAAGTAGTTAAAAGGTCTGGGGTTGATTACAGGTGTGTGGTTTTGCATTTGGAAGCTGTTGCTGTGACCAGACAACATGCGGTCTAAGGAACTCTCAATTGAGGTGAAGCAGAACATCTTGAGGCTGAAAAAAAAGAAAAAATCCATCAGAGAGATAGCAGACATGCTTGGAGTAGCAAAATCAACAGTCGGGTACATTCTGAGAAAAAAGGAATTGACTGGTGAGCTTGGGAACTCAAAAAGGCCTGGACGTCCACTGATGACAACAGTGGTGGATGATCGCCGCATACTTTCTTTGGTGAAGAAGAACCCATTCACAACATCAACTGAAGTCCAGAACACTCTCAGTGAAGTAGGTGTATCTGTCTCTAAGTCAACAGTAAAAAGAAGACTCCATGAAAGTAAATACAAAGGGTTCACATCTAGATGCAAACCATTCATCAATTCCAAAAATAGACAGGCCAGAGTTAAATTTGCTGAAAAACACCTCATGAAGCCAGCTCAGTTCTGGAAAAGTATTCTATGGACAGATGAGACAAAGATCAACCTGTACCAGAATGATGGGAAGAAAAAAGTTTGGAGAAGAAAGGGAACGGCACATGATCCAAGGCACACCACATCCTCTGTAAAACATGGTGGAGGCAACGTGATGGCATGGGCATGCATGGCTTTCAATGGCACTGGGTCACTTGTGTTTATTGATGACATAACAGCAGACAAGAGTAGCCGGATGAATTCTGAAGTGAACCGGGATATACTTTCAGCCCAGATTCAGCCAAATGCCGCAAAGTTGATTGGATGGCGCTTCATAGTACAGATGGACAATGACCCCAAGCATACAGCCAAAGCTACCCAGGAGTTCATGAGTGCAAAAAAGTGGAACATTCTGCAATGGCTAAGTCAATCACCAGATCTTAACCCAATTGAGCATGCATTTCACTTGCTCAAATCCAGACTTAAGACGGAAAGACCCACAAACAAGCAAGACCTGAAGGCTGTGGCTGTAAAGGCCTGGCAAAGCATTAAGAAGGAGGAAACCCAGCGTTTGGTGATGTCCATGGGTTCCAGACTTAAGGCAGTGATTGCCTCCAAAGGATTCGCAACAAAATATTGAAAATAAAAATATTTTGTTTGGGTTTGGTTTATTTGTCCAATTACTTTTGACCTCCTAAAATGTGGAGTGTTTGTAAAGAAATGTGTACAATTCCTACAATTTCTATCAGATATTTTTGTTCAAACCTTCAAATTAAACGTTACAATCTGCACTTGAATTCTGTTGTAGAGGTTTCATTTCAAATCCAATGGGGTGGCATGCAGAGCCCAACTCGCGAAAATTGTGTCACTGTCCAAATATTTCTGGACCTAACTGTAGATGTAGGGGTGCGCTTCAGGTTCCAAGGCCCCCTTGTCAATATAAAAATACAAGGCACTCCCAAGATTGTCTGCAACGTGTGATTTAAGACCACTCCAGGACCTTAAAATGCTTCTTATAGAGCCACTTCTTAGTTGCCTTGACTGCTTGTTTCGGATCATTGTCAAGCTGGAAGACCCAGCCATTACCCATCTTCAATGTTCTTACTGACAGAAGGAGGTTGTTTACCAAAATCTCATGACTCCATCCATCCTTCCTTCAATATGGGGCAGTCGTCATGTCTCTTTGGCAGAAAAGCAACCCCAAAGTATGATGGTAGGGACGGTGTTCTTGAGGTTGTACTTATCCTTCTTCTTCCTCCAAACACAGTTAGTGGAATTGATACCAAAAAAGTCTATTTTGGTTTCATCTGACCACATAACATTCTCCCATGCCTACTCTGGATCATCCAGATAGTCATTGGCAAACTTCAAATGGACCTGGACATGTGCTGGCATGCCCTGTATGATTTTAATCCATTATGGTGTAGTGTGTTACTACCTGTAGTCTTTGAAACTGTAGCCACAGCTTTCAACAGATTATTGACCAGGTCCTCCCATGTAGTTTTGGACTGATTTCTGCCTTTTCTCAGAATCATCCTTACCTCAAGGCAAGATCTTACATGGAGGCCCAAACTGAGTAACATTATTGAGAGTCATTATTTGTTTCTTCTATTTTATAATATTTGCGCATAAAGTTGTTGCCTTCGCACCAAGCTGCTTGCCTTTAGTGCAGTAGCCCATTCCAGACTTGTAAAGGTCTGCAATTTTGTCTCTGGTGTACTAAAGGCCGCTTTATATGCTGCGATATCGTGACTGATATCGCTAGCGTGGGTACCCACCCCCATCGGTTGTGCGACACGGGCAAATTGCTGCCCGTGGTGCACAACATCGCGCGGACCCGTCACACTACTTACCTGCCCTGCGACGTCGCTGTGACCGGCGATCCGCCTCCTTTCTAAGGGGGCGGTTCGTTCAGCGTCACAGTGACGTTACAGCAACGTCACTGAACCGCCGTCCAATAGAAGCGGAGCGGCGGAGATGAGCGGGACGAACATCCCGCCCTCCTCCTTCCTTCCGCATTGCGGGTGGGAGGGAGGTAAGGAGAGGTTCCTCGTTCGTTCCTGCGGTGTCACACGGAGCGATATGTGCTGCCGCAGGAACGATGAACTACATCGTTACTGCAGCAGCAACGATATTCGAGAATGGACCCCATGTCACCGATGACCAATTTTGCACGTTTTTGTGATGATGCAAAATCGCTCATAGGTGTCACACGCAACGGCATCGCTAAAGTGACTGGATGTGCGTCACCAATTCCTTGACCCCAACGAGATTGCTTGAGCGATGTCGCAGAGTGTAAAGCGGCCTTTAGAAAACTCTTTAGTCTGGGCCATGATGAAGAGGTTGGAGGGAGATTGATTGAGTATGTGGACAGGTGTCTTTTATAAAGATAAGTTCAGACAGCTGCAATTATTACAGGTAATGAGTGCAGAGTAGGAGGTTTCTAAGGCTACATGCGCACTCTGCATCTTTTTGTGTTCATAAACTGCAGCCAAAATGCAGCCAAAACTGCACGTTGTCAGAGAGCCTGGTAATGTCACAAAAAATGCTTGTAATTGTAGGTGTGTTTTTGCTGCGTTTTCAGTGCGTTTTTGGTGTGTTTTTCACAACATGCGTTTTTGCTGCGTTTTTGTGACAAATATTGAGAAAAACGCAGGACGAATGAACATGCTGCATTTTTTTGTCACAAACTTTTGACAAATTAAACGCTGACAAATAAACTGAAATGTGCGCATAGCAAATCTGACTTCTCATACACTTTGCTGGGAAGTCAAATGTCAGAAAGTTTTGACAACAAAACTACAGCCAAAAACGCACCAAAAATGCAGCAAAAACGCAGCCTTGTAGACTTAACGAAAAAATAACAGGTCTGTGAGAGCAGAATTTTTATTGGTTGGTAGGTGATCAACTACTTTTTTCATGCTATAAAATACAAACTATTAAAAAATCATAAAATGTGGTTTTCAGGATTTTTTTTTCTGTCTATCACAGTTAAAGTGTATCTATGATAAAAATTACAGACATCTCCATTCTTTGTAGGTTGGAAAAATTGCTAAGGCAGTGTATCAAAGTCAATAGGATACTCAAACATATTTCCAAAAGACTCTCCCAGGAGGTCTGGGGGGGACAGTAAAATTGCTGAAATGGAATGGGAACATCATGTGAAAGACACCTAGACACATCTCTGACTCCCAGGTCACTGCTGGGACTGTTTTCAGAGTATTAAGCTACTTGTATGTGTGACGCCCTGGGCAAGCCAGGGGTCACAGGTAATGACATCACCACACCCTACAACCTGGTTAGGTACACATAAGCTAGACCAGAAATCCTTGTTGCCTTCCTCCAGGGGCTGATGTCCACACCAGGGGGTGGGCCAGGCGGTTGGCTCCGCCCACCGAGGAGTTCACAGTCCTTGAGGCGGGAAAACCAGGCAGATGAGTTTAGGAGTTGAGTGGTTAAGGAGCAAGTGTGAGGAGGAAAGTGACAGAAGTAGAGCCTGAAGTTGGTCCGGGTGTGTGCCCCGGACTGAGACAGCAAGGTTAGCAGACGGCGGTGACCGTCTGCAGTGGAGGCTGATCGGAGGTTGCTGAAAGGACCGTGGACGGGTGGTGGCCCGGTGGTACCGGACCGGTATACAAAGAGAAGCCAGCACCATTGGCAGGGGCCTTTCGGATCCCGGCAAGGCTAGGAGTCGCCGTGAATTTGCCAAATCCGTCAGTGAAGGGGACCTCCGGGTCTCCAAACAACTAAGTCCCGATTGAAGGCAACAGTCCAACCGTATGAGAGAGACACTGCCACCGCCAAGGCACCAGTTTCTCAGGGACAGCGCCTGCGGGCAAAGAGGGGCTCCTCCGGCCCATATCCAAGTCGGGGAGCGGGTTAGCGGTGGGAATCCATCGCTACCAACATTTCACAAGGTGCAGGGAAAGAGACAGTCACCGTTAACTACCGGGGAAAAGCAACAGCAGCCGTCCGTGGGAACCGTCTTTCCAGCCGTGTGTTTTACCGAGAACTGTGTCAACGTCTCAGGCTGAGTGAGTACCACCGTGCCGTACGGCACAGCGCTGCCCCCGCGACCCTGCACCTCACCAGGCCCCGCACTCGGCCTGCCATCCACCCCTACCCCATCACCGGGCCCCGGGACAACCAACCCCCTACCCACGGAGGGGAGAAATAACAACAAAGCTGCTCCCTGTCACCGCTCCCGGGATCCCCATACAGAGCAGCGGTGGTGTCCACACAATCACCACAACCGTGGGTGGCGTCACGGACAATACATCCCCAAAACCAAACCCCTTTTCACTCACGGGCGAGGAGTGCCGCTCGAGTCCCCGGGATCTGGCCCATCGCTCGAGCCACCGAGCAGCGGAGGCCGCAGCAGCAGTGGCAGCCGGACCCGAGCAGTGGGAGAGCGCGGCGTCCCCTCCTCCGCCCGCGACATATGGAGTGACAATAAAACATTCAATACTGAAGATAAAATGCATTTTACAGGAATAAACTGTTAGTAAACATTACGACATTTACTGTATTTTTCGGATTATAAGACGCACTTTTCCTCCCAAAAATTTGGGAGGAAAATTAGAGGTGTGTCTTAAAATTCGAATATAGCTTTACCTGAGGGGCCTGTCTGTGCGGCGATCGGGTGCGTACGGGCAGCCGGTGCCTTTGGCTGCGTGTGGGCAGCAGCCGGGTACCTGTTCCTGTATGCGGGCGGCAGCCGGGTGCCTGTGGCTGCGTGCTGCCGGCAGCCAGGCGCCTGTGGCTGCGTGCTGGCGGCAGCCGGGTGCCTGTGTGCGGGCGGCAGCCGGATGCCTGTGTGCGGGCGGCAGACAGATGCCTGTGTGTGGGCGGCAACCGGGTACCTGTTGCTGCCTCTCTGTGCGAGTTGGCATGCAGACTGATGGCTGCCACTCTGTGCATGCGGGCGGCTGTGCGGCAGGTTTCCTAGTGTGTCCGCGGTCCCAGTTTCAAATGATGGTGCCAGGAGTGGGCGTGTGCGCAGATGGAGCCATTGGATGAAAGCTCCATCTGCGCATGTGCCGCTCCAGGCGCCATCATTTCAACCGGGACCGTGGACACTAGGACACTCACCGCCAAAGCCTGCTGCACCACTCACCCGCTGCTGCTGCTGCTGTCACTAGTAACCCGCGGCGTCTGCCACCACAGATGCCGCCACGCCTGCGGCCACTGACCCGCCGCGCCTACCAGCACAACCTCTGCCTCCTGTGACCCCGCTTCACCACCACTGCTGCCCCCCTCCGGTAAGACAACATAGGAGTATAAGACGGACCCCATTTTTTTTTTTTACCTTTTTTTTATCTCTAAACTTGGGGTGCGTCTTATAATCCGGTGCATCTTATAAAGTGAAAAATAGGGTATATAAAACAAATTAAAAAAGATAAAAATAACATCTCCACCCCTTAGGCTATGTTCACATGTAGCCTTATTTAAAAAACAAAGCAGTTGTGCATTTCAGTCAGGAAAAAAGAATCATATGCATTAGTTTTATGAATTCTCATTGCTTTTGCTGGTATTGTAAAAATCAGCTCTTAATTTGAATAAAACTCATTAAAGCTGCAGCAAAAATGCAATGTATGAACAAGGACTTAATAGTCAGGCTACCAGAAGACAGCAGAGGAGCATAAAGCCAAATCAAATGTTCCTTTATTTTGGTGTATTCCCATGTACCCCTTCGCACCCAAAAAATGGTATACAGTTTCCTGTCCTCCTCCTCCACCATATAAAAAGGGTCTTCTCTCCAAATGTTTAGAGGGTCATCAAGCGACCCTGAGTCATACATTTTAGAGGGTCAGGTGGCTCTCACTCATAATTTGTATTGTCCATGGAGTTGAGCCAAATCTGAAGCTCACAGGCCACAGTCACTGCTCCCTCCCTACTTAAGTTGATTCTATGGGTTTTTAGTGCTGCCAGGGGCATCATCACTGATAGATTAGAATAAAATTGATTTTTTTACATAGCAGCAGTGAGGTCTGTAAGGTTAGGATCTCTGCCTCCATGTCTGTAATACACTATCCCTTCTCCAGAAACTCACCCTACACTAAGTGCAACTAGGAGCAATATTATTAGAGAATAGAATAGATTTAAAATAGGCCTGAAAAGCACTTTTGGGTTAACATAGCAGCAAAGAATGAAAGGCTAGAATCCCTGCCTACATGCCTCTAATACACTATCAATTCTTCACTACCTCCCTACACTAATTGCAGCTAAGAGCGGTATTATTAGAGAATAAAACAGATCTTTTTTGTGTAGCATCAGAAAGGTTTGTAAGGCAACAATCCCTGACTACATACCTCTAATACACAATCCTTTCTCCAGCAGCTAGCCATACACGAAATGCAGCTAAGGGCGATATTATTGGAGAATATAATAGATTTTTTTATGCTGCAACAAGGAGTGTAAGACTACATTTACTTTATTTTCCATAGCAGAAGCTCTCCTAAAACTATTTCCGGGTACAGTGAACGAAACATGGCATCACCAGGTCTTATATAAACTTGGCACTTAATGTGACTGGTCAATCACAGTAATGCCAGCAGCCATCATGGCTACTGCATTATTGTGATTGGCAGGAAATCCCTGCATGTATAGTGACTGAAAAATAACTGCAAAACATGGGGGGTAGGTATTCAAGCATGGCACACGAGTACAAGGAGGTTTTTATCAAGTATCAAGTTTGCCAAAGCACCCTGATGCTCAATTGAATACCAAGCAACATTTAGAACGCTCATTTATCACTGCTTATAACCACAAAATGGCTACATGACAAAGTGTGACCAACTTCAGAAGGTCACAAGGAATTTTAGTTTCTATTGGCTTTTTGGAAGAAAATGACTTGTAAGTTGTAAAAGGAAATGTGTGCATCAGTTATAATGTTCCCACATGCCATTGACCCAATCTGTGTAGACCATCCTTATCTAGGCCCATCAAGAGTACAAGCCATTTCAGTACTCCACCAACTATTATCCTGAGGCTACTTGCTACACTGTAGTAGATTACCCTGCTGTCTATTTCAGGATTTGTATATCCTTCTGATTACTGCTAAAGAAAAACAGTTTTTAATATCTACTTTTTATTGGCATAGTCTTGGTGAAAAAAAAAAAAACAACTCAAAAAAGTCTAAAAAAAAGTGTTTCCTTTGAATATTGATTTAAAAAATACCCTTTTCTGATGAAAGTGTATCACTAACAGCTATTTTGACTTTCCATATGCTTCCTTGTGTTTTTTATGGCTCTTCTGGGTCATATAAACTCAATTTCACAAACCCAGCAGATTGGCAATTTAGTGATGGAAAGAAAATCACTGGTGATCACAGTAATTTCCCTGTGTCACAGTGACAGATAAGGTACATCTTATCTTCCTGGATCACTGTAAGCGTTAAAGGGACTGTGTTTTAGAAAATGTCCTGTTATTTAAATCGGGATTTAGGTTTTTGTGTTAAGGTATTTTTTAACATTTTTGATCATTTTTTTTATCAATTTTTCATTCTAGAAGCAGTGTTAAAAATTCAGAAATCTTCCAATTTTACACTGGTCAATTGACTTAGCACAGCTTTTTTGGCAGCCACATGGACATAAGCAACAATAAACTGGCTCTGAGGGGTGCTTCACACACAGCGAGATCGCTGCCGAGATCGCTGCTGAGTCACGCTTTTTGTGACGCAGCAGTGACCTCATTAGCGATCTCGCTGTGTGTGACACTGAGCAGCGATCTGGCCCCTGCTGCGAGATCGCTGCTCGTTACACACAGCCCTGGTTCGTTTTCTTCAAAGCCGCTCTCCTGCTGTGACACACAGATCGCTGTGTGTGACAGCAAGAGAGCGACAAATGAAGCAAGCAGGGAGCAGGAGCCGGCGTCTGACAGCTGAGGTAAGCTGTATCCAAGATAAACATCGGGTAACCAAGGTGGTTACCCGATATTTACCTTAGTTACCAGCCTCTGCAGCTCTCACGCTGCCTGTGCTGCCGGCTCCGGCTCTCTGCACATGTAGCTGCTGTACACATCGGGTTAATTAACACGATGTGTACAGCAGCTAGGAGAGCAAGGAGCCAGCGCTAAGCAGTGTGCGCGGCTCCCTGCTCTCTGCACATGTAGCTGCATTACACATCGGGTTAATTAACCCGATGTGTACTGTAGCTAGGAAAGCAAGGAGCCAGCGCTCAGTGTGCGCGGCTCCCTGCTCACACTGGTAACTAATGTAAACATCGGGTAACCATACCCGATGTTTACCTTAGTTACCAGTCTCCACAGCTTCCAGACGGCGGCTCCGTGCAAGCGCAGCGTCGCTTGCACGTCGCTGCTGGCTGGGGGCTGTTCACTGGTCGCTGGTGAGATCTGCCTGTTTGACAGCTCACCAGCGACCATGTAGCGATGCAGCAGCGATCCTGACCAGGTCAGATCGCTGGTCGGATCGCTGCTGCATCGCTAAGTGTGAAGGTACCCTGACCCTCTTGACTTGAACAGAAGTTTTTTTCTTTTATCATGGTCTGATCTTTCAGAGCTCATTGTCAAGAGAGGATGAGGAGGTGATTTGTGAACATTGTCTATTTTGAATAGTAAATAATGTTATCTGTCACTGTGAGTCTATATGAGATAAAAATGAGGCTGCTGAAAAGTACTGAACAGGAAGTTTGAGTCTAGTATTAGGTCTAGTGGCTAGTGTGAAAATAAAAAGATTTTTATTTTTTTAATATAAATGGTTTATGGAAACTCTAAAGGGGGCTTTACATGCAGTGACATCACTAGCAATGTCGCTCGTGAAAGCACCCGCCCCCGTCGTTAGTGCATCATGGGCAAATCGCTTCCCGTGGCGCACAATATCGGAGGTACGCGTCACACATACTTACCTTCCCAACGACGTCGCTGTGGCCGCCGAACAGCCTCTTTTCTAAGGGGGTGGTTTGTGCGGCGTCACAGCAACGTCACATGGCAGGCATCCAATAGTAGCGGAAGGGCGGAGAGCAGCCACATAGAAGTCACGCCTACCTCGTTGCCGGAGGACGCAGGTACGGTGTTGTTCGTCGTTCCTGGGGTGTCACACGTAGCGATGTGCACTGCCTCAGGAATGACGAACAACCTGCGTCCTGAAACAGGAACGACATTTTGAAAATGAACGATGTGTCAATGATCAGTGATTAGGTGAGTATTTCTGATCGTTAGCGGTCGCTCGTACGTGTCACACGCAACAACGTCGCTAACAAGGCCGGATGTGCGTCACGAATTCCGTGACCCCAACGACATCTCGTTAGCGATGTCGTTGCATGTAACGGGGCCTTTAAAGTTTTGGGTATCGTGGTTAAAAGAAGTATTGACTCTATATCAAGATGTTAACCAACAAAAAAAGTAACTAAATAAAAACGTATGAAAAAAAAAATTGAAAATTGAAAAGAACATCAAGTAAACGTGTAACCTAAAAAACTAAAATAATTTTCTGAAGACATATTTATTTTAAGACTAAAAATATGTCCTGGATTGACCTAAATGTTCAAATTTTATTTATCATTGAACTTATTGGTCATAGGCATTTTCCATTTAAGGAACAGAAATAAGAAATTAACAGACTTTCCAAACCTCTGCATGATAGACACTAATGGTACTGAGCAGACCACATTTACTACAAAATATTATTTATCCTGATGTCTCCATAACATTTGATGTTAGTGTCAGTGCTACTGTCAGGCTACCATCAGGGGGAGCTGAAGCTCTGCAGGAAAAGACACTACACAGAGCTGAATCAGCATGGAGGTGGACATACAGTGTGTGCTGGAGCACTACCCTGCAGAGTCAGCCAAAATACAGAGGCCACGGGGCGTACGAAAGATGGTCAGGCAGGCCAGGTCATACACAGTAAGGTGAGAAAGAAGACTGGAGGAACGAGCAAAAGCGGGTTCGAGATCAGGCAGAGGTCAGTACCAGAGGAAGCAACTGAGTGGGGAGGTAAGGAGAAGGGGGAACGACTGGGGCTATTTTGGGAAGGAAGAAGGTGGGATGGAACACAGACAGAGCACAGAGTAAGGACAGATCAGGAAACACTTACAGGGACCAACAATCACAGGCAAAGTAGTGCTAAGCTTATAGCTGGTGCTGGTTCACCAGTGATGACAGAATTTAAAGCATCCAAGCTCCAGAAGTGAGGCCCAAGAGAAGGCTCCACCCCCTAGCCATGTGGACGGGGAGGTGGAACCATGACACCTACCCTATCCAGCCAACATGTAAGGACAGTTAGAGTGTGGGCTGGGCAGATAATCAGAAATATGGATGATTTTGTATAGAATTATTTTTTTAAGGGGCAATTTCACACAAATGCATTAACCCCTATACGAGATGCATGAGAGCTCTATTTACATGTTTGATCCTATGCTCCATTTTTTGTTCCATTTGAAGAACAAACAAGTGGTATTTATGTACAAAAGGAATCTGTTGGCTAATTTGTGCAAACAGAAGCAGAGAGGCCTTACTGATTATTATGAAATCCATACAATTTCTGTTTCCAGTCTTTAAAAAAAAAAAAAAAAAATAATGCAAATCAGAAGTGTATCACAACTTTGTCCTCTGTTCTAACAAGCTTAAATCAAACGAAAACCTCATGGACCATATAATGATTAAAGGAGACCCTTTGCATTTATTTGCATTGGTATGTTGTGGGCATGAATTTTGTTTGTTTGTTTTTAAAATTGAACAGACAAATGGATGTGTCAACTCAGAATAAAGCCAAATTCAGATATCCATGATACAGACTGTGATATCCAGACCAGTTGTGGCTCTCCTGACCTCTATGGTAGCCATGGGCAAGGTCATCATCTGTTACACCCTGACTGACACATTACATGATTTTGGGGTCCTGGCTGGGCGTGTGGACTGTGCTACCTTGCAGGCTCTATGATGCCATTTATTTCAGCTGGCCAGGACCAGATGGTAGAAAGCTCAATGGAGGAGACCACCATTTCAAAATAAACTCTTTACTGAAGGGTAACTTGATAGGAAGTATATACAGTAGATAGCGGCTGCATAGCTTCATGAATAGTTCTTTTACAACATGGAGCTTTTTGATACACAATCAATTACGTCTCCAAGCACAATCTCTTTACTTTAAATTCAATTTCTTTGTTGTGTTAGCACAATCTCAGCTCAGTACTACAGCCAAGTTAGGGGTGCTTCACACATAGCGAGATCGCTACCGAAATCGCTGCTACGGCACGGTTTTGGTGACGCAACAGCGACCTCATTAGCGATCTCGCTGTGTGTGACACTGAGCAGCGATCTGGCCCCTGCTGTGAGATTGCTGATCGTTACACACAGCCCTGGTTCGTTTTCTTCAAAGGCGCTCTCCCGCTGTGACACACAGATCGCTGTGTGTGACAGCGAGAGAGCGACGAAATGAAGCAAGCAGGGAGCAGGAGCCGGCATCTGGCAGCTGTGGTAAGCTGTAACCAGGGTAAACATCGGGTAACCAAGGTGGTTACCCGATATTTACCTTAGTTACCAGCCTCCGCAGCTCTCACGCTGCCTGTGCTGCCGGCTCCGGCTCTCTGCACATGTAGCTGCAGTACACATCGGGTTAATTAACCCGATGTGTACTGTAGCTAGAAGAGCAGGGAGCCAGCGCTAAGCAGTGTGCACGGCTCCCTGCTCTCGCGGTTATGATCGCTGCTTCGGCTGCTGTGTTTGACAGCTAAGCAGCGATCATAACAGCGACTTACAAGGACGCTGTTACGTCACAGAAAATGGTGACGTAACAGCGACCTCGTTGTCGCTGTCGCTTAGTGTGAACCAGCCCTTAGTTTGAATCCTAATCTCAACACATGGTTCTGCATCTTCTTCCTCTTAAAGGAAATAATGTGCCAATAAGCTGGACCTTATCTTCTCCACTTCTGATGCTTTGGATCTCCCCTCCATACTCTTTCGTCTCAAACTCTCTGTTTCATCCTGTCTAGATGCCTTTCTGAGTTATAAACGCATAGCCATAGAGCTAGGCATCCTGTCCCTGTTCCCTTCTCCTCGTGGTCACTCTGTACTTCAGTCAACGCTCTCTCTTTCTCTGTAATCAGGATCATGTTACCTTTTACCTCGGTCTCCTCTCTTGTTAGGGACACGCACGTCATGCGTCTCTGCTCACTAGTCAGACCTTAGGTCCGTGACTATTGTACGCTGGATTCCTGACAAGAAACCATCACTGTCCCTTCACTCTAGCCCCTCCCACTCTTGCTTATCCAGTCATAAACTTCATCTTAATCTTTTCTCCAGCATTGCATACTTCCACATTATTAATGCATGTCTCAGCTCACATTACAATAACTATACTTGTGTCTTCATGGAGGAACATGGGCAGTATGTCCATCTTCTTACACATAGACAAATAGTTAAAATGTAAAATTCTAGCTACCTGTCGCCTCCACTAGAGAAGGAACTTACTTACTGTTATACACTACATTTAACTGAATTATAGAGTAGTATTCAGTGAGTTTGTGGGATCCCTCTAGCAGTGGCTTCAGGCAGCCAGAATTGAATAATTTAAAGGGAACCTGTCATTTGATATTTGCTGCCCAAACCACAGACAGCATGAATTAGAGTCTAGCTGTGAAATTTCAGCAAGGTATATTTTAATGTAAATAGGCAGATGACATACCTTGAAAGGTTGGTTGTGGACTATGTGTCTTGGCTGACTAGTCCAAGGCTGGTTCCAGGTCCCCTTTGACTGACAGGTTTCTTACTATGATAATACATAGGAAAACATCTTTACGGTATGGAAACAGAGTACAGAGAAGCTTTCTTGTACTGAATTT
This sequence comes from Anomaloglossus baeobatrachus, assembly GCF_048569485.1. Taxonomy (NCBI): domain Eukaryota; kingdom Metazoa; phylum Chordata; class Amphibia; order Anura; family Aromobatidae; genus Anomaloglossus; species Anomaloglossus baeobatrachus. Next base: position 406,648,544 of record NC_134354.1, on the reverse strand, counting down.
AGGACTAGTCACTTGAGGTGCATAGTTTACATCTGACTTTTTAAGGTATGTCTTTTCTGAAACACCACAGTTTTTCCGATGCAAGAGAATCATATGTGACATGCTAATGACATTCTGTTCAAACTCTTCTGTGAGCGTTAGACGAGTGTCATACTGTGATATCATTCTCTCACATGTGAAGAAGATGGCGTAACGCTATGTCCCTGCGCTCCTTGCTCTGTTGCAGGAACGTGCACTGTCACTCACGGCCACGGCCGGTGTCTCTGCCTCTCTGGTTCCCAGCCCATCCTGCCTGTTGGCACCTGGGTCCAGCCTGTCCTGCCCGTACCTGCCTACCAGCCCGTCCTGTCTGTTGGCACCTGGTTCCAGTCTCATCCTACCTGTACCTGGACTCTGCCTGCCAGTACCTGGACTCTGTTTATCCATCTCCATCCTGCCTGTACCTGGATTCTACTTGTCTGTCCTTCCTTGCTGTGCTTGAGTAAACCGTATGAATATATAACCAAGGTGTCTATCAACATAAATCAAAAAGAACCCTTTAAAACTCAATTTTTATTAATATAAATTAACATATTTTATGAAAAACACACACCCGTGTGAAAACTAAAGAATCCTATAAATATATAAAACACAGTTTTAATTCAATTTTAAAAGGAGGGGGAGGGGAACAGGGCTATTGCTCTATTGTTTCCCTTCCTAGCCAAGGAGGTTGGCACCCTAGAAAATACAAAATGGCACCCCCGCTCACTGAAGGCTGACATCCTATCCCTACACTGGCAAACATACTGTGTAAGTGCTGCTATCGTAGGTGTAGGGACAAAATACACATAGTGAAGTAAGATAATCAAACCATTCAATCTTATACAGAATAGAATACCTCAATTGGTCTTAGTTTTTGGTCATTAAAAATAGATCGAATTTCATCAATATAGTAAATACCCCCATGATTTCACTCTTCAGTATAATATAGTAAACACCTCCGTAATATAAATCTCTCTTAATCTGGGATATTAAATCTAGATCCAGTACTTATCACATATCAATAAATGTATGTGTACATCCACCATGTACAAATTGTCAACAAGGCTAAACTAGAGTATAACAGTGTGTGTACAACCACAGACACTTAGCATGGTCAGTAGAAACAAGGCCCAATGCATTTTTCCCCTTCCTCTGTAGCAGCCAGAGGTTCATCAGGGGCATCCCCAAATGAGCAGTATCAGTGCAGCAGATTCATTAGCTAGCTCATATGATATCCTATGGATATGAAACTGGCCAAGACCAACCACCGTTAAAGAGGTATGTCAGTTCATGGGCCTGGTAGGGTACTACAGGAGATTCATAAAGGGCTATACAAAGATGGTGACACCTTTGCAAGAACTCCTGGTAGGCCAGGTGAAAAAGGGCAAGACTTCTGGTCCTCCATTTGAATGGGGTGAAAAAGAGGAGAACTCATTCAGGCAGATGAGGTGGGCACTGACTGGTGATGAGATTCTGGCCTATTCTGATTACAACTTACCATTCGTCTTATATACTGATACCAGCAACGTGGGATTGGGAGCAGTACTATCTCAGGTGCAGAAGGGCAAAGAACACGTGATTGCTTATACAAGCAGGAAGCTCCATCCTACCGAAAAGGAACCCAGAAAACTACAGCTCATTCAAATTAGAGCTGCTGGCCTTAGTCTGGGCTATCACTGAACGGTTTAAGCATTATCTAGCGGCTGCCAAGTTCATTGTCTTTACGGATAGTAACCCTCTGATCCACCTGGATACTGCCAAGTTAGGTGCCCTAGAACAACGTTGGGTGGCCCGTTTGACAAACTATGATTTCACCATAAAGTATCGGGCTGTTTGCAAGAACGCCAATGTGGATGCGCTGTGAAGGATGCCTCACTTACCAGATGCGGGAGAAGATATGGATGAGCTAGGAGAAATAGAGCTGCCAGCATTTCACCACCATAGTGCATCCCAGTATCAATAATCTTGCACCAAACGTCAATAAGCTGTGCTGAACCCGTTACCTCACCATAGGTGGAAGGAAACACAAGACAGTGACCCAGCAGTTAGCTTAGTTAAAGAGCTGATAACCCAACAAGACTCATGTCTAGGCGTAGATGCTCCACTTGAAGCGCAACACTTATGGAAAGAAAGGAGCAGGCTGTTCATCTATCAAGGCAAGCTGTGTAGATGTGTTACCAACTCTAAAACCCACGAGATTGTGTGGCAAGTGGTGATACCAAAGAGAAATGTCCAGATGGTGCTGGAAGAATACCACAATGGAGCAGAACTCTTTGGCTGGAAAAAGTTGGAGATACTGTTACGTGAAAGGTATTATTGTGTTGGCATGAGAACCACCATAGAGAAATGGTGTAGAAATTGTGGTACCTGCAACCTGAGAAGAAAAGACCGTGACAGCCAAAGGGCACCATTGCAACCAATTATCACCAAGCAGTCATTAGAACTTGTAGCCCTAGATCATGTAAAACTGACACCCAGTATGAAAGGCTATACATATGCTATTGCAATGGTGGACTACTATTCCAGGTTTCTAGTGGTAGTTCCATTAAAAGACCTAACAGCACAAACTGCAGAAAGAATCTTTCAAACCTACTTTTCTAGACCACAGGGTTATCCGGAACAGGTACTAACAGATCAAGGCCCTGCATTTGAAGCTGAAGTATTTCAAGAGTTTTGCTGATAAGGTAAGAAAGAGGACCGCACTCCTTCGCTGTGCTGGAAACTTTATTCAAACAGGTGCAAGGTAAAAAGCTGGAGGCAACCTGTATGCCAACTCCTGCTATGAACGACGGCCGTTTCGCCTATTCATTAGGCTTCCACGGGTCCACATGTGGTAGTAGAACACCACCCCTTTTATAGGAGTGCATACAGGTTACATCATAACCACGTTAAAAACAATGGGGAATGGTATAACATTAAAACTACATGAATCATGCATGCAAATACAAAACATCATGATATTTACATTAAAAAAACAAGACACGAGGTACAAACAAAAAAAAAAAACACAAAATGGGAGTTCAATTATCACAAAAATATTGCAAGATCGAAACGGTCATTCAAACCCAGGTCGCCCTGCCCTCCATAGTTTATTATTAGTTTTGCCTCTATCTGTAATAATAATTTCTGTAAATCACCCCCCTGAGGAGGGAGGGTGATCCTCTTGAGGCCTGCGAAGCGTAAAATCTCTGGGTTACCATCGTGGTGGTCCCGTATATGGGAAATCAACCTAGGTGACCCTTTTCCGGATGCAATTGAATTGTATTGCTCCCTAAAACATCTTATCGTTTTGCCTATGTAAACTCTGCCACATGGGCAGAAAACCACATAGACAACGAACTTGGTTTTGCACGAAATAAATTCCTGGATCTTATGCATGTGTGCTCCAATCTGCAGGGACCGGCCAGTAACATGTAGGTTACAAAACCTACAGTTCCCACACCGGTAGTTACCCAGTGGGCAACATTTATCCAGCCATGTCGATGGGCTTGTAATTCTGTTCTTTACTGGCATGTCCCGCAGATTGTTGCAACGTCTGAACGTGATCAAGGGTTTCGCCTTAGTCATCTCACTTAGGTCGGAGTCTTTCTCAAGAATGTGCCAATTTTTACACAACGTTGTCCTGATAACATTTTCCAGGGGTCCAAACTTAAAACTGAACATGAACCTCTTTGTACTGTCACTTTTGTCCCTAAAACCAAATCTCCCATCGGGTTGATCACCTGTGGATCTTACTCTCTCGTACGCACTGCTGATTAATTTTTTGGGGTAACCCCTTTGTTGTAATCTTTCTTGGAGATCCAAAGACTGTTGTAAAAATGAGTTGTTGTCTGTGTTGTTGACCCTAATCACTCTCACAAACTGGCTATAAGGCAGGGCTATTTTGGTGTGGACTGGATGGGCACTCTGATAGTGCAAGAGCAAATTTGTCGCTGTGGGCTTTCTGAACACTTTAGTGTGGATCTCACCATTATAAATAGAGACCTCCACATCTAAAAAACTGAGGGTATTACCACCAAAGGAGGAAGAGAAGGACATATTCATTGTGTTGACGGTAGAGTTGAGCGCGGTTCGCGGTTCGAGGTTCTCCAGTTCGCGGCTCGAGTGATTTTGGGGGCTGTTCTAGATCGAACTAGAACTCGAGCTTTTTGCTAAAGCTCGATAGTTCTAGATACGTTCGAGAACGGTTCTAGCAGCAAAAAGACAAGCTAATTACTAGCTGGCTTTCTGCTGTAATAGTGTAAGTCACTCTGTGACTCACACTATTATGAAATTTCAGTGTATAGTGTGCGGGAACAGCGCATTCAAATCACTGCTGTTTGGATAATGGCGATCGCCATTTTTTTTTCCTTGTCTTCCTTCCCTAAGCGCGCGCGTGTAGTGGGGTGGGCCAGCATGTCAGCCAATCCCAGACAAACACACAGCTAAGTGGACTTTTAGCCAGAGAAGCAACGGCATGTGTGATAGGATGTCCATGTCACATGTCCCTGCATTATAAAAACGGGCATTTTCCTCCAGCACGCCATTATCTGCCTTCTGCGTCTTGGTGTCAGTCACCGCTGGCATAGCTCCTGTCTCCGATACTGCTGTGTACGCTCTATACACAGCGCTATGCAGAATAGGGATAGAAGTTTCTTTCAGCCCTTGTAAGGGCTAATACTGGCAGAGTCAGAGCCATAGGTGACAGTCAGGGCCGTGAAAACAGATTTTAACAGCTACACAAGATGACAGCTTCAGTGTAGCTAAGGTCAGGGATTTCCTGGCTGCATTTCCCCATAAAGAGGGATAGAAAGGGATGCTTCCTTTCCTCTACCCAGACCCACAACCCTGCCACTGTACCCTCCTGCCCTTTGCACACTCAAACTCATTGTTACTAAGCCATTATACTAGCAAACACTGAGGGAACTTAGTGGCATCCTAAACGTGGCTGTTGGACTTCTGTATTGTCCCACTAGTGCAAAGATATTTGCAGCACGTCTGCCTGCATTGCACACTAGAACTCATTTGTTACTAAGCCATTATACTAGCAAACACTGAGGAAACTTAGTGGCATCCTAAAAGTGGCTGTTGGACTTCCATTAGTGGCCCACTGGTGCCAAGCTATTTCTAGCACCTCTGCATCACACCGTCCTGATCTGTTTTTAATAAGCTATAATGATAGCAAAAATATTCTGCCGTTTAGTGGCATACAAGAAGTGGCTGTTGTACTCCATTAGTGCCCTACTGGTGCAAATCTATGTGCAGCACCTCTGCATGACACCCTCCTGCTCTGTTTTTAATAAGCTATAATGATAGCAAAAAATGCTGCCATTTAGTGGCATACAAGAAGTGGCTGTTGTACTCCATTACTGCCCCACTGGTGCCAAGCTATTTCTAGCACCTCTGCATGACACCCTCCTTCTCTGTTTTTAATAAGCTATAATGATAGCAAAAAATGCTGCCATTTAGTGGAATACAAGAAGTGGCTGTTGTACTCCATTAGTGCCCCACTGGTGCAAATCTATGTGCAGCACCTCTGCATGACACCCTCCTTCTCTGTTTTTAATAAGCTATAATGATAGCAAAAAATGCTGCAATTTAGTGGCATACAAGGAGTGGCTGTTGTACTCCATTAGTGCCCCACTGGTGCCAAGCTATTTCTAGCACCTCTGCATGACACCCTCCTTCTCTAATTTTAATAAGCTATAATGATAGCAAAAAATGCTGCCATTTAGTGGAATACAAGAAGTGGCTGTTGTACTCCATTAGTGCCCCACTGGTGCAAATCTATGTGCAGCACCTCTGCATGACACCCTCCTTCTCTGTTTTTAATAAGCTATAATGATAGCAAAAAATGCTGCAATTTAGTGGCATACAAGGAGTGGCTGTTGTACTCCATTAGTGCCCCACTGGTGCCAAGCTATTTCTAGCACCTCTGCATGACACCCTCCTTCTCTGTTTTTAATAAGCTATAATGATAGCAAAAAATGCTGCCATTTAGTGGCATACAAGAAGTGGCTGTTGTACTCCATTAGTGCCCCACTGGTGCCAAGCTATTTCTAGCACCTCTGCATGACACCCTCCTTCTCTGTTTTTAATAAGCTATAATGATAGCAAAAAATGCTGCCATTTAGTGGCATACAAGAAGTGGCTGTTGTACTCCATTAGTGCCCCACTGGTGCAAATCTATGTGCAGCACCTCTGCATGACACCCTCCTGCTCTGTTTTTAATAAGCTATAATGATAGGAAAAAATGCTGCCATTTAGTGGCATACAAGAAGTTGCTGTTGTACTCCATTAGTGCCCCACTGGTGCCAAGCTATTTCTAGCACCTCTGCATGACACCCTCCTGCTCTGTTTTTAATAAGCTAAAATGATAGCAAAAAATGCTGCCATTTAGTGGCATACAAGAAGTGGCTGTTGTACTCCATTAGTGCCCCACTGGTGCAAATCTATGTGCAGCACCTCTGTATGACACCCTCCTGCTCTGTTTTTAATAAGCTATAATGATAGCAAAATATGCTGCCATTTAGTGGCATATAGGAAGTGGCTGTTGTACTCCATTAGTGCCCCACTGGTGCCAAGCTATTTCTAGCACCTCTGCATGACACCCTTCTGCTCTGTTTTTAATAAGCTATAATGATAGCAAAAAATGCTGCCATTTAGTGGCATACAAGAAGTGGCTGTTGTACTCCATTAGTGCCCCACTGGTGCCAAGCTATTTCTAGCACCTCTGCATGACACCCTCCTGCTCTGTTTTTAATAAGCTATAATGATAGCAAAAAATGCTGCCATTTAGTGGCATACAAGAAGTGGCTGTTGTACTCCATTAGTGCCCCACTGGTGCAAATCTATGTGCAGCACCTCTGTATGACACCCTCCTGCTCTGTTTTTAATAAGCTATAATGATAGCAAAACATGCTGCCATTTAGTGGCATATAAGAAGTGGCTGTTGTACTCCATTAGTGCCCCACTGGTGCCAAGCTATTTCTAGCACCTCTGCATGACACCCTTCTGCTCTGTTTTTAATAAGCTATAATGATAGCAAAAAATGCTGCCATTTAGTGGCATACAAGAAGTGGCTGTTGTACTCCATTAGTGCCCCACTGGTGCCAAGCTATTTCTAGCACCTCTGCATGACACCCTCCTGCTCTGTTTTTAATAAGCTATAATGATAGCAAAAAATGCTGCCATTTAGTGGCATACAAGAAGTGGCTGTTGTACTCCATTAGTGTCCCACTGGTGCAAATCTATGTGCAGCACCTCTGCATGACACCCTCCTGCTCTGTTTTAATAAGCTATAATAATAGCAAAAAATGCTGCCATTTAGTGGCATACAAGAAGTGGCTGTTGTGCTCCATTAGTGCCCTACTGGTGCAAATCTATGTGCAGCACCTCTGCATGACACCCTCCTGCTCTGTTTTTAATAAGCTATAATGATAGCAAAAAATGCTGCCATTTAGTGGCATACAAGAAGTGGCTTTTGTACTCCATTAGTGCCCCACTGGTGCCAAGCTATTTCTAGCACCTCTGCATGACACCCTCCTTCTCTGTTTTTAATAAGCTATAATGATAGCAAAAAATGCTGCCATTTAGTGGCATACAAGAAGTGGCTGTTGTACTCCATTAGTGCCCCACTGGTGCAAATCTATGTGCATCACCTCTGCATGACACCCTCCTGCTCTGTTTTTAATAAGCTATAATGATAGCAAAAAATGCTGCCATTTAGTGGCATACAAGAAGTGGCTGTTGTACGCCATTAGTGCCCCACTGGTGCAAATCTATGTGCAGCACCTCTGCATGACACCCTCCTGCTCTGTTTTTAATAAGCTATAATGATAGCAAAAAATGCTGCCATTTAGTGGCATACAAGAAGTGGCTGTTGTACTCCATTAGTGCCCCACTGGTGCAAATCTATGTGCATCACCTCTGCATGACACCCTCCTGCTCTGTTTTTAATAAGCTATAATGATAGCAAAAAATGCTGCCATTTAGTGGCATACAAGAAGTGGCTGTTGTATTCCATTAGTGCCCCACTGGTGCAAATCTATGTGCAGCACCTCTGCATAACACCCTCCTGCTCTGTTTTTAATAAGCTATAATGATAGCAAAAAATGCTGCCATTTAGTGGCATACAAGAAGTGGCTGTTGTACTCCATTAGTGCCCCACTGGTGCAAATCTATGTGCAGAACTTCTGCATTGCACACTCAAACTCATTGTTACTAAGCTATTATACTAGCAAACACTGAGTAAACTTAGTGGCATCTTAAAAGTGGCTGTTGGACTTCCATTAGTGTCCCACTGGTGCAAAGCTATTTGCAGCACCACTGCATTACACTCTCATGCACATTTTGCTACGCTAATTTTATATCAAGCTCAGGGAATTCCTTGCTGCATTTGATCATTCGGATGGATAGAAAGTGAGGCTTCCTTTACTGTCCTGGTACCCACAGAACACGGCCACTGTACCCACTTGTCTACTTTTGCCACGCTATTTAATTTGCCCAAAGAGCTGACTCTTTTTCTGCCTTCCTAAAATTGTCTTTAATACTAAGTTAGTGTTCCTTTGCTGCCAAGCAAGGTACAACACATGTGCATTGTACACTGCTTTCCATTTTTGGAATGCAATTATTAACTGCAGGTAGTCCAGCCAATCTGTGACGAAGGTGCAGGCGTGGATATAATGTAGCCTGCATCCAATGTTGGTTTTCTCAATATCTGACAGCTCAACAATACCATCTGTTTCCACTTCCAAAACAAGTGATGACCTGCCAATCACACTCCCTGTTGCGTGTAAAGGGGTGGAAGTTCAGTGTGAAAAAGCATGTGTGACTGCTGTCCCCACAGTCACAGAGGATGAAGAGCCGCAGATGCACTTGGTGGGGCAGGCGGTGGTTGCACAGGCACGCTAGGCCGCATTGTAGCACAGTGAAATTCACATTGAGACTTATGCTTCATTTTAAGTCGTGTACAGGGTGGGCTCCCCAGTATGCAGCAAAACCAGGCAACAGGAAAAGGACTCTAGGCAGTTGGGTTGATAAATGATTGTTTAACTTTACCAAAACAAACAATAAGAACCATGCATACAATTTAAATAATTGAACAATCTATTCTGTTGCCTACTACCTGCTAATCCCTCTGCGTAGCAGTAATTGTGTGTTTGTGTGTGTGTGTGTGTGTGTGTGTGTGCGAACACGACTTTCCAGTGTCGCATCACAAGAGCTTCCAAGTTATCTACCTAAACATAGACAAAACACATTACCCCCCTGAATACCCTTGTTAGCTGAAGCCTCACAGATAAGGCAGATGATAGCAGTGTGAATGCAAACCACACAGCTCTGCAACACAGTCATGGAAATCTTGAAAAGCAACAGTCAATGCAAACATGTGTTGCTGTCCCTCTATGATTTAAACTGTACGTGACAATTTGACAGTGCAGAGGCAGCAGGTCTTATTGTCTATATAGTCGGCCTACCCAGAACAGATATGTGTTTTGCTAATAAAACAAAGTGTTGTGTGCCCGCATTATTGTCTGGGCACAGCCTACCGTACCCGGGTACTGTGATGTCCAGTTGCCAGAAATACAGACTTTACGCTCCTCTCACGGTAAGCAGTATAGACAGCACCGTAAGAATGTTGGTCTGTGGCACAGGATGCTGCTCACTGGCGTTACGGTACTCCTCACCAAACTCCAAAATGACTCCCCTCACAATTGAACGAAGTGTTTCCGCGGTGGCTCCTTGCTGTAACACACACCTTTAGCTTTTCCTTCTGTTCATAGACAGCATCTCCAAGTCCACACCCGAAGAGCAATTTCTCATCCACGTCTAAGTGTGGAGAGGCAGCTAGTGCGCATGTGTGTGCCGATTTACCCCAGCCGCAGCCTAACTACAGTGTTTCGCCTAGTGAGTATGCTCAGCCTTACTGTGCTATTCCTGAGGCTAAGTCTTCATTTCGGGATACAGCGCATGCTTCCACACTTATTGCGAAAAGCCTCTTTGCACAGGTACTTGCACTCCGTGCCGGGTCTAAGTCCTGTTTTGTGCCTAGACACCATGCTAAAGCTGATAGTCTTTTTTCAGAGACTGTATTTCATGCTACTGAGCATGCTCAGGCACTTACTGCATCAGAGACTAAGTCCGGTAATGAACTCTTTGGCCCTGCCCCTGATGTGGGGGGCCCATATAGACCACAGGGCATCAGGTGTCCTAACGATGTGGCCAGGCCACTCCCAAATGTCTTGCAGAGGCCCGCCCCTATGACTTGTCACCTCATTATTGATGGTCAGACGATGACTGGTGAGGTGTTTGTATCGTGGCAGCCATGAGGTCATTATTGAAGTGGTGGTTCCGAATAGGACGCTAGTTATGACACTGATGATGTGTCACTCTGCTTTTGTCTCCAGGAGGTGCATTGTGGTCCACCCTGGTTTGGGGCGGACCCAGGTTATTAAACGGGCTGGAGCCAACAAGGAGGTGCACAGTCTTCTATTATGCTCCGAAAGAGCACACCTCCATGTGTTGAACCCATTGCGGCTTTAGGCCAGTGGTAGGCAGGGATACGGCGTCGATGCAGGCCGCCACCACAGTTGGTAACGCAGAACGGTTAAGACCAGCTTCTGTCCTACCATTCCTGCTTGTACAGCCCAGTGGCATTAACAGGCCTGCTGCTGCTGATGCGCCTGCTTTCCACAGGTGTGGCCCCAATGCACACGGTCAGCGTACTCAATGGCCCCTGTGATGTTAACAGGGAGTTCCTGGGCTGGGTGGGCGTGTGGACCCTGTGACGCTAACAGGACTCCTAGTCTCCAGATCCGAGTGGCGTCTAACTTGGTTCAGGCTACTATTAGTTTCATAGCCACACAGCTCTGTATCCTCCACCTAACCTTCCAGTTGCCAACCTCTCCTTTTCCATCTGGGAGCATGGTGGACTCTGACTGCTGATGGGGATATATGCCTTTCTCTTTCGTTTCTTATTAATTTTCGTTATATAGCGGTAACATAGTATATACTACCTTATCCAAATCTGCCAGTCCCACCGTAACAGATGGTGTTTCTTCAGCAAATGTTACTTTTGCTTAACCACCAAACCCACGGACAAAAACTTTTTTCCCCTTTCCAACACACCTGTTCCCCTTTCCACCAGCATCTGTCCTTTTTCAACTCATTTTGTATATGACCAAAAGTGCAACTCTGCAGGGACACCGTACTCAATGCCATCTCAGCCCAGCAGCCAGCCCTCAGTCCCTCAGATGTGGACAAGTAAAAGCCCATTTCCTCCTATCCATGACAAAGCGTTTAGATTCACTCTGAGCAGCACTGGTGTTTACTGATAAAAGCAGATCTAAGAATCCGTACCACCTTCTGCAGATACTCCTGTATACATGCGTCCCTTTCTATGGCAGGAATTATTTCGCCAAATTTTGTCTTGTACCAGGGATCTAACAGTGTGGCAACCCAGTAGTTAGCATTACTTCGAATTCGTACAATCCGAGGGTCATGTTGTAGGTAGTGCAGCAAGAAGGCGCTCATGTGTCTTGTGCATCCAGGAGGACCAAGTCCTTGGTGTGTTGGTGGCAGAGAGGTGAGAATCGTGCCTCCTTCCTCTGCCCTCTCCCCCCAACCTCACACAACCGAAATGTGAGCAAGCTCTCACCCATCTGCTGAGTCTTCCATGCCCATTGCCAGTTCGTCCTCCATTTCTTCATGGGCTCCTGCACCTTCCTCAACACTTTTTGCTGATACTATGTGCCCTGACCATCTGGACCTCGTAGATCTTGTTATCCCTTCCGCATATGACTCCTCCTGTACTTCCTCCCCTTCCTCTTGTCCCAACACCTGACTCCGAATAATGCTTACAGTGTGCTCCATCATGTAGATGACCAGAATTGTCACGCTGAGAATGGCATTGCCAGTGCTAAACATCTTCGTCGACATTTCTAAACTGTGTAGAAGGGTGCATAGGTCCTTGATCTGACACCACTCCAGCAGCGTGATCTGCACCACCTCTGGATCAAGTTAGGCCAGGCTATATGTCATAACGTATTGCAGCAGGGTTCGGCGGTGCTGCCACAAACGCTGCAACATGTGCAGATTCAAATTCCTGCGTGTCGGCACATCGCATTTCAGGCGTTTAACCACCAGACCTAAAGTCTTCTGTAGCGACGAAAGTTGTTGAGCTGCTGTGTGCGAACGATGGAAGTGAGCACATAGCGAGCGTGCCCGCTGCACAAGGCCATGTAGGCCGGGATGGTGTTTTAAAAATTGCTGGAGAATTAGATTCAACACGTGAGCCATACAAGGCACGTGTGTCACATTGTCCTGATGATGGCCCGCAGCCAGGTTTGCATCATTGCCGCACACTGCGGTTAAGTCATCAACGGAGTACGCTCCGTCAATTTGTACTCCGGTCGCCAGGTGACAACGTGTTCCTTTCATGCATAGTGCTGATGATGGGAGAGAAGTTGATGCCAGCGGCGCAGGTGGACGCAGGTTATGCTCACCCTCTGGGCTGCATTACCTTGACAGATGCAGAATCTCTGGCTGAATGTAGGTGGTGGGTATCTCACAGATGAAGTACTTTCATTCAGCTACAACCAATGGGAAGACACCACACCCTTTTTTATGCCCATCCTGTCTGCAGACCACTGCCAGACATAGCATGAACCTCTGGTTACTTTTACCCCCAGTTCAGTTTTATGATTTTGTGTGCTTGTTACCTGACTACTTTTCCTGCTTGCTGTTTATGTACCTTGTTGGCCGATCCGCATTTCACCTCTGCTTGTTTTCTGATTAAGTCCTGGCCGTCCCATTCTGTTTCTGTTCCTCAATTAATGTTTTGTCCCTGCCTGACTACTATTCTCTGGAACTGCAGCCTTCCACAGGTATTGATCACCTTGGGCCCTGTGTAATTCCTAATCCCTGTATAGGGGTTAAAGGGTTTCAGGGTTCTGGAGGTCCTGCTTGGTGAGTGGCTTCCCTCTAGCCTATCCTTTACAGCCCATCTGAGTGTGTGGATTAAGAAAGGCGTTACACCGTGCCCTCTGCAGAAGGCCATGTAGGCCAGGATAGTGCTTTAAAAATTGCTGGACAACCAGGTTCAACACGTGAGCCACACAAGGCACGTGTGTCACATTGTCACGGTGAAGGGCCGCACCCATGTTTGCATCATTGTCACACCCGGCCTTCCCTGGCTGCTGGTTGAGTGGAGACAACCATTGATGAAACTTGGTCTCCAGAGCTAACCGTCCACAACTTCTCAGCGGTGTGACTCACATTTCCCATACATTTCAAAGTAAACATTTGACCGCATGATGGCATTGAGCTCTGCTGCCAGCATAGTAAGGAGGTTTGTGGTATTCCTTGTGCGCAGTTACAAGGAAGGGTGCCCTGACCACACAGGGTTTGGGCCGAGGTGAAGGACCCACACGAGGTTGAGGAGGCAGAAGCAGTGTATTAACTTCTACATACAGAGGAAGGATTGATACAACTCGTGGGGACAGCAAGACTTGTACAGCAGACCCTTCTCCATCTCTCCCCATAGTAACCCATTGCCCAGTCAGCAACATGTAACGCCCCTGTCCATGCTTACTGGGCCAAGTATCTGTGGTGAAATGCACCCTGTCACACAGTTTCTCAAAGAAGCGGTGATGTTTGGTGCGACATGCTGGTGTAGCACGTGCACGCCTTTGTTGGAGAAGGAGTGGCGCCTGGGCATCGGCTCTTGGGGCACTGCGATGGGCATAAGGTCTCGAAAATCCTCGGTTAAAAAGGTTGGAAAGGAAGCATTTTGGTAGCCAACAGTTTGCAGATTCTGAAAGTCAACCTCTAAGCCATGTCATGCCCTTCTAAAAGCATGTAAAACACAGCAAGGGGACTCCAACCACAGTCTTCCTCCTCGTTTCCACTAATTGGGCCACACACACCCCACTTGACTGGCATCAGTTGACCCCATTTTCAAGATGAAAAAGATGCTTTGCATGAAGCACTCTCTAAAATACGCGTGCCTTTCACCTCCCCTGGCTGAGCCAGGGGAAGAAAAGTCCTCTGAGAGCCATGACTTGTTCATCTTGGTTCTTTTACAAACACAGCGAGGGGACTCCAACCACAGTCTCCCTCGTTTCCACTAATTGGGCCACTTACACCCCACTTGACTGGCATCAGTTGACCCCATTTTCAAGATGAAAAAGATGCTTTGCATGAAGCACTCTCAAAAATACACAAGCCTTTCACCTCCCCTGGATGACCCAGGGGAAGAAAAGTCCTCTGAGAGCCATGACTTGTTCATCTTGGTTCTTTTTTCAAAAGCGAGGGGACTCCAACCACAGTCTCCCTCGTTTCCACTAATTGGGCCACACACACCCCACTTGACTGGCATCAGTTGACCCCCATTTTCAAGATGAAAAAGATGCTTTGCATGAAGCACTCTCAAAAATACGCGTGCCTTTCGCCTCCCCTGGCTGAGCCAGGGGAAGAAATGTCCTCTGAGAGCCATGACTTGTTCATCTTGGTGAACGTTAGTCTGTCCACATTGTCAGTGGACAGATGTGTGTGCTTAGCTGTCAGCACACCCCCAGTAGCTCTGAGGACACATTCCGAGAAAACGCTGGCTGCGGGACACAACAAGGTCCCCAAGGCGTACGTGGTGAGCTCAGGCAATTTATCCAGATTGGAAGCCTAAAATGAGCAGGGCTCAAGTTGCACAGTAATGGCATCGATGTTCCCTTGCATATACTCATATCTGTGTCTCCTCCTCTTTTTCCTTGTCCAGCTCCTTTGTTTTCACATGAGTATATGTCCTTGTCTCTTTCCCATGTGTTTGTGTTGTGTTGTGAGTTGTTTGTCACCTTTTGGACACCTTTGAGGGTGTTTTCTAGGTGTTTTTATGTGTTTGTGATTGCCTGCCATTGTTTCCTATGCGGTTTGAGTTCGGTTCGACGAACGTTCGCCGAACTGAACTCAAACGAGACCTCCGTTCGACGAACCGAACTCGAGCCAAACCGCGGCTGGTTCGCTCATCTTTAGTTGGCGGTGTTGAGATGACACACAAAGTCAGAGAACAAGGCCTCCGTACCGTCCCACACAATGAAAATATCGTCCACATACCTTATAAAATGGCGAATATATCTCAAATATGAATTGGTGTCCAAGAAAACATATCTGCGTTCGAAGGTCCCCAAAAATATGTTGGCCATGGCACAAGATACGGGGGTACCCATAGTGGTACCCCCGCACTGCAAGTACCATTGGTCCAAAAACATAAAAGCGTTATTTGCTAGAACAAATTCCAGGGCCTCCCCCACAAAATTACAAAAATGTTCGCTCTTGCCACTCTGTGCAACCATCTCTTTAACCGCCTGTACACCCATATCCTGTGGGATACGGGTGTACAGGCTTTCCACATCAATGGATGTCAATTTGTAATTCTCCTGCCACGTCATACCCTTGAGAAGTGTCAGAAAGTCACCGCTGTCTTTATCATAAGAAGGGATATGCTTCAGAATAGGTCTTAGCAGCCAATCCAGATAGTGTGACAGGGGCTCCGTAAGTGAGCCAATCCCTGCCACTATCGGACGGCCAGGTGGATCATCCCTATTCTTATGTATCTTGGGTATGCAGTACCAGTGAGGTTTTTTAGGGTGAGGAGGGATCAACTTGTCAGCCTGCGCACGCGAGATGAGACCCAAACTTACATATCTATCCAAGAAACGCACAAGCTGTTTCTTATACCCTTGGATAGGATTAGAGGACAAAGGAGTATAGGTGGTTCTGTCCGACAATTGTCTAAAACATTCCTGGACATACTTCTGACGGGTTAGGAGGACAACGTTGCCCCCCTTATCTGCTCCCCGGAACACCGTGTCCTCCCAACCCCGCATAGTATGTATAGCAGAAAGCTCAGCCTGGCTTAGATTTTGTATGGGTTTTTTTATAAATCAATGCCTCAATGTCTTTCAAGACCAAGTCCTGAAAAACATCAATGAGGTTACCAGGTGTAGTGGGAGGGTAAAAATCTGATTTTACTCCTTTTGTGAATTTTGGAGGTTCACTGGCAGCAGTAATTAACTCAGTGTGTGATACCACTTCGGGTTCATTCAGACTCAGCAAAAGTCCTACATCGTGGACCGTGGCTGAGTCAAACGCCCCGGTGATATCAAACACATCATTATCCACCACACAAGGTAAATGCCCCTCTGGAATCATGCCAGACGTGCTGGGTGCCACTTGAAAATGTTTATATAAGTGGATCTTCCTGATAGCCTTAAATAAATCCACTTTAAAGTCTGCAAAGTCAAACTCCTCAGGAATGCAAAATTTGAACCCTTTAGATAATACAGAAATCATATCTGGGGACAACGTATGGGATTAATTGATAAATTGATGATTGAATCAGGGGGAGATTGGAGTTCTAGATTTAATTCCTCCAAGATACCGATTTCCTCTTGCGGCCTCTGCCTCTTTCGCCTCTTCCCACCCCCCTGTCGGGTGCGTTTTCTAAAGGGGCGGCAGGTCTAGGTAGGGTAGGTGCTATACTAGAGGGCCCTGGTATCACGTCCTCAGAACCACTAGATTCCGAGTCCGTGGTCCAGTATCCTCTGTTAGAGCCACTAGTGCCTTTCCTTTTAATATAGGACTTCTGTCTATAGTTTTTAGCCTTGTCCTTAGACCACCAAAAAATCTGTTTTTTCTCATAATCTTTTTTATCCCTCAGGAACTTCTCTCTTTTCCTGTTTTTTATCTCAGTTTGCACAATCACCAGTTATTTATCTAATTTCTGACAAAATGACATCCACTCATCATTAGACATCCGCATACGAGTATCATGTTTCAAATCATCAAGTTCAGTGACTAAAACAGCATACTCTTCCTCATTTTTCTTAAGTACTAAATGTACTCCAATTGAATGTCCTCCCATTGCTGGGTAAATACACTGTCCTCCTGGAAATGGGAGAGGGTCATTATAATCCGAAGACCCCGTGGGACCCGGTCGCATTCCACATAAGACTGCAGTGACTGTATTGTCCAAAACAATCTCACCTCCTTCTCAGCCAGGTTTTGTATGTGATATTCCAGTGTCTTTATCCCAAGCACCTCAGTGTCCTTCTTGGTGTTACATTCCCCAAAGAAGGAGCTGGTGTCGGCCCATCCAGCCTGCAAACCTGTAGCACCAGTTGGTGAATCATCACAGGTCTCAGTAACCTCCATGTCGGCGTAGTAATGCAAAAGGTACCGTTCCACTGAAGTAAATTCTCGTGACAACAAAGCAGTGTGCATAACAGACCTGTAGCGAGAGTCCAGAATATATGTACAAATGAAGAGTGGTCGTGCACCACTGCCTGTCACCTGCGGTACCGCATATGCCCGGGGTATTTACTTGCCGGTGATTCAGTCCAGAGCGGGGTGCGTGTCACAAAACAAGATCCAAGGATGATGATAAGGTAAGAAAGAGGACCGCACTCCTTTGCTGTGCTGGAAACTTTACTCAAACAGATGCAAGGTAAAAAGCTGGAGGCAACCTGTATGCCAGCTCCTGCTATGGACGACGGCCGTGTTGCCTATTCATTAGGCTTCCACGGGTCCACATGTGGTAGTAGAACACCACCCCTTTTATAGGAGTGCATACAGGTTACATCATAACCACGTTAAAAACAATGGTTTCAAGAGTTTTGCAACCTATATGGCTGTAAAAAACTCCATACTATGCCTTATCATCCACAGACCAACGGCATGTGTGAAAAAATTAATCAGGTAATCATCGACCTGTGGAAAATCTTGCCATTGGAAGAAAGTAACATGTGGCCAGAAAAGTTTCCTGACTTAGTGGACATGTGTAACAACATCCCTGTAAGCTCCACCAATTGTACACCAGCATATCTAAGGAGAGCAAGACCCGGAAGATTGCCAGTTGATCTAGAGATGGGAATCGTAGTTCCTAAAATCAATTCACCAGATGCTGATTGGGACAAGCACAATATAGAAGGGTACAAGAGTGTGTAGAGAGAGATTTAAACCAAAGTAGAGAAAAACAAGAAAAGGATTACAATAAAAATGCACAAGTTGTTCCCTTAACACCTGGAGAAATGGTTCTAAAAAGAAAGAGGAGAGTTCATAAACTTGGTGATCAGTGGGAAGCAGAACCTTACATTGTGCAATCCTCTAATTTTGAAAATAAAAAGACATGCTTGATTAATAAAGATGAAGGAAAACATCAGCAACAGTCTCGAGAAACCATCTAAAGAAATGCCCAGAGCAATTGAAACCCAAAGGAGAAATTCCCTCTACACCTCAAGTAAAGAAAAAGAAAAAGAAAGTGATACATACGATACTCGAAGACTTTTCTGAGAATTAGCCTCAGTAGAATGGAGCTATAATAGTGCCATTGATTATATTCCTACAACCAGCAGTACAAGAAAGAATGGAAGAACCCGTTCAAATTCCAGCAGAATCACCTATTCTAGCAGAACCAAAGGGGCCTGCAATCAGTGAACCTGTCAATCCTACAGTAAGACTAAGGAGTCACAGACAATTACCCAGTCTACATATAACACGTAGATTAATCCTAAATACATTCACTAGTGGGACACTTACACCAGACACGAGAGTACAACAGGGACAAGCTGAGACACTTGAATTACATAGGTACAGAGAGTAGGTGTCACAATAAAAAGTATAACAAGGTATGCTTATGTAAATAGACTGTAAATAGTGGTGTACAGAAGGGTGGAGGAACTGGTCTCAGCCCTATGAACATTAAATTAGGAAAAGCAAGTTCCTGGGGTTGGGAAGTAGAAACCAGGACTCCTAAGCCGAGACACCCATAGGGAACCATAGAAAAGTAAGAATAGTTATAAAATGTAAATGTTTATGTAATGTATTAATCCTACAGAGATATTCCTGTATAAATGTTTTGGATCATTCTGTTGATATTGCTAAGTATGGACCACCAGCTACTGCACTGGTAGTAGCAAAAACTTTCAATGTAAATAGTTGCACCAGTTGTGCAAACTACCAATGTAATACTGCAGCACAGTCTTTCAAAGAGGATCCTTATTCTGCAACACAGTCTTTCGAAGAGGAGACCAGGGACTCCGGGTGGTGGGTGGCAGAAGGGGTGCCTCATGTAAATATGTTTTATTTTACCGAAACGTTTAACAAAATGCCTTCCTTGCAAGGAAGGCAGTTTCTAAGTTTTCAGCATATTAAAATGTGGTATTTTGTGTGTTTATGTCTGCAGCCCGAGGACGTGCTGGGATTTACCAAGGGGGAATGTGGCACCCCTGGTGTGTCAGGTGACACAGGGTATTGCACCCAGTAACAGGTGCAGTGCTAACACCGGGTTTTTGGAAGACCAGTGCCAATAAATATCATTCAAACACACACATCTATGCCCTTTTTATAGACTGGGTAACCGGCTAGAGACAGGTCTCATGGATGGCCACCTATTGGTCGTGACTTATTTAATCCGCCAGTCAGAAACCCAGGAGGGGGAGGAGCAAGTCAGGACAGTTGAGAGGAGACAGACATCTTGACAGGGAATCAGAAGTCGACGGTCAGACAGAAAGTGTATAGTGGCTTGTTGGGCTCAAGGCGTATGGTCACCAGGGAGAGTACGGTGTGAGTACTCACGGGATCGAGCACCGGTGGGGTGCAGAGCCCTAGTTCAGGAAGACACTTCAAGCTAACCTGATAAATCTGCTCGATGAGGGAATCATCAAGGTTCCTCTCCAACCTTAGTGTCCGGGGCACAGCAGCAAAGAGGGAACCCGGGAACTGGGACAGAGGTCCAACCTAAGAGAGGTTCAAGCTGCCTACCATACGAGCCAGGACTGTGACAACAGGAGGGGACCCCAGAACGCTTCAAGCCATGGGGAACCACCAACTGCAGATGGGTGCATGGAAGTAAAGCTCACCAGGTCACCACACCGGCACTGGGAACAAGGGAATACTGGATTACCTGAGGCCCAGATTGGTAAAGACCAGCACCAGCCAGGTTGTAGCTTCATAGAACCAGTGAGTAAAGAACAAGTTAAACTGCAGCCCCTGTGTTGTCTGAATTCTTCATACACCCCTGCATCACCAATTTTCACCATACTACAACCACCATCATTTTTCCCTCAGGCTTAGCTCTACTTGTGGAGGGCCATATAATCCAAGCTGCTAAATGCCACTTGTCCCAGCAGTGAGAGACTTTGCAGTGGCAACTTTCCCCACATAGCCACATACCGCAAGTGGCGTAATGAAAAACATTTTTTTATTTTTATACCCCTTTTTTAAGCGACCCCCAGGGTCATGGAACTGGGCACCGGCCACCCCAAGGCCCGGGACTGAGTACCCCACTAGCCCTAGGTGCATCACAGGGACAGTAGGGTCAGTCTTCAGTGAGCGGGGGCACCACTTTGTATTTTCTAGGGTGTCAACCTCCACGTCTAGGATGGGAAAGAATAGGGCAATAGCCCTAGCCCCCTCCCACTCCTTGTAAAATTGAATTAAAACTGTGTTTTAAATATTTATAGGATTTCTTTAGTTTTCACATGGGTGTGTGTGGTTCATAAAATATTTTAATTGATATTAATAAAAATTGAGTTTTAAAGGGTTCTTTTTGGTTTACGCTGCTGTGCTTGAGACTTTGTTTTACCGCCCTGCCTGTGCTACCTACCTTGAGCCACCCTGGTGGTGCCTATCTGCACTTGAGACTCTGTCCTGCCTGCTCCTGTGTCCGCCCCTGACCTGGGGGTCAGCTGCCCCAAGGCCCGGGACTGAGTACCCCACTAGCCCTAGGTGCATCACAGGGACAGTAGGGTCAGTCTTCAGTGAGCGGGGGCACCACTTTGTATTTTCTAGGGTGTCAACCTCCACGTCTAGGATGGGAAACAATAGGGCAATAGCCCTAGCCCCCTCCCACTCCTTGTAAAATTTAATTAAAACTGTGTTTTAAATATTTATAGGATTTCTTTAGTTTTCACATGGGTGTGTGTGGTTCATAAAATATTTTAATTGATATTAATAAAAATTGAGTTTTAAAGGGTTCTTTTTGGTTTACGCTGCTGTGCTTGAGACTTTGTTTTACCGCCCTGCCTGTGCTACCTACCTTGAGCCACCCTGGTGGTGCCTATCTGCACTTGAGACTCTGTCCTGCCTGCTCCTGTGTCCGCCCCTGACCTGGGGGTCAGCTGCCACAGTCCCAGTCCTCTACCCCACGTTTGGGTAGACTCGGGGTTCTCCTGTTGTCCAATGGATCCACCTTTTAGCTCGCCGCAGTGCCATCACTCGGCGGGTATTGTCACAGATGGAATCACTCCATGTTCCCAATTACTTGTGTGGCACCCCTGAGGCTTCAGTCGCCAAAGAGACACTGCATCTCAGCCAGAGGTGTGATATCCCATCCCTGGGTACGGAAGGGGTCATCCACTGGTATGCACACAAAATACACAACACTCTCAGTTAGCTGCTTCCACCGGGTCAGGGTTAGAGCTTGGTGCCATTATTTCTATGTATAGCCACCACTGGTGATGACATCTCCCTCCCCCTAATCCGATGGACCTGGGGTGGCGTCTAATGAGTGAGGGAAGTCTGTAGTGACAGAGAGAGAGAAGAGAGTCAGGAGGAGCAGAGGAGGAGTGAAGACATGTGGTCTGGAGCTGGTGCAGCTCAGCCCAGGTACAAGACAGAAGGGGTCTTAGGGCCCACGGGGAGTGCGCCATCCCCGTAGACTTGTTCCACCTACAGTACATTGGAATGGAGGGACTTGGCCACAGAACGGGGACTGGTCCCTAGATTAGAGGAGAAGAACCAATGTGCTCCTCTAGTAAAATCAGAGGCTGAGGACACATTTAGTACCAAGGCCAAACCTGCACATGAATGCGCTGGAAGGTGACCACATAGGACCAAAGAGACCAGGCCAATAGGCTCCCCTTGTGAAGGATCAACGGATACGGCTCAGGGCACTGTGTGCATAAGTGAAGGACAGGAGGGCGAGAAGTCAGCCCAGGAAGACGACCAGGGAAGGTACGTAAGAAAGGTGCATCGTTCTTGACCTCGGCTGTCACTGACTAGTCATGTTACCTTGGAACCTGCTACAGTGAGTGAAAACCTTGAGACTGCATCCCTGTGTCGCTCCGTTACTCACCTGCACCCCCGCCATCGTCTACTACTGCTCCCATCCGCCCTGGGGCCCAGCTCTACCTGTGGAGAACTATACCAACCAAGCTGCGTCACCATCTGCCCCAGATGTCCCATCCTGCAGGGTCGGCTATTTCTGGCTGAGTACCACAGGTGACATCACAAACTACTACCATCCCCTTCATTCCCCCTTTTCTATTTTGACTGACACCACTGGGGTCACAGAAACGGGCCTTGCCACTGTGGTGCCCCAGAAACAGAACCGCTGCTCAGTAACAAGGAGCCCCATGGCCCCGGCGAGAGCGCGTTACATGTCTTTGCGTATATCGCACTGCACTCGGATGACATCAGTGCAGTCCAATGTTTTGCATGCATCCATAGACTTGAATGGATACATGTGATTCGAAATAAACTGCAAATCGCAGCATGCAGTGATTTGTTTCTCATGCCAAATCTTACTCCATTTGTGCAACAAAGCATAAGACTGGTCCGAGTGCTATCAGATAAAACATACACATGCCTTAAACATACACAGCTGCTATAACGGAGCCAAACTCTGATTAATGCTGCCTGTGGTTTGGACAGAATGAATCAAATGACAGGTTCCCTTTAACTACAGTGTCTTGCGAAAGTATTCGGCCCCCTTGAATTTTTCAGCCTTTTCCCACATTTCAGGCTTCAAAGATAAAAAATTTAAATTAATAGTGAAGAATCAACAAGTGGGACACAATTGTGAAGGTGAACGATATTTATTGCTTATTTTAAACTTTTTTAAAAAATAAATAACTGAAAATTGGGGTGTGCAATATTATTCGTCCTCTTTAAGTTAATACTTTGTAGCACCACCTTTTGCTGCGACTACAGCTGCAAGTCGCTTGGGGTATGTCTCGTTCTGTTTTGCACATCAAGAGACTGAAATTCTTGCCCATTCTTCCTTTGCAAACAGCTCAAGCTGAGTGAGGTTTGATGGAAAGCGTTTGTGAACAGCAGTTTTCAGCTCTTTCCACAGATTCTCGATTGGAATCACGTCTGGAATTTGACTTGGCCATTCTAACACCTGGATATGTTTATTTGTGAACCATTCCATTGTAGATTTTGCTTTATGTTTTGGATCATTGTCTTTTTGGAAGACAAATCTCCGTCCCAGTCTGAGGTCTTTTGCAGACTCCAACAGGTTTTCTTCAAGAACGGGACTATATTTGGCTCCATCCATCTTCCCATTAATTTTATACATCTTCCCTGTCCCTGCTGAAGCAAAGGAGGCCCAAAGCATGATGCTGCCACCACCATGTTTAACAGTGGGGATGGTGTGTTTAGGGTGATGAGCTGTGTTGCTTTTACGCCAAACATATCGTATGGAATTGTGCCCAAAAAGTTTGATTTTGGTTCCATCTGACCAGAGCACCTTCTTTCACGTTTGGTGTGTCTCCCACATAGCTTGTGGCAAACTTTAAATTACACTTTTTATGGATATCTTTGAGAAACAGCTTTCTTCTTGCCACTCTTCCATAAAAGCCAGACTTGTGCAGTGTACGACTGATTGTTGTCCTATGGACAGACTCTCCCACCTCAGCTGTAGATCTCTGCAGTTCATCCAGAGTGATCATGGGCCTCTTGGCTGCATCTCCGATCAGTCTTCTCCTTGTTTAAGATGAAAGTTTGGATGGACGGCCGGGTCTTGGTAGATTTCAGTGGTATGATACTCCTTCCATTTCAATATCATCACTTGCACAGTGCTTCTTAGAATGTTTAAAGTTTTGGAAATATTTTTTGCAACTAATTTCGTGTTTAAACTTCTCCACAACAGTATCACAGACCTGCCTGTTGTTCCTTGGTCTTCATGATGCTCTCTGTGTTTTAAACAGAACACTGAGACTATCACAGAGCAGGTGCATTTATACGGAGACTAGATTACACACAGGTGGCATATATTTATCATCATCAGTCATTTAAGAGAACATTGGATCATTCAGAGATCCTCAAAGAACTTTTGGAGTGAGTTTGCTACACTGAAAGTAAAGGGGCCGAATAATATTGCACGCCCCAATTTTCAGTTTTTTATTTTCTGCAAAAAAAGTTTAAAAGAACTGAAGTCCTCAGTGGTTGATACCTTTTAATGGCTAACTGAAAAGATGGTAATAATAGCCAGCTTTCGAGACTACTCAGGTCTCTTCATCATGAAGAGACCTGAGTAGTCTGGAAAGCTTGCTATTATTACCATCTTTTCAGTTAGCCATTAAAAGGTATCAACCACTGAGGACTTCAGTTCTTTTAAACTTTTTTTTATCTCTACTGGCTAACACGGTACAAAGATATATTTTATTTTCTACAAAAATTTAAAATAAGCAATAAATTTTGTGCAACTTCACAATTGGGTCCCACTTGATTCTTCACCATAAAATTTACATTTTGTATCTTTATGTTTGAAGCCTGAAATGTGGGAAAAGGTTGAAAAAATACTTTTACAATGCACTGTATATGTCAACATAAGAGCCTTGGAATTGTGTAAAAGAAAAATGGAGCCCAATCACTATAAAAGCATATTAATAGAGAAATAAGTTCTGTTTGTTGGATATTTTCACTTTAAAAAAAATGAAATGCTGTAGAAGGACATTCAATTTAACTTATTTATAGCTCTCATGCAATAGTGATAGAAGATGGCCTAGAACATAGTCTTTATTGACAAAATGCTAGAAAACAGAAAGGAATATTCCTTATGTATCAAGGACTTTTACTTAGTCTGTTCAGTACTGATTAAGATTCCACTATTCGTCTGACATGTGACACAGCTGTTTTATTCAGTGTTTGATCTGAGTGATAATGTGTGGGAGTGAGAAGTGACAGCTCTTACTTTCCATGGCTTGCACAATATTGTGATGGATTATAATTTTATAACTGCTTGTGCCATGTCTTTGTACTGTATAGTCAGATCACCCAGTGGGCATTATTACCATGATCTTTTTTTTTTATTAATTAGTAATACTTTATGACTTGGAAGAGCTGTGACAGTTGTTTCATTAATATTTATTGTGAGTCAGAATGATCTTAAATGTAACTTTAGATTTCATCAATAGTTTCTTAAATGTAAATGAAAACGTCTTTCTTAACATGAAACATTCAGGATAGTTTACACCACAGGGTATTGCAAATTGGTTTTATTGTAAGACATTTTTAATATATTTTATATCCATTCATTTTCACAATGTATTTGAATAGAAGTAGTTCATAATCTGAAACATTTATAGAGAGAGAGCTATCATAAAATATTTGATAAGAAATCAATTGATAATGGTCTTAAATAATGTACATTTTATCTTCCAATGTTCATGTTCTCCAGTTAAAACGGAGAATACCAATGATAGCTGTGTCATTCTTGACTTTATACATTTTTTTCCCCAAAATCAATAGCCAAACAAATGTAAAGTATATGTGGCGCCCCTGAGGCTTCCGTCGCCACAGGAACATTGCACCCCATCCAGCGGTGTGATGTACTATTCTGGGTAAGGAAAGGAGTGAACGCCGGTCCCCAGGCAAATCTACACTACACCTATTGTTAGGTACACACTGGGACCAGGGACAGTGGCAGTAACCCTCCCATGCTGCATGCTGGGAGGGGCCGTAAGACCCATCCCTGCTCCTATAGGGTAGATCTTGGCAACTGGGGAGGTGGGAGGAGCCACCAGAGAGCAGACAGGGAAAGGAAGGTCAAGTTTAGTCAGAGATTGAGAGAGAGAGGGGAGAAGGAGGAGGAGGTCTGTGGGAGGCAGACGAGAAGGAGAAGCAGAAAGAAAACTCTAGTCAGACAGGAGCTAAGAGAAGAAAGTGATGCTTCCTGGTGAAGACCCTGGGACTCAGAGGGTCCAGGTGACACCAAGCAGGGAATGAAGGGATTCCAGGGCCGCGGATAGCTTGTGAGCTGTGGTGGCCTGTTCCACAAGAACATCGGTGGAGGGATCAAGCTGCATCAGGGGACGGTCCCTAGAAATAGAAGGAGTGAAAAATCATCTCCAACAGTAAAAACCGAGGCCCAGGGAAAGTTGCAAACTCCCCGGGCCACAGCCCATGGCAGAACCTCTAGAAAGGGGGCAAGTAACCGACAGGCGAGCTCCCAGCCTGGAGGCTGTAGTGGAGGCCGAGCAGGTTCATCCTAAAAGAGCTAGGCTTAAGGAGACAGCTGAAGACAGAGACACTTTAGAGAGAAGGGTACCGGCTTTCCTTCCAGAAATTACCCAGGATCGGCGGAGGTCCCTGACAGTGAGTCTCAGCAGTCCGGAGGCACCAGTGTGCTTAAGCCCAGGAAGTGTGAGTAAAGATCTTGGAATTGCACCCTCTGGTGTTGTCTCAGTTATTGTCGCCTGCATAGACTTCCATCACACCATAGACTCTTACGAGCTCCAACTGTGCCCCGGGGTATCGCTCCACCTGTGGGGAGCAGAACCATCATTGCTGCCATTACATCACCCCGGAGGCCTCATACAGCAGCGGCGGCTTAATAGCCGCATACCACAGGTGGCGTCACGACAGCCTTTAATTTTATTCACAAGATATATTTAATTGACACCCACCAGGGCCACAGAGTCGGGCCCCGCCACCACTGACGTCCCCCGGACTAGTCCGGCCCGGCACCGGGTGTCCCATAGCCCTGGGGTGGGCGAGTCATATATGCTATTGCTATTTGTTTTAGGAATTACAGCTATTTTATTGAAATGATAAGTTAGGCTCACCTCACAAAAGCGGTATTTTGCCGCAAAACCAGATCCATTACAAATGCGTTTCAGTTCAATTCATTTCCAATGGAATCGCGGCAAGATGCGGTCACATGCGGTTTTGTATGATGCATGAAACTGCATGTGACCGCATCTTGCCATGATTCTATTGGAAATGAATTGAACGTAAACGCATTTTTTATTAGATCCGGTTTTGTGGCATAATACTGCTGATGTGAGGTGAGCCTTATACAACAACCCAACAGATTTCATCTACAATAAAAGAATGGCATTTATTAACATAAATGGGTGTATAACCTAATAATATGTGTATATAAATAACAATTATATATAAAAGATATATATAGGACATAAAGGACAGCGTCTTGAAGGGATTTTCCTTATAATGAAAAATGAATTATCATCTATAACAGGATAGATGATGATAATCAGGGGGGTTCAAACCACTGGAATTCCCACAAATAATGAAAACAGAGGTCTCTGTAATAATACGCCTGTATGACCAATGTTGTATTCATCGTATATGGGACGGCTGGAGATATTTGAGTTCTTTACTCAGCTATTTGTGGTAATCTCATAGACTTTGAGTAGCAATATGGTCATTAGAGATTAGTGGATCAGACAAATTTCAAATTTAAATGCAAATGGATTTGCAGAGCAAATATTCTCTTCAAATTTACTGTCCCTTATTATACTTCAATCTCTTTTTTGGGGTTCATTCTAGGTTGGGGCTTCCGTTTGCGAGCAGGTACTGGATCATGCATAGTGAAGCTGACCCCATCCCCTGCTTCAGCTGGATGTACTCCCTAGCAGGATACCTAATGCCTTCAATAGCCCTGCACTCACCGTTACTAGTGAGATGGCCAACGAGAATCACTAGTCCCACTGCTGCATTAATATAACATAAGGGAAGGTAGACAAATAGGGGAATCAACAAAAAAATATAACACCAAACTTCTCTGCTGCAGCAAGACATCAAAACTGTAGCCAGGAATGCTTCTACCAACAGGACAACAAAAAGCAAGGGCTCTAGGAGCAGCTACCTTCCTCCTCCAAGGCTTGTGCCAGAGTGTGGCTTCAGTATAACTGCCACTATTTGGTGGTTTATGATACTATTTAAAGGAGATGGGCATGGTCACAACCGGATACACATGAGGATAATTAATCACAAGCTGCTAACAAAGAAAACTGACATTAACCTTTGGAACATCAAAAGAAAGGAAAATGATTTTAAACTCTAGAGTCTCACAAGGCTAAGTGAGATTCTGGGTCCAAATCTGTCACAAGACTCCTAACAACATGAACGTCAGTGCCAACATTACTGCATAATAGGAGGAGGTCAACTTATATGTCTTTATAGGATTTAGAATGCTACATATACATCTGACCAACATGTGGTGGGTGGGGGGGCCGAGGTCCAAATTTTGCACTGGGGAGCATCAAACTCTAGTTATGCCACTGCTCAGAAGTCTTGGCCTAGAGTGAACAAAAATGTGGTACAACAGATGCAGTTGTAAAAGTGATGGACAATGGTGGTTACATTAATACCCCGGAAGACAGCAATCACATTATTGTGTTATTTTGTTGTTTAATGTGAATTAAGGCTTGCATCTTTTCTAAATATTGTGATGTGATGTAATGTGATATGTTTCTGTGTAATGTAAGGTATAATGTCTAAGATGTAATTTTGATGTCTAGTATATATATATGAGATTGTTTTGTAGGTTAAAGATAAACCCTTGTCAAGAAACCGACTGCAGGGAAAGAAACAGTTAGCATTTGGGAATAGCCCACCGTAGGAGTGGTAAGCTAGAAAGAGTCAGTGAAGGCCTAGTGAGCAAACATTATATTCATTTGGTTGTGAAGGTGGCATACAGTGTTTGGTTTTTGGCAACGGAGTAAAGGAAATAGAAGGGAAGACAGCATGAGTCAAGAGAGAGGCAGGAGACATAGGGTGTAAGCCGCATTGCAACTAGAGACCAATCCTTACAACCAAGAACCTTAACCATCAAGGTATCGGGTGACTTCTACTGGTGCAGGACTCTACTGGCCATGACCCTTAACCGTCAAGGTACTGGTTTAACCTCAACTGGCATGTAGCATAGTCAACCAACCTACTAGTGTTCCGATGGATGTATGGGTGTGCAATGCTTTACTCCAGTTATTATGGGACCCCAAAAGAGATTGGACATGAGAATGCAGGAAGAGAAGGTGACTGTCACGGTGTGCACTGTGATGCTGGACTAGGTTGCCCTGGGATTCATCAGCCCAGTTAGATTGGAAACAAAACCAGCGGGAAGTTGGACTCCATCTGTTATTGCAAAGTGAAAATGTAATGTTGTGGAAGATACTGAATGTCACAAAAGTGAATAGACCACTCACATTTTTGCAAATATTTTATATCTTTTCATGGGACAACACTGAAGATATGACACTTTGATACAATATAGTCAGGGTACAGCTTGTATAACAGTATAAATTTGGTGTGACCTCTAATTAACTCAACATGTAACCATTAATGTTTAAACCTCTGGCAACAAAAGTGAATACACCCCTAAGTAAAAATGTTTCTGCCAAATGCAATATTACCTTATATGAGGTTAAAATTTGTTGTTTGGGTTGTTTGGGCACATGGCAGGGCTCGGAAAGGAAAGAGTGCTATTTGATTTTTGGAGCGTAAATTTGTCTGGAATAGATTATTAATTCCATGTCGCCTTTGCAGAGCCCCTGACATGCCAAAACAGCAGAAACCGCCCACAAGTGACACCAATTTGGAAACTAGTTCCCTAAAGCAAATCATCTATTGAGCATTTTTATTATTCAGGTGACTCACAAAACATTATACCATTTAGATATTAAAACAAAAAAATAATTTATTTTCACTAAAATACTGTTTTAGCACCAAATTTATAAATTGACCCCATAAATACAGATGGGTGATCCCATAGATGTTCAGGTTCAGTGGGTCTGGCCAGACTTTAAAAAAAAAATCCAGTTTAGGACTGGACTTAAACCCAAACATCTGCCCGGATGCAGAACACCAAATGTCTATGGGGATCCGAATATTGTGCGGTAAAATGGTGGCTGAAGGGCTAGGGGGGTTAGAGCAGGACAGTTTTACTTACCGAGTCTCTTGCACAGCTGTTACACTGCTTCCGGGTCTACTCAATATTCCTCATGCATATTCACTGCTTCCCCCGCCCCACTAGCAGTCCTGTCGTCTGGGATTAGTTGCACCCATACTGCACCTCCACCCTCTGTGACAGCGTCTTTGGTTGGGTGGAATCACACCTGTTGTCTAGATCCATATAGTGGTATAAAAATAAATAAATAAACTAGTGTAGGGTGCCCCTATATTGTGACACCTAGTGCAAATAAAACATATGACTACAGGCTACAGCCTCCAGCTGTGGGCTTATCTTGGCTATGTATCAAAATAAGAGAGATCATATGCACCTTTTTTTAAATTATTGAAATAAATAATTTGAACAAAACGCCATGTGGTCCCCTTCAATTTTGATACCCAGCCATGATAAAGCTGACAGCTGGGGGCTGGTATTCTCAGGTTGGGGAGGCCCATAGTTATTAGGCCCTCCGGCCGAAAAACAGTAGCCTGCAGCCGCCCAGAATTGTTGCATCCATTTGATTTGACAATTCCTGAATTTTACCCTGCTCATCCTGTTTGCCCTGGTACAGTGACATTCGGGGTAATATTAAGGGTTATTTTCAGCTCATAGCTGCCACTAAGCTCTATATTAGTAATCAGTAGCATCTATGAGACCCCCCTCCATTACTAATCCTGAAAGTGAAAATAAATAAACACAAATACTGAAAAAACCCTTTATTTGAAATAAAATACATAAAAACTTACCTTCTTTTGCCAATTTATTAACCCCACACAGCCAGGTCCGATGTAATCCACATGAGGTCCCATGATGATCCTGGCTCTGCTACACACTGAATTCACAGAGCTTTGGCACATTACAGAACATGACCGCATGCTGCAGCTTCAGGAAGAGACTGACTGATTCACATCTGTTAGTAGCAATGTCACTGAGCTTAACTGCGGTTACAAGTGGAGGTTCCCACGGTACCTGACCTGTGACCAGAGGTAAATTTACCTCAGGTTTACTGATTTAACTGAGTGGCTTCACCTCAGTTGAATTGAGTTCAATTAGACCTGCATCTCCTGGCAGACAAGAGATGCAGATTTGGTGCCTAAAGGCCGCTTTACACACTGCGATATCGGTACCGATATCGCCAGCGTGCGTACCTGCCCCCATCGGTTGTGTGACACGGTCAAATCTCTGCCCATGTCGCCCAACATCGCCCGGACCCGTCATACTACTTACCTTACCTGCGACGTCGCTGTGACCGGCCAACCGCCTCTTTTCTAAGGGGGCGGTTCGTTCAGCATCACAGCAACGTCTCAGCAGCGTCACTGAACCACCACCCAATAGAAGCGGAGTGGCGGAGATGAGCGGGACAAACATCCCGCCCACCTCCTTCCTTCCGCATTGTGGCCGGGAGGCAGGTTCCTCATTCCTGCGGTGTCACACGGAGCGATTTGTGCTGCCGCAGGAACGAGGAACAACTTTGTTACTGCTGCAGTAACGATATTTGAGAATGGACCGATGCAAAATTGCTCATAGGTGTCACACGCAACGGCATCACTACAGCGGCCGGATGTGCGTCACAAAATCTGTGACCCTAACGAGATCGCTGTAGCGATCTCGTAGCGTGTAAAGCCCGCTTTAGAGTACCATGGTATTGATCGTAACCTGTGATTATGACCCCTTTTAAGCCTTTAGATATTGCTGTGGTGACTGAGAGTGGTATCTAAAGGATTAATCAGCTTCGACCAGTTTTAGAACTGATCGGGGTTGAATAACTCCTTAAAAGCTCGCAGGTTTTAGCTGTCATGTACAGTTATCACCTACGGGATTTTCGGCAGCGAGGAGGCGCTATTCACTTTTTCCCAATTGCCGTTTTAAAAGTATGATGAGGGAATAAATTCCTTTAATGACTGCTAACTTAATGACTGCCATTGTTATGCCTATCGGCAGTTGTTAATTGGTTGACAATTATCTAATTTGATGCCAAATATTTGCATTGCTAATATCCATACAACAGAGAGGTGACATTAGAGAAAAAAGTTTTATTCTGCTGCACTGCCACTATTACATCCTATTTCCAGTTCAACATGAAAAATTTCGAGAAAGGTCTTAAAAGAATTTAGATGTGTGGATTTTTAAAAAGGCAGCATGCCCTCCTGTATTTTAAAAGTCCACTTATTTTCACCCCAGATTTCATTGCAACTTTCTTTAACATAACAGAATAATTAAAATTAAAGTACTGAATATGACACCTTTAAGGTGAACCTTAGGGGGTTTGCTTACATGCTAAGGGGGCCGACTAGTCAAGGGAACTAATGCCCTTTATCTATGCTACTAAGGCTGAACAGTTAGGTAGGGATTAGCAATATACACCCAGAACTGCCTGTGGTTCTGGGAGCATACTGCACTTGACAGGTTCCCTTTAATGTACCATGATATGTGTTAATAGGTGTCGTGCATTTGTCACCATGGTGAATATTTATTTGCATTGACACACTATGTGACCACTGCACCAGTATCTTTGCCCTGTAGATCATGTGCAAAATTCACAA
This sequence comes from Anomaloglossus baeobatrachus, assembly GCF_048569485.1. Lineage (NCBI taxonomy): Eukaryota > Metazoa > Chordata > Amphibia > Anura > Aromobatidae > Anomaloglossus > Anomaloglossus baeobatrachus. The sequence goes on along the minus strand of NC_134354.1, from coordinate 406,616,030 downwards.
ATCTGATGAGTCTGACATAAGTCTAGAACATCATTTCTATTTGTTTCTTGTCAGGATGGAAATAGATCGAAACAAAATGATTATGCTGCTTGCCGTTTACCATTCACATGTAGATAAGCTCGTGCTTTTTCGTCAATGTCTAATTTTATAAATCGTTCATGTTGCAGGTTGAGCTTGACTAGATACCTGAACGTGCTACCTAAAGGGAGCCTGTCATGTTATTCATGCTGCCAAATACACAATTTCACTTTGAAATGCTCCAACTTTTCAGAGAAAACTTTGAATATACATGGGTCCTGGAATGACTTAACTGAGATAAGTAGAGGGAGGCCCCCTCCGGCTTCACCTCATTCAACGCTGCATGTTTTGCAAGTCTCTCCCTATGTGTGACAGGTTTCCTATGATAATATTCCCTCCATCACTCTGCGGGTAGTGTTTACTTAAGTCTTGCAAATAAATTCAAAAAATAAACTAAATAAACATATTGTAACTATAGTTAAAGTGCAACTATACCTATAAAAACCTTTTTCAAATACCAATAGAGACATGTCAAAAGTTTTGTTTAATGGGGGTTCGGGTGTTAATTGGGAGGACCACCACTGATCAAAAAATCACACGTGACTCATCCAAATATTAGAATGATTCAGATATTCTTTTATCCCATCCGAAATCGCGATTTTCCATTTTTGCGCTTTAGTTTTTCCCTCCTCTCCTTCCAAGAGCCATAACATTTTTATTTTTCCGTCACAGCTGCATGAGAGCTTGTTTTTGCTGGATGAGTTGTACTTTTGAATGTCAGAATCCATTTTATCATGTAATGTACTCAAAAGTGGGAAAATAATTTCGAGTGCTGCAACATAGCAGTAAAAGGGCAATTCCACTATTGTTTTTTGGGGGGTTCTTTTTACAGAACTCATGATATGGTAAAAATGACATGAAAATATTATTTTCCAGGTCAATACAATTACCAAACATTCAAAGTTTCTTGTTTTATTTAAAAAGTAAATTTGTAAAAACAAAAAAAATTGCTTTTGTCACTATTTTACAAAAGCCATAACAATTTCAATTTTTGAGTGATAAATCCATGTGAAGGCTTGTTCTTTGAGCCCAGAGCTGACAATGTAAATACGATGTTTTGGTCAACTCTTATTACACATTTTTGCACTTTTTTGCATCAGCCGAAAAATCTGCCATTTTAACTTTATCTTGTTCTGCATTTTACTGATTGGGCTATTTATTCTCTATGTTTATAGATTAGACTTTTACGGAAAAAGTCATACCACATATGTGTTTTTTTTTATTTTTTTAGTATACTGAAAAATAAGTGTGATTTGATTTTTAATTTTATTATATTTTTCCAAACATTTTATTTTTACTGCAATCAGACGACTTGAACCTGCAATCCTCTGATGGCTTGTACTATATACAGCAATACTACAGTATTTCACTACAACAGTACTCCAGTATTGCTGTAGATAGCAAAAAACACCCCATATCCACACCACTAAGGGGAGTGTTTCACATGAGTACCATCATGACAGGCAGAGTGGTCTTCAGTAGACCTTCAGCTATCATGGAAACTTGGAGATGCCAATGGGTGGATAGAGCAGCAAGTAAATGCCATGGTTATAGATTGATAATGGTATTTAACAGGCTAACAGTTGCAGCTGGAGCTCTGCTCCATACAATTCTTGCAGTATTACGTAGAAGGAAATTGGGTATATACCGCGTTGATACTCAGAAGTGTATTAATATGATTCCTTTGTTATTCGTACAGGTCACGCATTTCAGAGACATCCATCTCCTTCCTCAGGAAATCAAAGGAACAATATGATATTGATATAGTTCCTTTGATATCCTGAGGAAGGAGATGGATGTCTCTGAAACGCGTGACCTGTACAAATAATAAAGGAATCATTTTAATACACTTCTGAGTATCAGCGCGGTATATACTCGATTTCCTTCTACGTCATACTACATACTCTACATCTCGGGGATACGGCTGATACCACCATTTCATGTGCTACATAGGGGTCGTGACTTTCACAATCTGAAAAGGTGAGTGTACCGGAATCCTTTTTGTCCGACATCCATACCGGATAAGACCCTATTGCACTCTCTTCCACAGTATTTTCTTCCTGGATCCCATACAATTCTTGCCACTTGTGTTAGTATATCACATAAAAAACAAATAAAAAAAGGATAATGTAAAAAAAGTGGAAATGTTCCTTGAATACTTTTTCAAGTCACCGAGAGAACAAACACTCTTGAAAGAAAATGCTATAATATAGCAAAACTGTTATATGTTTACTTATGTGTTTACTGTCAAATTTAATTTGTACATTCCAGTATTAATTATGTAATGTAGGAATCTGATGCAAATGTCTTATTATTTTTGTCTTCTGACTAGAAATCTAGGCCCTACTAATTCTGCAGATAATTAAAGATTCCTTCTCATATGTTGTTTAATTGGACTAAGTAATAGCTTTATGAACTAACTGTGATCATTTTTTGGTGTCTTATTAAATGCAAAATGTTCTGTAACAATGCAGCCGCCAATTGGATCTTTTGATTCATCAGCTTGCAGTTAAGCTGGAAAGCTTGTGGCTCCCTGGAGAAGTTTTATTCTGAACTGAGAACTGTTCTATTGAAGACTTATGTAAACCCTTAATCACTGAAATAGTAGATAACATCTTTTTTATGTTAAAGTACTTTTCTGTTTTCAAAATCTATATATGAATCAGACACTGGATATATGCCAGACAATTTACCTTACTGAAGTCTTAAGCTTTAGAACTTGGGAGTCTTGCTTTTGGCTTACGAAGATGATTTACATCTGCAATTTCTATGAAGCTTATAACTGATTTTACCAATGTTTTTCTTTTATATCATGGAACATTATGTTCTATAATTTTACTGTAGTTTAAACATTGTTGCAATACAGACCTGTGACTTCAACAACAGCACTGAATGTCACAAAGATGCACAAATAATAGTGCCATGAAAAGAGAAACCATTGTATTAAAGGGGTTTTCCCACAAAGTTAATTTGAAATCTTAGAAAAATAATACTTTATACAATTGGATGTATTTTTTTTTTTTTTTTCCTGATCTGAGATAATCTTACATATGTGTCCCTGCACTACACTACAACACAAGAGCTACATCCACCGGGGGACACTATAACATGGTGGGCCCTAATGCTAGTGAGGGGGAAGATGGGACACCTACTTCACTCACCTGCAGCTGTACCCTACACTTCTAGCCGGACCCTATACAGGATCTGCACATGTCGCTAAACAGAGTACTTGAGACCCTGGCAGACCCTGTAAAAGCACTGGATAGTGAGCTGGCAGGTGAGGAACACTAGCCTCACTACTGAAGTAATAAAACACCAAGGGAACGAAAGACAGAGAGGGGGAAACACAACAGACTGCTGCAGTCAGCACCAAGATTGCAGCCTATACAGAAACTTGCAAAGAGGGCTTTACCAGCTCCTTCCACCTCCAGGCCAAGCATCCAAATGAGTAAGAATAACCTAAGTGCTCTACTGGGTGCAGAGGGTATATATAGGTACTGGGGGTGGTCCAAACTGGAAACACCTGGGAAGGTAATGAGAATTCTTGCTGGTAGGGAATACTGACATTAACCCACTCCTCCTCAAAGGAAAGGGAACACATTTAATGTACATTGTCTCAAGGCAAAGAGACTCTGGCGAATAACCTGCCACTAACTTCTCCAAAAGAGAGATGACCATGACAGTCTGACCATGCAGGAACATGGTTAGATCATACCACATCTCCTATACAGTTGAGGAAGCAAAATAGAATATACAGATAGCTCAGCATAAGATTGTATCTGATTCTTTTTGTGAGGTAAAACATTTCTCTGCTTGTGCTTAAACAATGTTTTACCTCATAGAAAGAATAAATTTTAACTTCCATTTAAACATCAGTAAGAAACATAGATGCCATTAACAGGGGTTTTTCCAGAATTGGTAGTCATAGACATAGACAATGACGTATGCCAAAAATGTCTAATTTGTAAGGTCCAGCAGTAGGAAATCTGACTTATCTAGATATGCTTCCTAAGATAAACACATGCATAAAATTGGTGAAATCCATACTGTCTGACCTTTGTGTCCCAGACATAAAAGAGCCAAATAATCAATACTGGAGTAGCGCATGCCAGACTACCGCAGTCTTATTGGAGTAAAAGAGGCACCGAATTGATTAACAGGCACACGACAATATGTGCATTTATTGTTTTTCACCTTCTTATGATTCTTAAACACTCACCTAAACTCACCACATGCATTATACAATTACCTTATGCTACTTGGTTTTCAATTGCCAGAATATGGTGAAGTCCATGGCAAAACATGGTTTCTTTCAACTTCAACCCAGAATAACCGGAAAATGTGCACAAAAGGAGTATATCCCACTCAGATTGGTGCAGCCAGTGAAAGTCAATAATTGAAGATGTCCATACACCCCATCTCTTGAACTACACATCAGATAGCAAGTGGTTTTGGTTGACTTTAAGACCTCCAAAATCAAGTGACCCAAAACACAAGAAAAATTAATAATCTTTATTACACAACAATACATATGCCAATAAATTAAAATAAACAGAGAAGGATAACGATAACAATTCCCAGGAAGACATAGATTGTACAAAAATTATTTTATATCAGTAAACAAAAAAGTTCATGCAATATGCATTAATTATACAAATGTTCTATAGTCCCTCGTATAATATTTACATATAGTTGGTCTCCTGATTAATCGGCAAATTATCATTCTCAAAATTTCCTAAATGTCTATAACATGTATATTATTTTATTTTATTGGTCACTCAGAAAAATATACTGTATATATGCAATTCTATCAATAAAGTGCCTGTGCTAACTAGTATAAATATCTCTACTATATATTAATTCAATTTAAATGCAATTCATTTAAATGAATCTAAAATTAATGCATATTTATCTGAAAGACCAATGAAAAAATTAAGTACAAAAATTTTATATAAAATGGGGATAATCACTTTACAAGAATAAATTATCACTATTAATGAATATTTAGACAAACCTATTGCACCAACCAGCTATACAATATATGCCGAGACACTCCCCAAAGTAAATCGCTAAAGTGCATATGGGAGATTACAATAACAACAATACATAAGGCAAATGAATTCACCAAATTTTAAAGGATTAAATCCCCATCCCCATTAACACTGCTTTGGAAAAGGAGGTCTCAAAGGTATATACTGAGAAATTAATTATATTACATAGTTGCTGCGGGACCCCCTTGACGTAAGTTTTGTCTGTCTTCCTCAGAAGATGTTCTCTTTTGATTGTTAAACACTCACCTAAACTCACCGCATGCATTATACAACTACCTTATGCTACTTGGTTTTCAATTGCCAGAATATGGTGAAGTTCATGGCAAAACATAGTTTCTTTTAACTTCAACCCAGAATAACAGGGATATGTGCACAACAGGAGTATATTCAACTCAGATTGGTGCAGACAGTGAAAGTCAAATAATTGAAGATGCCCATACACCCATCTCTTTACACACATGAATTACACATCAGATAGCAGGTGGATTTGGTTGACTTTAGTTGAATGAGTATGAAGCCCTGAAAGAGGTTGTCCAAGGAGCAAAATATATTTGAATCAATAGATTTTGGAATAATAATAAGTTGCAATAAGTTCCTGTGATGAGATAATCTTATTAATTTATGCACTGTGTAATGGCTGTTTCTGACCATGTAGGAATATGTTCTGATCATACCGCATCTCTTGAGCAGGCATAGAAGCAAAGAAAAACATACAGACATTACAGTAGGCGCATTTATGCGATCATCTCAGCACAGGAACACATTTTTTTACACATCCTTGTGTGTAACTTATTACTATTCCAATATTTATTGGTGAAAATGTATTTTGTTAATGAGACAACCCTTTATATCTATCTAACCTGTTTACTTGGATGCAGGTCTCGGACAAGGTATTTTGGTTGTCTAGGCAGATGAAGTTGATCGCATCCCCTTCCCTTCAAGCAAAGCAATGGATCAGAGACTAAAATGACAGAAACCGTAATGCAATCTTCCACTCCGGTGGATCAGGTAACAAGCTTTGATGAGCAGTTCTACCAGAACTGTTACAATTTCCACCCTAAAATACCACCAAAAGTAATAAAAATATGTTGTACTTTAGGGTGAGGCTTAATAGGGAGTACATTTTCAAAATTGAATATAGAATCATTAATTGTTTGTGGACCATATACACAATATATGAAACAAATAAAGGAACTTTATCATCAAAACCACCATCAGCACATGAATACATCACCAGAACCACTATCAGTATATTAATACATCACTACACCCACCATCATTAAATAAATAAAACACCAGTACCATCATTAGTATATGAGTACATCACCAGAAACACCATCAGTAGATAAATGCATCACCAGAGCCACCATCAGTACATAAATATGTCACCAAAACTTCCATTAGTACATGAAAGCATCACCAAACTAAAATCAGTATACAAATGATTCACTAGAACCAACATCAGTACAGGAGTGCATCACAAGAACCAAAATCAGCACATAAATCCATCACCAGAACCACCATCAGTAAATTTTATGCAACACCAGTACAATCATCAGTACATAAATGCATCACTAGAACCACCAACCATTATGTAGCCCTCACCATAACCACGATCAGTACATGAATACATCACCAGAACCACTATCAGTACATTAATTTATAACCAGAGCCACCATTAGCAAATACAACACAAAATACAACACAATACTATCATCAGTACAAGAATACATCACCTGAACTATCATCACTGAACTATAATCAGTACATAAATACATCACCAGAATCACCATAAGTAATTGAATACAAGAACCAAGCTCAGTACAGCAATCTATTGTAATGTTAAGTCAGCTGCATAAACATTTGTATTGTATGAATGTACAAGTCCCAGTATGTACTTAAAAGGAACCTGTCAGCTAATACCATGGGCATCATGTATCAGCCACTGGCTGTCTGATCACTTCCAGGTATGTTTCACACTAAAATGCTGTGGGATTTCAGGGAAAGACATTCTTTAATAGCCGGTCAAGAACTGAGCCACACTGTGCATTAGTCATACAGGTAGGTCCCCAGTAGCTTCTCTCACCCGTTGACAGTTACTAACAGGTCTATGCCTTTACATGCAAAAAAGCAGAGACCTGTCAGTTACTGTCAGCAGGTGGGAAGAAGCCACTTGGGACTCATCTGGATTACTAGCTATCCATGCGGTTCAGTCCCAGCTGCTATTATAGTATGTATTTTCCTGATATGTCAATATTTCAAAGAGCAACGTACCTGGGTAGGATAGTACTTCAAGTGGTTGACACATGCTGCCCACGGATTGGGCAGCATGTATCAGTTGATAGGTTTCCTTTAACAATGGTAAGGAGATTCTGGGAGTTGTTGCTGTCAGCCATCATCAGACTGCAGACCATACAGGAATCACAGTACTGATGAGATGCACCCACCATGCTAACCTCTCCCTAAACTGTGCCTTTATTTTAGATTGACCTCACTTCATACTATGCTCTCATACTGCCCATAAAACTGACCTCTCTAAACTGTACCCCCTCCTTACACTGTTCCCTTACACAGTATAATGTCCACTACAGCCCTTATTATATAATATGGTCTCCACCACATCCCCTGATATATAGTTTGATGTCCACCACAGCTCACAATAAATATTATGATGACTGCCATAGCACCACATACAGTATTATGACCCCCCTATAGTCCACCATACAGTATTATGGCAACCTCACTCACCGATAAAGTTTAATGGCCCCCACAAATCCCTTATATAAAGTATAAAGTCCTCCACAACACACAATATGATATCTACCATAGCCACCCTATACACAGATTGATGTCCAACATGGCCTCCTATACAATATGGTTACCATAGCCCCTAAACAGTATGGGCACCCCAGCCCCCTATATATTAGGATGTTGCCACAGCCACCTATATAGTATAAAGCCTCCATAGCCTCCAGTATGACATCCCCCACATATCTTATAATATATAGTATAATGTCCTCACTGCCCAGGTATAGTGTCCCCCACTATCCCCCAGTATAATGTCCCCCAAAGATCCCTATATAATATGATGTCCACCAGCCCAGGTAAAATGTTCCCACAGTCCCCAGTATAATCTCTGCCACAAACCTCCATATAATACAAAGTGAAAATGTAGCACCCACGGGGCAAAGGTTCAATACTCGTTGCCAGTCCTAGTGATGTCTGATCTTGGGATGTCACGGGGTGGCCCTTTTGCCCGGTTTCGTGGCCCCAAGGTGTTCAATAAAGGAGGGGGTGGTGGTGATGGAGGTTTGATTTTATGACACCACCTGCGGTATGCTGCCTGGGGATTAGCCACTGCTGCTGTCGTTGTCCTCCGGGGTAGATGTGATAGTAGCAGCTGAGATGTTAATGCCTTCCACAGGTGGAGCGGGCCCTGGGGAGGATGATGAGGGAAGTAGTAATGGCGGGCGCCAGCAAGAACAGGTGGACACAGTCTCTGCGGGTTCCAGGTGTTTTACTCACAGTTCTTTAGGTAACCCGGTTGTCACTCCTGAGGTACTGGCCACCGCTGTGATGGGCCCAGCCAATCCTGAGCAAATCGAGGTCACTGCCGGTGCTCCCACTGAGTCCTTTCTGGTCGGGGTCCCTCCAATCCGGGTGTGTGGAATGTGAAACGGGCTGCAGGTGTTTCCGGCACTCTTCCCAGACACTGGAATCCCAAGTAGCAGTGGAAAACCTGGGCTGAGCTACCTGCTCCAAGCCGCAGGCCCTTTGGCGCTCCCAGAAGTGTGAGGAAGAAGAAGATTGGACCAAGGTCCCAAGTGTGCGTCTCACCCCAAGTTGTACCCGGGGATAACTGACTATGTGTGAAGATCCTGTTCCCCAAGTGATGCTGCCCCCCCAAGTGGTTGTCCTAGTGACCAGGAAGTCCCATGCTTCATGATGGCCACCCCCCAGCCTACCCTAGTGCATCCCCCTGTTTGGAAAACACCTAATTGTGTTTGTTGTGTGAATGTGAGAAACACCAGCGATTAACTTCTCCTTACCCTTGATGAGTACTACATCTTAGGCCCCCTTCACACGTTCGTGAAAAACACGCACGTGTGTTACGTTCCATTTTTCGGGTCCGTGTTCTGTTTTTATGTCCGTTTTTATGGTACGTGTGGAATCCGTGTAAATGGCGTATGCTAGCCGTGTGTGCACGTGGAATGTCCGTGTGTGTGTGAGATACGTAAGTGACATGTCCGTCTGTTGCCAGTGTGAAATGTTCCGTGTGTGATGCACAATGTCGTTGCAACATACCGGCTGACAGCAGACAGAGTCGCGCGATGAGAATGAACTCGGGCGAACTGTACCCGACTTCATTGTCATACCGCTACTCTGTCTGTGTCGCGTACTGATTAGCGGTCACCCGTGAAGGACTCACCGGTGACCGCTAATCCCCTGAGTGACTGAAGTGAGCAGTGCGATTAGCGCTGCTGTCACTCCGGTTACCCGTGGCTAGCTGAAGTCACCCACCCGAGACCACAACTCACCTGTGACTTCATCGCTGTCACTCGGGCGACTTGCTGTCACAGTTGGAGGAACCAGCGGTGGCCGCAAGTAACCTGAGTGACGTTATCGCTGATCGCGCGACTCTCTTCAGTTGCTGTATTGAGCTGACAGGAGTGGTGGTGTTCTTCTGCAGCTCCTGTCACCTTCATGTAGCAGAGCTGGAAGTGACGCGGGACCTCCGTGGATTACACCGGACATGGATGAGTTTGTGGGGCTTAATAAAGTAGTGAACGAGGGTATTTGTTAGTGTTTATTATTGCAAATAAAGGATTTTTTTTACTGTGTGTGTTTATTAACTTTAAATTACAGGTTAATCATTGTGGGTGTCTCATAGACGCCTGCAATGATAAATCTAGGACTTAGTGGCAGCTATGGATTGCTGCCATTAACTTGTTATTATCCCGATTGCCAACGCACCAGGGCAAATCGGGAAGAGCCGGGTAGAGTCCCAGAACTGTCACATCTAATGGATGCAACAATTCTGGGTGGCTGCTGGCTGATATTGTTAGGCTGGGGGGCTCCCCATAACGTGGGGCTCCCCGTCCTGAGAATACCAGCCTTCAGCTGGCTTTATCTTGGCTGGTATAAAAATTGGGGGGGACCGCACGCCTTTTTTTTAAATTATTTAATTATTTATTTTACTGCACAGTATAGACCCGCCCACCAGCTGCTGTGATTGGTTGCAGTGAGACAGCTGTCACTCAGCGTGAGGGTGTGTCTCACTGCAACCAATCATAGGCGCCGGTGGGCAGGGAAAGCAGGGAATACTAGATTAATTAATGAGCGGACAGTTTTTTCAAAATAGTAAAAGCCGCCGGAGTTTTTTTAACAGCCATTCAGCGCCGCACTGGTGATCGGGGAACAGTGAGAATGAGAGAGGGGGGAGACTGACCGACAGACTGAGAGAGAGACCGCCCGACGGACTGAGGGAGATTGACTGACATACACAGAAAAAAAAAATGGCCGACATCGCTAGAAAAAAGCACAAAATGTACACGGAGCATATGGAGATGCATCCGTGTCACGTATGTGTGCTCATGGACCCATAGACTTACACTGGGTGCGTGTGCGTGTTCCGTGCAGAAAACGGACATGCATCCTTGTAATATGGATACACTTACGTTTCACGCACATGAACACACGCACCGTACAGAATTACGCATGTGTAACTACAAACATTAAATAACATTGGAACACGTGTGTCCATGTCTCCGGTACATACGGAAACGGACCAAACACGCACGTCTTTCACGGACGTGTGAAGGGGGCCTTAAGGGAGATGCAGTTCCCTGTGGTGACTGAGCCTCAGAGGCGCTACAAAAACAGGACAGGTGTAATGTCCCCCAAAGCCCCCAGTATTATGTCCCCCACAGACCCCATATAATAGGATCAACAATAACTAAGGTAAAATGTTATCCACAGCCCGGAGTAAAATGTCTCCCACAGACCACCATATGATATGATCTCCCCACATTCACTAGTATACTGTACTCCACAGACATCCATTTAACATCAAATCCCCCCAGCCCCCATTCAGTGTACAAACTATATAAGAAAATGAAAAAAAAAAGATTATGCTTACCTAATACAGGCTCCCTGTACACTTCGGCGGCTGTGTCCTCTTCTGCCTCATAGAGCAATGGGAGCTGGACAGTGGGATGCAGTAGTGTCATCACACAGCCCGAAGTCCACTTTGTGTGCCATCTCCAATATGGAGCAGGTTGGAAATAGCCTGAGTCTTTTTAGAAGTTCCTGGTGGAGCAGGGAGCTTATAACAGTTCCTCTTTTCCTGTCCCGAGCAGTGCTCACATCAATTGCATTTGTGTCTTACGTGAATATAATTGTGTGGAGAGGGAGGGATACTTTTCACTTGTGTGCCTGTGCCCTTGCTGTCACTATGCTGAATGCCAGAGAAAGGTGCCAAGTGGCCATAGGCATTCAGCAATGTCAGTTTGTCTTTTTTTTTTTTTCAAACTGCACCCTGAGACAGCAAACTAGGCCGGTAACAAAAGATAAAATTTTGTTTATTTTTGCGCTGACAAACCCATGTGAGATTTTTTTTTTTTTTTGAGGGAGTAGTTGTACTTTTGAATGACACTATTCATTTTATTATAAGGTTATAAAGGAGTGGGGAAGTCCTTGAAGATTTAACAGAGATCAAGTGCATTGTCATATTTTATATGTGGTTTTATCAATTTGGTGATCTTGCGGAGCTTGAAGTTAATGAAGAGGGTTAACTATTGAGGACCAGTCATGGTGGGAAGAGTTTAGTGGGCATAAGAAATTACTTCTTGGTTGTTAGCCACTTAGTGGAAAGTACAGAAAAGGAAAGGACCAATCTCAACTTGTGCAGTCCTCACAAGGAAGATTGAGGTTCCTATGGTGACCTTCTGGTTTATTGCACATGGTAATGAGCCACCACATTTTATTGTGAAATTCCTACCTCTGGATTGTGCAGCAGATGTATTCTTAAGGGTGGCTTTACATGCTGCGATATCCGGCCCGATATCGCTAGCATGAGACCCGCCCCCATCGTTTGTGCGTAACGGGCATATCGCTGTCCGTCGTGCACAAAATCTGGCACCCCCGTCACACATACTTACCTGCATAGCGACGTCGCTGTGACCGGCGTACCGCCTCCTTTCTAAGGGGGCGGTCAGTTCGGCGTCACAGCGACGTCACTAAGCGGCCGCCGAATGATAGCGGAGGGGCGGAGATGAGTGGGACGTAACATCCCGCCCACCTCCTTCCTTCCGCATTGTGGCCGGAGGCAGGTAAGGAGATGATTCTCGTTCCTGCGGCGTCACACGTAGCGATGTGTGCTTCCGCAGGGACGAGGATCAACTTCGCCTCAGCGACAGCAGCGATAATTGGGAGCGGACCCCCAAGTCAACGAGGAGCGATTTTGGACGTTTTTGCAACGATCCAAAATCGCTCCTAGGAGTCACACGCTATGACATCGCTACAGCGGCCGGATGTGCATCACAAAATCCGTGACCCCAACGAGATCGCTGTAGCGAAATCGTAGCGTGTAAAGCCCGCTTAAATTGTAAAGCTTGCTATCTGATACACAAATGTTTTCCTAGTTTGTTCATCAAAGAAAAGGGTTTTTTTATACTATAGTGTGCCTAATTTATTTTTGCTTCGTTGGGTTTTGGCCTGCCATGTCGTGGTAGCATGTGGTCTTCAATGGTACATTACAAAGGTTATAGCACAAACAATCAGGGCCCTCTTTTGTCTGTAGCTTGGCGAGACATGGATGCGACCCTCAGCCTCAGCTGCTCTGTCTGTTACATTTGGCATAGTCAGAAATATCGACACTCACTGAAGAATAAAGTGGGAAAGACCGTAGCTAAATAAAGATGTAAAGATGTAGCCTTGATGACGATTGTTGTCACAGTACAAAGAAAAAGACTCATGCATCATGGGCTTAGAGAGGACAGAACATGAAGATCTGCCTAGCCCATTAGGAGTTCAGCCCAAAGAAAGAGGTGTGATGCCCTGGACTAGCCAGGTAGTCACAGGTAGACCCCCTGCACAAACACCAGCCCCTAACAAGGTGTAACCAGCCAACCTAAAAACCCTGAATCACCCCTCTCAGGCCTTGACGTTCACACCCGGGGGTGGAGCCAAGCGGTTGGCCACGCTCTCCGAGGAGTTCAGAGAGCCTGAGGCGGGGAAAAACACAAAAGGCAGAGGAGTTAGGGAGGAGAGGAGAGTATTAGCAGAGTGTCAACGTCTGGGATATGGGTAGGAGCCTATATACCCTGTGACCAGGAGGCAGACGGTGGTTGCCACCTGCAGGAGCCGGGAAGATGGCTGGTGGAACCGTAAGGGACCGGGACAGGGTAGTAGCCCACCGCTACCGAACCGGGGAGCCAACTGGAAACCGGAGCACCAGGACGAGATCCTGAAGCCACTGGAGCACGTCGAAATCACTGATTGAGGTCTGTACCTTAGGTCCTTTCCCGTCCCAAGACCTGAAAGACAGCAACAGCCCACCGAGGGGGATAGAAAGCCACCGCACAGGCAGAGAGATCCCACGGGCCAGCGCCTGCGGGCAAATGGGTTACCGGACACACATAAAGCCAGGCAGCAGACTACCGTTGCTGAAGCATAGGCAGTAAAGTTCTATTACAGAGGTGCAGGAGAAAGGCGGGAACTATCAACCTGAGTAAGGGGCTCAGCTGGCTGCGGGCACTGACCACCACCCTTTTTGGTTTACCAGAGACTCCGGTGTATCTGTCATAGTGAGTACAACAGTGCCCTTGGGCCGCGCACCACACCACACCATCCCGCCCGCATCTCACAACCACCGGGCCCCGGGACCATCACCCCCTGCCCACGGAGGGGTCAACACCAGGCTGCATAATACCGTCCCCGGGAGCCTAGTTAACGGCAGCGGTAGTGCCCACATTCACCACAACCCGTGGGTGGCGTCACAAACTTACATCCCTAAACGCCACGGCCTCGGCCGTGAACCCTCCCCACCGAAATCCCTACACGCAGCACCAGCTTCCCTTCAGAGCAACGTGACCCCCGGGTCCGGGAGGAGCTCTAGCCACCCACCGACGCACACGGATCCGAGCGGCTTGGCAGCCGGCCGAGCCCCGGGGCGGTACAGAGGTACCCTGTGAAGAGTAGCTGGTCCCTTGTGGGAGGTGCATTGCAAAGGAAGGTGCTATGGAAGCAAAGGTCCTGCCCACAAGGAGATGACGTAAGAAGACAGAAGGAGTGGCTGGAGTTGGAGACACCAATATGAGGCATGACACATCAGACTGGCCCACGGAAGGCAAGAAAAAAGGAAAAACAGCCAGCACCAAAATTGTCAAAAATAAAAAACTTTTCTTTATTTCTTCATTTTAAAAAAGAGACTCTTTTTTAAAATGAAGAAATAAAGAAAAGTTTTTTATTCTTGAGAATTTTGGTGCTTGCTGTTTTTCCTTTTTTCTTGCCATTGTCCGGATGTGATCTCCGTTTTTAGGACGTGCATCAGTGGAGCTGTGGACAAACTAGCGGTAGGCTGAATTCAATTTTTTCTTTTAGCCCACGGAAGGTTGGAGCTTAAACAGGAAGCTCTCGGTGAGGAGAACACAAGGGCGATTTGCTTAATTTGAGGCCATAATTTAGGTTGATGCCATTCAGTCTTGCATCCCTCTTAAACTGTCTGCAGTCCAAATTATGAGTCACTCGTGGTAGCATGCATAACCACTATCTTTCACCCACACCAGAGACATACTCTGATATGAATAGAAAGTAAGACTCCTTTATTCCGGAAGTTTGTACAGGTATATATAACCGGCTTATTGGCTAGGTGCCAAGAATACGTAACACGTCTCCTATTGGATAAAGTAGAAAAGCTTATTCTGTGATATACAATTTACTGTAATGTGCTTGGTTCCTCATTTATATTAAGCAATGTCAGCATGATTCACTTGTCACAAGAATAGCCCAGACTGTCTGAGTCTTATGTCCAAATGCAGAACTAGGTGGGGTACACAGTCTGAAACAGCATCTTAAATCCTGTTCTTTATGGATATCTCCATATAATTCTTATATACTTATAATAATTCATAATCTTGTCCATAATAGTCCCCCCTTTGGAGATAGCCAAAAAGTCTTTCCTTACTTTTCCCGAGTCTATTGATCTGTCCTAATGCCGATGGTTACCTCACTCACATACGAGATACCCCATCCCTTGTGGATGAATCTCCCCACCCAACAGACTATGCATAGGAAGCCAGATCCTGATCGTATTCTCTAGACTGTCCTCATGACTACGTTCCGCTGGCACACGTTATTCAGGAAGGGGGAACGTGGCAGTAGTCCTCTAATGGGCTAATATTTATCGGTGTTGGTTTCACTCAGTCTCATGCTCCTCAGTCCTCAGGCGGTAATGGTGGGACATCATCAAAGGTGGGATGCACAGTCGTCTTCTGGTCCACATGCTTAGATATCATCGTCCTGGCACAAAGTATCGGGTAGAAGAGGGAAGACAGCCATCTCCTGGTCTCAGGCAGGTCCGACATCTCTTTGTAGTGGAATGCATGGATCTTCGTCCGAAAGAAAAAAAGTGAGAGAAGAGAGAGGAAGAGAGAGAAAGATTGAGAAAAGAGAGAGGAAAAGAGAAGAGAGAAAAAGAAAAGAGAGAAAAATCTAGATCTGGTTGGATCTGGAGGAGAAAACTCAAAAACGTATATTAGGCAAATGTTTAAACAAACAACAAGCTTAGTTGAAGTATCTGGGAGTACTTCTAAACAGTATTTCATAGGGTCTCAACCTAGTGGTCCCTGCTGGGGTGTGTCTGACACTGAACAATACAAGGGGAAGACTCTCATGCCCTTGCCTTCTACACTGCCCCATCCTCCCAACCTTCCCTCTATTCTGTGGCTGGTATGGGGTGTGTAGAGTCAGTTCTGTGTCTAAGGCCTGCCATATCTCTTTGGCTGGCAGTGAAAGCAGGTCACTAGCCACTTTCTATGGTCTCCGGGAGCCCACAGCTGCACCCTATCTCAGTCCTCTTCTTCTTCTGAGACTTGCTCTTCTAGGGTCAGGATAATGTTTTCTCCAGACTTTCCTTTCTTCTTCACATCGGGGTCATTCAAAAAGCACAGATTGACTGACTGTTTCTTTGGTGAGTGGTCTTGGGGCTTCCTTGGATGTTCTGTCAGTGAGGACACTTCTTACTGTTTCCCTTGACTCCTCCAATGTAGGCCTCAACCCTGCTCACCGCGACTGACTGGCAATAGCAAAGCTTCCATCCGTTCTTCTATGGCCTCATAGCGGTTTACAGTTCCATTGGCAGTGATCAAGTCTCTTGTCCTCCACAGAGTAGATGCTGGCTGCCATCTTGCAGGCTTCAGCGAGAGCACATACATCTGCTTCTTCACAGACAGGCATGCGGGTAGCGACTGCTCTATCAGCACAGCGTCTTCTGCTACCAGCACCATACCCATGTGGAACCGTCTTCTTGATGCACATCTTGATCCATCCGCAAAGGTGTTAAGTCAGGGTCCAAAGGTGTATCCGTCACTGTATCGAATCCAGAGTTTCAGCTATGCCAGAGTCGACTACCTCTTCCACCAAGGTGTCAGAGGTGGGACACTCTCCCCTTGGAAGAGGGAGAAGTTCAGCAGGATTAAGGACCGCACACCGGGAGATGGTGACTTTGTCAGGGAGCAGTGATGTCTTACGAGCACTGATCTTCAACTGGTGCTTTCGGTAGGTGTTCAATCTGGCTGAGTAGTGTTCAAAGGGCTGCTGTCTTCCTCCATGGCAAACATGTAGAATGACTTCTGGGCTGGAGATGACGTGATGATACTCTTCAGGTGACTTTGACTGTAACTCAGGTGACTGTGACTGCTGCACATCTGTATGTGTGGTGATCTTGTAAGCTGCTAGATTCATCTCCATACGTCTTGCCATTTGAAGGAGGGTGTCTTGGTCTTTAACAGCTGTAGTTGTTTGCATATGGGCTCTCGGAGACCTGATACAAAGGACTATACCCAGGTTTGTAAGAAAGAGCAATGGGTGTAACTTTGGGGTCAGGAGAACACTGAAATTCTAAAAACTAAGACTCCCTAAAACCCCGGGGAAAGAGAAAAGAGCACAAGAGGGTTTGGAAACTACCAGCAGCACCCCCTGAATACATCTACACAACTAGGAAAAAGCAGTGGAGCGTATCTACTCTACCTCTCCTGTGCTGACCCTGTAACTGGGGGCCCTGCACTCTCCCTCATCCCAACGGTAGACCTGATGGTGGTCAGGGTCGGGCCTCCAGCGTATCCCTCTCTCCTGTCAGACCCTGCAAACTAAGACACAAAGGATTACTGGTTGCTGCCAATGAAAACCCTAATATATGCCAACTCCTGATGATAAATGTCCCCTTGGGACCACATGAACCTCCACCCTCTCTATCAGGGAACTCTTGTGCAAGATACCAGGCAGGATAACATACAAGTGAAAATATCTCAAACCAGGCTAAGCATCAACTATCATAGGCAGAAAAATATTCCCTGTCCACCAGGACTAATAGTGAGCAGTCTATATGGTCTAGACTGTATACTAGATACAACAAAAACAAACATGCAAAAGTGAGGGGAAAAGGTTTCCACAGGACTATCAGCAATAACCTCTGCTAAGGTTCATTAGTGGGAACACTGTGGGAAAAAGTTCATTAGTGGGAAAAACTGCATATATGACCAAAAATGGAGTGTGTGTGTTCTAGGTCCCTGTCTCCCCCCTCTGCAGTCCCTGCTATGTCAGCAATAAACAGAGCAGTGGCTGTGGCTGCTGAAACAAAAATGGGGAACTGGGTGTCGGCTGGACTAAAATGGCGTCTAAAGATGAACTATGTAGTGTCTGAGTTAAAACGTCCACTAAAGATAATTACCGATAAGAAACAGCCGCTAAAAGAGGAAGTAGGTGTTGGCCAAAAATGGCGTCTGAAGAGTCCTGGGAGGGAGTGACATGTATTGTGACATCTACATTCAAGAGGTATTCAATCTGTCACTGGGAATATGGATTATATAGGGACCCCTGGGCTGACCCTGTAACTAGGGACCCTGTACTCGCCCTCATCTCGACGGTAGACCTGATGGTGGTCAGGGCCGAGCCTCCAGCGTATCCCTATCTCCTGTCAGACCCTGATAACTATCCCCATACCATACCCCACCCAGGACTGAGTAAAACACTGAGTGACAGAAAGAAATCTACATTTAGGAAAATATGGGGTGGGCTTACGTGGACACAGTGCTCCACAGACAGCACACAAGTCCACCCTATATATCAGCTTATGTTTCTTATTTTCACAGACAGGTAAAATACACATAGTGTAGTTGCTAGATTCAGAATTACTCAACAAATCTCATCTAATCTCCCCCCTTTGGAGAATTCTCCATTTCAACATACGTGTGTCATTTACAATTAAACTTCACAGAACTTCATTCACAGGACTGAAATAGAAACTAACACTTCCTTCTTTTTTTTTTTTTTTCCCTATTTCAACCCTACGGTGTTATACACCAAAAAATGCGTACATTATACATAAAACATCTTCCAGTGTCACTTGGGTGATAAGGTACACGCACCCTCACTGTAAACCCGCAAACCTGGCTCCATTACTGGCCAGAAAGAATCCCCAGCTTTAATCTGGGTGAAAACAGCTTTCAGGGAAAACTATATATGAGATATTATGTCAGGGAGAGAATTCACGATATACATACACCTCCATGAGAACGGTCTATCGAATACTCAATAATTCCGATTTAAGACCAAAGTTTAGGGGTCTTCCCCAATGTATTCAATTCTAGGTAAGAATACATTGACATCCACTAAAACAAGACCAGTGAGTATGCATACAACGTTCAACTCACTGCTTAGCAGGAAAACCGTACCAGGTAACAGTCTAACAGTCAGGGCTCTTTCACCCACTTTTTCCTTAACACTGCACCTGTACATAGACAACCCCCCCTTTCAAATCTTCTATCCCCGAAGATCAGGTCCAAGGTATCAAACATCAATTATTGATGACACGTCACTCATAGGTGTATATATCTCAGTGTTCCTTCACAAAGACTGCAGCCTCTTGAGGCTTCCATGTCACATATTTAGGGCGTTGGGTCTGGGACTATCGGAATATTGGTGCGATGCCATGTGTGGCCTGACGTCCTCGAATAAGGACAGCACCTGTGGTTTACCTCTACTAGGGACAGTGTTGGTGGTGGGGTGGATCATTGTTAAATCATTGTCATCTTCCTGCTCCCCCTCGGTGGCTTCTGTTGCTCCAGCAACAAATAGACCAGTGGCCTTGGGACTGAAGATGGCTGGAAAAGGGAACTAGGTGCGGCCCGACCTGAAATGACGTCTGGGCAGGCTAGGGAGGGCGTTTGGTGAGCAGGGGGACAACTACACAAGTCCAACCCTCTGGGGACGACTTATGAGGAGGGGGGCGTTGTTTCCTAATGGGCTTGGCCACTTCCTGAGGTGCCATTTTCTGATCTGGTGCAATATAGAAATATCTACTATGCCAATTTTATCTTTCAAAATCCCTTGCTTATTTAACAAAACATCTTTCCATTCTTGCTCCTCTAATCTCCCTTTCTTTGCAGTGATTCCTGCCATCTTCAAGAGCGACTTCATCATTTTTAACATACTTCCTTCCTTCTCGTTCGCTTACTAATTCTTCTGCCATTAACTTGACAGGTGTGGACTGATTAGACCCCATGCTTCAAGGGTACACGACTTAAAACTAACACGTCAACCTGGATGTCTGATGCTCTACCGACTGAGCTAGCCACTTTCTCTCCTAGACCAGCGACTATACACATCCACAGAATGCACAGAATTTCTACCTCAGTCCACAAACCACAACACAAACGGGTTGTCCTACCAGGAAGTAGTGTCACGCGGGTGATAGAAACTAAATTCACCCTCACTATCTCTTACTTCATGTACTAGTAACCTCTGTTCACACTACATACACCTTATTTGAACAAATCCGTCCAGAACATCAATACTCAATGATTAAGCCTAAAATCAAGGGTTTTCCCCAGTATATTCAATTCCTAGGTAAGAATACACTGACATCCACTAAAACAAGACCAATGAGTACAACTTCAACTCACTGCTTAGCAGGAACACCGTACCAGGTAACAGTCAGGGTCAGCCCCCCACTTTTGTAACTTGTACAACACTGCACCTGTACATAGAAAACCCTTCCAAATCTTCTATCCCCGAAGATCAGGTCTGTCCAAGGCCTTATCAAACATCAACTATCGACCGGACTTGTCACACACCAGTGTATCTCGCAGTATACATCAAAGTATTTTTTTCTTTCACTCATAGAAGAGACAGGTTCAATATATCAAAGTACGTTCCCGTGACACAACTTCCTCTTTTTGCAGCCAGCCTTGCTGCAAACACAGTGATTAGAGCGATACCAGCAAGTACTCCACCTGCTGCAAATAGACAGACATTTCAACAGGTAGACACAGGTCAACACAATGACATAACAATAAGGACACTATATACACCATCCAGGTGGCTGATCTCACCTGCAGATATAACCATATATATCCATATATGCAGCGTATATAACAACTTCCTCATTTTCCCTTGCAGTTAAGTCAGAGAAAAATAAAACATAGAACTTCTGCTTTTCTCCAACGAGCAGACAAAACCTCAAACCACATTACATTTCATGGGATTTACAATTACATTACAGACAGCTTAAGGTGAACCTGACCACCTTGGTGTGAGATCTCTTAGGACGACTTATCTCATGCGAGATGGCGGTCATTAGGTGTCTAGACTGGGACAGCCCAAACCCCCTTCGAAATGCAAGTACACGCAGGAGGTTTGCAAGGTGAGATTATACAAATGTTCTCACCTGCAGCTGGAGTGTGCAATTCTCCACCTCTCGCGTAGTTGCCTTTCGACTGAAGGTGTCAGCACGGCCGTCCGCCATCCAGAGCTCCGTCCTAAGGTTCGTTGGGTGCCAAATGATAAGGCCATAATTTAGGTTTACACCATTCAGTCTTGCATCCCTCTTAAACTGTCTGCAGTCCAAATTATGAGTCACTCGTGGTAGCATGCATAACCACTATCTTTCACCCACACCAGAGACATACTCAGATATGAATAGAAAGTAAGACTCCTTTATTCCGGAAGTTTGTACAGGTATATATAACCGGCTTATTGACTAGGTGCCAAGAATACGTAACACGTCTCCTATTGGATAAAGTAGAACAGCTTATTCTGTGATATACAATTTACTGTAATGTGCTTGGTTCCTCATTTATATTAAGCAATGTCAGCATGATTCACTTGTCACAAGAATAGCCCAGACTGTCTGAGTCTTATGTCCAAATGCAGAACTAGGTGGGGTACACAGTCTGAAACAGCATCTTAAATCCTGTTCTTTATGGATATCTCCATATAATTCTTATATACTTATAATAATTCATAATCTTGTCCATAACAGGTTCATGGAAAACGAACTTGTTGAAGTAATAGAGGGAAGGAGCCTCTTGTTCTGTGGAGGGCATTTAAGTGGTTGGGGGGGGGGTTCTACACCCTCAGCTATAGACTCAGCTACATCCAACAAGGGACTGTTTCATTTTATTGACCGCTATTGAGCTCAATTACTGCTCTAGCAGGCTGAAAATTGCATAAAGGCGATGTTACCGATTGCAAGCGCAATGTTCCTGTTCCGTGGTCCTCACTCAATGCCAAGGATCTACAACTGTTTCACTAGTTTGTTCAGTAAAAAAATTAGTTTGTCTCTGCTTCGTCAGGTCATAGCCTGCCAAAACAAGTGGAAGCATGCAGTCTAAAGAGCCACATCACTAAGGTAACAGCACACACATCCAGTCAGGACCCCCATAAGCATGTAGCGTGGCAGGGCATAGATGGAATCTCCGCCACAGCCGACTCATCCATTACATGTTGTACTTGAAAATGGGAAAAATATCCAAGTGAAGTAAAAAAAAAAATAAAAAACTCTCAAGTCCACAAGTGTTTTTTTTTTTTTTTTATTTTTTGGCATTCATTCTGCAGTTAAAATGTCCTAGAAATATTTGTCCACATCAGTATGATAATGACAATACTTCACTTGAATATTTTTTATTTCATGTTGATACCAAGTATGAGTATTCTTTTATTTATTTTTTTATATTTTTTTAGTGTTGAAGAGAACCTGACATCTACTAGATGCTGTCCAATTCATGGGCAGTATGTATCAGGCACCGGCTTTATGAACTTTCAGAGAAAAGCATCTTTTTAATAGCCACCGGGGACCAAAGCATGCTGTAGACTAATTAAACAAGTTGATCCTTCCTCTCGCTCGCTGCCCTAGATTGACAGGGCTCAGCCTATATGCGCAATTAGGATTTATACTAATCAAAAGACTCACATTTATAATTGGGCCTTTTTTGATTTACTATATGGGCATGTCATCAGAAACCTGTCCATCCAATGCAGTGGGCAGGAAGATGTCACTGGGGACCCATCTGTCCGACTAGTCTACAGCACCGCTCAGTCCCCATCAACAATTCAATTTATGTTTTTCTCTGAAACACCACTGAATTCATATAGCCAGTACCTGATACATGATGCCCATGGATTGAGCAGCACATATAAGATATCAGGTTCTTTTTAAATGTAGAAAAGGGGTGTGATTTAAATTTTTAGAACTTTATTATTTTTACATTTTTCAATAAATTTTCTCTTTTCTTTCCCCTTCACTTGTTAGACTTGAGCCTTCAACTGTCTCATTGCTTGTAATACATATAGCAATATCACAATATTGCTGTATACAGCACTAATTATTGTCTTCTATGACCACAAGCCAAAGGCCAGACACCATAGATGAGATCACATATGCTAAATTGTTGCAAGTCAAATTTGTGTGTGAGATAGCCAAGATGATTGTCTATAAAATGAAGGAAGTCTCACACTCAATGAAGTAGTGGATGATGAGATATGGAGCCTGAAAGTCAAAAGTTCAAACATTGTTACGCTTTTGCTTGTCACTGTATGTCAACTATATAATATATAAGAGTAATACTGCTGTGCAGATGGCTCTCCTGCTAGGGTCAGACACAAATCAAATGAATTAACAAACAGTGGAGCACCTTAGAGAGGTGTATCAAAGTAATCACATATATTTCTCAGCCAAGGGAACACTCACTGTGACCATACGTAACCGGAGATGCAGATCAGGAGGGTTCCATATAAAGGCTGATTGCAAATTGTTCACTTGCAGGAATGCAATTCCTGAACTGTGTCTAAAGCCTGCTTTACACACTTCAATAAATCTTTCAATCCGTCGTCGGGGTCAAGTTGTAAGTGACGCACATCCTGCATCGTTCGTGACGTATTTGCGTGTGAAACCTACGTGCGATCAAGATTGAACGAAAATACGCTGATCGCATACACGTCGTTTATTCTTCATACATTGGACGTTTTGCTGTATGAACCTAGTCAATTGTAACGTGTGACATCCCTCATATGATTTCGGTGTCTGATGCTATGTGCGCAGGTGTGCGCTCTGCACCGCAGCTTAAAAAAGGTCTGCTTCAGAGCGCAGCTGAAAAGCTGCGTTCTGAAGCGCCTCACTATGTCTGTCATTCACTAATCTCTGTCAGTCCGTCACTATCTCTTTCCCTCACTCTCTGTCCATGTCAGTCTATCCCTCTTACCCCCTCTCTCATACTCACCGATCCCCGATCCCCGGCCCGGCTCTGCACGGCATTCACACTGCTCCGGCGGCTTTTACTGTTTTGAAAAAGCTGGCCGCCCATTAAACAATCTCGTATTCCCTGCTTTCCCCGCCCACCGGCGCCTATGATTGGTTACAGTGAGACACGCCCCCACGCTGAGTGACAGGTGTCACACTGCACCCAATCACAGCAGCCGGTGGGCGTGTCTATACTGTGCAGTGAAATAAATAATTAAATAATTAAAAAAAACGGCGTGCGGTCCCCCCCAATTTTAAAACCAGCCAGATAAAGCCATACGGCTGAAGGCTGGTATTCTCAGGATGGGGAGCTCCACATTATGGGGAGCCCCCCAGCCTAACAATATCAGTCAGCAGCCGCCCAGAATTGCCGCATACATTATATGCGACAGTTCTGGGACTGTACCCGGCTCTTCCCGATTTGCCCTGGTGCGTTGGCAAATTGGGGTAATAAGGAGTCATTGGCAGCCCATAGCTGCCAATAAGTCCTAGATTAATCATGTCAGGCGTCTATGAGACACCTTCCATGATTAATCTGTAAATTACAGTAAATAAACACACACACCCGAAAAATCATTTATTAGAAATAAAAAACACACACATATACCCTGGTTCACCACTTTAATCAGCCCCAAAACGCCCTCCATGTCCGGCGTACTCCAGGATGGTCCAGCGTCGCATCCAGCGCTGCTGCATGGAGGTGACCGGAGCTGCAGCAGACACAGCCGCTCCGGTCACCTCCACGCAGCTAATGAAGACAGCCGCGCGATCAGCTGAGCTGTCACTGAGGTTACCCGCTGTCACTGGATCCAGCGGTGGATGCAGCGGTGGCCGCGGGTAACCACAGTGACAGCTCAGCTGATCGCGCTACTCACCTCAGTTGCTGCGTGGAGGTGAGAGGAGCAGCGGTGAGTAGCGCGATCAGCTGAGCTGTCACTGTGGTTACCCGCGGCCACCGCTGCATCCACCGCTGGATCCAGTGACAGCGGGTAACCTCACTGACAGCTCAGCTGATCGCACGGCTGTCTTCATTTGCTGTGTGGAGGTGACCGGAGCGGCTGTGTCTGCTGCATCTCCGGTCACCTCCATGCAGCAGCGCTGGAAGCGACGCTGCATCATCCTGGAGTACGCCGGACATGGAGGGCTTTTTGGGGCTGATTAAAGTGGTGAACCAGGGAATGTGTTTGTGTTTTTTATTTCTAATAAAGGATTTTTTCGGGTGTGTGTGTTTATTTACTGTAATTTACAGATTAATCATGGAAGGTGTCTCATAGACGCCTGACATGATTAATCTAGGACTTATTGGCAGCTATGGGCTGCCAATAACTCCTTATTACCCCGATTTGCCAACGCACCAGGGCAAATCGGGAAGAGCCGGGTACAGTCCCAGAACTGTCGCATCTAATGTATGCGGCAATTCTGGGCGGCTGTTGGCTGATATTGTTAGGCTGGGAGGCTCCCCATAACGTGGAGCTCCCCATCCTGAGAATACCAGCCTTCAGCCGTATGGCTTTATCTGGCTGGTTTTAAAATTGGGGGGAACCGCACGCCGTTTGTTTTAATAATTTAATTATTTATTTGACTACACAGTATAGACACGCCCACCGGCTGCTGTGATTGGGTGCAGTGTGACACCTGTCACTCAGCGTGGGGGCGTGTCTCACTGTAACCAATCATAGGCGCCGGTGGGCGGGGAAAGCAGGGAATATGAGATTGTTTAATGGGCGGCCGGCTTTTTCAAAATAGTAAAAGCCGCCGGAGCAGTGTGAATGCCGTGCAGCGCCGGGGATCGGGGATCGGTGAGTATGAGAGAGGGCTGCTCAATTCAGTTACTCAGGAGATTAGCGGTCACCGGTGAGTCCTTTACAGGTGACCGCTAATCGGGACGCGACACAGACAGAGCCGCAGCATGACAATGAAGTCAGGTGAGGTTCACCCGAGTTCATTCTGACAGTGCGGCTCTGTCTGTGTCTGCTGTCATCTGCCATTCAGCTCTGCTACATGGCTGTCTGTGTCTGCTGTCAGCGGCCATGTAGCAGAGCTGAATGGCAGATGACATAGTAAAAACGCATCTCTACATTACACACGCTTGGCAAGTCAATAAATAAAAAAAAAAAGGTGCCCAATGCATACGTCACAGAACACATGATCTAAAGGATCGCACACAAAATTGATCAATTTAACATAGACTACTAACGCTCGTGTGACAGCAAATGAACGACCTACGTGCAATCTTATTCAATCGCATATGCGACCTGGGCGTGTCACATCGCATACGAGATCGCACACCTAATTGTAAGGTGTAAAGCTGGCTTAAGTTATCTCCAGTTCCGGAGTGCTCAGAATAAAGTGGATCTGCTTAAACTTGCGCCAACCTCAGTATGGCTCCTAGGTGTGGGGTACTGTGAGAGTCTATCCCAGCACAGTATAGCGATCCCCCAGTCTGCTGGGCATGATGCTGCTGCTGGACGCCTTGGCCGTCAGCGTTCCAAACACAGCAAGGCACCTGACACAGAATGAGCAGAAGCAGGAGGGGTGACGTCACCACTGAGTACGGCAGCCTCCAAGGGCCTTTTACGACGCCGACGGCCTAGGCGTCCAGCAGCAGCATCACGCCCAGGAGACTGGGGGATTGCTCTACTGTGCTGGGATAAACCCTCACAGTACCCCTCACCTAGGAGTCATTCCGAGGTTGGTGCAAGTTTAAGCAGAATATTTTATTTTGAGCACTCCGTAGCTGGAGATCACTCGGACACAGTTCCGGAATTGCATTCCTGCAAGTGAACGATTTGCAACCAGCCTTTATATGGAGCCCTACTGATCTGTACCTCCGGTAACGTATGGTCACAGTGAGTCTTGCCTTGGCTAAGAAATATATGTGTTTACTAGAGATGAGTCACCCCCCTAGCGTTCGAGTTCGGTTTGGTTTGTCGAACGGAGACTCTGTTCGACGAATGTTCGACGAACGTTCGACGAACTCCTTCGAACCCAATTGAAAACAATGGCAGGCAAACACATAAAAACACATTATACATGTACACATACCGTTAATAAACATTGCAATTACACTTACAGGTCCCCGTGACGCGTCCTGCACTCTGTCTCTCGCTGCTTTTCCTTCCGATAATCGCTGCGTCCTCCCGGTAACCAGCACTGATGATAGGCCCTGCCGTGACGTCAAAATAGCATGTGACCAGTCACGTGTGTATTATCTCTTTGGTTACAGACTGGTCACATGACTAGACGTCATGCTAGGTCCTATCGGTGCATCTCTCCGGTACGCGGTGCTCGTTTGTGCATCTCCGTGTACCAGCGAGATGCTCTGGCACATTGTTGGCTTCCTATTTATTGGAGATTCCTAATGGCCGGGTAAAACCTGCCTGACATTAAGAATCTCTGGCTTAATACTAGCTAGTAAAACAAAGCTACTATTAATCCATTATTACCCAGCAAGCCACCTGGCTTCAGGGCTGCTGGAAGAGGTAAATACAGCACCAGATGATGGCGCTTCTATGAAAGCGCCATTTTCTCGGGTGGCTGCGGACTGCAATTCACAGCAGAGGGGCACAGAAAGCTCAGGACAACCTGTGCTGCGGATTCCAATCCCCAGCTGCCGAGTTGTACCTGGCAGGACACAAAAATTGGGTGAAGCCCATGTCGATTTTTTTTTAATTATTTCATGAAATTCATGAAATAATTAAAAAAAGGGCTTCCCTATATTTTTAGTTTCTAGCTGGGTACAAATAGGCAGCTGGGGGTTGGGGGCATCCGTACCTGCCTGCTGTACCTGGCTAGCATATAAAAATATGGCGAAGCCCACGTCATTTTTTGGGGGGCAAAAAACTCCTGCATACAGTCCTGGATGGAGTATGCTGCGCCTTGTAGTTCTGCAGCTGCTGTCTGCTCTCCTGCATACACTAGTGAATTGAGCATGCTAAGCCTTGTAGTTCTGCAGCTGCTGTCTGCTCTCCTCCATACAGACAGACAGCAGACAGCAGCTGCAGAACTACAAGGTTTAGCATACTCCATCCAGGACTGTATGCAGGAGTTTTTTGCCCACCAAAAAAATTACGTGGGCTTTGCCATGTTTTTGTACGCTAGCCAAGTACAGCAGGCAGCTATGGGCTGCCCTCAACCCCCGGCTGCCTATTTGTACCCGGCTGGGAACCAAATATATAAAGAAGTCCTTTTTTTTTAATTATTTCATGAATTTCATAAAATAATTTAAAAAAATAAATGACAGGGGCTTCGCCCAATTGTTGTGTCCAGTCAGGTACAACTAGGCAGCTGGGGATTGAAATCCACAGCGCAGGGTGCCCAAGCTTTCTGGGCACCCCTGCTACGAATTGCAGTCCGCAGCCGCCCCAGAAAATGGCGCTTTCATAGAAGCGCCATCTTCTGGCGCTGTATCCAACTCTTCCAGATGCCCTAGTGATGGGTGGCTCGCTGGGTAATAATGAGGTTAGGGCTAGCTGTATATTATCAACTGGCCCTAAGCCCCAAATTCATGGTGTCACACCAATATTAGACATGGCCACCATGAATTTCTAGTACAGATAAAATAAAACACAACACACAGAAAAATATTTTTATTAGAAATAAAACACAACACAATTAGTGACTCCATCTTTATTGAAATAAAGAACCCACCTCCGCAGTAATCCTGGGTCAAACGTCCCACGCCGTCCAATCCTTATCCAATATCATCTGATCGGTTTGCTGGAAGGCAAAGCGATCAGATGATATGTCAGGTTCAAGGGCCTGAATCACTTGACACAGCAGCTGATTGTATAAACGGCTTTTATACAATTAGCTGATGCATCAGTGCAAAAAACCCCAACAAACTACACACTTCTGTGCCGACTCCTGTCCAACAGCAGCAGATGATAGTTTAGCCGGCTGGGCGGTAAAAAGCCGGCCTCACCGCTCGACTTATAGTGTCAGCTGATTATGTCAGGTGACCGCATCAGCTGATCATCGCCAGGTCTGAGAGAGAGAAAAGAGAGAGAAAAGAGAGGGAAAAGAGAGAGGAAATAGAAGAGAGAGAGAGAGAAAAGAGAGAGAAAAGAAAGAGAAAAGAGAGAGAAAAGAGAGAGAAAAGAGAAGAGAGAGAGAAGAGAGAGAGAGAAGAGAGAGAAGAGGAGAGAAGAGAGAGGAGAGGGAGAGAGAGAGAGAAGAGAGAGAAGAGAGAGGAGAGAGAAGAGAGAAGAGAGAGAGAAGAGGAGAGAAGAAGAGAGAGAGAAGAGAGGAGAGAGGGAGAAAGAGAAAAAGAGAGAAAAAGAGAGAGAAAGAAAGAAAGAGAGAGAAAGAGAGAAAAAGAGAGAAAAAGAGAGAGAGGGAGAAAGAGAGAAAAAGAGAGAAAAAGAGAGAGAAAGAGAAAAAGAGCGAAAAAGAGCAAAAAAGAGAGAACAAGAGAGAGAGAGAAAAAGAGAAAAAAGAGAGAGAGAAAGAGAGAACAAGAGAGAGAAAGAGAGAGAAAGAGAAAAAAAGAGGAAAAGAGAGAAAAAAAGAGAGAGAAAAAGAGAGAGAAGAGAGAAAGAAGAGAGAGGAGAGATAGAAGAGAGAGAAGAGAGAGAAGAGACAGGATAGAGAGAGAGAGCAATGCAGCCTCATTCTGTGAACTGCTCTGATTTTAGAGGTGTGGTCCGCGGCTTACAGCTGATGTCCGGCTCCTCCCCTCAGTGCTTAATTAAATTAAATTATAATTATAAATAGATAATAATTATAATTTAAAATAAGTTAAATTCTTTACCGGGGCGGCCGGGACTTGAACTCGTGAACTAATGCTCCCTAGGCAGTAGCTCTAACCAATCAGCCACTGCCTGAGAAACATAGGAAGATTTGGTAATCTTGACTTCTGCATTGCAGAGTGAAGTCTCCGGTGACAGTGCGGCTCACTTCAGGTGCTGCGTGGAGAGGAAACAAAGTGCTCGTGTTCTACGGCGCTCCCTGTCATCTTCATGTAGCAGAGCTGAAAGCATCGTGTGGATTACTTTGGACCTGGATTGTTTTTTGGGGATTAATAAAGAGGTAAATGAGGTGGTTTTTGTCTTTTATTGCAAATAAAGGATTTTTCGCTGTGTGTGTTTCTTTACTTTCACTTACAGGTTAATCATGGAAGGTGTCTCGGGGAGACGCTTGTCATGATTAATTCCATTATTACCTCGATTGCCACCGCACCAGGGCAATTCGGGATGAGCTGGGTAGAGTCCCGGGACTGCCGCATCTAATGGATGCGGTAATTCCGGGCGGCTGCCTGCTGATATTGTTAGGGGAGTGGGCTCCCCATAACGTGGTGCTCTCCATCCTGACAATACCAGCCTCCAGCCATGTGGCTTTATCCTGGCTGGTATCAAAATTGGGGGGAACCACTTTTTTTTTCTTTTCTTATTTATTTATTTATTTTACTGCACGATATATACCCTCCCACTAGCGGCTGTGACTGGTTGCAGTGAGACAGCTGTCACTCAACGTGGGGGCGTGTCTGACTGCAACTAATCATGGGCGCCAGTGGGCGGGGAAGGCAGGCAATACCTGATTGAATAATGAAGCAGCAGCCATTTTCAAAAGAGGAAAAGCCGCCGGAGATTTGTGACAGCCGTGCAGCGAGGCGCCCGTGATAGGTGAGTAGGAAAGAAAGAGGGATTGTGCTGGGGACGCAGGACGCATGCAGATACGCAACGGGTGCACATACTTACTGTGAAAAGCCACGCTTTGGTGATCAAACTGTTCTCCAACGGTAACTCTAACTGCTGAACTTGAAGCAAATCGTTCGAGTTCGTCAAACGACTCGAACACCGCCCAAAATCACTCGAACTTGAAATTGGCAAACTGTTCGACTCGAACATCGCTCAACTCTAGTGTTTACTTTGATACACCTCTCTAAGGTGCTCCACTGTTTGTGAATTCATTTGATTTGTGTCTGACCTCAGCATGAGAGCCATGCACAGCGGTATTACTCATATATTTTTCCCTGTTTGACACTTTGCAGGAGTGTTTGTTACTGCTTGCAGCATCCACATGCTCTTTATGTGGTGGTTAGTTAAAGGTGCAGTTACCATATTTTCTCCAACTATATAACATAGCTGGCATCTGTCCTTGGTGGTGCGGGCTCTGCTTCTGAGCCTGCCCCAAAGACCCTGACATGCTCCTTCCAGTACCTCAGATATCTTTTCTAAACATCTATCTTTACAACCTAACCACTTGTGCAATTAGTTTTATTATAACATGGCCTAGACTTACTTCATTACAGTGTCATCACCTCTCCTGCAACAGAACGTCAACAGGGAGCAGCACTACAGTTTCTTACGATTCGTCTTAAACAAAACATCACAGTAAGTAAACTGCAAAAAAATATATTTAGGGATTTGCTAGATATGGGAAAGTGTAGGGCATTTTATAATAATGCTAATTACCAAAGTACTTAGGGTGTAAGGATAGATATTTAGAAAAGACAGTTTAGGTACTGTACCAATCCTTTAAGGAGTTAAAGGTAATCTTTCAACAACATAATTATCACAGGATAATGTTATCGCTTAGTTTTCTAAAGAAACACATTTTTAAAATTCCCAAAACACATTTAAAATTAAAATCTCAGGTTTAAGTGGAAATCAGTTCCATTTCCAATTTTCTTTAAGATAACTGTCCTACACTCAAATGGAAATCGTTCTAAAATTTACTTCACGGTTTTGGTTTTAGGAACGGTTTAACAAAAGATTTAGTTGTACCGTAGTTGAATGCTTCTAAATATATCTTAAGTATGACAAAGAAAGATAAATTCTGTTTTCTTGGAGCAAAATGTTCCTATTAATGTGTTTTTCTATATACCTGGAAAATGAAGTTTAGAAAGAGATCCCATTGCTGTCATCTCAGGGCTGATGACAAATTTGTTTTTGTGGCTCCTGGCCTCTCGGCAAATTAGGGAATGTTCCAATAAATATACAGTATGTTCTTTATCCCCTGATGTGGTGCTTGTAATCTAATGCTATTACATATATTATTAATTTTTTTCGCCAACCTGTCTGATAATAATGCACTCCATTCTTAGGCTTTTTAGAAAAAGTTAACATTAAAGCTACACATTTAGATTCATGTAGTTGCTTAAAGAGGATCAATTACTTATATAAAAAAATGGAGTTAAATAATTTGTAAGCATCCCTAAGTTCCCTTGATGGTTTGGGGAGATATGTCATCTGCTGGTATAGGTCCACTGTGTTTTATCAAGACCAAAGTCAGCGCAGCCATCTACCAGGAAATTTAGAGCACTTCATGCTTCCCTCTGCTGACCAGCTTTTTGGAGATGCAAATTTCATTTTCCAGCAGGCACCTGTCCCCACTGCCAAAAGTACCAATACCTGGTTTAATAATCACTGTGCTTGATTGGCTATTAAACTCACCTGACCTAAACCCCATAGAGATTCTTTGAGGTATTGTCATACCTCATAGATTTTTTTTCCATTTTGTGCCATTACATTGCTGGGATACTTATGTTTTTGGCTTTTGGAGAGCAACACGTGGAAGCTCTGCTTACAGTTCAACTGGGAGTTTCTTCAGTGTTGTTTGGGAGAATATTTTAACCCTTCTCTCCCTAATGCTGCCAATCATAGCTTGGCAGAGTCTGAAACTGATAGACTGGTAGGGTAGCTACCTGTTGAACTGTGATTGGCAGTGTTGGGGAGGTAGGGACGAAAGCACATGGCCTTTAGAGAAAACTGGAAAGAAATACCCAGTGGGACTGTAAGCAGAGATTTCACATAGTGTGCTCCAAAGCCAGCAAATATGTGTATCTCTGTAATAGAGAGATGCTGTCTAAAATGGAAAAGAGCAGCAGAATCCAGGGAGCTTACATATTTTTACATGGTATTTAACTACATTTTTGAACAAGAGATAGGTCTTCTTGAATTAAACTGTCTCCTTTGAACAATTCTTTTTTGTTAGAAGGATGCTCTGAAATTAAGTTGGCTCTGTAAAAAACCTCTATGATTTTCTGTTACTCTGTACACATACAGCGTAGATATCTTGTATGTCCACTTTTTTGTTTTAAATAGGAATTGAAGCCTGGCACGGGGTTTGCTTACTATGTCGTAATATTATATAGAAGTTGTTTTGGGAGACTAAAATAACACAATTTTTTTTCCAACCTTAGTGTATAGTTCTTTTTATGACGTGCAGGACACACGTTTGAATAAAGGAAAACATGAATATACACTACTTCCAAAAAGTTAGGGATATTTGGCTTTTAGGTGAAATTTCAGGATAATACTAAAATCCACGGCAACATTTTCAGGTGAACTTAATGTGACTTTCTCTAAACTTTTGAATGCACATGTGCAACTGCATTAAAGAGTCAGTAACACTGACAGCAGTACAGTATGAAACATGAAGGGATCATTAAACCGGTGATAAACAGCCAGTCCTCACTGTTAGCAATAGTAAATCTAACATATTGGTATCAGACAGAGGTGAGTGGAAATCCTACTGTTCTATGATTGATTTATTTTCACAAATGTATTGCTTTCCTCACTTGCAGATGACACTTTTGTTTGCTTTGGTATGATTACACCTCCTTCCATGCTGAATACCATCTCTGACAGTACATTGGAGGCTGAAAAATGCCCAGTGTCTGTACCTGTGTCCGTTTTCACTGCTTCCGACATGGGGATTAGGCTCAGTGCGCATGATCAGAAGTTCCGACACTTTCGGACAAGCGCACTAGACCTCTCTAAAGCTGGGATGCGTACATATCGCTTCATAGTGCGCATGTTCGGAACTGTGGTTACTTTTGATTATGTGCCCTGACCCTAAACCCGGCATCTGAGGTGGTGACAACGGACACAGGTACATGTGTCACCACCAATGATGCTGGGCATTGAATATTATGTTAGTACACCCCTGTGGGTATGCTAACATGCTAAGAAGGTGGAATTGTTGGGGGAACTAATGCCCTTGCAACTAATCCCTGTGCTCATTAGCATATTATAGAGGATATTTAGAAATACTTTCTCTAAAGATCTCTTTTTCTATGCTAGTGTATACAGGGACGGTTAGGCAGGGATTACCAATATGCACCCAGACCTGCTCATGGTTCTGGATGCATATTGGACCTGACAGGTTCTCTTTAACATTAAAGGGGGCTTTACACACAACCACATCGCTAATGAGATGTCATTGGGGTCACGGAATTCGTGACGCACATCCGGCCTCTTTAGCAATGCTGTTGCGTGTGACACGTACGAGCGACCGCTAACAATGAAAAATATTTACGAAATCGTTGATTGTTGACACGTCGTCCATTTCCCAAATGTTGTTCCTTGTTCTGGATGCAGGCTGTTCATCGTTCCTGAGGCAGTACACATCGCTATGTGTGACACCCCAGGAACGACGAACAACACCGTACCTGCGTCCTTCAGCAACGAGGTGGGCATGTCTTCCATGCGGCTGCTCTCCGTCCTTCCGCTTCTATTGGACGCCTGCCGTGTGACGTCGCAGTGACGCCGCACAAACCGCCCCCTTAGAAAAAAGGCTGTACGCCAGCCACAGCAACGTTGCTAGGAAAATAAGTCCGTGTGACGGGTACTGCCAATTTTGTATGCCACGGGCAGCGATTTGCCCGTGACGCACAAATGACAGGAGCGGGTGCGATCGGCAGCGACATCGCTAGAGATGTCGCTGCGTGTAAAATGGCCTTAAGGAGTGTGTCCAATTGGGCTTTAATCCTTTATTGCACACTTTGCAAGTATCAGATTTAAAAATGTCTGACTCTGTAGTAAATACGTAGGTCTGTGTAGTTATATAAATAAGCAGTTCTATTAATAAATGTACAATTTTCATATATTTTTGCCAGATGACAGTATATAAATTTCACAGTGTAGCTTACACTGTATACTGTGAAACTGGTATGTGCCATAAAACTGCATAGGTATTCATATTTGCCATTCAGGATTTTAGCACTGCGCATTGACAATCTCCATAGAAGCTCCTAATGGTTTTTAGAAACCGCTACAGCTTTCTTTAAACCCATAATTCTAGAATTCACTTTTGTCTCCAAACCAAGCGATTGCTTAATGATGCTCCATTAGCAGATGTTTTTATTAAACTTTACTCTTCAAAAGTCATGAAATGAAGCAAAATATGAATAATGTATGTTTTTTTCTTGTGTCTAATTAGGAGCTCTCATTAGTAAATCTGGAGGAGGTTTCATGCTTGAGAGATCATTATGTGAATCTTGCCCCATGAGGGGGCTGATTGCCTGAGCCGCACTGCCCTGCAGGATGTCATACGGGCGGTGAGTCAGAGGGGCATCTTCTCTTTGCATTTTTTTCAGCAAATGACTGATTCCATCTTCACAGGGTTCACTTGCAGGAATTACTAGTTACAGGTGAATTGCTGAAGCCTCAATCCAGAGCCATAAATAAGACTAGCATAACAATTTCCTTCTGGTTTTCAACTTATAAACAGCGAAGCTTGTTTTCCTGTAGTGTCATAGTTTATAGCCACAAGGAATAATAACAGAAATGTTCTACTCAGCAGGAAAAATAATCATTTTTTGTTTATATGGCTTGTGATGTTCTTTTTAAACATGACATTATTTTTTTATTGATGAGATTTTGGAAATAATACAACTGTTTTAGAGAGAAACAAAATAGGATTTTAGAATAGAAGATACTAACAGTAAATTGGAACAAATCAAATAGTGGAATGGATACAACCAAAGGAAAAGATCCTAAAAACAATGTTTAACACGTTAAAGACCAGGTGATTTTTTTTTTTTCCCTCCTCATCTTCTACCATGTTTCCCTGAAAATAAGACACTGTCTTATATTTTTTTTTTTTTTGCCTGAAAGAAGTGCTAGGGCTTATTTTCTGGTTAGGGCTTATTCTCAGGGAAACATAGTTGAGGGAAAGTTTGCCCCTCAAAAAATGACGATCCCCCTTCTCAGGAGAGTCATACTTACCAGACTCAGGGCATCTGCATCGTTCCTAGGTCCTCCTGCAATCCTCAGGGGGCGCTCCCAGCAGGTAATCCATGGACGCAGTGCGGTGGAGCGTGAGGACCTGAAGGTGGAATGCATAGAGGAACTGCGGGTGAAAAACATCGATACGTTGTACCGCCGGGTCCTCCATGCGTTTCACCCACAGGTCATCGTGCTACACTGCACTGTGTCCCAGGTCCTTATGCTTACCAGAAGCAATTGGTATCACCGGATGTGGTGAGTGTGTGTGTGTGTGATCTGGTGTGTGTGTGTGCGATCTGAAGTGTGTGCAATCTGATATGTGTGTGTGATCTGGTGTGTGTGTGTGTGTGTGTGTGTGATCTGGTGTGTGTGTGTGTGTGTGTGTGATCTGATATGTGTGTGTGTGCGATCTGTTGTATGTGGGTATATGATCAACTGCAGGTCCTCCCGTTCAGAGTCTGGTTAGTATGATTGAAGGGTCTTCTGTCTTCTCTCTTCTTTCTTCTGGGGGTGTCTGCTTACTATAATGAAGTGTCCTGCAGTAACTTTTTTAGCAAACCGCGACTAGGGCTAATTTTCAGGGTAGGGCTTATATTTAAGCCTTACGCTGACAATAAAAGGAAACATATGCTCACCAAGTGTAGGTAGTAGCCCTCTGTGATATTGCATAGAAAGGGGCCCACTTCTTCACCGTAGAATAGCGGTAATACACAAAGAAAAAATGAAGAAATTTGGGTCCTTCATGGAATAAAACTTCTTTATTTAAACCATAAAATATGGGTAGAGCAGAATATTCATACGCGTTTCGGGCGCTTGCCCTTGCTCACTGAATATACCCAAACATGAATGAACACACTTTTAAAACCAAAGAAAATTCCCTAGCCACAATTTCATTACCCATTAATAAATTTCACATGTTGTTCTTAAAACTCCATAATTGGAAACCAAACTACTGAGCCCCTCACTGAGAGAACCTTACTAGAAATGCTGTCTCTACATAGATATCAGAGTAAGTGATGGACCAATCTCGCACAAAGAGGTGGCTCCTATTTATGAACAATTGGAGCCATCACTCCAGTGAGAGCCACTTGAGTTAACCTGAATGGCACTAATTGGGTTAAAATGATGGTGTTCAGTTACCTATAAACCAAGACTCCCCCATGCTTCTAAAGTCGGACCTACCCAGCCTAAAAAAATATATATTTTTATTGGTTGACTACAGTTGGGCGGGGTTTCAACCAAAATAGGGAGTAGTGACTTTACTTTTTAATGTGATTTCCATTTGGTATCTAAAACAGCAGTAAATTGTTGGCTAGCAGAACTAAATGATCCAGATTCTCAAAAAGAACAGCACTGCCCATTATTAGTAAGTGGAGAAAACTCTACATCTTAACTAACTTACTCCAAGCCCCATTGTTACTGGTGTCCAAATAGTATTTTGTAGGTAGGGTAGTTATTAATTTAATATTACTATATAACTGATGACAGTCCCGAATTTGACAGGACTGTCCCAATTTTTCAGAAACAATCCCAGTAAATTTAGACCACATCTATAAGTGGGTGGTCTTGACTGTATGAAAGTCTTCCCAGGAGGGCTTATGTATATTTCTGAGTGCGTCAGGGAGCTGGTCTTTTCCTATGGGGCCAGTACAAGTTTCAGCTGTGGTTCAGTATGGGCACATACTTTGGATAAATGTTTTTTTCTTGCATTGACCCTATCCCTTTATGGCTGTGTCAACAAAAGGAGGACATTTTTTACATCTGAGTAAAGTGGAAAGAGGACAACAACCAATATAACAATAAATTATTAACCCCTTCCTACCAATTTTGATAGTTCTTCTGTAAATTTTTCCTCCCCTTCTTCTAAGAGCCAAAACTTTATTATTTTTCTGTAAATATAGCTGTGTTAAAGCTTGATTTTTTTACACCATTTATTTTAACCACAATGTACTAAAAAAACAGGTTAAAAAAAAACATAGGGGGTGAAATAGCAAAAAAAAACTCCAACAAAAAAAAACACAATTTCACTTTTCTGTTCTGTTTTTTTTTTTTTTTTTGTTAAGCCCAGAATTACACTTGCTAGTACCTCGCGTGTAACTCGCGTGAGTCTCTCA
The DNA here is from genome assembly GCF_048569485.1 of Anomaloglossus baeobatrachus. NCBI lineage: Eukaryota > Metazoa > Chordata > Amphibia > Anura > Aromobatidae > Anomaloglossus > Anomaloglossus baeobatrachus. The sequence continues at coordinate 406,578,037 of NC_134354.1, read as the reverse complement.
TGGTAGAACCCGGCTTGGCTGCACACTCCCCTGACAGGAGCGGGTCGGTTGCATGTATCTCTATGCAGCTCAGACGCTCCTGTATGTATAGTGTGCGGCCATGCCGGGTTCTACCCCGAGAGACTCACGCGAGTTACATGCGAGGCACTAGCAAGTGTGATTCTGGCCTTAAAGTGTTTATTTATCTGTTGATGGAGCTGTGTGCGGGCTTGTTTTTCGCACGGCAAGCTGATTTTTTATTATTACCATTTCAGGGTCCACAAAATGTTTTGATCACTTTTTATTGCATTTCTGGGGAGGTGTGGTTTTCAAAAATACATTTTTATTGTTTTGATTTTTTTTTGCTGTACAACATTTTCTGTATGAGTTAATTTTATATTTTGCTAAATCGGACATTTTTTTTAAAAAAAACGGGAAATGAAATGAACTTTTTATTTTTTTTATTGTTGTATGTATTTGAAAACTTTTTTTACTTTTTTAATTACTCTCAAGGTAATTCAGCTGAGCGCTGGTTCTAAATACTGCAATAACATAGCACATAGCTAAAATTACTTAGAATATAAAGCCCAGCCCACGGTCAGATTTCATAGGAATTTTTCATTCAATGGCAGCCAAAAGTTCATGACAACCCATAATCCCCCCTTTTTTTCCTATATAAACTAAAGCCAGTGCTATACTGGCGCTATCATGCTAATTCTAAACATACCAATAACTGTGAGATCGGATCTAGACTTTCTGAAATACAGGCAAGTAAAGTTTATGAAATGCACTGTTACTTGATAAGAGGTGTAACAGAATATTTAATAGGTGGGTCCGGTTTTGCTAGTTATTCCCGCCCATGTTTGCCTGCCTGTCCTTCCTCCACCTGTCTTTACTCCCTCCTTCCAATAAAAAAATCAAAAGTTCATATCAACTCACTTTTTCAAAAAATAAAGCTCTGATTTAACAAAATATAAAATTATTTAAATCATACAGAAAATGTTGTACAGAAAAAAAAAAATCTACAAGGCAAAATTGCACTTTTTGATAAAGGTATGTAGAAAATCAGCATGATAGCTCCAGTATAGCACTGGATTTAGTTTATATAGGAAAATCCTGGTGGGTGGTCCTCTTTAAGATTGTTTTCGTCATAAATGCCAAATTTTCTCAGGGTATGCTCTCTTGTGTGATAGGTTAAGCACTCCATCCATGTCCAATTCCTTTCCCTGAAAGTGCACTAGGACCCCAGGGTTGAGTCTCTAGGTGAAGTATACCATCTTGGCAAAGCAAATACTGAGAACGCTGACTTAGGCCTCTTTCACACGTCCATGTCTCTGGTACGTGTTTGGTCCGTTTCCTCACGTACCGGAGACATGGGCACACGTAGACCCATTAAAATCAATGGGTCTGCGCTCACGTGTGTGTTCTGCCATGGACCGTATGTACGTTTGGAGCATACGTGTGTCCGTGTGCTCCACACGTAGACATGTCCGTTCTTCTCCGGCATCATGGGTGTCACATGGCCCGCATACGGACCACACGGAGGTGTCCCGTGTGACACGCACCGGAGAAAACACACATGTCTGAGAAAATAATAAAAAAACTTTACTCACCTTCTCCAGCCCTCCTGTCTCTGTCGCTGCTGTCACTTGCTTCCGACCGCCGCTCATTATGCTCATTGCATATTTACTTCACTGTGGCCGGAAACTGCAGCAGCGGCTCCACAGACAGCGACGCCAGGGACAGGTGAGCAGAAAGTTCCCGTTTTCCATGTGTTATCACGGATAACACACGGAGAACACACTTGTGCCAAAAACACGGCTCACTGAGGGCAAAACGCACCTTTGACACGTCCGTGAAAAATGTGCGTGATTTTCACGGACGTGTGAAAGAGGCCTTACATGTATGTACAGTGCCTTTGAGACTTACCATATCTTTTGGGACTTAAGAGTTGTTGGCAACCAAGGGTGTACAGTCATGGCCAAAAGTTTTGAGAATGCTACAAATATTAATTTTTACAAAGTCTACTGCTTAAGTTTTTCTAATGGCAATTTGCATATACTCCAGAATGTCATAAAGAGTGATCAGCTTAACAGCAATTACTTGCAAAGTCAATATTGGCTAAGAAAATGAACTTCAACCCCAGAACACATTTCAACAGCATTGCATTCCTGCCTTAAAAGGAGCAGCTAACATTGTTTTAGTGATTGTTCCATTAACACAGGTGTGGGTGTTGATGAGGACAGGGCTGGCGATCAATCAGTCATGATTAAGTAAGAATGACACCACTGGACACTTTAAAAAGAGGCTGGTGCTTGGTATCATTGTTTCTCTTCAGTTAACCATAGTTATCTCTAAAGAAACACGTGCAGCCATCATTGCTCTGCACAAAAATGGCCTAACAGTGAAGAGTATTGCAGCTACAAAGATTGCACCTCAGTCAACAATCTATTGCATCATCAAGAACTTCAAGGAGAGAGCTTCCATTGTTGCCAAAAAGGCTCCAGGGCGCCCAAGAAGGACCAGCAAAGGCCAGGACCGTATCTTAAAACTGTTTCAGCTGCGGGATCGGACTACCAGCAGTGCCGAGCTAGCTCAGCAATGGCAGCAGGCTGGTGTGAGTGCTTCTGCACGCACTGTGAGGCGGAGACTCTTTGAGCAAGGCCTGGTTTCAAGGAGGGCAGCAAAGAAGCCACTTCTCTCCAGAAAAAACATCAGGGACCGACTGATATTCTGCAAAAGATACAGGGAGTAGACTGCTGAGGACTGGGGTAAAGTCATTTTCTCAGATGAATCCCCTTTTCGATTGTTTGGGACATCTGGAAAACAGCTTATTAGGAGAGAAGAGGTGAGTGCTACCACTAGTCTTGTCTCATGCCAACTGTTAAGCATCCTGAAACGATTCATGTGTGGGGTTGCTGCTCAGCCAGGGGAATCGGCTCACTCACAGTCTTGCCTAAAAACACAGCCATGAATAAAGAATGGTACCAGAATGTCCTCCAAGAGCAACTTCTCCCAACTGTCCAAGAGCAGTTTGGCACCCAACAATGCCTTTTCCAGCATGATGGAGCACCTTGCCATAAAGCAAAGGTGATCACTAAATGGCTCATGGAACAAAACATAGAGATTTTGGGTCAATGGCTTGGAAACTCCCCAGATCTTAAACCCATTGAGAACTTGTGGGCAATCATCAAGAGACGGGTGGACAAACAAAAAACAACAAATTCTGGCAAAATGCAAGCATTGCTTATGCAAGAATGGACAGCTATCAGTCAGGATTTGGTCCAGAAGTTGATTGAGAGCATGCCAGGGAGAATTGCAGAGGTCCTGAAGAAGAAGGATCAACACTGCAAATATTGACTTGCTGCATTAACTCATTCTAACTGTCAATATAACCTTTTGGTATTCATAATATGATTGCAATTATATCTCTGTATGTGTTGTAAACATCAGACAAACACAATTAAAAACCAGAGGGCAACAGATCATGTGAAAATATAATTTTGGTGTCATTCTCAAAACTTTTGGCCATGACTGTAGTTAGGGTCAGACTGGTTCACCAGACTACCAGAAGATTTTTCAGTAGGCCTAAGCTCTCATGAAATTATGTGCTCTACAATTTAGCATATGATTACCACATTTGGATAACTTGGCACTAACATCTTGCCACTCTGGTCTAGATATGATAAGTTGAATCATAAAGAAACTTTTTTTGAATATATAGAGTCAATGATGCAACTAAAGGTTTATGTGCACAGGTTCTGCAGAGAGGGACCATCCAAATAATTTCTGTTGGTGGTCACAGGTGACTCCAGTTTTGCAATAGGTATAACTGTAAGTGTAGAAAATATCCATTCAGCTGTGATTGCACATAGTCAGCTCATTGAGGATATTCTGATGTGTAGTGGTCACATATCTTTCTCCCTTACATCACTTTCATTTTTTTGTGAAGTCTATTTTTGTCTCTATACAATCACTTACGGAATATGAGAAAATGAAGTATTTCTGGCATTTTTAGGTCATTTGTCATAGGCACATCAGCAAATGCCCCCTAGCTTAGATATTAGTAGGAAGGAAAAAGATAATATACCAATGCAGCTTCTACCGTATCTTTTGCAACTATATTTTAAAAAATTATTGATTTTACCACTTTACTGTCAATTTTTTTTAAATGTTAAAGGGAAAACAACTTGAAGATTTACTGAACTTTCTTAAATAAGGTTGTCCCACAAACAATGTACCTTTTTAATCAATATATTTTATAATAATAATAATTTCCACAATTGGATGTGTTAAAAAAAATGTTCCTGTGCTGAGATAATCTTAGCTATGTGTCCCTGCTATGTGCTGTGTAATGGCCGTGTCTGACCATACAGGGACATGATCTTCACATACTACAGCTCCAGATCTTGGCTCGGAGAAGAAGCAAAAGAGTTTACAGACAAGGCGTGGCCAGCTGATTTTTTTTCTTTGAGGTAAAACAGTTCTCTGCCTGTTTAAAACATGTTTTACCTCACAGAAAGCAGCAGCTGCGATCCCATGCTGTCCTGTATGTATGCTGTACAAAGATAAGGTCCTGCACCACTGTGCGTTACCTGCGGTGTCCTGAGAACGCCTTGGAGTCTAACTGTGCTCCATGAATAGACCCACAGCGGGGTGCCCGTCAAGATACAAAGTCCATGGGTAACACGATAAGAAGGAAGACTGCACTCTGCCACTGTGCTGGATGTTGGTTTATTAAATCAAGTGCAGGATAAAAGGCTGGAGGCAATCAGTATGCCGGCTCCTAGCAGGGGACGACGGCCGTTTCGCCTATCAATTAGGCTTCCACGGGTCCACATGTGGTGACACAACACTGCCCCTTTTAAAGGAGTACTTACCAGTTGCGTCACAAACCGCATAAAAACAATCAGAGAATGCATACAAATAAATACAGGTGCCCTTACACAATGTATCAAAACACAGTTACAGACATCACATAAATACAGTTAATGTAACAGGTCCAGAGGTACATGTACACAAGGAGTTACAAAAATACTGTGAGGTCAATACGGTCATTCAAACCCAATTCGCCCTGTGCTCCATAATTTATTATTAATCTAGCCTCTGCTTGTAACAGGTTTACAAAAGGAATCAAGTCTGATTTTTACCCTCCCACCGCCCATGGCAACCTGATTGATTTATTTCAGGACTCTGTCCTTAAAGATATCAAAGCGCTTATGTATGCAAGTCCTGCCCAGAACCTAAGTCAAGGGGAATTGTCAGCTGTTCGTATCATGCGGGGTTGGGAGGACACGGTCTTCCGAGAAACAGATAAGGGGGGCAATATTGTCCTCCTTACCCGCGGAAATTACATTCAGGAATGTTTTAAACAACTGACAGACAAAACGACATATACCCCTTTAACATCTAATCCTCTTTATGAGTATAAGAAACAATTGGTGCATTTTTTGGACAGATATGTGGCCCTTAGTTTCCTCTCACGCATGCAAGCTGATAAATCTGTGCCTCTGTATCCTACTAAGGCATACTGGTACTGTATACCCAAAATACATAAGAATAGAGATAATCCACCTGGCCGTCCGATAGTGGCAGGGATTGGTTCACTTACTGAGCCCCTGTCACACTATCTGGATTGGCTGTTGAGACCGATCTTGAGTCATATCCCTTCTTATGTAAAAGACAGCAGTGATTTTTTGGATACATTTCTTCAGCAGGCCTCGGACCTCAAAATAAGGTTAGGTTACAACAAAGGGGTTACCCTACTGATTTAGTAAATAATGCATGCGAAAGGGCAAGATCTGGTGATCCACAATCTGCACATACAGGCCCCTTAAAAAAGAGGAGTGACAATACAAAAAGATTTGTGTTTAGTTTCAAGTTTGGACCCCCAGAGAATGTGATAATAAAAACACTTTGTAAGAATTGGCACATCCTAGAAAGGGATTCTGATTTAATAGAGATGACCAAGGATAACCCTTTGGTTACATTCGGATGGTGCAACAATCTACGGGATATGCTAGTGAGAAACAGACTTTCCAGCCCTTCTACGTGGTTGGATAAGTGCTGCCCCCCAGGCAACCACCGGTGTGGTAGTTGCAGGTTTTGTACCTTGCACCTCACTGGCAGATCACTGCAGGTTGGTTCACATCTACATAGAGTTCAGCAGTTTATTTCATGCAAGACTAAATTCGTAGTCTTTGTGGTTTTCTGCCCTTGCGTCAGATTCTACATAGGCAAGACAATAAGGTGCCTTTATGTAAGGTTCAGGGAACACTACAATTTGATTTTATCCGGTAAAGGTTCCCCCAGATTGATTACCCATGTGCGAGATCAACATGAGGGTTCCCCGGACGTTTTGCGCTTTGCCGGTCTAAAGAGGGTCACCCTCCCTCCTGAGGGCAGTGATTTACACAAATTATTGTTACAAGCAGAGGCTAGATTAATAATAAATTATGGAGCGCAGGGCGAATTGGGTTTCAATGACCGTATTGACTTCACAGTATTTTTGTAACTCCTTGTGTACATGTATCTCTGGACCTGTTACATTAACTGTATTTATGTGATGTCTGTAACTGTGTTTTGATACAATGTGTAAGGGCACCTGTATTTATTTGTATGCATTCTCTGATTGTTTTTATGCGGTTTGTGACGCAACTGGTAAGCACTCCTTTAAAAGGGGCGGTGTTGTGTCACCACATGTGGACCCGTGGAAGCCTAATTGATAGGCGAAACGGCCATCGTCCGCTGCTAGGAGCCGGCATACTGGTTGCCTCCAGCCTTTTATCCTGCACTTGATTTAATAAACCAACATCCAGCACAGTGGCAGAGTGCGGTCTTCCTTCTTATTCTGTCCTGTATGTATACTCTTTTTTTCCTCCAATATTTAGGAGATGTGGTATGTTCAGATCATGTCCCTGTATGGCCAGACATAGCCATTACACAGTACATAGCAGGGACACATATATAAGATTATCTCAGCACAGAAATTTTTTTTTAAATATCCAAGTGAAAAACTTATTCTAAAATATATTGAAAAACCTTGTTGATAAAACTCTCTCAGACATGGGGCTCGATACATCATTGGCAATTAATTGAAGTCACTTCTATGTTATTAGAAAAATACATACAGCTGCACTCTAGAAGGCTAACATTGAATAAGGGAACTCTGGCATTGCATTACTGCTATACGAATATTTGAAAAAAGAGATACTTAGCGTATGTATTGGCCAATGCATGTGAGACCAGTAACACTGACAAGGTGATCTCTTATATACTGGGACCCTAACTAAAAATGCCTCTATCTGGGTTAAAAACCTACATGTCTGAGAAGAAAGTATCCAGCTATAAAGTATGATGAACACAGATTAGTTATAGGGCTGAGTGCTCAGTCAGAAAGAGATGCACTACAAATATATCGAAAAGACTGACCCTCACATCCAACAGGTGTGAACAGGTGCTAACTGAAAACACAATATAACTATAAAAATACAAACAAATGCACTGCCCAGACATTTAGGATTTTTTACCCAGATAGAGGCATTTTTAGTTAGGGTCCCAGTATATAAGAGATCATCTTGTCGTTGGCTACTGGGTTTACATACATTGGCCAATGCATAAGCTAAGAATCTCTTTTTTTAAATACTCCTATAGGGGTAGTGCAATACCAGAATTCCCTGATTCTATTTTAGCATTCAAGGGTACAGCTGTATGTATTTTGTAGTTATGTTGTATTTTCAGCTAGAACCTCTTTTTGATATACTTTTCTTTTATTGTCTTGTGATATTCGAGAGCTTTTTATTTTTGTCTTTAACAAGCTTTTGTGACCAAAAGTCATAAATGCTTTGAAACATTGCAAAAATACACAAATTGAAAACTCCTCCAGAACTCTATTCCAGACAGGGATTGAGGTAATATGCTCCAAAAAATACAACATTTGGTAAGTCACATTTTATGAATCTGTTGAAAACTGACCTGAAGACTTTCGACTGTCAGATCACTATTACTTTATAATGATATTCATAAAAACAAAGACCCAAACAATAATAAAGGAATAGCATTTTTCCCCATTTTACAATACCTGGAATTTTTTTGTTCCTGTTGTTGTACATTTCATGGTGAAGTGATGTATGGTGTCATTCAAAACTATAGCTTGTTCCACAAAACCTCTCATATTAAATAAGGAAACCTCCAATAGACAACCATATTTAACATAATGGGCAGATATACAGTGTAGCTGCAACCATTACTACCAACTCGATCAAAGCTATAAACCCGGAGAAAATAAGTTCAAGGTGAAAAATTCATTTTTATTGAACAAAATATAGTGACACAAAAATGATTAAAACGGACAAGAAGGCAAAAAGATGGCCATGCAGAAGAATTGTTATTGGCAGCCAGAGCACATAAAATGTACTGCACATATGGAGAAGTAGGAAGTGCATATAAACCTCTTATTTAGATCACTATATTATTCAATAGCATATTGAAGGAGACTCCTACTAAAAAACTCACATGAAAGTGCAAAAGTGCCTGATCAAAGTGCCATGTGCAAATCAAGGTAAAGTGACTCATGCATGGTCAGAGATTAGCCTACAAGAATCCCCCCATCATCCTACCTACAGTGCCTACAAGTAGTATTCAACCCCCTGCAGATTTAGCAGGTTTACACATTCGAAATTAACCTGGCATTGTGACATTTGGACTGTAGATCAGCCTGGAATTGTGCAATGCACTGCAGCAAAAAAGAATGTTATTTCTTTTTTTTTTTAAATTGTGAAAAGTTTATTCAGAGGGTCATTTATTCAACCCCTCAAACCACCAGAATTCTGTTTGGTTCCCCTAAAGTATTAAGAAGTATTTCAGGCACAAAGAACAATGAGCTTCACATGTTTGGATTAATTATCTCTTTTTCCAGCCTTTTCTGACTAATTAAGACCCTCCCCAAACTTGTGAACAGCACTCATACTTGGTCAACATGGGAAAGACAAAGGAGCATTCCAAGGCCATCAGAGACAAGATCGTGGAGGGTCACAAGGCTGGCAAGGGGTACAAAACCCTTTCCAAGGAGTTGGGCCTATCTGTCTCCACTGTTGGGAGCATCATCCGGAAGTGGAAGGCTTATGGAACTACTGTTAGCCTTCCACGGCCTGGACAGCCTTTGAAGGTTTCCACCCGTGCCGAGGCCAGGCTTGTCTGAAGAGTCAAGGCTAACCCAAGGACAACAAGGAAGGAGCTCCGGGAAGATCTCATGGCAGTGGGGACATTGGTTTCAGTCAATACCATAAGTAACGTACTCCACCACAATGGTCTCCGTTCCAGACGAGCCCGTAAGGTACCTTTACTTTCAAAGCGTCATGTCAAGGCTCGTCTACAGTTTGCTCATGATCACTTGGAGGACTCTGAGACAGACTGGTTCAAGGTTCTCCGGTCTGATGAGACCAAGATCTTTGGTGCCAACCACACACGTGACGTTTGGAGACTGGATGGCACTGCATACGACCCCAAGAATACCATCCCTACAGTCAAGCATGGTGGTGGCAGAATCATGCTGTGGGGCTATTTCTCAGCCAAGGGGCCTGGCCATCTGGTCCGCATCCATGGGAAGATGGATAGCACAGCCTACCTGGAGATTTTGGCCAAGAACCTCCGCTCCTCCATCAAGGATCTTAAGATGGGTCGTCATTTCATCTTCCAACAAGACAACGACCCAAAGCACACAGCCAAGAAAACCAAGGCTTGGTTTAAGAGGGAAAAAATGAAGGTGTTGCAGTGGCCTAGTCAGTCTCCTGACCTTAACCCAATTGAAAACTTGTGGAAGGAGCTCAAGATTAAAGTCCACATGAGACATCCAAAGAACCTAGATAACTTGGAGAAGATCTGCATGGAGGAGTGGGCCAAGATAACTCCAGAGACCTGTGCCGGCCTGATCAGGTCTTATAAAAGACGATTATTAGCTGTAATTGCAAACAAGGGTTATTCCACAAAATATTAAACCTAGGGGTTGAATAATAATTGACCCACACTTTTATGTAGAAAATTTATTAAAATTTAACTGAGCAACATAACTTGTTGGTTTGTAAGATTTATGCATCTGTTAATAAATCCTGCTCTTGTTTGAAGTTTGCAGGCTCTAACTTATTTGCATCTTATCAAACCTGCTAAATCTGCAGGGGGTTGAATACTACTTGTAGGCACTGTATGTACGTTTTGCAGGCTGTGGTGGCAGTCCACAACCAAGTTTCTTCCCTTAGTGAATTTTTGTGTCACTATATTTTGTTCAATAAAAATTAATTTTTCACCTTGAACTCATTTTCTCCGGTTTTAAAACCTCTCATATGTAGTGATGGGCGAAGAGTAACTATTAGTGTTCAGATAATGCATACTGAATACCTAGTACTATTCCAGTATTCATTACGACAAAAACATGCTCGGGTTCCTCATTAACGTGCATTAGGTTCGTTACACGTGCAAAATACTGTATATAGCATAAATGTACCACTTTTTGAAAACCTTGGCTCTAGATTGCTGGTGTTGGTCATTCTTACTCAGTGATCAAATGCAGGTTCTATTGTAACGATCATATTTGCAAATTCCAGAAAAAGAGGAATCCTCCCGGTCTACATGAGAAGTTGACAATAGTCCTGTTCTCCTTTTCTACCTAGACCTCCTGGAAACCGTGCTGAAAAAAAATCACGAAGATTGCCTGTGCCTGGCACATTGATGTAGTCCCTCAAATTTATTTTTGAGTAGGTGTGAGGACATGCTCTCAAATGGGGAGTGCCACCATTGAAAACTTTGTGCTCCGTGCCATGTATTTTCTCAGGCTCATGTCCCACTCTTATGTTTAAGCTATACAATCAAGAAAACTTGTGTAATCATTACATGGTGAAATCCTTTTCTAATGTTAAGTATTTTCTTGATTTTCTTTCATATGCTTTCATAGGGACATCCACTAACATGTACAGTATATATGTATACCTATGCAGAGTTACTACTTACTGTAAGCACAGTCCCACAGGCGCCTTTATCACGAGTCATACTTATGTACAAAACGCTATTGATATTTGGAGATCCCCAACATCTTTTGTCTATCAGGTGGATGTTGTCTACATCCACATTCATAGCTTGGAGCTCACTGAAAAGTAGTTTTACCTTTATATCTGAGATCCCGCATTCAACTTTTGGGCAAAAACTAGAGTTGAGTGAGTACCTAACTATTCGTACTATCTATACTCATAACAAGTACTGTCTACTACATGTGTATTCATTCCAAATAGCGTGTGCAATGCAAATAAATGAGGAAATACAAAGTAACGAGTAACCCGAATTCCACGCTATTCGCTACTTGCACGAAAAGTACGGCATCCGGGTTACTACTTACGAGTATTCCCCATTTACTTGCATTGTACACGCTATTTGGATTGAATACGCGAGTATTAGACAGTACGCGTTATGAGTATAGCGAGTACAAATAGGTATTCTCTCAACTCTAGCAAAAACCTATTACACCAAAAACAAATAAAGTAATAAATATCTTTAGTAGTTTGTAGTCAATGAACGAAATTCTGAGTCCTGTGGAAAATTACAAAATACTTCATTGCAGTAACTATAAGGCTGGGGGTCACACAACAATATAAAAAAATCAGTCTGATTTTCATCCAGATAAGTGGGCCATTTTTTTTTCTCACTTGTAATCTGTTTAGTCCATATGCAATCTGATTTTTTTTTTTACAGTAGCAGTTTTTCATCATTTATATTTTCTTATGTTAAGGAAATGCAATGTATCCGTAAAAATCAGATGCTATACTGTGTCATTTGATTTTTTTCTCGTGCCCATAGACCTGAATGGGTGAGTTTCATTTAATTTTACTGTGAATTTTCAGCATGCTGTAATTTTTTCACACTCCGATACTCAAAGTGAAAAAAGTCAACTGCACGGCCTCAGTTTTTCCTATAGTTTCTTCTTTAGAGGTTTGTTGTTGTTTTTTCCTAAGTGCTTTTATAATGCTTTCGACCTTCAGCAGTTTTTTGGTAATTTTTACAGCAGTTTATCAATCAAGAACACTCACAAAAGTGGTGTATCAATGGCGGCAGACCATGGGGATCATGAGTCAGGGGAACCTGGTGCCATCACCAGCACCAAGCCCCATCCATCATCACAAGTTCAACTGTATTGGTATCATGGATGTCGATATAGTTGAAAGCATAAAGAAAAAGAGAGCAGTCCGCTGATGATCCCTCCTCCATCATTTTCTCTCAGCATCTGAGATCTGATGCCTCAGCACAGAGGACATGATGACATCACTTCATCACGCCCACTGTGTAGAGTGGTGAAGACAGTGCTTCAGACCACAAGATGTAAGACTGGAGTGGTGGAGGTACAACGTTCAGTGAGTACTTTGTGGTGGCCGTTAAACTCCATGGAGGACTATGGGGTGCATTATATGATATGGAGGACTATGTGTGGCCCAGCATACTATATGGAGGACTATGTAGAGTAGGTTATAGTATTTGGAAGTCAATGTGGGGCCCTTTATACTATATGAAAAGCTATGGGGAGTGCATTATACTATATAGAAGGCAATGTAGAGCCCATTACACTATATAGAGGACTATGGGGGTGAATTATGCTATATGGAGGACTACGGGGGATGCATTTTACTATATATAGGACTGTGGGGAGCATTATACTACATGGAGGACTATGGAAGTGCATTATACTATTTGGAGGATTCTGAAGGTGCATTATACTATGTGGAGGCGATATGAGGCCTATTAACCTATATTTAAAGGTATGTGGGGGCCATTATTCTATATGAAAGGCAGTATGGGGCCATTTTAATATTGGAAGATCCATGAGGTTGTCTTTATTTGAAGGCCATTATACTGTAAACATGCAATTATACAGTGTGATGCTCTGTATGGGGTCTATCTTATTATGCGGAGGGCTATGTTGGTGCTATTATACTGTTTGGGGGGGCTAGTGGAGGCCATTATATAGTGTAAAGAGGTGTTATACTGAATGTAGGTTTACTGTGTTAGTTTGGGGTCACAATACTTTGCTGATGCAGTTGAAGGGGGGTACAGTAGAGTCATCATACTGTGTGTGTGTGTGTGTGTGTGTGTGTGTGTGTGTGTGTGTGTGTGTGTGTGTGTGTGTGTGTGTAAGGTACTGTTTAGAAATTCACTGTGGGGTATCATACAGTGTTTATGTGGCAGTTTTATTTGGTAACATACTTTATAGGTGCAATGAAAGGGAAATCTAGGGGCTTCATTAGGAGAAAAACTACTTTGTAAGGGCTGCAAAGTTGTGAGATATGATCTTTTGTGACCCAGACAAATATTCATTTTCATTTTTGTTTTTTTTATGGGTAGGCCCAATTTGATCTTCCGCTCTAGGGCCCCATGTTTTCTATGTACACCACTGGCTGGCCAAATGCTTAAATTGATGCTCAAGCATATTTTGATGTCTTTTGAACCTTGCAGTTGAATTCTATGATAAAGTACAGAACTTTTTCAGAGTGGAAAACGCCTGAAGAAATATCAGATAATTTATGTTTACCGCTTAGCGCCTAAGGGAACATGAAGCAACTTATAGTTCCTCAAAAGCCTGAACATAAGAACAGCAAGTTGTTTTTACATAGCAATGGATATTTCCATTCTTTTGGTAGTTTTTTTCAGGTGTTTTTCTTTGAGCGGAATCTGTCTGATAATGAGGTTGTGTGCGTAAGCCATTTGGACAGTGGTACCCAACCTCTCTGACCATGAGAGACAATCAGCTCTTAGAGAGCGTCACGAGCTACACCCAGCTCTCGCCTGCTTCGCGGTAGTAAAACCCAGAGCCCCCATTACTAGTATAATGACAGCCAAAACTTTTTCACAGAAATCATACCAAGGCAGTATACCAAGATCCAGGGGTTCTTACCTTACTCCCATTCAGATCTGCTCTTCTCTGTGGGGATCCTCACATTAATCACCATCTGGAGACCTGCTCTTCATAGCCATTTTCTAGACCTGGTGCTACATCAAGCTGGAAGACAGTCGCGAGCCACACATTATGGACCCACGAGCCATAAGTGGCTCCCTGACCTCACTTGGGGACCTCTACCCTAAGGAATACAGAAGATGCACTGATGTACCATTTATTAAATAATAAAAACTATATTGTTTGTTCTCTTTGCATTCTAGTATGTTTACTTTTCAGATTTTAGTACATGGAGATTTACTTATGATTGCCCGCAGCTCTTCTCTACACATATATGTAAATTTATGTCCCAATTAAATGATAATGATTATAATATCAAAATTACATATTATAATATCAAAATTACATACCAGTGGTCCAATACTCAAGTGGAATTCTTGGATGTCATTCTTAAGAAAGATAGTACCAATCATATTCAGACTGACCTTCATAGGAAATCCACTTCTACAAATTCGGCCCATCCCAAACATATGATCCAAGCCATCCCCATTGGCCAATTTTTACGGCTTCGGAGAATATGTTCCACCGAATCGAACTTTGAAAAACAGGCCATAGACATGCGACAACGTTTTAAAGATAGGGGCTATAGCAATAGAGCCATAAAACGTGCCTATCACCGGGCTAAATATTCTACCCGTGAATCTACACTATATACAAAAAATGTAAAATGTAACTCAGACACTGTACGCTTTATTACGAGCTTTCATGCCCAATCGGCATCCATGCGTAAATGTCTAGAAGAAGCCTGGCCCATTTTACAGGCCGATCCGGTTTTGAATAAAATTCTCCCTAACCGACCCAAAATCACCTTTCGGCGAGCAAAGAACCTTTATGATACCTTAATACACAGTCACCATCAAGGTAACATTCAACGTACTCTTACCAGCTCCAATGAAATGGCCACCAGATGGGGATGTGTGCCTTGTGGCAGATGTGTTGCCTGCCCTAATATCGACAAAAGTGATACATTCACGGACTCGTCAGGACTCAAGAGCTATCGAATAAAAAAATGTATAACTTGTAGTACGAAAGCTGTTATATACTATGCTATGTGTCCATGTTTTAAAATTTATATTGGCCTTACCACACGCCAACTTAAAGTTCGAGTCCGTGAACATGTATTGGGCATTATGGCAGCATCTGGACAGGTAGACACATCCTCTCTGAAGACACTCCCTAAACACTTTCGTGAACATCACAATTGTGATGCCTCTTTGCTCAGAGTGAAGGGTATTCATGCCATCAATGTTTCTGTCAGAGGTGGATCGGTCAGTAAACGATTGGCACAAATGGAAACACAATGGATTTGGACACTTTCCACCTTATATCCATCAGGCCTGAATGAAAATATTAGTTTTGTTCCATTTTTATAACGATTTTCTTCCACATCATATGATCTCCATTGTACCGGTTTTATTTTGTTTTTACGTTCTCTTTATTGATTTTAATTGCACTTTCTTTCTACATTGCTATGTACAGGCTCGTTGATCAAAAAACTCTTTTTCCATCATGGGTGCGTTTGGAATATCGTTGTCTGGATATCAGTATTTCTTTGGGCCAAGACTAACCATCTTTGTGAAGACCAAGCACTTACCACTCCTTGGACTTTTCTACTGTGGATTAAGTTTTTCATCCAATTTTTCCTCCCCCTCCTCCCCTCCCCCCCCCCTTCCCTTTCCTTCCCCTCCAACCTCCCCTTGATATGTGATTGGGATGCACTATTGCCACATATCAAAATTGATTTTTTGACTATGGCCGGTTTATATGTTGATTTTTGTTGACCGTCTGTAGGGCTATTTTCTTATGCCCAATTTGTCCGTGGCGACTGCAGTGATGACCACAATATGATGGATTCTAGATTGATGAATATGAGTATATTTTATCATAGATTGGTGGTCGTGACTTCAGTCTTACCACGGACATTTACATGCCATGCGCATTTTTCTTTTTCGTTTCCCTATTATGATTGTCATGCATTTGATCACTGCATGCTGTTTGTATGTAGTGACTGCCATTATCAACTTATGACATAATCTTGTATTTTTTTCTCTTAATTTGATATTTTATTGTGTATGTGAATGTACTATACTATGGTCATGGATGTCTTTGTCTAAATGACTCCAAATACAGAGATATACAGTCATGTATTTTTGTTATATACACATCCAGTAATTATGTTAAACTGAGGCCTCATTACAACTTTTTAGATGTGCATAATTGCCCATATATTTCTTAGAGTGTTCTTATATACAGTAATTCTATACTGAATTCACCCATTTAGCCATTATCCCTATGCGGATCATCGGTACGCATGCGTGCCCCTTTGCATGCGGCGTCCTCCGGATAGCTGCGTCTCTATGGGTGTGTGTTGCTGGATCATGTGCTGTGATCTGACGTCACCCGCCCTTGACGCGGCGTCCGGCGGGCGTCGCGTGTTGCTGTGGCGACGCATGCGTCACGAGCGGTGATACCGGATTGTGATTGGCACGCACCTTCTTTATCAGAGCCTGACGCATAGCATAACTCCACCCCCCCTGACGAAGGCGGTTGCCGAAACGGCCGTCGGGTAGGCGGAAATTCTGGCTCGTTGCAACCCTTGATACACACGTGGTAAGTGTAAGCACTGTGCTAGATAGTATTGGCTTATATCTGAGAATATTTACGTCTTGTGACGAATCTGACCATGCGGTTATGTGATTGACCGTGCTCACCTTTCCACGTGGCCCTTATGTGACTGCACCAGCACCAGTATAATGTTCACTCAGACAATTGGATACTATTTATATAAAGGTTGCTTCTCATGTGGCGTATTATGACTGCCATTTTGGTATGTTTAACTATTATATAGTGCTTAATAATGAACAGTTAGCAACAATTTTCATGGAAATAATTCCTTAAACAAACTTAACCATGTGTCTTTGATCATATTTTCTATTCCATGTAACCTTATATATGTCCAATTTTTGCTGATTGCCATTGTATATATGGTGCCTGTATGAGTCTGGGGATCTATATGGGCAATTGCCACACTGCTGGTTTTTCCTGGTTGTTGTGCTTCTTTTAATTAATGTATCTGAATGTCCACCTTTGCACTGATCAATAATAAATACTAAATATATGTTTTCACATCAATTGGACGTTTGGTCGTTTTTTCCTTCTTGTTTCTTACACTACTTCTTGCGACTTGTCCAGTAATAATGTGTAGTCAGAGTTGCTGTCAATTATAAACTTAGAGGTTTTGATATAAATTGATCAATTGGTCGACATGCAACTCTTGGTCCTGTGTATTTTCTCTGTTCCTAAGGAATACAGAAGATGCACTGATGTACAACTTATTAAATAATAAAAACTATATTGTTTGTCCTCTTTGCATTCTAGTATGTTTACCTTTCAGATTTTAGTACATGGAGATTTACTTATGATTGCCCGCAGCTCTTCTCTACACATATATGTAAATTTGACCATGCCCCTAGCCACAGCCCCAACCACACTCATTTGGCAGTGAGGGACATTCAGCAGTTGCCCCAGACTGTTCTTTCATTCAGAATCATAGCAGCCAGAACTTTCTCATCTTTCTGTATCTTCAGTATATGACATATTGCTTTGTGTCTGTTAAGTCATGTTAACACATTGCATAAATGCTTTATTTTTGTTTTCTGTAGGTGTCCAAACTACACAATATTAATCATGCCTGGTTATTGCATATTTGCTGCATTTTTTAAGACTTATTTGAAGCGCTTTAGTGCATATATGAAGGCACATTTTTAATGTGGTTTTTATAAGGCTTGTTTCACACATCAGTGAAAAACACAGACGTTTTTCACTGACGTGTTAAAAATCCATATGTTCCTCTGTGTGCTGTGATTCACAGCACATGTGAGTTCTACATGTGCTATCTGTGATCCATTGTTGAGGGGAGACACTAAGGGTCTCTCAAGGTCGGACTGCTCTTTCAGATTATAATGTCATTTGTGCACACATGAAAGAAATAACAGCCTGCGGGTCGGTTAATAGCTTCCTCTCATGACGGACGACAGTGAGATTCTGCTTGTTTATTGTTCGCAAAACCTTTATAGTTCTGGATAAGAAAAGGGTGTAGACAAAATATAGTCCAATCAAGTATTGCAGGTCGGGCTTGGGGCGTGTAGCAATTTGCATCGTCTCTACTGGATTGGTTGTTCCAAACTTTGGGTGTTTTCAATCTCCTTATCACATTAGGCATTGTCCACGATGCAGGTGTCATCTTTGAGTTACATGTCCTGGCATTTTGTATTAAGGAAAATCACTGAACATATTTATATATGTGTTAGTAGAAAATAAAAGCATTCATAAATATGTATGTTAGGCTACATCAACTAAACTACATATTTGGGTCTATGAAATGGCTGAATTAAGTATTTCAGGTTACTCAATTCTTAAGGCCCTGTCACACACAGAGATAAATCTGCGGCAGATCTGTGGTTGCAGTGAAATTGTGGACAATCAGTGCCAGGTTTGTGGCTGTGTACAAATGGAACGATATGTCCATGATTTCACTGCAACCACAGATCTGCCAAAGATTTCTCTCTGTGTGTGACGGGGCCTTTACCCTCAACAGTCCCCCCCACCCCCCTAAAGACTGATTTCTGCCATTTCCAAATACTAAAGGTACTGTGTTCTCTTAGGAAGAGAGGAAGATAGATCTGTTGGGAAAACCTGCCTGACTGAATGTTGAAGCATAGACGGAGAGGGGAAGGGGTTCTCTTCACTTGTTTGAGACCAATGACTCCTAGGTGAGTCCTCACCCTTTGTAGTTGGACTTTCCCATGTCTCAAGATTCTCTAAGTCCTCTCTTCTAGCTATTTTGGCAATTTTGGCCTGAGACTGTACAGATCTTTTGAAAAGGATAAATACAAGCAAGACGCTCAGTGCAGCTCTAGTGAGTTGACCCTTCTCCGTATGGAGGCGTAGATCCATGTTGCCCTGCCTTCGAGCTTTATCGAAATTTCTGTTGTTGAGAGAAGCTGGATCAGCTCATCTAGTCTTGACTCACGGCTCTTTCTTGCTTGTTCTTTTAGGATTAATCAGTCCCATGACTGAAAACCATATGCTACTAGCTCTGATTTAAGATCTGGAATTGGAGAATACACCTGTTGATCACACTATTTAGTCAATCATATAAAAATTGTACATTCCTGTCCTAAACCAAAATAAAATCTCACAAATAGACCTGTTTATTACGAAAAGAAAACAAAATTTACATTTGGTTCATGACTTGCCAGTTTCCACCTTTCTATAAAATATACACTTTTTTCTTCTGTAAACCCATTTTTTACATACCACCTTCATCATGTGTTTTTCAGCAATAATGTCGTTTTCTGCACTGGAATGCCTCTGACCAAACCTAGAAAGAAATTCACACAGCACGCACAAACTTGCATAAAACATGCTCATGATATACATCTATAATTAATCTGCAGTCTCTGGAACGGGTAGAGCAGATGCAGGGTGTGTTACTCCAGACTCCACAATTTTTCTCACATTGTTTTATAGACATGTCTTACAAGACTGGGTGAGTCTACCCACCTTAGTACTGAACCTTGGTGACACCAAAGCACATACTGATAACTCTCTTTCACAAATGTTAGTCCATAAGTTACCTGGGCCATCAATGAGAACAGAGCTCCTGGCAGAGATAGCTTACCACCCTTTATCCACAGACCTTCCTCAGTCATCTGGGCTCCCTGCGTCTGATACTCCATTCCTTGTTGAGTCGCTTGTTCCTGTAGGGATTTAAAAACACAAGGAGTGACGAATGTCATGGACGTCATGGACATGACAAGTCCCCCTGAGGTATGGTAGTAGTCTGCATTGGTAATGGACTCTCAATTCTAGGCCCATTCACTGCTTCTTTGTCAGCTACACCTGTGCGGCGATCTCCTCTGGCTACATCACTGTCAGCTCAGGTCTAGACTTTATCTTCATTGTACCTGGCTCATTTTACAACATGAAAGATCTATAACCTATATACACATTAGACCATCTTACCCACTTCTGCTGTGACCTCTACTGCTGGAGAATATAATAGATGATTTCTTTCCCACCCATTTTTTTTGTGTACCAATCTAGCAAAGGTAACAGTTTTATGCTGCTACTCTTTAATAGAAAAATAAGGCAGCAGACAATAAATTACTATAAACATACTGTAAAACACAAACAAGACAAACACTGGATACAACCTATGTCTCTGCAACAATATAAATGTTTTAGACATTTATGCAAGAAAACACCTCTTCCCCCCCTAAAAAGAAAAAAAAAGTTTAAAGGGGATGGGGTTAAACTTTAGAACAAAGAACCATTGAGAAAGGCCTGGCTAAGCTGGGTATATACTGGGAGTGTCTACATTATTATGCATTTATGCATTTTGCTATTATTCTATAAACTCCTACATTTTTGCATGTTTGCTATGCAGTATCATACAATAAGGTGTCCACACTTCAGGGATTCAAAGTAACAAATTTTGTACTTGTAAACTCTCAATTCTCACTTGGCTAAAAAAAAATCCAAAAAATCTCCCAATTATCAAAGTGCTTTAAGATAGAAAACCCAACACAATTACATGTACATTTAATACTTAGGCAGTTTTTTTTTCTTCTCTTTCTGCAACTCCTCATGAGCTGCTTAGCCCCCACCTTTCCAAATGTGAGGCCAGTGATGCTGCCTGTCTCTGCTCCAGTTTTTTTCTTTGTTAGAATGATCCGTGTTACGAGCATTTTAAAAACTAAACAGAATTAATCACTCCACAATCTCATCATAGATTCTTAACACTACCTGTTGTAAATAGATTTTCCAGTTTGGGCTCTCTCTTGTGGTCAGTGCTAGCAGTGCAGTTGACTTGTGGAATGAGAACCACACACCTGTGGAGGACTGGCAATCAGGTCTGTTATGATTCAGGGACCGAGGAGGATCAAAAAATGCGGAATCCCAAAAAGGTAACAGAGTGGCTGGAAACTTAACGGACTGCAGAAATAATCCTGAAACACAACTAGGAGTAGCTGTTGGGCATGCCTATGATGACCTGGATACCTCGACAAAGCCAGAGAACTAAATAATCTTACAGATAGAGTTATAAGAAAGCTAATCTGCCTCAGAGCAGTCCCCAAAGATAGATAGCTAGCTCCCCACATGTAAAGGCTACGGTGATATAGAAAAACACAATACAAAGCCAGAAAAGACAGATTTCAGCAAAGATGAGGCCCAAATTATCTTTATAGAAAAGGATAGGAAAGAGCAAGTGTCTGCAGCCATAAAAACGCTAATATTTACTAGCACTTCTGATATGGAAAAATCCTGAGGTCACACAACCTATCCCCCACTGTATCAGCACTCTGATGTTACTGGGATCAAAAAACACTAATACAGATGAGGGACTGAATTAATACCAAGCATGACAAACACAATACTCTGCAGAATCATGGAGCTAAGTATACAGACACTCCCTGCAGAGAATGATCCCATTGCACCAAGAACTCCACACAGACAAAATAGGAATCAAGCCTTAGTATTAAAGCAGAAAAACAACAAGAAAGTGGAAAACAAACAGCAGAGGTACAAAGACCACTTATCTGAGAGGAGTTCTGGTAGTGAGCAAAGCTGGTTACAGAATGTCCTGAACACACAGGAGACATTGACCACCGGCAAGTTACAAGAGAAAACTACTCAGTTAAATAGCCGAATCTGACCCTGATTGCCAGTCCTCCACAGGTGTGTGGCTTTTATTCCACACATCAACTGCACCGCCAGCACTGACCACAAGAGAGAGCCCCAAACAGGAAAACGTATTCACAACACAGGCCTTTCAGATTGGGACTACATAACTGAGTAGTTTTCTCCTGTTACTTGCCGGTGCTCAATTGATTTCCTGTGTCTTAAGGACATTTTGAAACCAGCCTTGCTCTCTACCAGAACTCCTCTCAAGATAAGTTGGTCTTTGTACCTGTAGAAGAGCCAAACGGAAAGAAACAGAATTAATTATCTTCGAAATATTATAAGGTCCAAAAAACCTTGGCTTTAATTTCAGAGAAGAAACTTTCATAGGAACATGTCTGGAAGACAACCAGACCAAGCCCCCACCTTAAACTGGGGACCCACAGTCCTACGTCGGTTGGCAAACTGTTGGGCATTTTCCTGGGAGTGGGACAATTTATCCACCACTTGATCCCAAATATGCTGCATTTTATCTACTGCGGAATCAACATCCGGGCAGGCGGAGGCCTCCATCTGCCCCGAAGAAAACCTAGGATGAAACCCGAAATTGCAAAAAAAAGGAGACATCAAAGTGGCCAAACTAGCTCTATTATTAAGAGCAAACTCAGCCAAAGACAAAAAAGAAACCCAGTCGTCCTGATAAGCCAACAATAAACATTGCAAATAGGTTTCCAAAGTCTGATTTGTGCTCTCAGTCTGTCCATTGGTCTGAGGATGAAACGCAGAGGAGAAGGACAACTCAACTCCCAGTCTAGAACAAAAAGCTCCCCAAAATCTAGACATAAACTGGACTCCCCTATCGGACACAACACTCTCAGGAATATCATGCAAACAAACTACCTGATGGAGAAACAAATGTACCAACTCCGAAGCTGATGGCAACTTAGGCAGTGGCACCAAATGAATCATTTTGGAAAATCTATCACAGATTACCCAAATAACCGTCATCCCCTGAGAAACAGGGAGATCAGAAATAAAATCCATTGAGATGTGAGTCCATGGTCTCTTAGGCACTGACAATGGCCATATTAGTACACTAGAACGAGAACAAGAGTAATTGGATCTAGAACAGATCCCACAAGACTGCACAAAACTCCTCACATCACGAGACAGAGAGGCCACCAAAAGGGCCTACTCACCAAATTCCTGGTGCCAAAAATCCCAGGATGATCAGCCAACACAGAACAATGCACTTCAGACATCATTCTACTCCTCCATTGGTCAGGAACATATAATTTCCCCCCAGGACATCATTCAGGTTTGTTCTCCTTAGATTCCTCAAGAGCAAGTCTCAAATCGGGTGAAATCGCAGAGAGAATCACTCCCTCATGCACGATGGTAGCAGTTTCGGTCACATCCAGAGAATCAGCAAAGAAACTCCTAGAAAGGGCATCCGCCTTAATATTCTTAGTACCCGGAATATAAGATACCACAAAATTAAAGCACATGAAAAACAAGGCCCATCTAGCCTGCCTAGGATTCAACTTCCTGGCAGATTTAAGATAGATCAAATTCTTATGATCAGTGAGTACAACAATTTGATGTCTCGTCCCCGCCAGCCAATGTCGCCATTCTTCAAAGGCGCACTTCATAGCCAATAATTCCCGATTCTGCACATCATAATTTTGCTCCGGTGGTGAAAATTTCCGGGAGCAAAAGCACAGTGTCTAATTTTAGAAGTCACGGGGTCTCTCTGAGACAAGACAGCCCCAGCTCCGATCTCCGAGGCATCGATCTCCACCTGAAAAGGAATAGACACATCAGGCTGCCGCAAGACTGGAGCAGAGGTAAACCTCCTTTTAAGCTCCTGAAAAGCCAAGACCAATTCACAACATCAGCTCCCTTTTTGGTCAAATCAGTCAACGGCTTAACAATACTGGAAAAATTGCCTATGAATTTACGATAGAAATTAGCAAAACCCAAAAACTTCTGAAGGCCTTTCAAAGAATCAGGCTGAACCCAATCATGAATGGCCTGGACCTTGACCGGATCCATCTCAATAGAAGATGGGTACAAAATAAACCCCCGAAAAGAGATCTTTTGTATGCCAAACAGACATTTCATTCCCTTGACATATAACACATTGTCCCTGAAAACCTGAAACACTGTCCAAACCTGTTCAACATGGGAATCCCAGCCATCAGAAAAAATGAAAATGTCATCCAAATAGCTAATCAAAAACTTGTCAACAAAGTCCCGGAAAAAATCATTCATGAAAGATTTAAAGACAAAGGGACATTAGTGAGCCCAAAGGGCATCACTAGGTACTGAAAATGCCCCTCAGGGGTATTAAACGCCGTCTTCCATTCATCATCCTGTTTAATACGAATGAGATTATACGCTCCCCGAAGACCGAGCTTAGTAAACTAACTAGCACCCTTCACTCTAGAAAACAGGTCGGAAATCAGAGGCAATGGATACTGATGTTTAACCGTGATTTTATTAAGGAGACGATAGTCAATACAGGGCCGCAATGAGCCATCCTTCTTGGCCACAAAGAAAAAAATGGCGCCCAAAGGTGAAGATGATGGTCTGATGTGACCCTTCTCAAAAGACTCCTTAATATAAGTTCACATGGCAACATGTTCAGGTACAGATAAATTGAAAAGCCGTCCCTTAGGTTATTTACAACCAGTCACTAATTCAATAGCACAATCATAGTCCCTTTGCGGTGGCAAGGACGCAGGCTTGGTTTCATTAAATACATCCATGCAATCCGCCAAATAGTCAGGGACCTCCTGTGTTTGAGATGAAATAGACAAAACAGGAGTATCACCGTGCACACATTGGCAGCCCCAACTAGTCACAGATAAAGAAGTCCAATTAAGAACTGATTTATGGGCTTGCAACCAAGTGAATCCCAGTAGCAAAATGTCATTCAAATTATGCAAGACTAAAAACTTACAAACCTCCTGATGGACAGGCGCAACCCGCGCTGTCACCTGAGTTCAAATGGGGGGCTTATTTTCAGCTAAAGGAGTAGCATCAATACCC
Source organism: Anomaloglossus baeobatrachus (assembly GCF_048569485.1). NCBI lineage: Eukaryota > Metazoa > Chordata > Amphibia > Anura > Aromobatidae > Anomaloglossus > Anomaloglossus baeobatrachus. The sequence goes on along the minus strand of NC_134354.1, from coordinate 406,553,331 downwards.
CTCAAAGGGATAGGAGCATGCAAAGGTACCATAGGAAAACCACAACGCTCAGCAAACCCAAAATCCATCAAGTTCAGGGCAGCTCCTGAATCAATAAAAACCATAGTCGAAAATGATGATGGGGAACAGATCAAAGAAACTGACAAAAGAAATTTAGACTGTATACCGCCCAAAGTAAACGAACGGGCAAATCGTTTTTCGTGCTTAGTGCAGACAGAAATCGTATGAGAGGCATCTCCACAGAAGAAACATAGCTTATTACGCCATCTAAAATCCTGCCGTTCCACCCTAGAAAGGACCCTATCACACTGCAAGGACCCTATTACACTTTCTTCCTTCTTTTGAGTACCCTGGAATCTTAGGTGAGACTTATTGTTTCCACTTTTTTGTTGTTTTTTCTGTTTTGATACTATTGCTTGATTCCTATTTTGCCTCTGTGGAGTACCCCACCAATTTATACAACCTCTTGCAATCCTTCGGCTCCTGCAGGAAAAAATTTCTTCTTGAACATAGTATGCATAGTGCTTCCAATTGTACTGGCCAGCTCCAATCTGAATCCTTTCCCACCCCGCTGCGTAAGGAGGACACTCCAACCGGCGCCAGACGCACAAATACTTTATCTTTCTTTCTCCGTGCGCTCCAATCCTTATGGCTTCGAATGCAGCAGTGGCGCGTGTTATTACACAGGGGTATACACTGATTCTAACACTATCTTTTTCCTTAACCCCTCTCCTCCTCACTCGTGTAAAAAGGACACCCCTCCGGCGTCCGACACACGGATACTATACTTCCTTTCTCTGTGTGTCCCTTTTTTCCGGCTGTATACATGGCAGTGGTAGTGTTAAATAAACACAGGGGGAGTGCTGGTTCCCTTATCTCTGTTCCAAATTCCTCAATCGCTGTCATTCCCTCTCATCTCTGCAGGGCCCCCTCGTTCTGCTACTCCTTTCTCTTGCTCACTGGCCCCTCTCCTTCTCCTGTTCCTTCTAGCAGCCGCGTAGCACCACAAGCAGTCAGATACTAACGACGTACACTCGGCACCCAGGGGTCTGGGTCCTTCTCTTCTCGATGTCACTGGCAGGTGATCACCACACCATTAGGTCTCTGGTGTTCTACCTCCTCTCTGGACTAGCGACTGCCCACCTTTCACCGACCGTCTCTCGAGCCACAGGCAAAACAACACATACAATGTATATAAAGCTTACTGTGGACCAAGGGAGGGTGATCAGTCCTCGTTGTCAGGCGACCCTCGGTTTCTTCAGGAGCAGCCCACTGCCTCCGTAGCTGAGGAGAATTAGCTCACCCTTTCGATGCCCCACGTAATAGGCGCCAGATGTTGAGGGGAGACACTAAGGGTCTCTCAAGGTCGGACTGCTCTTTCAGATTATAATGTCATGTGTGCACACATGAAAGAAATAACAGACTGCTGGTTGGTTAATAGCTTCCTCTCATGATAGACGCCAGTGAGATTCTGCTCGTTTATTGTTCACAAAACTTTTATAGTTCTAGATAAGAAAAGGGTGTAGACAAAATATAGTCCAATCAGGAATCGCATGTCGGGCTCGGGGCGTGTAGCAATTTGCATCGTCCCTACTAGATTGGTTCCAAACTTTGGGAGTTTTCAATCTCCTTATCAACTTAGGCATTGTCCACGATGCAGGTGTCATCTTTGAGTTACATGTGCTGGCATTTTGTATTAGGAAAATCACTGAATATATTTATGCATGTGTTAGTAGAAAAGCATTCATAAATATGTATGTTAGGCTACATCAACTAAACTACATATTTAGATCTGTGAAATGGCTGAATTAAGTATTTCAGGTTACTCAATTCTTACCCTCTACACCGTGATCCGTGATAGCACATATAAATAAACTCACCTGTCCACACTCCTGCTGTCTGTGGTGCTGACGTCTACCAGATGCTGTCTCCGGCCGCTGTGTCTCTCACCACTGCAGCTACTTTCAGGTCGGCTGTGCGGTGCATAATTAGCCAGCTTGGAAGCAGCAGAGAACAGTGGCCTGAGACAGCGTTGCTGGAGATGAGTGAGTTTAAAAACGTTTTATTTTCAATGTACGTATTTTTCTGGTACGTGTTTCACGCATCATACCATAGTGTGGCCGTGGGACATCAGTGATGCTAGAAAAAAACGGATATGCCTCAGTGCAGAAATCATGGACACGCGTGTACACCACATGGAAACACATCAGTGAGAAATCACTGATGTGTGCGCAGACCTATTGATTTTAATGAGTCTGTGTATGTCCATGATTCTGGTACAGATAGAAGCTGTCACATACGTACCAGAATCACTGATGTATGAAAGAGGCCTAATGCAGAAAAGCTTTGATTTTGCCCTTTAAGAAGTTACTGCAGATTTTTACATGTGTTTTTTATGCTCCACATGGAAGCCTCTAGAGAGAAAAAAAGCACCAAAACTGCACAGTTTAATGGCGTCTTGAGATGCACAGAAGATGAAGATTTCATGAAATCACATCCACATTGCTTGGACAATTAAAAGCGGTAGAATTTTTGTGCAAAAAGAGCAGCATTTACGCTACATGTGAACATCGCGTAAATGTTCAAACAAAGTGGTGGTGATTTCTGGAAATCTTTGCCTACTGAGCATATAAAGACGCTGCTGAGACATGCGGTTTTGGTGCATTTTATCTCTATAAACTTATATGTTGAGCCTGAAAAAAAAGCAAGTAAAAAAAACAAAAAATACTATTTTTAAACGTGACAGGAAGTTGGGACAAAAGCCCTGACTGATGGGACAGCGGGACAGCCATTAAATTGGGACAGTCCCACTGAATCTGGGATAGGGAAGCCATTCCTGATCTTATCTTTTACACATATTCTATCCCCTTACTTCCTTTATTTCTTGCTCTTTAATGCTCGGGCTACAAGGGTACTTTGGCTCAGACACATGTTGCATGGTCAAAGATCTCTATATGCTACTGCTACATTGAAGTGTATTGCAAGTCAATGGACTCATTCTGTAACCCTCTTGGACCAATGGCTGTGACCAGCAAATAGCAAAAAGCTAGAAGAGTTGAATTTTTTTTTTATTCCAGTCGTTATACCATGCAAGTCGCAATCTGAACCCACTGACTTGTATTACAGGGCAATGCAGCTGATTTTTGGCTGTGTGAGCTGCATTTCTGCCAAAGTTGCACTATAATCCCATATGTTTTTCACATATAAAGCTTTACACGCTACAATATATCTTACGATGTGTCGGCGGGGTCACGTCGTAAGTGACGCACATCCAGCATCATTAGTAATATTGTAGCGTGTGACAGCTACGTGCGATTGTGATTGCATGTTAAAACGTTCATCGCATGTACGTCGTTCAATTTAAAAATTGAATGTGAGGTTGTTCAATGTTCCCGGGGCAGCACACATCGCAGTTTGATTGATTTGATTGATTTTGATTAGCAGTCGTTCGTACGTTTCACACGCAACAAAGCTGCCTTTAGACTGCTGCTGATATGATTGTTCAGGGTTTTCCCTATATAACATCCAACTGTAATCTGCCATCATTGAGTTAGTCCAAAAACCTTAATAGCGGTGTTCCATTACTTTAATGTCCTGGTGAAACCACTCACCTTGTTCATCGATTACATCTCCTAGGTTTTGAGGGAACAAATCTAAATGTGAATGTAAAAAGTGCATTTTCAGAGACATGCGACATCCAAGACACTGGTATGTATTTAGCAGTTCCTGAACACCTTCAACATATTCTGGAGATTTATTTTTTCCTAAAGGCCCCTTTACACACTGCAACATCGCTAGCAATATCACTGTAACGTCACCGATTTTGTGATGTAATAGCGACCTCCCCAGCGACATTGCAGTGTGTTACCTTGTAGCTGATCGCTACAAATCGTTCAGGAACATTTTTTGGTCCTTTGTTTCCTGCTGCACAGCATGCATCGGTGTGTTTGACACCTTTACGATGACATCGTTAGCGACTTAGGCTGGGCCCATAGGTGTGCTATAGCGTTCCCTTTCCCACACCCTTACCTCCGATTGGTGGTCACTGTTGCCTTCTGAATGAGCGGATTTCACTGAAAAGAAGGCAAGTTTAGCGCTTCCATCCTCTGTTTCAAAGCTACTTTGTTCCGGAGCGTGCTGGTTTGCGGATCATTAGAGAGTACTCCAGTATGCAATACTATAAAGCCTATACGGTAAGCATCATTTCAATGAAGCTGTATTGATGCTGTATAGATAAACCAGTGTGGAGTCGCCACACAGAGAACTCTACAAAGATCTCCTAAGGGCCGCTTTACATGCTGCGATCTCGCTAGCGAGATCGCTAGCGTGCGTAACCGCCCCCATCGTTTGTGCGTCACGGGCATATCACTGCCCTTGGCGCACAAAATCGCGCGGACCCGTCACACTACTTACCTGCCTAGCGATGTTGCTGTGACCGGCGTACCACCTCCTTTCTAAGGGGGCGGTTCGTTCGTCGTCACAGTGACGTCACTAAGCGGCCGCCCAATCCAAACAGAGGGGCAGAGATGAGCGGGACGAACATCCCGCCCACTTCCTTCCTTCCTCATTGCTGGCAGTATGCAGGTAAGGTGAGGTTCCTCGTTCCTGCGGTGTAACACATAACGATGTGTGCTACTACAGGAACGACGAACTACATCGTACCCGCAGCAGCAACGATAATTGAGATTAGGGGGGGATGTCACCGATTAGCGATTTTGAACGTTTTTGCAACGATTCAAAATCGCTAATAGGTGTCACATGCAACATCACTAACGCGGCCGGATGTGTGTCACAAAATCCATGACCCCAACGATATCGCTTCAGCGATGTCATAGCGTGTAGAGCAGCCTTAAGCAACAGAAGCTCAGGAACAAAGGATATGCAAGCGCGACTTTTGCCAATCTTTCTAAGCTCGGGGTCACCAATAAGAACGCACAGGTGATCACCAATCGAAGCTGAGGGGGGCGTGTAAAAAGGACACCTAGGTGGCTTCAGCGCCAAACACCACGCCCCTAACATAGGTGTGGTTCGTCAAATAGCTGCTGTGTGACACGTCCCCAACGACCAGAGAGGTCGTTCTGCAGGTCCGTATAGCTGCTGTGTCGTTGGCCAGATCTGCCTGTTTGACAGCTCACCAGCGACTGTTTAGAGACTTTCCAGTGATCCGGGCCAGGTCAGGATCGCTGGTGGGATAGCTTGAAAGTCTCAGTGTGTAAAGTGGCCCTTTGAGACGTACCAGTGACCTCATCAGCGATCTCACTGTGTGTGACACTAAGCAACAACCTGGCCCACGCTGTGAAATCGCTGATCTTTACACACTGTTCTGGTTCATTTTTTGCTCGTTGGTCTCCTACTGTGCAGCACACATTGGCGTGTTTGACGGTGGGAGACCAACGAGCACTGACTCTGTGTAAGCAGCGTACGCTTTGCTTGGTTACCCAATATTTACCCTGGTTACCAGCATACGCTGCTTACAGGTTGCCAGCGCTGGCTCCGTGCACTCGTAGCCAGGGTAAATATTGGGTAAGTAAGCAAAGCGCTTTGCTAAGTAACCCGATGTGTACCCTAGCTACGTTTCCAGGGAGCCAGCGCGGGCAGCCTGTAAGCGGTGTATGCTGGTAAGAAGGGTAAATATCGTGTAACCAAACAAAGCGTTTTGCTTAGTTACCCGATATTTACCCTGGTTACCAAGCGCAGCATCGTTACAGGAGTTGCTGGTGGCTGGTCGCTGGTGAGATCTGCCTGATTGAAAGCTCACCAGCGACCACGTAGCGACGCACCACTAATCCCTGCCAGGTCGGATCGCTGGTGGGATTGTTGGTGCGTCGCTACGTGTGACCCCCAGCCTAAGACGTTTTCACAGATCCACTTGAAGTTTTTCCAAGATCTTATCAATTAGAATTCCTTCAAACACATCAACTGTCATGGGCTCTCTGATCTGAGGACAAACAAATACCCCTTCCTTCAGTTTTGCTGGTGAAAATGCTGGAGAATTTCTGTGAAATGTACTGGAACCCTTGTGAATTTGTCTTTGCCATGGCTTTCACAAAGTTTTTAATCAATCCCAAGTTTATATGTAGTGGAGGAAGAAAAAATATTTTGTTGGAGCAACTAAAGGATTATGCTGAACATTTTCTGTACCTAAAGCATAGATGTTTCTCTGTCCCCAAGCAGGACAAACATAATGCTCTCCTGTATTTCTACTGTCCCATAAACACAAGCAACAATATTTTGTGAAACCTCCTTGCATTCCCATTAGCAGACCAATCACTTTCAAATCTCCACAGATATTCCACTGATGATGCTTATACTGTATAGTATCCAGAACTACTGACAGATTTTCAAAACTTTCCCTTAGATGACATGAGTGAGCAATAGGGATTGATGGTTTTATATTTCCATTGTGAAGCAACACTGCTTTCAAACTTCCTTATGATGAGTCAATAAATAATCGCCAATCTGCAACAAAATACTCTTGATCCAGTTCTTCAAAGAGTCCATTCACATTGTTACAGTACACCATTAGTCCATCAACTGTGAAAAATTGTGTTAAAGTGTTACTTCTGTTTCGGTAATAACACACTTTGACCTCATCATGAAGAAGATTCCTCTGTTTCAGCCTAGATGCAAAAAGTTTAGCTTTATCTTTTGACAATGAAAGGTCTCTGATGAGATAATTTAATTCATGTTGAGTAAATCGTTCTGGCTGCTCGTCTGCTCTATCAGGTGCATACTCATCTTGACTTGAGATCTTCATGTCTTCCCAGTAGCGTCAGCTTCATAGTCTTCATATTCTACTTGAATTTCATCCAATCAAGACATTGGTGGTACAGAAACTGGCAAGGTACCATCATTTGGAACTGGCCTAATCGCAGATTCAAGTTCAGGGTAATTAATCTTATGTTTTTTTTCTTTGTAAAAAAGCCCTTCATTTTGAGAAAACCAAAAGTAGCACTCATCACTTCATCACTATGATTTTTGTTTTCTCTCCAAATCATGGGAACAGCAAATGGCATAGCCACTTTCCTCACATTCAACCAGTCACGAAGTCCATTTGAACAACTTGAGCATATCACATGAGGGTCCCAGCATACATTAAAAATGCAGAAATAACGTAATAACTAAAATACTTCTCAGAAACTTTACAAGATAGAGCAAAACAAAGCATATTTTTTGGAATGAGCACTTTAAACTTCATAAAAACAGACATATTACTTTTGCTGATGGTTTTTTTTGTGTTGACCAGTGTTATTATTAATGTAGCAAAAAAAAAAGAAGCAGAAAAATATAGTAAACAGAACTAAGATCTAGGAACAATGGGTACTTAAAATGATTTTGAAGAGTTTGGCAGTTACACTGAGAGAGCGAGCTGCTGAACCATATGGGGTTATAAAAACTCATTTAGCATACAGTGGAGAACAGTGATTCATATTAATATTCTAATCTTACAGGATCAATGAGCCCCTAGCCAAATGTTTTCAAGTGTGCTGTAATAATTGTTTTTAAAATGTCTTTTCACTGATTTCCAGTAGATGTTCTTCTGCATTTAACTGCCAAACTAGAAACACAAACACAATGTAAAATTCAAAGAATTTGTTTATTTTTTTCTTGCGGGGCCCTATGACATAGGCCTAAGATAGGACAAAAAAGCATAAGTAGCCAAGTCATTTCTATGCTTTTCACTCTGGAGAATTTGATCAGTAAAAAGTCGAACGGGGTTCATGCACCTGGAAAAGTTATGTTCACACGCCGTGTGCAGCAGTCCATATAAGCCTGTATTATGCAGCCATAGGCAATCTAATAGGTAAAATTTATGATTAATAAGACAATGTGCTTTCCAGTAAAAGTAATGATTGTTGCTGTGATGTTATTCATACTATGAAATGTCTTGCAACATAGAATGGCTATTTTTGCATGCGTAGTCCGAAGGAAGGTGACACAGTTAATAGTTGTTCCATTCTATGTTGTGCAACTATTTAAAGGGCAATCTTAATCTCAAATAGTAATATTTAGAATAGATGGCTCAATAGCGTAGCACAATCGGTGCTTATCTTCGAGTTGCAATTGTGGGAATCCGATGGGATAACCATCTGTAGGTCCCTGTGCTCCTAAAGGCCCAGTCACACTAAACAACTTACCAGCGATCCCAACAACGATACAACCTGATAGGGATCGCTGGTAAGTTGCTAGGAATTCGCTGGTGAGATGTCACACTAAGCGACGCTCCAGCGATCCCACCAGCAACCTGACCTGGCAGGAACCGCTGGAGTGTCGCTACACGTGGAAGCATGCTGCGCTTGGTAACTAAGGTAAATATCGGGTAACCAACCCGATATTTACCTTGGTTGCCAGCGCACACCGCTTAGCGCTGGCTCCCTGCACACCTAGCCACAGTACACATCGGGTTAATTACCCGATGTGTACTCTGCTATGTGTGCAGGCAGCAGGGAGCCGGCTTCTGCGGACGCTGGTAACCACGGTAAACATCGGGTAACCAAGAAGCCCTTCCCTTGGTTACCCGATATTTACCTTCGTTACCAGCATCCGCTGCTCTCACACTGCCAGTGCAGGCTCCCTGTTCCCTGCACACCTAGCCACAGTACACATCGAGTTAATTACCTGATGTGCACTCCAGCTACGTGTGTAGGGAGCAGTGAGCCGGCACTGACAGCGTGAAGCACACCGCTTAGCGCTGGCTCCCTGCACACGTAGCTGGAGTACACATCGGGTAATTAACCCGATGTGTACTGTGGCTAGGTGTGCAGGGAACAGGGAGCCGGCACTGGTAGTGTGAGAGCGGTGGACGCTGGTAACAAAGGTAAATATCGGGTAACCAAGGTAAGGGCTTCTTGGTTACCCGATATTTACATTGAATACCAGCATCTGCAAAAGCCGGCTCCCTGCTCACTGCACATTTAGTTGTTGCTCTGTCGCTGTCACACACAGCGATGTGTGCTTCACAGTGGGAGTGCAACAACTAAACAAATGGTCCAGGACATTCAGCAACAACCAGCGACCTCACAGCAGGGGCCAGGTTGTTGCTGGATGTCACACACAGCAACATCGCTAGCAAGTTGTGCCTCAGCAGCGATGTTGCTAGCGATGTTGCTTAATGTGACGGTACCTTAAGAAACTCAGCCAGTGACTGGTCTTCATAGGTGATCAGTAATTTTACAATATACAGCAATACATTGTATTGCAGTATATAGACAAGCAATCAATTGTAGGTTCAAATACCATAACGAGGCTAAAAAAAATAATTGAAAAAGCTTTTAAATAACTTAAGTAAACGTTTACATCACTAATTTTTACCAATAAAAAAAAAAGTTGCATTCTTGTGTCTGTAAACTTGCATATATCAAAATATAAAAATTATTCCATACAGTAAATGCAGGAAAGAAAAAAAATGAAATGCTTGAACTGCTGTTTTTCGGTTTACGCACTTCCCCAAAAACATGCAATGTAAAGTGTTGAAAACATAGAACTCAATTCAACAAGACTGGAGTTGTACATACCAGTCAGTGAAGGGGCATGGCGGAGTGATAAGCACCTCTGTTACGGGGAGACTGGCAGATTAGGACCAGGGTGTATATATCCCAATCGCCAGTCGGGGCCCACCATGATCCAGATGGCAATGGATCTGCTGGCACCCTGTGGGTTAGGCGGAAACTATAGAGCTGATGACTCAGTGATAACCCAGGAGACCTGGGAATCGGTCATGTGTGTAAGGACACGTCAAACCGAACGACAACACAGTTAGCGTTTCGGGGGAGAGGGCGCTACTCCGACCACGTGTGTAGGGAACACGTCAGGCAGGATGGTAACCAGTTAGCGTTGACCGAGAATACCGCTGCGGCAGCGCCCTGTCGGCCACGTGTGTAAGACACATCAGGCCGAGCAGTCCTTCGATTAGCGTTTCTGGTCACCATTCGACTGGCCATGTGTGTGAAGGACACGTCAGACCAGTTAGTCACACCAGTAGCATTTGACTGGGAAGCCGAGGAGGGAAATAGGGTTCACACACACAATCCAGGAACACCCTGTTAACTCCACAGGGGTTCTGGAATACAGTGTGCGTAGGAGGCACGAACGGACAGGAGACACAGCAGCCACAGTCCAGTTAACACCACTGGACTGCTATAGCACAACTGGAATGGCAGCAAGGAAGCACGGCGCCTGACCCTGATGTGTTGAGCCACGAATCTTGGCGTGACAGGCATCGTTCACCTAGCCCTACCTACCGCTTCCAACAAAGCTTATGCCACCATGAACTCTAAGTGAAGACTGCGCACCTCCATGTTGTCTCCAGCCCCTTTTATAACCTGGGTCCACCCCAAAACCAGGGTGGAACCACCAAGGTCCAATAGCAGAGTACCATGTCATCAGCGACGTCACCAGTCGCCTATCCGGAACCGCCACATCATTGATTACCTCATGGCAGCCACGCCCCAAACACTTCACCAGTCATCGTCTGACGACCAATGGTGAGGTGCCAGATCATAGGTGCGGGCTTCTGCGAGCCAGTCCGGAGTATCCACGTCATCAGGACAACTGACACCCTCTGCCCTATCAGGACTTGCCACCTCACGGACATGCTCAGTGAGGTCCTTACCGGACCTAGCCTCTGATGCACTAAGTGCCTGAGCATGCTCAGTAGCCTGAACAACAGACTCAGAAATCAGACTATGTGCCTCAGCATGCTCAGAAGGCACATCCCCGAATTTAGACACAGCACGAAGTCCAAGTACCTGTGCAAAGAGGCTGTTAGAATTAATTGTGGAAGCATGCTCAGTAGCCTGAACTGAGGACTTAAGCGGGCTTTACACGCTACAATATATCTAACGATGTGTCGGCGGGGTCACATCGTAAGTGACACACATCCGGCATCGTTAGGGATATTGTAGTGTGTGAAACCTGCGTGCGATTGCGATTGAACTAATAAACGTTGATCGCGTACACGTCGTTCAAAACCTAAAAATTGAACGTTGGGTTGTTCAATGTTCCCGAGGCAGCACACATCACAGTGTGTGACACCCTGGGAATGATGAACTGCAGCTTACCTGCGTCCCGCGGATCGCGCCGGCTATGCAGAAGGAAGGAGGTGGGCGGGATGTTTACGTCCTGCTCATCTCCACCCCTCCGCTTCTATTGGCCGACTGCTGTGTGATGTCGCGGTGACGCTGAACATCTCTCCCACTCCAGGAAGTGGATGTTCGCCACCCACATCGAGGTCATATGGTAGGTAAGTACGTGTGACGGCAATGAATCGTTTGTGTGACACGATCAACAAATTGCATGTGCCGCACATACAATGGGGGCATGCCACATCGCATACGATATCGTATGCTTAATTGTAAGGTGAAAAGCAGGCTCTAGTCTCAGAAATGACATAATCAGGCTGAGCATGCTCACTAGGCAAAACACCGGACTTAAGCTCTGGCTGGGGCGAATCGGTGCGTGCATGCGCTCTAGCCGCCTCTCCACACTTAGATGTGGTGGAAGGAGCAGCCAGCTGGACGACCCGAAGCACGGCCAAGAACAACAGCCAGCGCCTGGGCACAACAGAAACCCCAGCAGGCTGCTTGCAGCTATGACAGCGCCGGTTCATAACAGCTGCTGGTGCCTCACCAGAAATCTCACTACAGTAATAGACTAGAGCAAGATTTCTGGCATAAGCTTCAACAAGTCTGGTAAATAATTAGAAGACCACGCCCCTATCACACCCACTTTGACGGAGATGTCCAAGAATGGAGTGACCAAGACTTGAAGTTGTGCAAGAATTTCCTACATATAACTTTTAATGAAGTGGGGCCATAATACTTATCTGTACATGGCGTAAATAAGAAAACAACAGACTGTTACGGATGATGAGAACTATTCAAAGTGAATTGATTGAGCGTAGAATTTTATGACGTTTGTTGGCACTGGACAGTTGAAACAATTTGGAATTCAGTTCCCATGAATTGCCAATAAATAGCCTGCTCCCCCCTGCTTTTTTGCACATTGCAGAATATTGCACTAACTATAGTAGTATACACATCTGACATGAACTCAAGTGCAATCAAGTCATGTGGGCTTCCCCATAATGCCTTGGAGCTATTATATCACAAGATATAGTGAAACCATTCAGGAGGGACTATCACAGGCTGTATAATAGCCAAGACAGGGAATGCAGCAACCATTTATGGGGATTTAAAATAGTAGCCTAAGCTCACATCTGAACAATAAATATAGAAATACTAAGCCCAAAATCAATGGACAAATACTCCAGATAGTAACTTGTTGTACAACTGCACCTATGAAGAAGATGAGAGCAGTAGTTGTCACGATTATTCCTACTCCCAGTGTATTTAGATGCAGTGAGTGAGAGTTCATCTGTACAGTCTTGGCAAGGGGTCTGCAGAGCTGTCAATATGGCGATGAACAGCTCAGCTGTCCAATCAGAGGCAGTGGTATTTTGTGTTGTCAATATGGTGCTAGACAGATCAGTCATCCAATCAAGGCTGAGGTGTGTGAGGTTTCCTCCATGTATCTCCTGTTTGGAGTGATTATCATGCTATTATATATTATATTATATATTATATATATATTATATTATATTATACTAGAAGGTGGCCCGATTCTACGCATTGGGTATTCTAGAATGTACGTATTGTTTAGTTAATGTATGATTTTTGATATATATATATATATATATATATATATATGTATATATATATATAGATGTTGTTGTCTGTAGTTACCAAGTGTTTGTGTAGGGCGCTGTACATGTTCTGGGTGTTGTCTGGGTGTGGCGGGGGGTGAGAGCGTTGTTGTATGTGTGTTGCGTGTGTTGCGTTGTTTATGGAGCGCTGTGTGTCTGTAGCGTTTTGTGTGTGTGTGTTGCGCGGTTTGTGTGGGTGTGGTGTGTTTTGGGGGGAGGTATGTTTTGTGCAATGTGTGTGTGTTGCGTGGTATGTGCGTATATTTATGTATGTTTGTGTGTTGGGTGTTGTGTGTGTGCAGCGTTGTCTGTGTGTGTGGGTGTCAGGTTTCCAGGTTTTCCAGTTCTCTTTGGAAAGAGCTTGCCCTCGGTTAACATGGAGTTTACTGTTCTGTTGCCCTACTTCCTGTCCAGCTGCTTAAAAGGCCGCCTCTAAGCCTAGTCCAGTGCCTGAGTATACTGCTTGCTGTGTGCTCCTGCCTTGCTGCTTCTACTTCCTGATTACCTTTGGATCCTCCTGAAAGACTACCGACCGACTCTGGACCATACCCGGTTTCTTCAAGCTGTGCCCGGACTCCGTCTGCCGTGGTTCATAACCACTCTGGACTATCATCCCGTACGGACACTTCTGGACCTTACCGTTTGCCCCTTGTGTCCCGGCTGCTGCGCATTTAGGCCTTCCGGGGTGATTGCCGGACAGTCCCTGTATAGGGGTTCGCTCTGGTGGTCTCCCTGGGGGAGTCCGGTGCGTGGCCCCGGGAATTCCCTCCGCTCCGTTTCGGGAAGGTATTTCGTGTGTTTGTTCTGCTGTGTTTGTTCTGCTGTGTTTGTTCCATTGTGTATCTACCGTGGTTACATATTATAAACATCTTGTACCAAGAACTCGTCTCTGGTTGTCATTGCCCTAACGCTATCGAAATCCTCAGAACATACAATAGTATTACAGTGGGTGTCTGTGTAGGGCGGTGTTTTGTGGTTCCCAGTGTGTGTGTGGTGTGTTGTGTGTGTGTGTGTGTGTTGGGGGGAGGTGTGCACCTCCCATCGTGCTCCATCCCCCATGCTGCGCAGCCCCCATCGTGCTCCATCCGCCATGCTGTGCACTCCCAAACGTGGTCCATCCGCCATGCTGCGCACTCCCAAACGTGCTCCATCCGCCATGCTGCGCACTCCCAATCGTGGTCCATCCGCCATGCTGCGCACTCCCAAACGTGCTCCATCCGCCATGCTGCGCACTCCCAAACGTGCTCCATCCGCCATGCTGCGCACTCCTAAACGTGGTCCATCCGCCATGCTGCGCACTCCCAAACGTGCTCCATCCGTCATGCTGCGCACTCCCAAACGTGCTCCATCCCCATGCTGCGCACTCCCCATCGTGCTCCATCCCCCATGCTGCGCACCCCCCATCGTGCTCCATCCCCCATGCTGCACCAGCATCAGCCTCTCTGCCCGCAGAATCAGCCTCTCTCCTCCCAGCATCAGCCTCTCTCCTCCCAGCATCAGCCTCTCTCCTCCCAGCATCAGCCTCTCTCCTCCCAGCATCAGCCTCTCTGTCCCCAGCATCAGCCTCTCTGTCCCCAGCATCAGCCTCTCTCCTCCAAGTCTCAGCCTCCCCCAGCATCAGCCTCTCTTCTCTCAGCCTCCCCCCTCCCAGCCTCCCTCCTCCCAGCCTCCCCCAGCATCAGCCTCCCCCTCCCAGCCTCCCCCAGCATCAGCCTCCCCTTCCCAGCCTCCCCCAGCATCAGCCTCTCGCCTCCCAGCCTCCCCCAGCATCAGCCTCTCTCCTCCCAGCCTCCCCCAGCATCAGCCTCTCTCCTCCCAGCCTCCTCCAGCATCAGCCTCTCTCCTCCCAGCCTCCCCCAGCATTAGCCTCCCCCTCCCAGCCTTCCCCAGGATCAGCCTCTCTCCTCCCAGCCTCCCCCAGCATCAGCCTCCCCCTCCCAGCCTTCCCCAGGATCAGCCTCTCTCCTCCCACCCTCCCCCAGCACGCCGTGCTCCTCTGCCGACACTCACAGATCCGATCGCATACACTCACACACTCACACATCAGAACACACTCACACACATCCGATCGCCTACACTCACACACACACTGACGATATCGCACATACGCGCTCACACTCACAACATCCGGAGATACCACATGCTTCTGGCCATGCGATCAACCGGCAGGTCCTGGAAGGTCACACCACAGTATCGCCGCCGAGAAGCAAGCGATATCCCAGGATGTTGTGAGTGTGTGGATGCGATGTGATGTGTGTGTGAGAGTGAGTGTGATCTGATGTGTGTGTGTGTGTGTGTGTGTGTATGTGTGTGTGTGTGTTGTTATGTGTGTGCGTGTGTATGTTCCGCCGCTGCAGGACCTTGATGCGCTGGTAACTATGCTACCATGGTTACCAGCGTATCCCGTCCCCCGCTAGCACGGGACCCAACACCAGCATACGGCGGCAACCCCAGCAATGCGAGGATATGTGTCGGCTGGGTTGGCGGCGTACGCTGATGTGGGCTCCCGGGGGTACAGTACTCACCTGGGAGTCGTGGCTCCGTGTCGGTTCGGGGAATGCGTGCGGGGGGCGGGGCCAGAGCGAGCGTGCATTGCGTGAGGGGGGCGGGGTTAGTTGCCAATGCGTGCAGGGTGCCGGGGCGAGAGGCCAATCCGTGTGGGGGGGCGGGGCCATGGCGAGCCCAGCGGCCAATCAGCTTTGTGTCACCGTAAGGACACAATTTTGGAGCAAGACAGACAGACAGACAGACAGACAGAATAAGGCAATTATATATATAGATATATTATATTATATATGCTATATGAGCTGCCTATCTGCCTTCAATTTACCAAGTCTTTTAGTCTTGATCAGCTACCTCCCTGAAATTTTGACATTCAATGGTAACTTGACCATGCCTTTGTCTCTTCCCTTTGATTATTGCATTCCCTCCTCTTGATATCTCACCCCAGACCTCTTGACTAGCCAGCCTCATGGCTAGTCCATGTGTAGTGACTAGATAACTAAAGTCACTTTATGACTGTCCCAACATTTTTTTCTTCCTATTTGTACGCTGTGCGGTCAGGTGACAAATCTGACTCAGGTAATTCAGGATCTGGCAAGGGAGCACCAGAAAGTAGAGACATCGCAGTTCCAGTTGTAGAGTCAGTTATGGGTGCTTCCCAGAGTCCTCTGCAGTAGCTTTGATGACTGTATCTTCTGATGTGCAGTTGGTATCTCCTAAATCAGTTATGGCCCTCGATGACAAATATTTTTTGGGAGAAAGACTAGTTTAGCGTGTTCAGGGAAAGCTGCAAGCTATTTTTTATCCTGTGACCCAGTCATCAGGAAATGAGTCCCAAGGGAAGGAAATAATAATGTCTCTATTGTTAGGGGATGCTCAGATTAAGGCATTTTCTTTGCTCCCCCAAGCACAAAGAACGGTCATATGTTGACGCCGTTTGTGATACCCTAGGGTTAAGCTATGACGATCATATATTACACAAAGGAATATCATTTTTACCCTAAATAATATAGAGACTTTCACCTCAATAAACTAAGGGGCACTTTGCACACTGTGACATCGCAGGTGCGATGTCGGTGGGGTCAAATTGAAAATGACGCACTTCCGGCATCGCATGCGACATCGCAGTGTGTAAAGGCTGGATGATACGATTAACGAGCGCAAAAGCGTCGTAATCGTATCATCGGTATAGCGTCGGCGTAATTCATAATTACGCTGACGCAATGGTCCGATGTTGTTCCTCGCTCCTGCGGCAGCACACATCGCTGTGTGTGAAGTCGCAGGAGCGAGGAACGTCTCCTACCGGCCTCACTGCGGCTTCCGTAGGATATGCGGAAGGAAGGAGGTGGGCAGGATGTTTACATCCTGCTCATCTCCGCCCCTCCGCTCTGATTGGCTGCCTGCCGTGTGACGTCGCAGTGACGCCGCACGACCCGCCCCCTTAACAAGGAGGCGGGTCGCCGGCCACAGGGACGTCGCACGGCAGGTGAGTGTGTGTGTGAAGCTGGCGTAGCGATAACTTTCGCTACGCCAGCTATCACCACATATCGCTGCTGCGACGGGGGCGGGCACTATCGCACTCGGCATCGCAGCATCGGCCTGCGATGTCGTAGTGTGCAAAGCCCGCCTAAGACCACACAACAAATTATTAAAGATACCAGGAGATAAGATAAAATATTCAAACATTTATTGTAAGCATTTAAAAAGAATTAAATTAAAATACAGTGGAAGCTCGCTTAACTAGTAACCCAGTTAACGAGAATTTCGCTTAAAAAGCAAAGCTTTCTGTAAATTTGTAACTCGGTATATGAGAAAGCTTTCCTGTACGAGCAAAATACTCACCACACACACTTCCGGTTCCGTATATCCTCTGCGCTCTAACCCGCACTTGCAGTCCACACAAACACATACAAGCATGCACACACAAACACACACAAACAAACACGCACGCACACACATACAGTATTATGCTGACTTTACCTTCCGTTCCATCGCCGGTCTCATGGCTCTTGTAGTCCGCCGGTACATTGCGACGAGGGAGCAATCTTCGAGGCGAACTACAAGATCCAGGAGGCTGGCGACGGAACGGAAGGTAAGGTGAGCATAATATGTGTACCTTCCATTCTATCGCCGGCCTCCTGGGTACTGTAGTTCGCCGATATAGGCTGTGCATCGGCAACCATAGCAATATAGCAGGAACTTCCTCTGTCACCGCTACGCAAAGGCAGCGAGCTGACCAATCAGAGGCAAGCGGTTCCTGCCTTTGACGTCAGCGCTATTGGTGCGGAAATTCCTCCCTCATCGTGATGGTAACCAGATATACAGCCCGTATCAGCGAACAACAAGTACCAGGAGACCGGTGATGGAACGGAAGGTAAAGTGAGCATAATATGTGCGAGTGTGTGCGTGCTTGTGTGTTTGTGTGTGTTTGTACGTGTTTGTGTGTGTTTGTGCATGTGTGGAATGACACAATAGGGACCAGTATGGGACATTTAAAAAGTTGTGGAACGAATTGTCTGCCTTGCAATGATTTCCTATGGGAAATATTGCTTTGCTGAACGAGTAACTTGGTTAACAAGCACACTCCCAGAACGGATTGTTCTCGTTAACCAAGGTTCCACTGTAGTGAGGAATTCATAAACAACAGGTAAATGATGAAAGGAAATCTAGATTAGGGCATAATTGTGGAAATTACATCATATATAAATTATGGTGCTATAATGTTTTTAAAAATAAAATTAGTATAATAAATAGCTGCCAAATGCAATAACAAGTACGATTCAGATTCCAGAAATGTATCACATACCATGTAAAGCAAAGACTTCCATCAATTGAAGACTGAGAGACTTTGACGTACGTTTCACACAGAGCTTCTTCACAGGAGTGACTTTAGTTCCTAGTTCCGGCAGTGGTTTATGGAAGTTCTGTGGAATGATGAAGCTCTCAAGTGTGGGTTTCACCTTGACTTTTCCGATACACTTACAGAGACTTTGGCTCTGGATATTCCGTCCTTTTTTTTTTTGGGAGAGGCCATGACTCAGGCAATTTGGTTTGAACACAGGATTCAAGAAAGGCATGATGAGCGGCAGGCAGTTTTGTTTTTTTTTTTTCCCCAAATTATTTTACTAACCTGAGAAAGAACTAATAGAAGTTGAAGCTATCAGCTCCGACACCATTGAGAGGAGACCTCGACATGTTCCCGAACTCTGCCTCACTGTGGTCTCATTGGGCATTTTCTCCAGGCTTGACAGATATGCCCTCAAGCTAGCAAGCCATCAGGAAATGCCTAAGTCTGGGTGATTGTTGAAGAGATCATCCAAACTTCCAGGTTCCTTTTTACTCCTCAGTTTAAGTACTGTCAAATGTGGAACTATTTTTCCAAGATCAGTCATTATGTGCATTTGCTTTCAATGAATATGGGTCTGCAGCAAAGCATTGATTCAGGACTGGTTCTGAGATTTGGATTATGGACAGTTAGGTTGGAAGGACCCATTCAAATTCAAATTGTTGCCATTGACAGGAAACTGTTATTCCAGAATCTTGTCAAGCTGGTTAACAGTGAAATTCACAATGCTATGTTTTGGATAACTTACCTGCAGGATCAGTATTGGGATTTCCATGGCTGCGTATTTACATCACAATCCTTTCATTAATCAGTGAAGGATATTGTTAAGTGGAGCACCAATTGTCATATGAGAAATTTTAGTCCTGTATAGGTTTTCTCCTCTAGTCTGAAAGACTTCAGAGATGTGTTCTTGGAAAAAGAGGCAGAGGTATTACCTCCCCCATCATCCTTATGACCATGCTATCAATCTTATCCCAAATCCCAACTTAACTAAAGCTCGCCTGTAAAATTTATTGTGTCCTGAATGTACAGCCATGAAAGAATTTGTTAATGAAACTTTATGGAAGTGTCATATCCTTGCTGCCTCCTCACCTGTACCTGCTGGGTTTTTCTTTGTCAAAAATAAATATGGTGGCCGCCGTTCTTGCCTCAATTTCCATAAATTAAACAAGATCACGATTAATAATGCTTAACTTCTACTTATCTACTTATCTACTCCGTGGAAGTTTGATTTTGCATAGTCATCTAGAATTTAGATAAAGTTTGGTTCTGGACCTGGACTTAACCTGAACCCCAATTGAAGTCACTAATTGGGCAGGTCGAGTTTCCACCCACATGCAGGCAGCCAGAAACAGATTACTTCCGGAGGTCGATTTGTGGGGTTTGTACACATTATTGTTTTGGTGTACACTACATCCGTTTATGCTGTTTTTACCCCCAGCGCGAGTCATTTAAACACTGCAAGCCACACACACTGGGCAGAGCACCAAACATACTCGAACTGTGAATCTGAACTCTGTTTTTTTTTTTTGTAAAGTTTGTATTTGGTACGAAAACCAAACACCAAACCTTGGGTTCGCTCATCTCTACTTATAGGGGCTAAATGGTTTTCTAAACTTTATCTTAGAGGGGCTTATAATTTGATATGCATCCAGAAGGGTAATGATTAGAAAACAGCATTTTTAATGTCTGAGGGTTTATTTTAAAATATTGTCATGCCTTTTGTGTTAACCAATATGCCAGCAGTTTTTCAAACTTTGTGAATCATATATTTTCTGATTGTATTGGAAAGTTTATTGTAGTGGACTATATTCTAATTGTTTTGCCTGATCAGAATTCACGCTATGATCATGTCCGTTTATTTTTACAGAAGCATGGAGAAAATTCCTTGCTTGCTAAATTGTAGAAATTTACTTTCTCTTTGAAAGAAATATTTTTCCTGGGGTTCATTGTATTGGCCAAAGAGTTTAAGATTGATTCTGGTAAGGTACAGACCATAATTAATTGGAATGAACGTTATGACCTTAAAGCATTGCAATGTTTATAGGATTCGCAAATATTTTTCGGTTTAAAAGACACACCGGATTATAAGACACACCCAAAATTTAGAAATAAAAAGGGGAAAAAAATGGGGTATGTCTTATAATCCGGTGGTGTCGAACCGCAGGGGGCGGCAGCTGTGATGGAGCGGGATCACAGGAGGCACGGCGATGCTGTGGGTGGTGCAGCCGGCGGGTGTCCCAGATGCTGTTCCAGAAACTGTCGGTGGTGGCGGCTGTGCCGAGAGAGCTGTGCTGGTGCTGGGGCAGCTTTGCTAGTGCTGGGGCAGCCGGGGCAGCTGGGCTAAGGCTGCAGCAGTAGCAGCTGGGCTGGGGATGTGAGCGGTGAGAGCTTCAAATAATGGTACCTGGAGTCGGCACCTGCACAGATTGAGCTTTTGGCTCAATGACAAGCCGAGATCTCATCAAATGTGCACGCATTTTCATTAAGTTCGCTGCTGGGAGATCAATGGGCTAGAGGCGGCATATGCGAAGATGCGATCTGGAGCCGAGAGCTCCAAGTGCGCACACGCCGCCTCTGGGCACCATTGTTTGAAGCCCTCACCTCCCACAGCTGCTGCAGGCCTTGGACAGCCACCGCAGCCCGTGCACAGCCCCCGCAGACTCTGCACAGCTGCTGCAGACTCTGCACAGCTGCTGCAGCATTGCCCCTGCAACCTGCTACCCCTCTCCACCATCCCCCAGTAAGCTAAATTCAGATTTTAAGATGCACCCCTCACTTTCCTTCCATTTTTTGGGAGGAAAAGTGTGTCTTATAATCTGAAATATACGGTACTACAGAAAATGTAATAGTGTTTTTCTCAGATCGTCAAACCTCTTACTGATATTACACGTAAGGGGGCACATCTTGTAGGGGATTGGAATAGAGGTTACCATACAAAAATATGAGGATGTCTGGCCGATAGGAAACATTCAGCAGATCCCATCTTCAATGTAAGTGATAAGGTGTGGTTATCATCAAAAAGTATTAAGCTAAAAATTACATCATCGAAGTTGGGTTCTAAATTTAATGGTCTATATGAGATTCTGGAGATTGTTAATCTAGTTGCCTTTAAATTAACTTTTTCATGCGTCACATTTTAAATGTGTTCCACAAATCCCTGTTGAAAAAATTTGTCCCATCAGTGTTGTCTACTTCACCCATCCTTACCCTGGATTCTTAGGGGGTCCAACATTCTCTCCAATATCTCATTCATTGGAAGAGGTATAGACACAAATAGAGATCCTGGTTGTCGGCTCATTGCATGAAGACTGATTGTCTGGTCAGTGCCTTTCATCATAGGTTTCCTGGGAAACCTGGGGTCAAGTGGCCCCCCATTTAAAGAGGGGATATTGTAATCCTTCCTCCTGACGATGTGTCTTGATACAGTAAGTGACAGTTCAGTAATCTAATCATAGGCAGGAGCATGCTGAGCTGTCAGTATTGTCATAGACAGCTCAGTCATCCTATCAGGGCTGGGGCATGCAAGGTTTTTTTCCACAAATCTCCTGGTTGGAGTGAATACCTTACTATTTAGCTGCGTTTTTGTTTTCAATTACTGCCAGTCATAGCTTTAGCTCAACTGTGCCTGCGTGCCTATTGTTTCTGTGCTCACTGATCTATTGTTTACCCGATCTTGAACCTTGCTTCTGTCAATCCATTTACCTAGCCACTTTTTCTTTATCCACTGCTTTCTTGGCATTTTGACTTCGGACCATGAGCTTACTACGCCTTTGTCTCAATCGCTTTGTTTATTGCTTGCTCTCCCAGTATCTAACTTCATACCTCCTGACTACCCAGCCTCACGGCTAGCCCATCTAGCCATTGAGTAGTGACCAAAGTCATAGTACTTTGGAAATAATACAGAGATTTAATTGATAGGGAACAAGAGATAGGATATGTACAGGATTAGAAGTGAAAAAGCAAGTTTAATTGAGCATTGAGCAGTGATATGGTGTAGCTGACATTTTATCTTCACTCTCAATGCACTAGAGTACAGAGACAAGACAGCAGAATACTTTTAATGAAAAAAAAAATCCGAAATTAATCTTGACTTGAACTTCTTGTGCAATTATTTTTGTGAAGATGGGAGTATAATTGTTTTTTAACACACAAAAGACAATTTCCTAAAATCCAGACATTTAATTTTGAATGTGTACTTCACAAAGTATTTATTGCATATCTGTTTTACTAGTCAAATTTTACATTCACACAAACCACACAAACACCAAGCCATGTAGTATGTGTTGGCTTTCTAGTGCCTACTTTGCTATTTTGCTATAACAAAAACACAACATGTAGTACACAATGTGTAGATTTTAACTTTGCACAACGTTTGTACTAGCTGACAAACATACATGCCACACATATACTGTGGCCTTTTGCCATATACTGCTTTCTGTACATGAACCTTCCTAGCATCTCTTTTTAGATCCCTTTAGAGTAAATCAGAAAGTTTATTCAGCTTTCAACATCAATAAAACAATTGAGGAAAATATCAGTATGAAGAGACACATTTTGATTTGAGTTATAAAATAGAAAAAGAAATGTCATCCACATATATCATTCATCTTAAAAAAGAAAATATAATAACACTGTATGAAAAAGAAGCGTACACATAGTCCTTTATATCTCCCAAAGCAACATGATGCCATTAAACAAGAAAAAGACGAAAAGAAAAAAAATAGAAAAATAAAACAAAATTGAGAGAAAAAGAGAGAGAAAGACTCGTGAACATAAGAGAAGAACAGAAGGGGGAGCAAATTCTTCACCCGTATAGGAACCGTTGGGCCTCGGAAACCTTGTAATCTTGCATCAGTCAGGCATCAAACTCACTGGTGTCACTAGGTAAAAATCCAAGACATCAGTGTAGTAAGAACCTTCTACATATTGCAAGAAGTCTGAGTCACCAACCCTTCCATTCTGAGGGTATAGTTTAGCTGTAGGAGGTTAAAGGTTAGGCCCACCCCTGCATCTGTACCCGGCACACTTATGGCCTGTTACTGTAAATACTTTGTATAATTCGCCACCAGGTGGCAGTGTTGCAATGTGTAAGTCCTGGCACCTGAGTAGGCAGAGGGAGGAGAACAGGGGTATATAAGGGAAAGTTGATGGCAGAGAAGGAAGGAGAGTCCCCAGGAAGATGTAGAGGAATGATTCCCCCAAATAAAGAATCTTGACCCTATGGGTCACCCCACATTTTGGCATAGTCGGCAGCATGGACTACCGTGCCTTGTCCCTGCCTAGCACAGTAGCGAGAAAAGGAAGTATTCCTGACCGTGTGTGGCTGAAAGGAAGGAAGATGGCGGTAGTCATCAGAAGAAGGTGACGAGCACTGCATGGACGGAGCTACGGCGCAATGACATGAAAATTGCTAGTTACATTAGAATCCCAATATAGATTAATGTGTATCCCTTGTTGTCTATGACCTATTTGATAGTGACATGAAAATTGCTGTCCACCCCTGGAGCTATTTAGGCTGTCAGTCCACTCAACGGAATGTGCCCTGAAGAAAAATCCCACCCATAGCTGCAAAACAGGATTCAGCGGGCGGGACACAGAGAGAAAAAGTGGGTGCGGTTTAACCTCCAGACCGCACCCCAGGAGGAATGCCCGAACTCTGGGAGTTCCTCTCCTGCGCCCCGTCACTCTGGACCTGAAAGAGGAGCACCTGATGCGAAGAGGAAAGAGAAAAGTGACATGGCTGGCCACACAGCTCGAAGACCTGGCCCAGTGAATGACCGGGACGCCCGCTGGATATCCTTCCGCCACCGGGACATTGGTCAGAGCGCCTGGGAGGTGAACACCAAAATGGCAGCGGTCCCAAGGCCTGGAGGCTTACAGTCTGTGGTTGGCCAGGAGGAGCTAAGCAGATTCTACACCCCTCCCCCAGTCACCGTGAAGTTACCGGCCTCTCTGGCCCCCCCACGGCCAAGCTACAAAGCGTGGAGGTAGCAACAGAGACTGAGTAGCTGCACAGAGAACTGCTAGCGGCTCTAGAAAAGGTGGAACAGGTGGAGGAAGGTGTTGTGCAGGCTCAGGTCTAACAACAGCGGGCAGAGCAGGAAGCTGTCTGGGCCTGGAAAAAGGCCACTGAGTAGCAGCGATTAGCGCAGAAGCTCGCCCAGAAGTTGCTGCTGACCCATTGCCCACCAGTCCACAAAGAACAGGAGTCTCTGAGCCTGGACTAGGAATGGGAATACCAGGTCATAGAAGAGAAACAAGCCAAGGAACGGAGGATCAGGGATCAATTGGCTCAGCCCGGGGATGGCGGGTTGGTGGCCCATTTTACCTCCTGTTGTCATGTTTACATGAACTGCGGGTACGCCTTCCACAGGGATGACCAGACCTCTGATCAGGTCTATTTGAATGCTGGCTCTCTTGATGATGGAGCTCCCATGTGGCTGGGTTCCCAGGTGATGTTTATTAAGGAAAAGAGACCCTGTGGATTCTATGCGGTGGCCACACAGGTGAAAGAAGAGTCAGCCCCGATTCTTGAGGTGGAAACGGAGACCCAGAGGCAGTGGTCTCGGACCTCGAGTGAAGACTCGGGACCTGGTTCGCCCACCAACGGATGGATGGGCATTCACAAAGTGTCAGCTGTTGGCTGTCTGGGGCATATCTCAGGGTGACAATGTCGCGGTAACTGTGACGCTGAGAAGCCAAGATAAAACCTCCGTGCTCCCTGGCCACCGTGCAAGTCTGCCCGTTTGTTTGATATACTGTTTCGGTCCAGCTGCTGAATCCTAGGGACTGGCCTTTCCAAGGAAGGGGGAGGAACAGTGACTGGGCACCAAAGTTTAGTTTGCAATATTTAAGGTTGAAGCCCGTGGAGACAAGCTTGCTCCCTGTCAACTGAGCAAAATTTGCTTATGGTTTTAGTTGATTTTTTCGTGTTTTTTTTATGCGGTTTCGGCAGGGCTATACACCCAGAAATAGAATTCCTGTTGAGTTGTTCATTAAAAATTGTTGCGCAGTAAAAATGTCTAGTTATGGTGCACATTATTGTATGTGAATCTGAAGACCAGTATATGTTTCTCAGGTAGGCTTTGCAGGACCCATCAGCGGAGGCGGTGACCTGGACCCCTGGAGCAGCTTGGAGAGCTACTCGGTAAGCGGTGGGGTTACTGCTGGGTAGTTGGTAAAATTGTAAGTGTGCAGGCCCGTGTCTGTAATCAGCCAAGATGGCCTAATTTAATGAAGGGGGAAAGGTAGGGGGGTTAAGGGTTAGGCCCACCTCTGCATCTGTACCCGGCACACTTATGGCCTGTTACTGTAAATAATTCGCCAATAGTTGGCAGTGTTGCAATGTGTATGTCCTGGCACCTGGGTAGGCAAAGGGAGGAGGAGAACAGGGGTATATAAGGGAAAGTTGATGGTAGAGAAGGAAGTAGAGTCCCCAGGAAGATGTAGAGGAATGATCCCCCAAATAAAGAATCTGGATCCTATGGGTCACCTCCACAGCTGCGACATGCAGTATCCTGTACTGATGGTGGAGCTGCGTCCCCAGGGAGAGGGGTTTAGTCAGACGGTCAGGGGTTTGCAGTTGGTGTCTGCTGGTAGGAACCAAAATAAGCCCTCCCTCATGGAAAAGGTCAGTGAGGGAATTTCTTGATGGCCTGGAATAAAGGAGAGACCCCTGAACAGATCCAGTTCCCTGTGCGGTACATGAAGTGAAGTGAGGGAAAGAGAGGCCCACACAATGTAGACGATGTCCGGGTGCCAGAGAACCGATTGCTGCAAAAGTGTATGAAGTGTGAACCCCAATTAGATGGATACCAGTGCTGGCAAAATGCAGACCAAAGTTGTATGAAGATCCCAGGAATAAAGTTGAAATGTTTTGTTTAAGAAAGACCTGAGTCTGAACTTTATTGTCTGTTAAAGAGAAGTGAAAGTTTGTCGCCTGAGACTGTTACGGAGTCCTCCTGTGTGTGGTGCGGTGACGAGTAGGTGAGGGGTTAATAACTGGTTGTGCTGTGGCTTGTTGTTTCCCTGCTGCCATTACTACTACACATGCCTGCCCTGTGCCCTCCACCACACAGCCACAAATTCTGCATGAAGTGTGGAGGTTCGTTGTTTCCATTATCTAGAGTAGGTATGAGTTTTCTAGCTGTAGGAAGAATTGCCTGACCAGTCCCCTTCTGTGTTTGGAAACCGGTAAGTCATCAAGAGATAGAAGGGCCAAAACAATAACAAATTATACCTTAACAAAGGAGGATTTGTTAAACATCTTAAAAATCACATCAATAAGGTCTTAAACTGTGACAAAACTAGGAAATATTGATATAAAAACTAATGGCACTAAGACACCTTCAACATGAAGCTGATGTTGAAGAGAACATTGAATGGACAGTTGTTAGGCACCTCTACGATCTTGTTTGGAGAAATATAAGTTCCAGTGACTCCTAAGCAATGGCTGCTGAGTGGAGCGAGGCCTGCATTTTAAGTGCTGGGGCAGCATGTACACCAACAAGGAAAAGGATAACAATCTCGTCATCACAACAGTTTGAGTGTTAGATTACCTTCATTTTATAGATAATCATCTTGGATATCTTATACATAAATTTGACTTGTAACTAGAGCTGTTCGAACGGACAAAAATCCGGTACCTGCGGATCACTGCCAGATTTTAAAAAGAGTCTTATCTGCTCCGGAATCCGGTGCCCATATACGTCAATCGGGACCAGAATCCGGAGGTTAAAAACGTTTGTGGAGGGGATAGAAGGTAGGAGCGAGTGCAGCATACTCACCGAAACGCTGTCATGGCGGCACACACCTTCCGGGACACACTATTCCCTTCCGGAGCCGACAATTCAATATTCATTGTTTTGCCCACCCACTGGCGCATGTAATTGGTTGCAGCTGACTCGTCCCCACTCTGAGTGGCAGCATGTCAGCTGACTGCAACCAATCACAGGCACCAGGATTGCGGGTGGGCAGCGAAAGCAGTGCAAGTGTCTGCCGGTCAGCATGGTGGTAAAAAATAAACAAACGGCAGCACGGATATAGCTCGCGGGTGCAACCCCAGCTGTCGGGTTGTATCTGTGCTGTGTATCCAGTCACACGTGCGAGGCTTTGCCGCATGTGTGATTCCGGTGAAATCGCATGCAGTTTTTTTTTTTAATTTAAATAAATAATTTAAAAAAAACCCCGACGTGTGGTTCCCCCTAATTTTCATCCCCAGCTAAGATAATGACGGCCAGGGGCTGGTATTCCAGCCCTCAGCTGCCCAGTGTTGCCGCATCTATTAGATGTGACAATCCCGGTGCGATACCGGCCCTTCCTGGTGGCGTGATGCGGTGCAAATCAGGGTAATGGGAGGGGTTAATAACAGCACACAGCTGCTACTAAACCCTAGGTTGTGATGGCACAGGCATCTATCAGATACCTGTATCACAACCTGTAAATGAATGTAAATAAACACAGACACAGAGAAAAATCCTTTATTTGAAATAAAATTTTGAAATAAAATACAAACACACCCCCTCCTTCACCACTTTATTAACCACCCAACACCCTGTAGCTCCGACGTAATCCACACGAGGTCCCACGCCGCTTCAGCTCTGCTACATCTCAATATCATAGAGAGAGTCACAACCGACTGCTCTCTGTGAGCTCCAGAGAATGAATGAGCTGAGCATTGAGAGATGACTACACTAAGGTCATTTGCGGTCACAGCTGGAGGTTCCCACGGTCCTTCATCTGTGATAGCAGATAACCTGACATCAGGTGGAGGTCACTGAGCTCACAGACCTGCATCTCCTAGCAGAAAAATCGAATTTTTTTGGCCAAGAGATGCAGATTTTGTGCTGAAATTTTTACACCATATTCCTGCATCCAATCTACACATCCTGGCAAAAAAAAAACCGTGGTGTTGTGACACATTTTTTTTGCCATGGTTTTTGCCACAGTTATTTTTCCGTAATTTTTGCCACGTTTTTTTTGCCAGGAGGTGCACATTTGGTGCTGAAGTCATCTGCACCAGCTTTCAGCACTAAATGTCCACTTGCTGGCAGAATGTATTTATTTATTTATTTTTTGGGCCAAGGGATGCACATTTGGTGCTGAAATTTTTACACCATATACCTGCATGCAATTTACACCTCCTGGCAAAAAAATGCGGCGTTTTGAAGCATTTTTTTGCCGCGGTTTTTGCCGTGGTTTTTTTTCTGAGATTTTTCCCACAGTTTTTTGCTAGGAGGTACACATTTGGTGCTGAAATCGTCTGCAGAAGATTTCAGCACCAAATTTCCACCTGCTGGCAGGTTTTTCTTTTTACAGCCTGCCGTTCTCTGAACATGAGTGTGCATGTACCTAGAAACACATGCATGCACCTGTCAAAAGTGTGCGAATGTGCTGCGATGTCAGACTCGCAGTAGTTCCTCGCATGCAGCTTTTTTTTTTTAATTTAAATAATTTAAAAAAAATCCAACGTTCGGTCCCCCCAGTTTTCATCCCCAGCCATGATAATGCCGGCTGGGGGCTGATATATTCTCAGCCTGCTGGAGCCTGATATTGCCGCATCTTATAGATGTGACAATCCCGGTGCATTACCGCCTCTTCCTGGAGGCGTGATGCGGTGCCAATCGGGGTAATAGCAGGGGTTAATAACAGTGCACAGCTGCTACTAAACCATAGGTTGTGATGGCACAGGCGTCTATCAGATACCTGCATCACATAATCCTGTAAATAAGAGTAAATAAACAAGACACAGAGAAAAAACCTTTATTTGAAATAAAGCACAAAACGCGCCCTCCTTCACCACTTTATTAACCCCCAAACACAGCCCTCCAGCTCTGGCGTAATCCACACGACGTCCCACGATGACACATCCAGCACTGCTACATCTCAAAGCGAGCAGCCATATAGAAGACTGCCAGCTCTGAGTGTAGCCTATGACTGAGCCGCGATAAGCGATGACCGCAGCAAGCTGTGTGATTGCGTGCACAGCACAGGAAGTGAAAGCGCGACCGGGAAGCAGTGTGCCGCCATGACACCGAGTCTCGGTAAGTATGAAACTGACAACTTAATTGTTGTTTTGTTTATTTTTACTTTATTTGCCAAATCCGGATTGTACACCTGGAATCCCGTGGCCAGGTCCGGCACCTAGATATCATTGAAACCGCGTGGATCCAGACTTTTACAGTCCGGATCCGCTGAGCCCTACTTGTAACTATTTGGCATATGATTAGTTATGCAGATTCTTGTGATAGCAATGCATTATTACTGTTTATTATTTTGCTCTTAAAAGTCTAAAGTTAAAATTTTATTATTTTCTTAATATTTTCCAAATTCATCTTTATCTTTAAACACTACAGGAACATTTCTGGGCATGCTCTCAATGAGATTCATTCATGTCTACATTGAAATCTTTTCCCAGGTCTCTACATGTTCCCAATATTATTGAACACTGATTAACTCACTTGGGTATGTATAGAGCTTTTTCTTCAACTCTACCCACCAGTCTTCAGTTGGGATGAGGTCTGGGGACTCTGGGGGCCAATTCAGCATCTTTACTTCATTGTCATTGAACCATTTCCTAGGCAATCTTGATGTATACTTTTGGTCGTTGTCCTGCTGGAACACTATGGTGTCCTTTCATACCCATAGTACTCAAGTGTAAGAAGTAACTTGTCTTGTAGTATACTTACATACTGTAGTTACATAAGTTAAAAAAAGACCCAGGTCCATCCAGTTCAACCTTCCTGCATCAATTACGTACTTTGTCATTAAATAATTTCTAACCAACAATGTTGTGTGTACTGAGAAAATCATGCAGCACTTTTTTAAAAGTTGTTATACTGTCTGCCATTTCTACCTCTTAAGGCCCTGTCACACACAGAGATAAATCTGCAGCAGATCTGTGGTTGCAGTGAAATTGTGGACAATCAGTGCCAGGTTTGTGGCTGTGTACAAATGGAACAATATGTCCATGATTTCACTGCAACCACACATCTGCCAAAGATTTATCTCTGTGTGTGACGGTGCCTTTAGGGTAGGGTATTCCACAATCTTACTACTCTAACTGTAAAGAACCCTTTCCTATTTAGCTGCCGGTATCGCTTTTCTTCCACTCGCAGTTTGTTCCCCCTGGTCCTTAGTATTGTCTTTGGAAGGAATAAGTCATGTGCTAGTCCTTTATATTGACCACACATGTATTTATACATGTAAAAAAGAGCTCTGAAATGTCTTTTTTCTAAGCTAAACTAATCCAACTTTTTCAACCTTTCATCATATATGAGGCCTTCCATTCCTTGCAATATTCTAGTTACCCGCATTTGAACTAACATTAACATTTTAATATCCTTTTTAAAGTGCAGAGCTCAAAACTGGATTCGATATTCCACATTTGGCCTTACAAGTGATTTATAAAGGGGCAAAAATACATTGTGATGCCGGGATCTAATCTCTCTTTTTATACACCCTAAAATCTTGTTTGCTTTTGCAGCTGCTGCTTGACATTGAATACTGATGCTAAGCTTATTTGTAATGAGAATACCCAAGTCCTTCTCCTGTTCTGTAGTTCCTAATTTACTTCCATTTAATGTATACGCAGCTATAGAATTACTCCGTCCTAGGTGCATTACTTTACATTTATCAACATTAAATCTCATTTGTCAAGTGTCTGCCCATTCTGACATCTTATCCAGATCATTTTGTAATATTGTACTATCAAGGTCTATTTTTAGTATCCTACGAGAACTGACACTTAACGATCCACAAAGTCATGAATAAAGAGGCTAAAAAGCATCCGCTCCTAGCACAGATCCTTGTGGTACCCCACTGCTGACTATAGCCCAATTAGAAAATGTATCATTTATGATGATTCTTTGTTTCCTATCTTTTAGCCAATTCCTTACCCAGTTGCATATAGTCTCCCCTAGTCCTTGCTTCTGGAGCTTCATTATAAGACCATTATGTGGTTCAGTATCTAATGCCTTTGCAAAGTCCAAATAAATCACATCAGCTATATTACCAATATCCAGATTTGCACTTACCGCCTCATAGAAACCCAACATGTTGGTTAGACGTGACTTATCTTTCATGAAACCATGCTGTCTGTCAGTTATTATATTATTTTCTCTAATACATCATGGCATGTCATCTCTTAAAATGCCCTCAAAAAATCTTGCACACCACTGATGTCAGACTTACAGGACAGTAGTTGCCTGGATCCACCCTTTTACATTTCTTAAATATCGGTACCATGTCAGCCATTCTTCAATCCTGAGGTCTCAACCCTATTACAAGAGAATCTAAGAAGATAAGATACAGCAGTCTGTCAATTACTAGGATCAATTCCTTCAGTATCCATGGATAAATGCTATGTGGCTTGGGGATTTGTCAATGTTTAATTTACTCAGACGCATGCATACGTCTTCCTGTGTTAAATTAGTTATTTCAGGAGGGGCACTTTGATTTTGCCTTCCTGAATGATCACTGGAACAGTCAGTTTCTTGGTGAACATGGATGAAATGTGCCTGTTTAATATCTCAGCCTTTTCTTTGTCCTCTATAATTATCCTGTTATAATCTTTTATGAGGCCAATACAATCTTTTCCTTCCTTTTAGTATTGATGGATTTAGACAAATTTGGGGTTTATTTTAATGTCTTTGGCGATTTTTGTTTCCGTAGCTAATTTTCCTAGTTTGATTTCTTTTTTACATTTGATATTGAGAATTTTATACTGCTGAAATGCTATTTCTGTTTTCTCAACCTTCAAGGTTTTGAATGCCCTTTACTTTGTACTGCCTTATTCATCCATAGTGGTTTATTTTTATTCCTTTTATTCCTGGATATTTTTTTACCAGAGGGTATACATTTTTTACAGTACTCTAGTAGTGTATCCTTAAACTTGCCACATTAATGTTCAGCATCCCCAGTTACCATGACAAGACATTGTCCCAATCTCTGCAGCCTCTCCAGAGTGACCATGGCCTTCTTGGCTGCTTCTCTAATTAGTGCTCTCCTTGCTTAGAATGGCAGTGAAGCTGGACAGCCATATCTTACTCCATCCATTTTTGGATGATAGATTGAACAGGACTCCATGACCTTGGTTTCTTTTTTTAGAACCTAACACTGCTTGTGTCTTGTCTACAACGTGATCCCTAACCGGTGTGATGTGTTCTTTGGTTTTCATGATGTTTTTTGATCATTTATATTATCACACAAATGTCTGAGTACTTCACAGAACAGCTGTAGTTATACTGAGAATAAGTTACATACAGGTGGACTCAATTTACTAAATAAGTGACTTCTGCAGGAAATTGGTCACTGAGGATTATATTTAAGGATATCAGACTAAAGATGGCTGAAAACAAATGCCCATTACAGTATTTAGATTTATATCTTTTAAGTATTTAGAAAACCATGTGTTATGTCCTTTACACTTCACAAATACTTGCTACTTTGTGTTGGTATATCAGAGAAAATCCTAATAAAATACATTTAAGTTTGTGAATATAACATGAAAACATGTGAAAAGATTAATGGGTTATGAATACTTTTTCAAGGCAGTGTATCTACCTAGGAGATGTCATGGTATGGTGATAGAGGGGAGAGAGGGAAATAGACCCACTGTTCTCAAAACCTGGCTTATCCTGAGAGGGGCGTGATTAAGTGCCTACCCAGCCTTCACCAGAGTCCCTGATGGTAACTTGTCTGAATCACTCCAGGGTAGCTCCAAGTAGTCGTGCTCCATCAAGGTCGGCACAAGGGAGGAAGGCAGAAGGGATACATTGCTACTAGTGAAGGATAGGGATGGAGCAACCCCTGACACTTTCCATAAGCATCCCTGAGCTCCCTGACATCCCTAGACTGGTTCCTTTACCTCATGTGGCGATCACATTCCTATCCCTGTCTTTTCCTGGATGCAGCCCTGTCTAGTGATTAGGGCAGCAGGAATGCTAGTCCTGCTGTAGGTTAAAGACACAGTGTATGTAAGACAGAAAGGGGTAAAATAAACAGCAATCGTGCAAGACACTCCAAGCAACAATAGCGAGTAGACCAGTGTGGCAAATCAGAAAGGGATAAGGAAGGGAACAATACAACACTGCGTTCAAAAAACAAACTCCAGCAATGGATCTAAGAGTGACTTCCTAGTCCACAGCTCACAGGTTCCCTCTAGAGGAAAACTTCACAGAAGCTATCACTGGCAATATCCTGGGCTGGGAGAGGAGTCTTTATAGTAGAGGTGTTTAGAAACACAGCAAAGCTGACTCCAACATTCGTCCAGAGCATAGGAGACCAGATAAACTGCTTAATGTTAGCAGTACAGCATAAAGGAGAATCAGCACAACCAGTAGTATTATTCTAAGGAAGTGCATATATAGCCCTGTGCTGCGATCTCCTAACACCAGAAAAAGGAGGGACCACTTTCCATGGTGATATCCTCGTGACAAGGGATCAATCAAAGAATTCAGGACTGTTGGTGCAAAAGAGGTGTGAAAATCCAGAGAGACTTCTGTAGGTTTGACATCAGGATTATGACTATGAAATCATGTTGAATAATATTTAAAATTCAATTAGAAATCGAATTTGAACAGTAATGAGTGTATTGCAGTATTAGAATAATTACTTGCTGTTTGTGACTACCAGAAGTAATAAAGTAATGTTCTTTTTTCAAGCAGGTTAAGCTCCTCAACATTAAGGAAGTTAACTTACGTATACTCATATTGGTACACTGTCAGTGAGGCATTACAACTAGGACCCTCGCCACCATGGTGAGTGAGGGGGATAGAAATAAAAAAATGGAAAATGAGAATTTAGTAAAGGAAAACAGAGAAAGAAAAAATAGAAAAGGTAAGAAAATAAATATCCTCAAGAGGACATGTATGTGCTACAGTAATTACTGGCACCAAAGGGAGAAAGGAGGCATCAACATAACCTAAGCCTTGGCCAACTACCCCAACCACTAAAATGTGAAAATCTCTGGCAAAAGCTCAAAAAGTGTAGTCCTGGCAGATGCACCTAGAGGTGGAGGGCCTTTGGTTCATCAATATATATAATCCACTAGTACTAAAATCCCTTGTGTAATGTATTCCATTAAATGAGCAGCCCTGGGAAAGATACCCGCACCCATGATTTCATGAAGTCCACACACAAATCAGCAACATGCATATGACTCCAATGAGGCTTATGAACAACTCTGGGAAGGATGAATGGAGAAAAAAGGAGGGAAGAGCAAAAAGTAATTTTAAGGGGAAAATAAAAAAGGGTAGGGAAGGGGGAGTGGCAGGAAATAAAGGGAATTCATGTCACTTGTAAGAAAAAATAATAATGGTGCAAACATAACTATATTCAAAACGTTGCACAAGAATTTATGAACAGATTAGGCTAACGACTTTACACCGTTAGAGAATCAAGGAAAAAGTACGAAAGTTAGACAAACTCAATAGGAGAAATTTTGCCATTGATGAGGTGAATCCAAAACATGAGGGGCTGTTGGCCATTCGGGGAAGCCTTCCATTGGGAACTCAAAAGTCCCTAGCAGTTTAGGGAAGTCTCCATGCTTAAAGAATGTAGCTAACTTTCCATCTTTGTATGCAATGAGCTGAAAAGCTTCTCAAGGTAACCCTTTTAATTGTATTTGAATAAACACAGGTCTCAACGTTCTCTGAAGCTGCTGAAGACTGCGACTCATAAAGCCAAGAAGAAGTGATATTTGGTAAACCTGAAAATCAATTGTTCCTATCCACCTGGCTACTACAATGATGGATTCTTAAACTTTGAAGAAATGCACTCTGCATATTACATCACTACAATAGAAATCTATAGTGGGTTTTGGCCCTAGAGGCATGTCTATATGATCAAGTTCTATTGAAGTTTGCTCCCTGTTAACTAGGAGTTGTAAAAAGATTTTTTGCTCAATAGCATTCAATTCAGACAAGCATAGGATGCGTATGTTATTTCATCTTATTACAGATGACAGGTTTCTCCAGTCCCAAAGATAGCCATCAAACTTAGCAGAGTGATGCTGAATGACAGCAAGATAAGACTGCAACTCATGAAACATTGAGTTCTGCACCTTTTCAAACACCAACACCCAGATGGTAAATACTGATTTAAGGAGTTATAGAGTTTTTCTTAATATATACATATATGTCTTCCAGCTGGCAAATGTACATTTCAAAATCCTTTTTAATGGATAGTTTGTGATGAGCGGGTACGCTTGTCACTACTCGGTACTCACACGAGTATTACTGTACTCGGTCTACTCGGCGGGTACCGAGTAATTTCACGATACTCGTGCTGTACTCGTGGTCTTCATCCCTGCATGTTGGCGGCGCTCTTTTGAGAGCCAGCCCTAATGCAGAGATTGGCTGGCAGACCACTGCAATGCCACAGCCCTGTTAGTTGTGGAATTGCAGTGATTGGCCAGCCGGCACAGCATGACCGAGCCTTTATACCGGCGGGCGCGCTGTGCACTGCACACAGCCATCTCGTATTCCCTGCTTTCCTCGCCCACAGGTGCCTATGATTGGTTGCAGTGAGACACGCCCCAACGCTGAGTGACAGGTGTCTCACTGCACCCAATCACAGTAGCCGGTGGGCGTGTGTAAACTGTGCAGTGAAATAAATAATTAAATAATTAAAGAAACCGGCGTGCGGTCCCCCCAATTTTAATACCAGCCAGATAAAGCCATACACCTGAAGGCTGGTATTCTCAGGATGGGGAGCCCCACGTTATGCGGAGCCCCCCAGCCAAACAATATCAGTCAGCAGCTGCCCAGAATTGCCGCATACATTAGATGCGACAGTTCTGGGACTGTACCTGGCTCTTCCCGATTTGCCCTGATGCGTTGGCAAATCGGGGTAATAAGGAGTTAATGGCAGCCCATAGCTGCCACTAAATCCTAGATTAATCATGTCAGGCATCTCCCCGAGATACCTTCCATGATTAATCTGTAAATTACAGTAAATAAACACATACACACACCTGAAAAAATCATTTATTAGAAATAAAAAACACAAACCAATTCCCTCGTAACCAATTTAATAAGCCCCAAAAAGCCCTCCATGTCCGGCGTAATCCACGGACCTCCAGCGTCGCGTCCAGCTCTGCTGCATGCAGGTAACAGGAGCTGCAGAATACACCGCCGCTCCTGTCAGCTCCACGCAGCAACTGAGGTGAGTAGCGCGATCAGCTGCTGTCAGTCAGGTAACTCACAGCCACCGCTGGATCCAGCGGTGGCCGTGGATAAGCTTAGTGACAGCTCAGCTGATCGCGCTACTCACCTCATTTGCTGCGTGGAGCTCACAGGAGCGGCGGTGTCTGCTGCAGCTCCGGTCACCTCCATGCAGCAGAGCTGGAAGCAACGCTGGAGGTCCGTGGATGACGCCGGACATGGAGGGCTTTTTGGGGCTTATTAAATTGGTTATGAGGGAATTGGTTTGTGTTTTTTATTTCTAATAAATCATTTTTTCAGGTGTGTGTGTGTGTGTTTATTTACTGTAATTTACAGATTAATCATGGAAGGTTTCTCCGGGAGACGCCTGACACGATTAATCTAGGATTTAGTGGCAGCTATGGGCTGCCAATAACTCCTTATTACCCCGATTTGCCAACGCACCAGGGCAAATCAGGAAGAGCCGGGTACAGTCCCAGAACTGTCGCATCTAATGTATGCGGCAATTCTGGGTGGCTGCTGACTGATATTGTTAGGCTGGGGGGCTCCCCATAACGTGGAGCTCCCCATCCTGAGAATACCAGCCTTCAGCCGTATGGCTTTATCTGGCTGGTATTAAAATTGGGGGGAACCGCACGCCGTTTTTTTAAATTATTTAATTATTTATTTCACTGCACAGTATACACACGCCCACCGGCTGCTGTGATTGGGTGCAGTGAGACACCTGTCACTCAGCGTGGGGGCGTGTCTCACTGCAACCAATCATAGGCGCCAAAAAGCAGGAAAGCAGGGAATATGAGATTGTTTAATGAGCGTCCGGCTTTTTCAAAAGAGGAAAAGCCGCCGGAGTTTAGTGAACAGCTGTGCAGCGCCGCGGCAGTGATCGGGGAATGGTAAGTATGAGAGAGGGGGGAGACTGACTGACATACTGTGAGAGGGGGACATACAAGACAGAGAGAGACCGACAGAGAGACAGAGAGACCGACCGACGGACTGAGGGAGATAGAATGAGAAAAAAAAATGACCGACATCGCTAGTAAAAAGCACAAAACGAGCGTTTTGGACATCGGAGTGCCACACAATGTTTTCACGTAAAATCTTTCATGTAATCTCAAAAAGTAACATACACCAGCTCTATCTCACTATTGGGTATGTGCCCTTAACATTTCCGCCATGAAAATTCATTTTGGTGTCATTTTGGAAGGTTCAAAAAAGACTGCCTGCACTCAGCCTCATCGACCTGACGTGTGAACAGGCGCATAACTGAACATGGCATAAAATACAAAAAAAGACAGTTTGCGCTCTGATAATGCTAAAGTATGGAAACCATGAATGTGTGAACATGGACCTGCATTACTGTTAAGGAAAATCTAAGAAAAATGAGATATTTAGCATATAGAAATGGCCATTTGTATATCTGCCCAGTTGCCCCTTCACGGCATATCTTGTAACTGGGTACCTAACGCTATTCTGAAGCCTCTCTCTGGGTTAAAAACCTCCTGTGTATGGGCACGTAGGAACCTGCTATATAGAATGAGATTACCTGTGGCGACTGGGGGAGGGGTGCACGGTCAGAAGGTACTTTAGCATTATCAGAGCGTAAACTGTCTTTTTTTTGTATTTTATGTCATGTTCAGTTATGCGACTGTTCACATGTCAGGTCGATGAGGCTGAGTGCAGGCAGTCTTTTTTGTCTATATCAAGAGGGTCATACCTTCTGACCGTGCACCCCTCCCCCAGTTGCCACAGGTAATCTCATTCTATATAGCAGGTTCCTACGTGCCCATACACAGGAGGTTTTTAACCCAGAGAGAGGCTTCAGAATAGCGTTAGGTACCCAGTTATGAGATATGCCGTGAAGGGGCAACTGGGCAGATATACAAATGGCCATTTCTATATGCTAAATATCTCATTTTTCTTAGATTTTCCTTAGCAGTAATGCAGGTCCATGTTCACACATTCATGGTTTCCATACTTTAGCATTATCAGAGCGCAAACTGTCTTTTTTTGTATTTTGGAAGGTTTTCTAGTGAGTCCGTAAAAATGGCGTAAAACTGGGACAAAATTGTTCACAGCTGTGACTTTTGAGTGATAAATGCTTCAAGGGGTCTTCCCCGTGCTGTTGCCATGTCATTTGAGCTCTCTTCTAAGACTTTTGTGACATTTTTAGGGTTTCTACATGCTGCCGGGGGTCATTTCATAAAAATACTCGGGTCTCTCATAGGATAACATTGGGCTCGGTGCTCGGGCCGAGTACACGAGTATCTTGGGATGCTCGGCCCGAGCCTCGAGCACCCGAGCTTTTTGGTACTCGCTCATCACTATGGAAAGTTCTTTGATATGCTTACTCAATTCATAAAGTTTCCAATCCTCTTCATTTTCTTCGCTGTCAATGAGGACAAAAAAACAGAATGCAGGAAGAAGAAAAGGAATTCCTAGAGGATTGAGGATCCTACAAACGAAAGAAAAATGTCTAATCGGTCAGTCAGTACCATCTTAAACCTGGAGCTCATAAGCTGGCTTAGGAAAGGGTTCTTGCTGCTTGCATTTCCTTCAGCAGTGGTACCAGGCTTGGCAGGTCTCTTGCTCTTTCCCATGGGTACTTAAAAATCTATCACACAGCTTAAAAGTGTCTCAAAGCTCAGGCGAGGCATACAACTCAGAGAGCACATCTTCTCCTCTATTGTCAACCAGTTATTTCCCCTTGTTAAATTTTTGGCAAGGGTTCCAGGGTTAAAAATATTGAAAATAAGATAGGTTATCCACTTTATAAAACCCAAAATATTTTTTATTGGAAATCCATTTAAAACATGCCCACAGGCATGAACAAGTTCACCTCCTCCTCTTACGTGTTTCTCGCTTTTTCATGTCACACTTAGTCATAGAGATTCTCAGGTGTAACAATCCACATAATTTAAAAATCTACATAGACCAAAGGTATGCACATACATTAACTAGAACACGTATACAGTGGAAACGGAAAGTATTCAAACCCCTTTAAATTTTTCACTCTTTGTTTCATTGCAGCCATTTGGTAAATTCAAAAAAGTTCATTTTTTTCTCATTAATGTACACTCTGCACCCCATCTTGACAGAAAAAAACAGAAATGTAGAAATGTTTGCAAATTTATTAAACAAGAAAAACTGAAATGTCACATGGTCATAAGTATGAAGAGTAGAAGCACCTTTTGAGCTAGTACAGCCATGAGTCTTCTTGGAATGTTGCAACAAGTTTTTCACACTTGGATTTGGGGGATCCTCTGCCATTATTCCATGCAGATCCTCTTCATTTCTGTCAGGTTGGATGGTGAACATTGGTGGACAGCCATTTTCAGGTCTCTCTAGAGATGCTCAATTGGGTTTAGGTCAGGGCTCTGGCTGGGCCAGTCAAGAATGGTCACAGAGTTGTTCTGAAGCCACTCCTTTGTTATTTTAGGTGTGTTCTTAGGGTCATTTTCTTGTTGAAAGGTGAGCCTTCGGCCAAGTCTGAGGTCCAGAGCGCTCTGAAAGAGGTTTTCTTCAAGGATATCTCTGTACTTGGTCGCATTCATCTTTCCTTCAATTGCAGCCAGTTGTCCTGTCCCTGCAGCTGAAAAACACCCCCATGAGATGATGCTGCCACCACCATGTTTCACTGTTGAGATTGTATTAGGCAGGTGTTGAACAGTGCCTGGTTTTCTGTTACGTTCCGTTTTTCGGGTCCGTTTTCCATTTTTAAGTCCGTTTTTATGGTACGTGTGGCATCCGTGTGAATTGCGTATGCTAGCCGTGTATGCGTGTTGAATGTCCGTGTGTGCGTGAGATACGTAAGTGGCATATCCGTGTGTTGCCCGTGTGAAATGTTGTGTGATGCACAATGACGTTGATACATGTCGGCTGACAGCAGACAGCGACGTGCAATGAGAATGAACCTTTGGTTAACTTCACCCGACTTCATTGTCATACCGCGGCTCTGTCTGTGTCGCGTATTGATTTGTGGTCACCCGTGATGGACTCACTGGTGGCCGCTAATCCCCTGTGTGACTGAAGTGAGTAGTGCGAATAGCGCTGCCGTCACTCAGGCTACCGCGGCTAGCTGGATTCTCCAGCCGTGACCGCAACTCACCTGTGACTTCATCGCTGTCACTCGGCCGACTTGCTGTCACAGTTGGAGGATCCAGATAGCTGATCGCGCTTCTCACCTCAGTTGCTCTGTGGAGCTGACAGGAGCGGCGGTGTTCTTCTACAGCTCTTGTCACCTTCATGTTGCAGAGCTGGAAGCGACGCGGGACCTACGTGGATTACGTCGGACATGGATGGCTTTTTCGGTTTAATAAAGTGGTGAACGAGGATATTTGTTAGTGTTTACTATTCCAAATAAAGGGTTTCTTCGGATGTATGTGTTTATTTGCCAACGCACCAGGGCAAATCGGGAAGAGCCGGGTAGAGTCCCAGAACTATCGCATATAATGGATGCAGCTATTCTGGGCGGCTGCTGGCTGATATTGTTAGGCTGGGGGGGCTCCCCATAATGTGGGGCTCCCCATCCTGAGAATACCAGCCTTCAGCTGTTTGACTTTACCCTGGCTGGTATTAAAATGAGGGGAACCGCACGTCGTTTTTTTAAAATTAATTATTTATTTATTTTACTGCTCGATATTGACACGCCCAACGGCGACTGTGATTGGTTGCAGTGAGACAGCTGTCTTTCAGCGTGGGGGCTTGTCTCACTGCAACCAATCATAGGCGCCGATGGGCGGGGAAAGCAGGGAATACGAGATTGATTAATGAGCAGCCGGCTTTTTCAAAATAGTAAAAGCCGACGGAGTTTTTTTAACAGCTGTGCAGCGCCGCGCCAGTGATCGGGGAACGGTGACTATGAGAGAGGGGGGAGACTGACCAACAGACTGAGAGAGGGACAGACAAGACAGAGAGACCGTTCGACGGACTGAGGGAGATTGACCAACATACACAGAAAAAGAAAGAATGACCAACATTGCTAGAAAAAAGCACAAAATGTACACACAGAATACGGAGATGCATCCGTGTCACGTACGTGTGCTCACGGACCCATAGACTTTCATTGGGTCCATGTGTGCGTGTTCCGTGCAGAAAACGGACATGCTTCCGTGCAAGACGGATACACATACGTATCATGGACACGGACACACGGACCGTATGAAATAATGGGAAAAGGGGTAATCCAGCTCACCGTGCTGCCATGCTGGTGTGTTCCAGATCCTGCGCACAGATTTGACTTGGCAGTCAAATGTATGGAAGAATGCACGTGTGACCTCAAACATAGCATAACATTGGTGCACGTTTGTCCGTGTCTCCGGTATATACGGAAACGGACCAAACACGCAAGGGTTACACGGATGTGTGTTTGAGGCCTTAGAATTATTACCAAAAAGTTCTATCTTCGCCTCATCAGACCAGAGATTCTTATTTCTCATAGTTTGGGAGTCTTTCATGTGTTTTTTTACAAACTTTATGCTGGCTTTCATATGTCTTGCACTAAGGAGAGGCCTCAGTT
Organism: Anomaloglossus baeobatrachus; assembly: GCF_048569485.1. Lineage (NCBI taxonomy): Eukaryota > Metazoa > Chordata > Amphibia > Anura > Aromobatidae > Anomaloglossus > Anomaloglossus baeobatrachus. The sequence goes on along the minus strand of NC_134354.1, from coordinate 406,511,599 downwards.
GCCTTTGTTGAGCTACTCTGCCATAAAGGCCCGACTGGTGGAGGACTGCATAGTTGACTTTGTGGAACTTTCTTCCATCTCCCTACTGCATCTCTGGAGCTCAGACACAGTGATCTTGGGGTTCTTCTCTACCTCTCTCACCAAGGCTCCTCTCCTACGATTGCTCAGTTTGGCTTGATGACCAGATTTAGAAACAATTCTGGTGGTCGCAAACTTCTTCCATTTAAGGATTATGAAGGCCACTGTGCTCTTAGGAACCTTGAGTACCACAGAAATTATTTTGTAACTTTGGCAAGATCTGTGCCTTGCCACAATTCTGTCTCTGAGCTCCTTGGGCAGTTACTTTAAACCTCATGATTCTTATTTGATCTTACATGCACTGTGAGCTGTGAGGTCTTAAGCCCGCTTTACACGCTTCAATATATCTCACAATCCGACGTTGGGGTCAAGTTGTAAGTGAAGCACATCCGGCATCGTTTGTGAGGTATCTGCATGTGACACCTACGTGCGATCAGGATTGAACGAAAAACCGTTGATCGCAAACACATCGTATCTTTGTCTAGAATTGAACGTTTTGTTGCAAGAACCTAGTCAATTGAAACGTGTGACATCCCTCATACATTTTGATGTCTGAGGCTATGTGCGCAGGTGTGCGCTCTGCACCGCAGCTTTAAAAAGGTCCGCTTCAGAGCGCAGCTGAAAAGCTGCGTTCTGAAGCGCCTCACAATGTCTGTCATTCACCAATCTCTGTCAGTCGGTCACTATCTCTGTCCCTCTCTCTCTGTCCATGTCAGTCTATCCCTCTTACCCCCTCTCTCATACTCTCCGATCCCCAATCACCAGCGCGACGCTGCACGGCGTTCACATTGCTCCGGCGGCTTTTACTATTTTGAAAAAGCCGGCCGCTCATTAAACAATCTCGTATTCCCTGCTTTCCCCGCCCACCGGAGCCTATGATTGGTTGCAGTAAGACATGCCCCCACGCTGAGTGACAGGAGTTTCACTGCATCCAATCACAGCAGCCGGTGGGCGTGTCTATACTGTGCAGTGAAATAAATAATTAAATAATTAATCCGCCACTGTGCAGCCGAAAAAGTTTTTCTATGCCATAGCAGTTAAGATGATCCATTTTATTTCTATATAAAGTGTTTAGTGTCTCCAAAATAATTTTTGGTATTTTTTTTTATATTGAATATATATTCAGATATTCTATTTTTTAAGTTGCGGGTCGTGCACCCTACATAACACAAATTGCATTGAGTGCACACCACACAATAAATCAAATAATCAGTATCACAATTCATGAATGTTTTAATATCAAATTTAAAACTATCAGACTTTATTTTTTCATCAAACAGACAAATACCACATGACTTTCCACATGATTGAAAACCTTTTACTGACAGTGTGAAGCCCCGCAGGTGTTGTGTCGGTTATTACCTTCAGGGACTCCACGTGGCGGGATGGTCTGGTCACAGGTAAGATGTCTTCTTAGGATTGTCGTGACACCACTCTCGGTATTGCGGTCAGTGGGGACCGCCAGTGCAGATTAAGGGGTGCCTGGGGCTGATGGTGGGTGCAGTCAGTTGTAGTGGCCTCCCGAGAGTGAGGCAAGTCCCAGGGCCCTGTGTAAGTGTGTGGAACCACAAGGCAGAGAATGACTCAGGCACAGTCCAAACAGTCTTTCAGGGATTTTACTCACATTTGGTGGCAGGGTGAGTAACCCGGGCGTAGCTGGGATGAACCAGGCTGGAACCAGGTGTCCTTCAGGCTGACTTGTGAGGGTGGCTACTGACTCGCCTTCTCTAGCCCTTCTGTTGTTTGTGATGACCCCGACTTGCAGTCCCTACGGGGGTCACCCAGGGGAGTTGCTGCTCCCCTCGTTTCGGCCCGTTTGCTTGTAGCCTGGACCAGGTCACTCCAGCTGCTTGCCTCCTGTGAACTATGGGTCCTCTCTTTGCTACGAGGCTACGGACTCTGTGGTGGTATGGTGTGGGCTTTAAGGGCCCCACACCGGCAGGTTTGACAGAAGAAAGCTGGATCTATCTCTGCACTGGGACCTGTTACCCCTGCGGGCCTGGTACCTCCCTGGCAGTCCCCTTACTCTGTCACCCCTTTGATCTCTCTAGCCTTGGGTGGATTTCGGGTGGCACTACCAGGTGACCAATCTCCCCCGCCAGTAGTCACTGCGCGTACGCTATCAGCTTGTGTCCGACTCCAGGGTCTGCTGCATACATCTGCTCTCCCTGAGCTCCACTCACTAACTGACTGGCTCACTCGTGGGTTCTGCACGTCTGCACTGTCTGAGCTCCACTTCCAGACTCCTCACTCCTCAACACTCTGCTTCAGCCTGCTTGCTCCTCCTTCTCTTCCTCTTTCCCCACTGTGCCTGCCTACATCACCTAGCAACCAGGCTCTCTACCACACCCCTTGAGTGGACATGGAGGCACGCCCCCTCCTGGAAGTTCTCAGGAGTCCTCCCAAAGGCACATGTGTGAGACCTGATTACTATGCGCCTGTGTAGTCACACCTTGGTCAGCCTTCTGGATTACCTGTATTGCACTGCCCCCAGCATGGGTGCAATACTCAGTGGTGCCTGACCAGGTCAGGGGCACCACATTCCCCCTTAGTAATCACCAGCACGTCCTTTGGCTGCAAGACAACATTTTAAAAGGCATAAAAATATTAAAACATTTAAAACATTTTAAAACCACCAGGTACCATACATCAGCACCCTCCACCCACAAGTCCGTTAACCCACCCAAAACCCTCTCAGGAGGCAGGTCACTGGTCGTTTTAGCAACCAGGTCTGGGCTAGAGATGAGTGAACCGGCCGTGGTTCGGCTCGAGTTCGGTTCGTCGAACGGAGGTCTCGTTCGAGTCCAGTTCGGCGAACGTTCGACGAACCGAACTCGAACCAATAGGATATAATGGGAGGCAATCACAAACACATAAAAACGCATTATAAATGTACAGATACAGTTAATAAACATTGCCATAACACTTACCGGTGCCCGCAATCCCTCCTGCACTCTGTCTCCTGCCGCTATTCCATCCGATGATCGCTGAATCCTCCCTGTGACCAGCACTGCCAGCAGTGATGCAGGACCTATCGTGACGTCAAAATAGCCATGTGACCAGTCATGTGGCTATTATCTCATTGGCTACAGACTGGTCACATGACTATGACGCGTCATGTAGGACCTGTCATTGCACACTCCGGTACACAGTGCACATTTGTGTATCGCCGTGTACCGGCAACATGCTCTAGCACACGGTCGACTCCCCGTTCCGTTAGGAACCGGCTGACACAGCCAGTCATTAACGGAGATCACCGTTGCCATAGCAACGCAGTTAGCGGTGACGTCACCGCTAACCGCGGCTCTGGGAGCACCGTTGCTATGGCAACGCGTCTGTCAGCGTTACCGCTGTTACCACTGACAGCCAGCAGCACTGATCACTCATGGAGTGAAGGCTGCACGCTGCTTCCCGTGCAGCCTTCACGGAGTGAAGGCTGCACGGGAAGCAGCATCTTCCCCCATGCAGCAGTGATGGAGCAGAGCTGCATTTGTTGAACGAGAAAGACAGAAGACCATGGATCGTGGAGGGCTGACAGGGGGTAATAAAGATGGAGTCTCTAATGTGTCTGTGTATTTATTTCTATTAAAGTATTTTTTCTCTGTGTGGTGTCTTTTTTTTAACCCTTTATTGGAGATTCTTAATGGCCGGGTCAAAAGTGCCTGACATTAAGAATCTCTGGCTTAATACTAGCTAGTAAAACAAAGCTAGTATTAACTCATTATTACCCAGCAAACAACCCGGCTTCAGGGCTGTTGGAAGAGTTGGATACAGCGCCAGATGATGGTGCTTCAATGAAAGCGCCATTTTCTGGGGCGGCTGCGGACTGCAATTCGCAGCAGAGGCACCCAGAAACCTTGGGCTAACCTGTGCTGTGGATTCCAATCCCCAGCTGCCTAGTTGTACCCGGCTGGACACAAAAATGGGGCGAAGCCCACGTCATTTGTTTTTTAATTATTTCATGAAATAAGTGAAATAATTAAAAAAAACGGGCTTCCCAATATTTTTGGTTCCCAGCCGGGTACAAATAGGCAACTGGGGGTTGGAGGCAGCCCGTGGCTGCCTGCTGTACCTGGCTAGCATACAAAAATATGGCGAAGCCCACGTCATTTTTTTGGTGGGCAAAAAACTTCTGCATACAGTCCTGGATGGAGGATGCTGAGCCTTGTAGTTCTGCAGCTGCTGTCTGCTCTTCTCCATACAGACAGACAGCAGCTGCAGAACTACAAGGCTCAGCATACTCCATCCAGGACTGAAATTGGTTAGAGGATTTCACCAGCACAAAACTCCAGGCATTTTGTTCTTTAAAATAAAACTTCCTTTATTTTCTTATCATTAAAAAGTCCATGCTATGGTGGTCAAGCCCATGTCAGAGAGGACGCGTTTCGAACATCCAGTTCTTATTCAGTCTCTAAACCATCTAGTCACAGAACTGTTTAAAAAGGGCTGAACCCAAACATGTGATCAAATGCAAGGAGAGAGCAAGACAATTACAAAAACATTAACCCCTTGAGTTATATCACTCCATATAATGCTTATAACACTTATATATATACAAAGTATTTTTTTAGCCAGATTAATATGCAAACATCAATTCATTTCTTTTATTTAAACCTTTCGGAAATCTTGTGCCCATTAAAAACATCCATTTTATTTCTCTCTGAAAGAGGATATCTTTCAAATTTCCACCTCTTCTAGGTAGTTGAATTTTTTCAATGGCATTGACTTTCATGCCTGTTAAATTACCTGCATATGCGTCACGAAAATGTTGAGACGCTCCTGATAATTTTCTGGTGGTGGCATTGTTAACATCATAATTGTGTTCAGATATCCTCTTTCTGAGAGAACGACAAGTGCTGCCTATATATTGTAACTGGCAAATAGTACACGATATTAAATAAACCACATGGTCTGAACTGCAGTTTATGAGTGACATTATTTTATACGTTTTTTTATCTGTAAATGAAGAAAATTCCTTCACATTTGACATATAACCGCATAGTCCACACGATCTGTGGCCACATTTGAAAGAGCCTGTGCTGGGTAACCAATTGCCAGTGTTTTTTTCTTTTTTGGTGGAACCGCACCTATTCATATGATCACTAGGTGATAACATGGATCCCAATGTAATGTTCCTTTTTGAAACAAATTTAACTCCATTTTTTAAGATTTTGTGTAATGTGTCATCTGTAGATAAAATGGGTAAATATTTTTTGATAATTTTGATTACATCATAATAATTTTTACTGTATGTTGTTGAAAAAACAACTGACAATTCTTTCTGGGGATTATCTCTGGTTTTATTCATGTCCAAATATTGTGACCTACTCACTTTGATTGCCTTGGTTTTGGCTTTCTGGAGATTTGTCATTTTATACCCTCTTGCCAAAAATGCGGGAAGTTGCCATCCAAAGCATGTTATAAATAACATCCCTACAGGTGAATATGTCCGTGCTAGGAGATGTTGCAACACCCAAAATGGTTTTGAGGTGGAATGCAGCACTATTGAAAAAAGGTTTTTGGCAAGAGGGTATAAAATGACAAATCTCCAGAAAGCCAAAACCAAGGCAATCAAAGTGAGTAGGTCACAATATTTGGACATGAATAAAACCAGAGATAATCCCCAGAAAGAATTGTCAGTTGTTTTTTCAACAACATACAGTAAAAATTATTATGCTGTAATCAAAATCATCAAAAAATATTTACCCATTTTATCTACAGATGACACATTACACAAAATCTTAAAAAATGGAGTTAAATTTGTTTCAAAAAGGAACATTACATTGGGATCCATGTTATCACCTAGTGATCATATGAATAGGCGCGGTTCCACCAAAAAAGAAAAAAACACTGGCAATTGGTTACCCAGCACAGGCTCTTTCAAATGTGGCCACAGATCGTGTGGACTATGCGGTTATATGTCAAATGTGAAGGAATTTTCTTCATTTACAGATAAAAAAACGTATAAAATAATGTCACTCATAAACTGCGGTTCAGACCATGTGGTTTATTTAATATCGTGTACTATTTGCCAGTTACAATATATAGGCAGCACTTGTTGTTCTCTCAGAAAGAGGATATCTGAACACATTTATGATGTTAATAATGCCACCACCAGAAAATTATCAGGAGCGTCTCAACATTTTCGCGACGCACATGCAGGTAATTTAACAGGCATGAAAGTCAATGCCATTGAAAAAATTCAACTACCTAGAAGGGGTGGAAATTTGAAAGATATCCTCTTTCAGAGAGAAATAAAATGGATGTTTTTAATGGGCACAAGATTTCCGAAAGGTTTAAATAAAAGAAATGAATTGATGTTTGCATATTAATCTGGCTAAAAAAATACTTTGTATATATATAAGTGTTATAAGCATTATATGGAGTGATATAACTCAAGGGGTTAATGTTTTTGTAATTGTCTTGCTCTCTCCTTGCATTTGATCACATGTTTGGGTTCAGCCCTTTTTAAACAGTTCTGTGACTAGATGGTTTAGAGACTGAATAAGAACTGGATGTTCGAAACGCGTCCTCTCTGACATGGGCTTGACCACCATAGCATGGACTTTTTAATGATAAGAAAATAAAGGAAGTTTTATTTTAAAGAACAAAATGCCTGGAGTTTTGTGCTGGTGAAATCCTCTAACAAATTTCAATGCACATGGACTGGCTCTCCAAACCTCTTCTCCGTGCACAGTCCAGGATCACTGGCTTCCATCACACAGGTGAGCTGGGCAAAAAACCTCTTTCTACCTTCACCTTGAGCTGCTATACCCGTGCTCCCTGTGATTCATGAATAGGAACTGTCAGTAAGTCAATTATCATTGTTTTGGATCTTTTCAATAAGAGACATTGTATACTATATATGATGAAATTGCATGACTCATAGTTCCTTATATAAAAAATTGTGTCATAAAATGGAAGACCAGAGGAATGAAGCTAATAGCAATCAGATTTTTGTTACTTCAGATAGACTACGTATGGAGAGAGCAGCAAAAATGTTTTCATTGAATAAGCAAAATACCCTCTTGGAAACGCACACAGAAATGAATCAAATTATGTGGGAATTAGAAAAAGTGATGTCAGCGAGAATCCGTACCTGGTGGGACAGCGAGACCTTGCAAGCATATCTTGACAAAAATATGGTTCCCAGGGGACTTCGGCTGAACAAAAGACCCACAGTTGAATTTAATCAAGAATTTGTTGCAAAATGGGACACTATCTTATCTGAATGCTCCAAAAAACTTATTCAATTAATTATAGAACAAGAACGAAATAAAATAGGTGTGTTGGAGAATAAGATTAAAGAAATTGAAGTTTCCCTTGCACAATATTCAGGTCTGGATGCTTATAAGACCACGAAAGACCAGATCAACACTAAAATCATTGCCCTTGAGGATACAATCACTGCAGTCAAAGAAAAAAAGTTTGTTCGTGATTTAAGGGACTATGAGGATAATAAAATCTACAATTGGCATAATTCCAGGAGATTTTTCCAAGCTGGTCCCAGATCCATATTGAAAAATCATAAAAGACGCAATAATTCTACTCGTGTCAATTTTTCTTCTACGGACTTTGAAACAACTGATGTGGACTCTACAGACTATAATACTGACACGTCCGATAATAATTTTGACACCCCATCCACTTCTTCAAGTGTGTCAAAAAACTTGAAAAACCAGCCGTTTTTTCAAAAAAATCGAAAAAAACAAGGAGGAGCGGCCGCAAACATAGAAAGTCATGTGTACCAACACAATCATTTCACAAGGGGGAAAAGGAAATGAATATTGATAATAATAATTTTTCTGTTATAAATATGTCGGCATGCATTTTAAACAGCAGTGAAATTAGTGTTTTGAAAAGGGGTTTAAATTTTGTTCCCAACAAGAGGTTTGATCTCTTTAAAACAATACTAGATGTTAATAAGTTTATCCGAAAATTAACAGTAAAAAAACACTTCTTTCACGATGAAAATGAGGTTAATGTTCCTAATGTTTCAAATGCATCAGCTGACATTTTTTTCTCTCCTATGTCATTTAAAGAACAAATGGCTTTACAAGATTTGCATGATTTGTCAAGTGATAGTGGTGCCGGACCCAATCCACATTGTGCGGTTTCCCACTTTAATGTTCCTAATCCCAGTTTTTATCCCATACCTTCGAGGTGTGATCAGATGACTGATTTCCAGAACATAGTTGAAAAGGAATTAACTGCTCTTTCTCATTTACAAGAACCTATGGTTCAAAATTTGTCTAAGACTGAGAAGGATGCGGTTATTTCCTTGCAAAAAAACTCTAACATCATAATAAAAAATTCTGACAAGGGGGGGGCAGTCGTAGTTTTGGATACTGGACTTTATGAAAGGGAGGTATTGACTATGTTACAGGATTGTGATACCTACAGGAGAGTCGATCATGACCCCTCTGCAGATATAAAAAAAATCCTTGGAAAAAATTCTAGAAGAAGGCTTACATTTGGGTTTAATTGATGAAAAATTGAGAGATTATCTTAATCCATCTTATTGTTTAATACCATTATTGCATGCCTTACCCAAGTCACATAAAAACCAATTTCCCCCAAAAATGAGACCGATTGTCTCAGGTATAGATTCTTATACTGAACATCTAGCAGAGTGGTTGGATAACCACCTCCAATTTCTTCCTAAAATGTCTCCTGGCTATGTCCTGGATAGCAAACATGTGTTGAATATTATTTCTCGGATGAAATGGCAAGATAATTTTAGTTGGTTAACTTGTGATGTGCAATCATTGTATACATCCATTCCACATTCTCTTGCCATTTTAGCGTTGAAAGATTTGCTCAAAAAATATTCTGACTACTCACTTGAATTACAGGACTATTTGATTGACATAACTGAGTTTTTATTTAAAAACAATTATTTTACCTTTTTAAATAAAGGATATATTCAGTTACAGGGATGTTCAATGGGCGCACGGTTTTCCCCCTCTCTAGCAGGCATATTTATGTTTTGGTGGGAAGAACAATATATTTTTAATCAGTGCAATCCTTTTTTCTCGGATATAGCATTATATCTGAGATTTATAGATGATGTACTTATTGTATGGCAAAATCCAAACAAAAAATTGAGGACTTCATATCATACATTAATAATAATGCCCATAATCTTTTTTTCACTTTTTTTCATGATGTATCAAAAATTAATTTTTTGGATATACAATTCCATGGGAAGGGTGACAATGGAGAAATTAATTGTAGTCTTTATAGAAAACCCATATCAGGCAACTCACTATTACATGCGGGAAGTTGCCATCCAAAGCATGTTATAAATAACATCCCTACAGGTGAATATGTCCGTGCTAGGAGATGTTGCAACACCCAAAATGGTTTTGAGGTGGAATGCAGCACTATTGAAAAAAGGTTTTTGGCAAGAGGGTATAAAATGACAAATCTCCAGAAAGCCAAAACCAAGGCAATCAAAGTGAGTAGGTCACAATATTTGGACATGAATAAAACCAGAGATAATCCCCAGAAAGAATTGTCAGTTGTTTTTTCAACAACATACATTAAAAATTATTATGATGTAATCAAAATTATCAAAAAATATTTACCCATTTTATCTACAGATGACACATTACATAAAATCTTAAAAAATGGAGTTAAATTTGTTTCAAAAAGGAACATTACATTGGGATCCATGTTATCACCTAGTGATCATATGAATAGGTGCGGTTCCACCAAAAAAGAAAAAAACACTGGCAATTGGTTACCCAGCACAGGCTCTTTCAAATGTGGCCACAGATCGTGTGGACTATGCGGTTATATGTCAAATGTGAAGGAATTTTCTTCATTTACAGATAAAAAAACGTATAAAATAATGTCACTCATAAACTGCAGTTCAGACCATGTGGTTTATTTAATATCGTGTACTATTTGCCAGTTACAATATATAGGCAGCACTTGTCGTTCTCTCAGAAAGAGGATATCTGAACACAATTATGATGTTAATAATGCCACCACCAGAAAATTATCAGGAGCGTCTCAACATTTTCGCGACGCACATGCAGGTAATTTAACAGGCATGAAAGTCAATGCCATTGAAAAAATTCAACTACCTAGAAGAGGTGGAAATTTGAAAGATATCCTCTTTCAGAGAGAAATAAAATGAATGTTTTTAATGGGCACAAGATTTCCTAAGGGTTTAAATAAAAGAAATGAATTGATGTTTGCATATTAATCTGGCTAAAAAAATACTTTGTATATATATAAGTGTTATAAGCATTATATGGAGTGATATAACTCAAGGGGTTAATGTTTTTGTAATTGTCTTGCTCTCTCCTTGCATTTGATCACATGTTTGGGTTCAGCCCTTTTTAAACAGTTCTGTGACTAGATGGTTTAGAGACTGAATAAGAACTGGATGTTCGAAACGCGTCCTCTCTGACATGGGCTTGACCACCATAGCATGGACTTTTTAATGATAAGAAAATAAAGGAAGTTTTATTTTAAAGAACAAAATGCCTGAAGTTTTGTGCTGGTGAAATCCTCTAACCAATTTCAATGCACATGGACTGACTCTCCAAACCTCTTCTCCGTGCACAGCCCAGGATCACTGGCTTCCATCACACAGGTGAGCTGGGCAAAAAACCTCTTTCTATCTCCATCCAGGACTGTATGCAGAATTTTTTTGCCCCCTGAAAAAATTATGTTGGCTTCGCCATATTTTTGTATGCTAGCCAGGTACAGCAGGCAGGTACGGCTGCCCCCAACCCCCTAGTTGCCTATTTGTACCCAGCTGGGAACCAAAAATAAAGGGAAGCCCTTTTTTTATTATTTCATGAATTTCATGAAATTATTAGAAAACAAATGACGTAGGCTTCGCCCCATTTTTGTGTCCAGCCAGGTACAACTAGGCAGCTGGGGATTGGAATCCGCAGCACAGGTTGGCCTGAGCTTTCTGGGCCCCACTGCTGCGAATTGCCGTTTGCAGTCGCCTCAGAAAATGGCACTTTCATAGAAGCGCCATCTTCTGGCGCTGTATCCAACTCTTCCAGCACCTGCCTGCTATACCTGGCTAGCATACAAAAATATGGTGAAGCTCACGTCCTTTTTTTGTAGTTTTTTGGCAAAAAAAATAAAAAATGCTTCCCTGGATTTTCCATTGCCAGTGAAGGTAGCACCAAGCAGTGGGGGTTAGCAGCCAGTAGCTGCTTGGATTACCCTTAGCTAGCAATACAAAACATGCAGCGGAAGCCCATATATATTTTTTTTAATTATTTATTTAAATAACTAAAAACAAAATGGGCTTCCCTGTATTTTGATTGCTGGACATCCCAGTGCTGTAAAAATAAATCTTTAAAAAAAATGACGTAGCGCTCCGAGGTATTTTTGATTCTCAGCGCAGATAAAGCAGACAGCTATGGGCTGCAACCCCCAGCTGCCTGCCGTTAAATTGGTTGGCAATCAAAATACAGAGAAGCCCATTAATTTTTTCTATTTAAAAAATAGTTAAAAAAAAAATGAAGTTGGGTCCCCCCATTTTTGATAGCCAGCTAGGGTAAAGCAGACGGCTATAGCCTGAAAACCACAGCTGGCAGCTTTACTGTGGTTGGGGATCCAATGTGGAGGTCCCCCCAGGCTCTTTTTTTATAATTATTTTATAAATATTAATAATTACACAAAAAAAGTAGGGTCCCCCCAAATTGGATCACCAGCCAAGGTAAAGCGGACAGCTGTGGTCTGGTATTCTCAGGGTGGGAAGGTCCATAGTTATTGGGCCTTCACAGCCTAAAAATAGCAGGTCGCAGGCACCCCAGACGTGGCGCATCCACTAGATGCGCCAATCCTGGCGCTTCACCCCAGCTCATCCCGTGCCCTGGTGCAGTGGCAAACGGGGTAATAAATCAGGTTGATACTAGCTGTAAGGTCACCTGACATCAAGCCCAGCAGTTTGTGATGTCATGGCGTCTATTAGATACCCAACATGTTAAACTGTCAGTACTAACAAAAAAAAAATCGACAAAAGAAATGTATTTGAAAAAACAGTCCCCAAAACATTTCCTCTTTCACCAATTTATTGTAAGAAAAAAAATAAAGGGGTCCCACGACGACACTGGACCGTCTAGAATATGGGGGGGGAGACACTCAGGGAACGTATCCCCCATTTTCTAGAAGTGCAGACCCTTTATGTGAGGAGTGTGGGTGCAATGAATCTGCACTCACTCTCCCCGGGTCCACAGCAGCAAAGTCCATGTCATAATGGTTGCTACCAAAGCTGCAATGCCCTGCTCATGAGGTAAGGGCATGCCTAATCAGGAGAACTATTCTACATTTCCAAATATTGGTATTTGCTGATATTATTGCTATTCCACCTACTATATATTGGGGATAGGATCTTGGAGATGGAATACCCCTTTAAGTCCAGTTATCCAGCTGAATGAATACTTAACAACAGAGCTCGCTATTTAGATGTGTTTTCTTGTGGCGTATAACGGACACTCATGTTTGGTAGTCGTTCAGCAGGGAAACTATAAAAGCAAATCCCTCCATTTGGAAATGTAGTATATAGCTCTCCTGATCAATTATGTTCCTTACCTCATGAGCAGGGCATTGCAGTAATAATAATAATTTATTCATTTATATAGCGTTATTAATTCCATAGCGCTGTATGTCTTTGGAGTGTGGGAGGAAACCGGAGTACCCGGAGGAAACCCACGCAAACACGGGGAGAACATACAAACTCCTTGCAGATGGTGTCCTTGGTGAGAATTGAACCCAGGACCTCGGCGCTGCAAGACTGCAGTGCTAACCACTGAGCCACCGTGCCGCCCATTTAGCTTACAGATGCATAACCACCACTCACTGTGTCTGAACACAGGAAGCTGAGCTGACAGCCGCTCTGTGCATGCATGCAGCGTCTATTGTGAAGGAGAGGGCCGTGGGGGGATCAACGCTGCACAGGTACCGTGGGACACCGGGGAACACCGGTGAGGTTATAGGGGGTGACCTGGCAGGGCCTGGGGAGGAGATTTCTGTTGCATGTTTCATGGCACATGCGACAGAAATCAGAGGAGTAGGGTGAATGCGGCCGGCGCGCTGCTGTGCGCGCGGCCATCTTGGATTTCTGGGAGGGCATCAGGGGGGGCACTTAGGCGACACCGGGGGACCGGAGGGGATTGGGGAGGAGATTTATCATGTTTGTTCATGCCAGATGGGAGATAATCAATTTTTTACCGGCGCTGTCATTTACTGTAACGTGATCATCGGTGTACGGTGTATACCTGTGACCACGTGAGCGAGGACCGGAAAAACCGTCCTGAATGATGATCTCCAGGGTCTCAGCTAGCCCTGAAACCCCGGAGATTTTCTGATGCTGGGGGGCGCTATTCACTTATTTCTGCCTGCTGTTTATAAACGGCAGATCAGAATAAGGCTACATTAACACGACCGATCCATTTTTGCGGTTTGCAAAAAACAGTCCGTTTTTTTTCACGGGTGCATCTGTGTGGCATCCGTTTCCGTTCCGTAGACGGTCCGTATGTCATCTGTTTGTCATCCGTGTGCCTTCAGTTTTTTTTGTGTACTGCAAAAAAACTGAAGGAGGGTAAATGCATAAATTTACCCAGGATCCATAGCTTCATCCTACATGAGGCGGTCACATGTTCACTCCAGTGCCATTTTCTACTGCTTTTCACAGCGTAGAGTGCTCTGGTGATTTTCTTGTGCTTGTGCACTTCATATCAGTCTTTTCTGTCATTATAATGGCAGAAATACACATAATGTCCCACTCTCCTGCATTTTGTAATTTTGCACCCTTTGGTGCCTTTCATGTGGCACTAAGGGGTGCTTAGTAGTGATGAGCGAGTACTAAAAAGCTCGGGTGCTCGAGGCTCGGGCCGAGCATCCCAAGATACTCGTGTACTCGGCCCGAGCACCGAGCCCAATGTTATCCTATGGGAGACCCGAGTATTTTTGTGAAATGACCCCCGGCAGCATGTAGAAACCCTAAAAATGGCACAAAAGTCTCAGAAGAGTGCTCAAATGACATGGCAACAGCATGGGGAAGACCCCTTGAAGCATTTATCACTCAAAAGTCACAGCTGTGAACAATTTTGTCCGCGTTTTACGTCATTTTAACGGACTCACCAGAAAACCTTCCAAAATGACACCAAAATGAATTTTCATGGCGGAAATGTTAAGGGCACATACCCAATAGTGAGATTGAGCTAATGTATGTTACTTTTTGAGATTAATACATGAAAGATTTTACGTAAAACATTGTGTGGCACTCCGATGTCCCTGAGAAGAGACGTACATAATGTGCCCATTGAGGAAGTGAGTCTTTGTAGTATTTTCCTTTGCCAGGGCAGTCCAAAATTGTGAGGTTCACCAATGCACCTGCATACAGACGTGCATGAGGGCCTGTAAACCTGAAGTGCCTATTGTAAGGAAGTGGGTCTATTGTAGTATAGCCCTTTGGCAGGGCAGCCAAAAATTGGGAGGCTCCACGTTGTCCCTGGATAGAGACGTGCATGAGGGCCTGTAAACCTGAAGTGCCTATTGTAAGGAAGTGGGTCTATTGTAGTATAGCCCTTTGGCAGGGCAGCCAAAAATTGGGAGGCTCCACATTGTCCCTGGATAGAGACGTGCATGAGGGCCTCAAAACATTAAGTGTCCATTGTCAGGAAGTGGGTGTATTATAGTATAGCCCTTAGGCAGGGCAGCCAAAAATTGGGAGGCTCCACGTTGTCCCTGGATAGAGACGTGCATGAGGGCCTCAAAACATTAAGTGTCCATTGTCAGGAAGTGGGTGTATTATAGTATAGCCCTTAGGCAGGGCAGCCAAAAATTGGGAGGCTCCACGTTGTCCCTGGATAGAGACGTGCATGAGGGCCTCAAAACATTAAGTGTCCATTGTCAGGAAGTGGGTGTATTATAGTATAGCCCTTAGGCAGGGCAGCCAAAAATTGGGAGGCTCCACGTTGTCCCTGGATAGAGACGTGCATGAGGGCCTCAAAACATTGTTTCCATTGCAAAGGAGCGGGTCTCCTGTCGTTGTAATGTCCATTCTGCAAAGAATGGGCGAAAAAATTTACCACTGGGGGTATACCTGAAACAAAGGCCTAACTATTGTAACGGTCATCATGGTGGCGCATGAGGAGAAGGAGGAGCAGTCCAGCGATTATCCAAAGTCCAGAAGTGTGTACCCATGGGTGAGTGGAGGTACATGGCAAATTCCCGTTACAAACTTTAAATTCCGCTCTCATTTGCTGGTGGTGTGGTGAAGTCTGGCCCAATCCAACCCTTGTTCATCTTGATCAGAGTCAGCCTGTCAGCATTTTCAGTTGACAGGCGGGTGCGTTTATCTGTAATGATTCCACCTGCGGCACTAAAAACACGCTCTGACAAAATGCTAGCGGCAGGGCAGGCCAGTACTTCCAAGGCGTAGAGAGCCAATTCATGCTACGTGTCCACCTTGGATACCCAATAATTGTAAGGCACAGAGGAATGTCGGAGTACAGTTGTTCGATCTGCAAGGTACTCCTTGAGCATCTGGGCAAACTTAGGATTTCTTGTGGCACTACCCCGCACCTCAGGGGCTGTGGTACGTGGGGGGCTGAGAAAACTGTCCCACATCTTAAAGACTGTTCCCCTACCTCTGGCGGATTGGACTTGTGCCTCTCTCGGCTGTACGCCTTGGTTGTCCACTGATTCCTGACCTATGCCGCTAGCGTTTTGTGAGGGGAATGCTTTGCCTACTTCCGTGACTATGGCCTTCCGGAACTGCTGCATTTTGGTTGACCTCTCCGCCTCGGGAATAAGAGACATAAAGTTCTCCTTGTAGCGTGGGTCTAACAGTGTTACCAACCAGTAATGATTGTCGGCCAAGATGTTCTTAACGCGAGGGTCACGAGACAGGCAGCTTACCATAAAGTCAGCCATGTGCGCCAGACTCTTAACAGCCAGGACTTCAGTAGCCTGACCAACACGATGACTGAACATGCTGTCCTCCTCCTCCTCCTCCTCCTCCTCCTCATCTACCCTGTCCTCTGGCCAGCCACGCTGAACCGAGGATATGACTGGTGTGCATGTCATATCCTCAATTTGGCCGGAGAGTTGCTCCATGTCTTCATCCTCCTCCTCGTCATAGTCCTCCACTGCACGTTGTGATGAGACGAGGCTGGGCTGTGTGTTATCACCCACACCCACTACTGTTTCTTGCTGCAACTCATCACGCTCCGCCTGCAATGCATCATGTTTGTTTTTGAGCAGAGACCATTTTAGAAGGCAGTGTAGCGGTATGGTGACGCTAATAATGGCGTCATCACCACTCACCATCTTGGTGGAGTCCTCAAAGTTTTGGAGGATGGTACATAGGTTGGACATCCATCTCCACTCCTCAGGTGTTATGTGTGGAGTTTGACCCATTTCCCGACGGCTTAGGTGATGCAGGTACTCAACAACTGCCCTCTTCTGCTCACATATCCTGACCAACATGTGCAGAGTTGAATTCCAACGAGTGGGGACATCACACATCAGTCTGTGAGCCAGAAGATGCAAACGGTGCTGAAAGCCGGCAAGGCCGGCTGAAGCAGTAGGTGACTTTCGAAAATGTGCAGACAGGCGGCGAACTTTTACCAGCAGATCAGACAGCTCTGGGTATGACTTTAGAAACCGCTGAACCACGAGGTTGAGCACATGGGCTACGCATGGAACATGTGTCAGCTGGCCTCGCCTCAAAGCCGCCACCAGGTTCCGGCCATTGTCACACACGACCTTTCCTGGCTTTAGGTTCAGAGGTGTGAGCCAGTGATCTGCCTGCTGTTTCAGAGCTGTCCACACCTCTTCTGCATTGTGTGGTTTGTCAACTATGCAGATTAGCTTCAGCACAGCCTGTTGCCGCTTCGCCGAGGCAGTGCTGCAGTGCTTCCAGCTTGGGACTGGTGTGGAGGGTAAAGTGGATGAGGATGCGCAGGAGGAGGAGGAGGCTGAAGAGCATGACATTCCGGAGCTGTAGAGTGTGGGTGAAACCCTGACTGAGGTAGGGCCTGCAAACCTTGGTGTGGGAAGGACATGTTCCGTCCCTCGCTCAGACTGGGTCCCAGCTTCCACAATATTAACCCAGTGTGCCGTCAACGAGATGTAGCGGCCTTGCCCACAAGCACTTGTCCACGTGTCTGTGGTTAGGTGGACTTTGGGTGAAACAGCGTTGTTCAGGGCACGTGTGATGTTTTGTGACACGTGGTTATGCAACGCGGGGACGGCACACCGGGAGAAATAGTGGCGGCTGGGCACCGAGTAACGTGGGACAGCTGCCGCCATCAGGTCGCGGAATGCTTCTGTCTCCACCAGCCTAAAAGGCAACATTTCCAGCGCAAGCAGTCGCGAAATGTTAGCATTTAGAACTGTGGCATGTGGGGCGTTGGAAGTGTATTTGCGCCTGCGTTCAAAGGTTTGCTGAATGGATAACTGAACGCTGCGCTGGGACAAGGACGTGCTTGATGATGGTGTTATTTCTGCGTAGGCAACTGCAGGTGCAGGACCGGAGGAGGCTTGTTCGCAGGCAGCATGGACAGGGAATTGGCTCGCATGCACAACCAGCGAAGACGTAGCAGTGACATCAGCAAGCACTGCTCCTCGACTCTGTTGTACTTCCCACAAAGTCGGGTGCTTGGCTGACATGTGCCTGATCATGCTGGTGGTGGTCAGGCTGCTAGTTTTGGTACCCCTGCTGATGCTGGCACGGCAGGTGTTGCAAATGGCCTTTTTAGAATCATCTGGAGCCAACTTAAAAAACTGCCAGACTCGGGAAGACCTAATATTTGTACAGGCACCTTGTGTCGTGTTGTTGTTCCGGGGAACGGTTGCCTGACTTCTGCCTGGAGCCACCACCCTGCTTCTTACTGCCTGTTGGGATGCTACGCCTCCCTCCCCCTGTGCACCGCTGTCCTCGCTCTGCATATCCTCCTGCCAGGTTGGGTCAGTTACTGGATCATCCACCACGTCGTCTTCCTCTTCCGCACCCTGCTCCTCCTCCTGACTTCCTGACAATTGTGTCTCATCATCATCCACCCCTTGTTGAGACACGTTGCCAACTTCGTGAGAACGTGGCTGCTCAAATATTTGGGCATCTGTACATACGATCTCCTCATGACCCACTTCAACATGAGCTGGCAAGAGGCCAGAATGTGCGAATTGAAACGTGAACAGCTCTTCCGAGTGTCCAAGTGTGGGATCATTAATGTCCGAGGACGTGTACTCAGCCTTGTGGTAGGAAGGAGGATCAGGTTCTGAAATGTGCGGTGCAGTATCACGGCTACTGACACTTGACCGTGTGGAAGACAGAGTGTTTGTGGTGGTGCCAATCTGACTGGAAGCATTATCCGCTATCCAACTAACAACCTGTTGACACTGGTCTTGGTTCAAGAGCGGTGTACTGCTGCGGTCCCCAAGAATTTGGGACAGGACGTGCGAGCGACTAGATGTGGCCCTTTGTTGTGGCGAAATTAGAGCTTGCCCACGACCTCGGCCTCTGCCTGCACCACCATCACGTCCACTTCCTTGTTCCTTGACAACGCCCTTGCGCATTTTGCAATGCTGTGCTGACGTGTATTCACTACACTTGTGCGTTTATATAATAGTTTGTGAAAAACGCACACAAGTGCACCTGTACGCTGCCACCGACAGGCACACACGTGCGGCTTTTAAATGCAAGCACGGACGCACTAAGAACCTAACAGGTTTTTAGGAGAAAAAATTACTGAGAAGTCTGACACTATCAGCCACTGCTGACTGACGTGTATTATACACTACACTTGTGCGTTATATAATAGTTTGTGAAAAACGCACACAAGTGCACCTGTACGCTGCCACCGACAGGCACACACGTGCGGTTTTTAAATGCAAGCACGGACGCACTAAGAACCTAACAGGTTTTTAGGAGAAAAAATTACTGAGAAGTCTGACACTATCAGCCACTGCTGACTGACGTGTATTATACACTACACTTGTGCGTTATATAATAGTTTGTGAAAAACGCACACAAGTGCACCTGTACGCTGCCACCGACAGGCACACACGTGCGGTTTTTAAATGCAAGCACGGACGCACTAAGAACCTAACAGGTTTTTAGGAGAAAAAATTACTGAGAAGTCTGACACTATCTGGACTGTTTTAGACTGTGTACACCAGCCCCAGATATGATGAAGGCTGGTATACGGTCACCACTAGGAATGTCTATATACCCTGCCTGCCTGCCTGCCTGCCTGCCTGCCTGCCTGTATACTGCTACAATAGTCCTGACAAGGACTCTTCTGGTCACTAGCCTGTATTCCGACCTGGCTATACCCTGCCTGTATATAGCAACAATAGTCCTGAGAAGGACTCTGCTACTGTACTCCGACCTGGCTATACCCTGCCTGCCTGTATACAACTAGAATAGTCCTGAGAAGGACTTCTGGTCACACTGTTTGCAGCCCTGCTACGGAAATAGCTATAAAGGGCCTCAAACCTTTCCCTGAAGCAGCAACACTCTCCCTGCACTGACTGGATGGCTGTGAGCAGAGCACAGCGCGCCCGCCGGTATAAAGGCTCGGTCACGCTGTGTGGGCCGGCCAATCACTGCAATTCCACAACTAACAGGGCTGTGGCATTGCAGTGGTCTGCCAGCCAATCCCTGCATGAGGGCTGACTCTCAAAAGAGCGCCAACATGCAGGGATGAAGACCACGAGTACAGCACGAGTATCGCGAGATTACTCGGTCCCCGCCGAGTAGCCCGAGTACAGTGATACTCGTGCGAGTACCGAGTAGTAACAAGCATACTCGCTCATCACTAGTGCTTAGCTTTGTATTTAGCCAAAAAAATGAAAAAAAAAATGACGTAGGGTTCCCCCTATTTTTGTAGCCAGCTAGGGAAAAGCAGACAGCTGCAGCCTGCA
Source organism: Anomaloglossus baeobatrachus (assembly GCF_048569485.1). Classification (NCBI taxonomy): domain Eukaryota; kingdom Metazoa; phylum Chordata; class Amphibia; order Anura; family Aromobatidae; genus Anomaloglossus; species Anomaloglossus baeobatrachus. Next base: position 406,491,604 of record NC_134354.1, on the reverse strand, counting down.
GACCACAGCTGGCAACCTCACCTTGGCTGGTAATCCAAAACTGAGGGCACCCCACGCTGTTATTTTAAATTAAATAAATAATTAAAAAAAAAAAACACGTAGGGATCCCCCCAAAATTGGATCACCAGCCAAGGTAAAGCAGACAGCTGGGGTCTGATATTCTCAGACTAGGGAGGTCCATGGTTATTGGACTCTCCCCAGCCTAAAAATAGCAGGCCGCAGCCGCCCCAGAAGTGACGCATCCATTAGATGTGCCAATCCTGGTGCTTCGCCCCAGCTCATCCCGCGCCCTGGTGCGGTGGCAAACGGGGTAATATATGGGATTAATACCAGATGTGTAATGTCACCTGGCATCAAGCCCTGGGGTTGGTGAGGTCAGGCGTCTATCAGATACCCGACATCACCAACCCAGTCAGTATTAAAAAAATAGACGACAAACACATTTTTATTTGAAAAAACACTCCCCAATACATTCCCTCTTTAACCAATTTATTAGAAAGAAAAACAAATCCAGGTCTGGTGTAATCCAAGGGGTTGCCATGACGATCCACACTGTCCCAGTCAATGAAGAGCAGGATGTTCCCCATTGGCTGGGAGAGCAGTGCAGTGACCTGAGCTAACATCAATGGGTCAGCCCAGGTCACTGCAGGGGATGACAAGTGCTGCTGTCAGCGAGGTACATTACCTGTGCTGATCTCCTGCACTGCTGACAGCACCTGTCACTGACTTCAATGACCGTCGCCTTCACAGCCAAGTATCGCGAGCGGCCCATGACGTCACCGCTAGTCAGTTTCGGGTCGGAAGTGAGAGAAGGTGATGTGACAAGCGGCGGCCATGGAGGACAGTGACAGCGCTGAGGTCGGGACTTCATCACCGCAGGTAAGCCGAGCGGGACCATGTGTGCAGAGTGCAGGTGGGCGGAGCCATGTGTGCTGGTGGCGGAGTGCGAAGTGGGTGGCTCTGAGGACGTCAGTGTCGTGGACTGCTTGGCTGGGGACAGGTGAGTGTGAGTGTGTGTGTGTGTGTGTGTACATGCCGCGTGCAGGAGGGGGCGGAGTGAGCTGAGCGGGGAAGTGTGGGCTTCCTGCACGTAACTAGGATAAACATCGGGTTACTAAACAAAGTGCTTTGCTTGGATACCCGATGTTTATCTTGGTTACCAGCTTCTGGCAGGCTGCCAGCGATGGCTCCTGCACACTGTAGCTGTAAAAAGCCCTGCTTTTTGCTGCTAGAACCGTTCTCGAACGTATCTAGAACTATCGAGCTTTAGCAAAAAGCTTGAGTTCTAGTTCGATCTAGAACAGCCCCCAAAATCACTCGAACCGCGAAATGGAGAACCTCGAACCGCGAACCGCGCTCAACTCTAGTGTGGGCTATCCGCTTCCCCAGTCCTTTCCTCCAATCTTCCTCCTCCGTCGGCCGTGCCTTAAGCCACTTCTGGCAGGATGTAGAGGTGGCTTTCGTGGTCTGGTGGTCTTCAGGGTATACCTGGCCTGGTGGAGCTGCGCCTTCAGCCTCTTCTGACAGGATGTAGAGGCGGCCTCCACAGTTGGTGCTGACCAGGTACCCTCTTTGTGGTGGAGAGCCAGGCCCCATAAACAGGAGTGCTCCCTGCTCACAGGCGAGCCAGGCCCCTAAACAGGATGGCTCTGGTGGTTGTACCTGTGGGGTAACTATTTACACTGGGAGAGTTTGTGGGTATAGCCAGTTCATAGCCTATGGTCCGTTTTTCAAAGTGAAAAAAGAGGTTTCTCACATTAGTCTATGTGGGCGCTTTTCTTGAAACTGGGACGTTGCAAACTTCAAACTTGTAACTCTTTACTTCTTGCTTTACTTCTTTACATGGATTCCTCCTCACCAGGGCTTGGGCCTGTAATGCTGCGGCACCTGTTGCTTTCTACATCTCTGTCATCATCCGTGGTGGTCTCATCAATGGGTTCTTTGCTTTTGTCTTCATTTTCTCTATCTTCATCTTCTGTTTCTGTTTCTTTTTCTCTGTCTTGTTCTTGTTCTATTATTTCTTTTGGCTTTTTCTCTTTTGCTGTTTCTCTAGATTTTGGGATTGGTATAGAAGCAGCTGGACTGTAGTCAGGTTCTTTAGGACATGGTGTAACGTCAAGCACGTACCATCCACATTCTCCTTGATGTCTTATGAGTTCTACTACATCTCCCATGTACAGGTTTCTTCCTGGATGTCCTCTGGGTAAATGTGCTCTTACATCGCTTCTGCTCACAAATATGCCTTCTTTCATGTCAGGTGCAACGATAAAGCCATATCCTGATTTTATGCTGAAGTCTTCCACTACACCTCGGCAAAGGATTCCCCTTTCTTGGTAGCGAATATTTCTTTGGTGTTGCTTATCTTCAAGGTATTTAGCCGTTACATCATACCTGTCAGGAGATTGCTGGGTTGTGGCTCGTCTTGCGTGGGCGCGGCGTGCAGCTCTAGTTGTGGGGCTCCTCTTTACCACAGGCTCCCAGGTTACGTATATACCTGGTATGAAGACAGTCAGCTCTTCTTCAGCAGGGGGTGTCGGGCTCTCTTCCTAGCAACAATACGGCAGCATTTATGGCTCTGGGACTGGTGCTGCATCCACTGCTGATGGCTGTGGGGTTAGCTTCTCAGTCTTCTGGCCTCCCCTCCCCCTTAGCTCTTCTGAGCACTCCTCTTAAGGCAGCCCCGGGTGATGGATTTTCATCAGCAGGCCAGGGCGGTGGACTCTTTACCATGGAAGTTACGGGAACCTTCCTGTGGGCATTTGGAGGGAGCAGATACCGGTCCACCATCTCCTTTGGGAAATGAGCCTCTAGATCAGCCTTCAGCTTTCAGTATTCGGGATCCTTGCCCAGCGTGAGCGGGAGGTCCAGTTCCTTTGGCTGGGGAGCGGTGTCTGCTCTGGCCTTACAGGCCGGGGTAGATAGCGGTGCGGCCTTGACTTGGTGGGCCGAGCCTGGCGTGGCTGCGGCCTGGTCTTGGCGGGCCAAGCAGGGCATCGCTGCGGCGGCCTGGGCTTGGCGGGCCGGGCGTCGCTGCTGTGGTGTGGATGGGCGTCGCTCCTGTGGTGTGGATAGGTGTCGCGGCTGCGACGGGATCTTGGTGGGCCGAGCAGGGCATCGCTGTGGCGGCCTGGGATTGGTGGGCTGCTCCTGGTGTGGCTGCGGCCTGGGCTTGGCGGCCCGCACCTAGCGTGGCTGCGGCCTGGTTCAGCGTCGCCGTTCCGGGCGTCTCTCCAGGGACCACGGGCATGGCAGCAGGGTTGGGGCACTCAAGCGGTCAGGGGCAACACAGGACTCACCCATCGGTAGCATCATCGGGGTCTGACTCGTCGCCGCCCGTTGTGGCACTTGTTGTGCGGTCCACCTCTCGTAGGCCCGAACCGCTGTAGCCATCTCCAGAAGCTCCGTGCATCCCTCTCTGATCTGCCGTACGATCCTGGCCTCCAGTCGGTCACAGAACTGGGCAAGCTCCTGATCCCACCAGGCAGCAGAGCCTGGCTCTGGATCTCTGCGTTCAGACGCCATCTCCTCTGCTTCTTCCTTCAGCTCTCTTTCCAGCAACCGGCCTGTCACTTCCTGTAGCTTTTCTTTTAATAGCAGACTTTTTCTTTTTCTTGCAGCGCTGCTTCTTCCCGCCGTCTCAGGACAGATCCGCCTCTCATCCTATCTTGAAAGGTCAGAACACTCCAGGGCATCTCTCAGCAGTAACGCTTGTTGCTTCCTTTCCTTCCTGCAGTCTCTGCACACCTCCGCTCTCATCACTTGCATGGTTAGGACCCTGCAGGGGATCTCTGGGTAGCCACAGCTCTTCTTGGGCGGTAACTTCTTCCAGCGCGGCCTCCTGTTGTTCTTTGGCGCATTTTTCATGGTGGCAATATGGCGGCGCTTCAAACATTTTAAGCGGACCGCCCAGGCACATGGTCAACTGTCTTAACAGGTCTAGTCCTTATCCTGTTCGTGACGCCAGATGTGAAGCCCCGCAGGTGTTGTGTCAGTGCATTACCTTCAGGGACTCCACGTGGTGGGATGGTCTGGTCACAGGTAAGATGTCTTCTTAGGATTGTCGTGACGCCGCTCTCGGTATTGCAGTCAGTGGGGATCGCCACTGCAGATTAAAAGGTGCCTGGGGCTGATGGTGGGTGCAGTCAGTTGTAGTGGCCTCTCGAGAGTGAGGCAAGCCCCAGGGCCCTGTGTAAGTGTGTGGAACCACAAGGCACAGAATGACTCAGGCACAGTCCAAACAGTCTTTCAGGGATTTTACTCACATTTGGTGGCAGGGTGAGTAACCAGGGCGTAGCTGGGATGAACCAGGCTGGAACCAGGTGTCCTTCAGGCTGACTTGTGAGGGTGGCTACTGACTCGCCTTCTCTAGCCCTTCTGTTGTTTGTGATGACCCCGACTTGCAGTCCCTACGGGGGTCACCCAGGGAAATTGCTGCTCCCCTCGTTTCAGCCCGTTTGCTTGTAGCCTGGACCAGGTAACTCCGGCTGCTTGCCTCCTGTGAACTATGGGCCCTCTCTTTGCTACGTGGCTGCGGACTCTGTGGTGGTATGGTGTGGGCTTTAAGGGCCCCACACCGGCAGGTTTGGCAGAAGAAAGCTGGATCTATCTCTGCACTGGGACCTGTTACCACTGCGGGCCTGGTACCTCCCTGGCAGTCCCCTTACTCTGTCACCTCTTTGATCTCTCTAGCCTTTGGTGGATTTCAGGTGGCACTATCAGGTGACCGATCTCCCCCGTCAGTAGTCACTGCGCGTACGCTGTCAGCTTGTGTCCGACTCCAGGGTCTGCTGCATACATCTGCTTTCCCTGAGCTCCACTCACTAACTGGCTCACTCGTGGGTTCTGCACGTCTGCTCTGTCTGAGCTCCACTTCCAGACTCCTCACTCCTCAACACTCTGCTTCAGCCTGCTTGCTCCTCCTTCTCTTCCTCTTTCCCCACTGTGCCTGCCTACATCACCTAGCAACCAGGCTCTCTACCACACCCCTTGAGTGGACATGGAGGCACGCCCCCTCCTGGAAGCTCTCAGGAGTCCTCCCAAAGGTACATGTGTGAGACCTGATTACTATGCGCCTGTGTAGTCACACCTCAGTCAGCCTTCTGGATTACCTGTATTGCACTGCCCCAGCATGGGTGCAGTACTCAGTGGTGCCTGACCAGGTCAGGGGCGCACAACAGCATTGTTTGTTTTTTTACTGGGTGACAAACATATTTCCCAATGAGTTGCCTCTCTTTCGGACAATCCTATATCCCTTATGCATGACACTATTCAAATCTGAATCCTGAAACAAAATAGGTATACATTTAGTTATGATTTTTTTTTTTCATTCTTTAAACTGAGGACTGTGTGGCGTACTAAAAGAAGATATATACTGTACTCCCTTTTAGTTTTAATTTTTCCACTACTTTTTTCCAAAATTACTTTCCTATTTTGATTATCTACTTTTTTCAATGCTTCATTGATAGATATATTTTCCAGGTCGTCCTTCCATGACAGCACCCCCGGAGGTTGCTCCCCTATCCTCTGTAGGGACAGGAAACACGCAAGAGGTTAAAACCCCTCCCATCCCCAACCTACTCAGTGTTTTTCCTGTCCCTACACAGGACAGGGGCATGCAAGAGATCGGGTTGGGATGCCAAAGTGGGCCAGTCTTACCTTCAGGGACCGTGGCCCTATCACATGACGTTCCGGTCCTCGAATTTCCGGCAACTGCGAGCAATCCTGGAGGCTCTCAAACAGTGTCGGCGGTTGATCAGGAACAAACATGTGCAAATCCTTTCCGACAACACTACAGCAGTGTCCTTTATTCGCCATCAGGGAGGTGCACGACACCCACCTCTACAGCAGCTAGCAGACGAAATATTTCAGCTCTTGGAGACGATGGTCCTTTCGGTATCTGCGGTACACTTGAAGGGGATAGAGAACACAGAAGCGGACTATCTCAGCCGTCACCAGGTTCATCCTTCGGAATGGCGTCTGAACCCAGCGGTTTTTCGGAGTCTCGTCCAAAGATGGGGACAGCCAAAGTTGGATCCGTTTGCTACCCAGCGGAATTCGAAGCTGCCTCACTTCTTCTCCCTCAATCCGGCAGACCGGCCATTGGCAGTGGACACTCTTTCTCAATTCTGGGGGGACGGTTTGCATTACGCCTTACCTCCGATTCCTCTCATCCCCAGGGTCTTACGGAAGATTCAAGTGGATCAGGCACACGTGATTGTAGTGGTTCCCTTCTGGCCAAAGTAGAGTTGGTTCTCTCTCCTGCAGATTCTGGCCCAGGATGCCCTGGTTGTTATCCCTCTCCGGAGGGATCTCCTCTCCCAAGGGCCTCTGCTCCATCAGAACCTTCAGCAGCTTCAGTTATCAGCATGGATCCTGAATAGCAGGTCTTGCAATCCCGGAGTCTTTCGGATCCGGACATAGCCACAATGATGCGCAGCAGAAAACCGGTCACGAATTCAATATATTGGAAGGTTTGGAAAACGTTTTGTACCCATCAAAATACCAGTCTCTTACCCACGGGCACTGTCAGTATTGCCGGGGTGCTGGAATTTCTCCAAGTAGGTTTCAGTAAAGGCTTGAAGTCTAGTACCCTGAAAGTACAGGTGGCAGGACTCAGTGTCTACCTGGACACGCGCTTGGCTGTTCATCCCTGGGTTGCTTGTTTTATTAACGCTACACAGCGCCTTCAGCCTACGATTCGAGTTTCCTCACCTCCATGGGACCTGAGTCTAGTTCTGCAATTCCTGTTTTCCCCGCCTTTCCAATCGGGAGATGCGTTATCCATCAAAGACCTCACTTACAAGGCGGTGTTTCTCGTCACCATAACTACGGCGAAACGGACTGGCGAGATCCAGGCACTATCCATATCGGAGCCTTATTTCCAGATACGAAATGACTGTATCATTCTGAAGTTGGATCCTAGTTTTTCTCCTAAAGCTGTGTCTACGGCTACCCTCAATCAGGAGATTGTTCTTCTGTCTTTCTGTGCCACTCCTGCCACTCCTAGAGAACAAGAGCTTAGTTCCTTGGATGTGCGCAGAGTGCTGTTGGCCTATCTGGAGGCAACTAAGAGCTGGAGATTGGACCATTGTCTATTTGTTTAATTCGGGTTGAAAACACAGGGGCAAAAAGGCTTCCAAGGCTACACTGGCCAGATAGGTTAAATCCTTGATCTCATCGGCCTATTCCGGGGCGGGTCGGGACCAGCCCTCTTCCATTAGGGCTCACTCTACCTGAGCTATTGCCACTTCTTGGGCTACTAAGGCAGGGGCTACCTTAGAGCAGGTCTGTGACTCAGCAACTTAGTCTGGCCCCAGTACCTTCTGAAAACATTACAAGCTAGATTTGTCGGCTGACAAACGTTTGGCCTTTGGTAGGAAGGTGCTTCAGGCAGTAGACCCCCCCTAAGTCCGATTCCTTTGGTACTCTACAGTCGTACTGTCATGTAAGAACGACCTGGAAAATAAGAATTAGACCTACCGGTAATGGTGTTTCCAGGAGTGGGTCATGACAGCACCCTTATTTCCCTCCCTTTTTCATACCTGTTTTGTACTGCTGTCTTGTATTTGCACAGTTTCTGTTACTATTTTTTTTTTAAAAAAATGGCGTTGTACCAATCCTGCGGTGGTAATTGGAAAGTCACTGAGTAGGTTGGGGATGGGAGGGGTTTTAACCTCTTGCGTGTTTCCTGTCCCTACAGAGGATAGGGGAGCAATATCCGGTGGTGCTGTCATGACGGACTCCTGGAAACATCATTACTGGTAGGTCTAATTCTAATTTTTATACCCTCTATCATGTAATCGTTTTTTAATATTAGTAGAGTCATCCAAAAAATTCTCATTATTAGAGCACAGATGCTTTGATCTCAAAAATTCTCTGTACGGTAGTGCATTAATTGTTTGTGTAAAATGACAACTGCGTGTTTTTGTTTTATAAGACGCACTGGATTATAAGATGCACCTCAAATTTAGAGGAGGAAAATAGGAAAAAATGTTTTTAATGTTAAAATGGGGGGGCCATCTTATAATCCTAGTGCGTCTTATAATAGCTCACTAGGAGGGTGCGGCAGTGATGGAGCAGCTCTGGAGGGTTGCAGGAGGCAGGAGGCAGGGTTGGTGATGCTGTGGGCTTGCAGGAGAGAGTGTTGTGGCTCAGGAGGGTCAAAAAATGGAGGGTCGGCAATGGCGCAGGCTCGGAAGAGGGGGTGTCACAGCTCAGTGATACTGCGGACTCAGGGGTTTGGCAACTGCAGGTGGCATTGATCTGCCAGCACGCTGCAGACACTACTGACCTGCCGGCGGTTAATGTGATGGACTTCAAGAAAATGACTGTGGAGGCGGCACATTCACAGATTGGACTCCGCGGCAATTTTCTTGAAGTCCATCATGTCAAGAGTCGGCAGTTCAACGAAACCCGCAGCGCGCCAGCAGATCAATGGTGCCCGCTGCTGTGATACCCCTTGGCCCGCAGTTATCGCTGACCCTCTATCCTGTGACCCTCCTAAGCTGCTCCACTGCAGTGACACCCCCTCCTCTGAGCACTCAGTATCATCAACCCTGCCTCCTGTGACCCCGCTCCACTACCATCACCCCGGTAAGACATATCCAGATTATAAATGCATTTTATAATCCGGAAAATACGGTATTTGCATGCAGATTTGCAATTTTGCATTACCACTATTTGGCTTCCAAAACTTAGATGTAACTATTGTTTTATCAAGATGGTTAGCTGACACTTTAACATCTAGAAAATTGATTTAATCTTTTGAGCAATTAGCTGTAAAGCCCAAATGAAATTGATTGTCATTCAGATAATCTATGAATTTAGGTATGGCCGTCCATCCATATTATTTTCTATGTTATTTGCTTATGCAACGCTGCCGAGCTGCAGCTGAGCTGGGATCCACGAAGTACAGAGGACTTACTAATAGTCTGATACTAAGTAGTGAGTTCACAAATTTTTTCTATATGTTTCCTGGTTAAAAATATTGTAAACATGTAATTATGGTTGTGTACAACATGTATAGTTAATGAAAATGTAGCAATGACAATGACTAGGTATTGTAAAAATAATTCAAAAATATACCATGGCTAAAAATGTGGGAATCACTAGAAGCAGTAAAATCACCATCAATACCACTGACACCACACAAGAAAGCAGCGGGCACAATGAAAATATATGCCACATCAGTCATGTCGATCACAGAAGGATCATGTTACCTCTGACAGCGACACTGTCAATTTGAATCAGTAGTCTGCACAGAATGTTCAGCTTGATCACAAATTACTAAAATATATGATTTATTTAATGTTTTTGAATGAAAAATAATACATGGTCTATGCGCTGTATTTTTAAAATAGGCTATTAGTTACTACCAGGTTACCATCCTATACTTTGGTGAGGTCATTTGACATTACTAAGGTGATGTTCGTGTTAAAGAGATTTAATGGTTTGGATACCATCCTAGTAGACCTCAGAGAGTTTTACGCATCTTATCAGTGCAGTTGGAGTACATTCGCATCATGTCAAATACATTTTTTTAAAAAAATTTGCTGAACCTACTTTTGATGCATAAAGCAAGTACTCACATAGGTCCATCAATAGAAACATATAAAGTTCTAGATCTCAGGAACTTGTCACAGAAATCAAATTTTTATTTTTATTAACCATTAACATATGTATATACAGTGAAGGAAATAATTCATTGATGCTTTGCTGATTTTTTAAGTTTGCTTACTGACAAAGACATGAACAGTCTATAATTTTTAGGTTAATTTTAACAGTGAGAGATAGAATATCCAAAATTATATCCAGAAAATCACATTGTATAAACTATATATATTTATTTGCATTTTGCAGAGAGAAATAAGTATTTGATCCCTCTGCAAAGAAGACTTAATAATTGGTGTCAAAACTCTTGCTGGCAAACACAACAGTCAGATGTTTTTTATAGTTGATGATGAGGTGTGCGCACATGTCTGGAGCATTTTTGGTCCACTCCTCTTTGCAGATCTTCTTTAAATCATTAACATTTTGAGGCTGTCACTTGGCAGCTCAGACCTTCAGCACCCTCCATAAGTATTCTATGGGATTAAAGTCTGTAGACTAGCTAGGCCACTCCATGACCGTAATGTGTTTTATTTTGAGCCACTCCTTTGTTGCCTTGGCTGTATGTTTTGGGTCATTGTCGTACTGGAAGACACAGCCACGATCCATTTTTAATGTCCTAGCAGACAGAAGGAGGTTTTCACTCAGGATTTTATGATACATAGCTCCATCCTTTGTCCCGTTGATGTGGTGAAGTAGTCCTGAGCCCTTAGCAGAGAAACACCCCCAAAACATAATGTTTCCAACTCCATGTTTGACAGTGGAGTGCAGTTCTTTGGGTCATAGACAGTACTGTATTTCTTTTGTACCAAACACGGCGAGTTGAGTATAAGCCAAAAAGCTCAAATTTTGTCTCATTTGACCACCGTGTTTTCTCCTAATCACTCTCAGAATCATCCAAGTGTACATTGGCAAACTTAAGACGGACCTGCACATGTGTTACGGGCCGAGGTGCTGCTGTGCCTTGGTCGTCTTCTTCCTCATCTGGCCCTTCATTGCGACATTCTAGTCATCTGGCAGCTTCACACGTCTGTGGGGAGAACTTTCTATGGTTCAGGGACTAAGTTTCAAAAAGTAGCTACTAAACATGTGCAGGAAAACAATGCTGTTTCCACGCAAAGTCCAGAATAGGCCTCAATGAGCATGCTCGCCACATGGCAGCAGCTGATTGGCTGAGGTGACATAACTGCTGACATGCTATCTCCTTATTGGTAGTGGGTGACATCACCGATGATGCTCTGTAGCGCTATTGGCCGAGGTTTGGGCTGGCTATGGGCGCCGCCATCTTGTGGGTGGTGACTAAGTTATAAAAAGCCCTGGAGCATGCACGTGAGTGCTCAGTCATTTTTGTCCATGCATGTGGTAGATGCCCATGCATGTGCTCTCCTCCTGAGTACTACAGCAATAGGCATTATAGACGCAGTCCGGTCTATAGCCTGTGTGTGTCCGCTGGTTAAGTGAGTTCTACCTGCCCATTGCTCTGTGATTGCTGGTTAGGCATATACTTTCTGAGTGTAGGGCTTAGGTGTCGTTAGCACACATACTATCAGGCTAGACCGATTGAATGGCGTCTTTTCTATCCTCTTCTCTTCTGTGTCTGTTGTTTTAGAGGGCAGCCGATCTTTATCCATATAGCTATACAGTGCGGTTAGCACAGAGTGCTCCTAGGTCAGTGTGGTTACACTGAGCCAGCGTACAGGGCAGTAAGGTTAGTACTGTGCCCTGCTATCCTTTTATACACATTGTGTGTTAGGTCTAGACACACTATATATACTGTGTAAATATATATACAATAACCTCTGCGAGGAAACAGAGGCTTTGGTATTAGGATCTCCGTGATATGTAACGGTGCTCCTACACCTTCACATTATTTAGTTGTCTCTGTGAGTCAACAGAGGCTTCTTGCTCTAATGGAGCTACTCTGAAGTAAGAGTGGCAGCTCTATATGTGGTGTGACCTGTAACACTACATTACTACCCCCTCGATATTACAGCTGTTGTTCTCTGTTATCAGCCATTAGTCAGCAGCAAGATAATACCTTTGCACTTTGGACCCTGACTATCTATTTGTATTATACCATCTTTTTCCCAAATAGATAGCCCCACCGTAACAACATGTGCCTTCTTGAGTACGGTAGTGGGAATTTGCAGGCACTGCAGGACTTTAAGCCATTACGGTGTAATGTGTTACCAATGGGTTTTCTTGTGATAGTAGTCCCAGTTGCATCACTAACAAGTTCCCCACATGTAGTTTTAGGCTGATCTCTCACCTTCCTCTTGATCCTGGATACCCCATGAGGTGAGATTTTAGATGGAGCCCCAGATCGATGTCGATTGACACCTATTTTGTATTTCTTCCATTTTTTTACCGTTGCAACAGTTGTCTCCTTATCACCCAGCGTCTTACTTATGGCTTTGTAGCCCATTCCAGCCTTGTGCAGGTCTATGATCTTGTCTCTGACATCCTTAGAAAACTCTTTTGTCTTGCCCATGTAGTGGAGGTTAGAGTCTGACTGAGTCTGTGGACAGGAGCCTTTTATAAAGGTGACAATTAAGGGTACCGTCTCACTAAACGACGTACCAGCGATTCCGACCACAACATGGACTGGTCAGGATTGCTGGTGCATCGCTACATGGTCGCTGGTGAGTTGTCAATCAGGCAGATCTCACTACCAACGATGTTGTGCTTGGTAACCAAGGTAAATATCGGGTAACTAAGCAAAATGCTTTGCTTGGTTACCCAATATTTAGCCTGGTTACCAGCGTACACTGCTTAGCACTGGCTCCCTGCACTCGTAGCGAGGGTACACATCGGGTTACTAAACAAAGCGCTGCGCTTAGATACCCGATGTGTACTCTGGCTACGTATGCAGGGAGCCAGCACTGGCAGCCTGAGAGCAGCGTACACTTGTAACCAAGGTAAATATCGGGTAACCAAGCAAAGCGCTTCACTTAGTTACCCGATGTGTACCTTGGTTACCAGCGTCCGCAGCTTACAGACGCCGGCTCCCTGCTCCCTGCACATTCAGATTGTTGCTCTCTTGCTGTCAAACACAGCAATGTGTGCTTTACAGTGGGAGAGCAATGAGCAAAAAATGAACCAGCACTGTGTGTAACGATCAGCGATTTCACAGCAGTGGCCAGGTTGCTGCTTAGGGTAACACACAGCGAGATTGCTGATGAGGTCACTGGTACGTCACAAAACCTGTGACTCAGCAGCTATCTCGCTAGCGATCTCGCTATGTTAGAAGTACCCCTAGGACAGCTACAGTATCTTTAATGCAGAAAACGAGTTGATAAGGAGCGTAAGTGGACTGAAGGAGCTCTCAAGAACTCCTAATGGTTGGTAGGGGATCAAATACTTACTACTCTCTGCAAAATGCAAATACATTTATATAATTTATACAATGTGATTTTCTGGATTTTATTTTTTATATTCTGTCTCTGACTGTTAAAATTAACCTACCTTTAAAATTATAGACTGTTCATGTCTTTTTCAGTGGGCAAACTTACAAAATCAGCAAGGGATCAAATACCGTATTTTTCGCTTTATAAGACGCACCTGATTATAAGACGCACCCCCAAATTTGGTGAAGGAATAGAGAAATTTTTAATAAATGGGGTCCGTCTTATAATGCCAGTGTCCGTATAACAAATAATATAGGGTATATGTCCCTCATAGCCCCCTCATCCTAAAATTAGCCCCCTTAATTTGGATATGGCCACCTTATATTGAACACGTCCCCCAGTGATGCTACATTTCCCCTATGGCTGGCACACATCCTCTATGGCTGGCACACGGCCCCTGTGGCTGGCACACAGGCCCACTCTGGCTGGCACACAGGCCCACTGTGGCTGGCACACAGGCCCACTCTAGCAGGCAGACAGGCCCACTGTGGCAGGCAGACAGGCCCACTATGGCAGGCAGACAGGCCCACTGTGGCAGGCAGACAGGCCCACTGTGGCAGGCAGACAGGCCCACTGTGGCTGGCAGACAGGCCCACTGTGGCTGGCAGAGAGGCCCACTGTGGCAGGCAGACAGGCCCACTGGGGCAGGCAGACAGGCCCATTGGGGCAGGCAGACAGGCCCATTGGGGCAGGCAGACAGGCCCACTGTGGCTGGCAGACAGGCCCACTGTGGCTGGCAGACAGGCCCACTGTGGCTGGCAGACAGGCCCACTGTGGCAGGCAGACAGGCCCACTGGGGCAGGCAGACAGGCCCACTGTGGCTGGCAGACAGGCCCACTGTGGCTGGCAGACAGGCCCACTGTGGCTGGCAGACAGGCCCACTGTGGCTTGCAGACAGGCCCACTGTGGCTGGCAGACAAGCCCACTGGGGCAGGAAGACAGGCCCACTGGGGCAGCAGACAGGCCCACTGGGGCAGGCAGACAGGCCCATTGGGGCAGGCAGACAGGCCCATTGGGGCAGGCAGACAGGCCCATTGGGGCAGGCAGACATCACCCTCTGTTAGATATCGCCCCCATGTTGCTGCTTTTAGTAAAATAAACTCTTTCCTTACCTTCTGCAGCACTGTCTTGTCTTGTGTCTCCCTCCTCGGGGTTGAGCTCCTCCTGTCTCCTGCACTTCCTACTTCCTGGTTCTAGTGCAGGTCATGTGATCGGGACAGCAGAGAGAGATATCTCTGCGTGCCTAATCACAGCAGCAGGAGGGAGACCGGGCAGACACTGGAGGAGGTGAGTAAAGAGTTTATTATTTTACTATGGGCAGCAGCACGGGAGGCTATAGCTAACACAGGGGGAGGGGGGATCCTATGCAATCAAAGGTAAGCACATGCAGATATAATATGTGCAGCTCCCCCAGCCCATCAGCGCGATGCAGTTTCAGCACCACGCTTCTGATGGACAGCGGCTGTGCATATTATATGAGCGGGAGCAGGAGATCAAACGCTGCCGCCCCCAGCTTTTCCTGCCCCCAGCAGCCCCCAGCACCGCTCCAGAGCTGCCCGCACCTCCACTGGACGCTGTATATATATATATATATATATATATATACACCCCCCTCCTGTATATTCAGATTATAAGTCGCACCCCCTACTTTCCCCCAAAATTTGGGGGAACAAAAGTGCGTCTTATAAAGCGAAAAATACGGTAATGATTTCCTTCACTGTACCAAAAGTATATGTTTATTATTGCTATAATGGTATTGACCACAAAAAACTTTTTTCCTGATTATTTTTACCACACCACATAATGAACACTGTGAAAACAAAAACAGAAAAACAATGTCAGAATTGACAGTTGCCTTTTTTCAATTTTATTCATTTGATATTTTTTTCCTCTTGTTCAAAACAATAGATAGAAAATGAATTCTGTTATTCAAAACCATTAATCATTCCACACAAAAAAATCCCTAACATATCTGTGATGATGGAAACCTAATTACAGTTATGACTCTTTGTAAACAGGTAGGTTAAGATAAAAGCGTGAAAGTGAAAAATTGCTTAGTTGAGATGGGGTTAAAGTATTGCACACATTCTCTGTAACTGCAACTAACAGATATATGGAAGGGTTTAAGGAGCTCAGGAGAAAAATCTGTTCATATAATGGTAAATGAAAATGATTTTTTGGAATCAGGGGGTTAATGAGAAGGAGTCTTAAACTGAAACCTGTTTGCACTTCTGAAAGAGAAGAGCACTTTGAAAAATGAATTCCATCCTCATTACTTTGAAACATGAATTTAACACTCAGCTCCTTCAATCTATAGTCAGCTTGACAGTAATTGGTGGGTAATATATTTGGGCATGTAAACAGGACACAAAAGGCTCAATTACACAAAGCACTTTCTGTGTTAGAGCTTATTATAAGATGCAAAGGGAGCTCTGACAACTAAGTACAGTATCAGCAGTGAAGAAAGAATTCAGGGTCATTCAGCTATCTTCCAGCTCCTGACAATTCATGAAAACCTCTTACTTTGCATAATGTTTGGATATTTCATTTTACTTTATGCGAAACCACACATTCTATTGTCTGAATGCTGTTTTATTACTTTGCTCTGATATATACATAACTTTTTGAACAACAAAGTGTTTTGAGTTGGGAATTGAAGACATGTCAGCAGAAACGTGTGCAGGACATCTTCGATTAATTGCTTCTGGGGACTAATTTAGAGCATCTTATGAGGCATGCGTCAAACAATGTTTGGTTTTTTTTTTTTGTTAATTTGACACAGACCAAGAGAAAAAAAAACCTTCTGTATGCCAATGTATGAAATCACAGGCATACAAAGGTACAATAGGACCCTGTAAAACTCTTTGAGCCTTAACGTCACATCTCCTACACTTGCTGCTACGATATATGCTTCTGTTTTCAGTCGCCACCATAATCATTCTGTGGGCACCAGTGATGATGGAGAAGATGTTGAGACTAGTGATGACCTTGGCTATTTGTGATAACAACTGTAGGTAAAGGAGACAGCTGGGGGCTTTTTTTCATTAAAAATAGAGGTTCCCCCACAACGTTTTGTTTTTAATTCTTTAAATAAATAATAACAAAATGACATTGGCTCCTGCTCATTTTTGATAAGCAGCAAAGATAAAGCAGACAGTTGGGGACTAGTATTCTTATCCTGAGATAGTCCATTATTCTTGGGCCTTACCCAGCCTAAAAATAGCAGCCTGTAGCAGCCCCAAAATTGGCACATTCATTAGATGCACCAATTGTAACACTTTTCCCTACTCATCCCAATTGCCTTGGTTCAGTGGCAATGAGGGTAATATATGAGTTGATGTCAGCTGTGATTTGTCAAAATAATTGTTCACAGCCATGATAAACCACAGCTGACATTAACCCAATATGTTACCCCAATTGCCACTGCACCAGGTCACCAGGTATAAGCCAGGTATAGCACCACAATTGGTGAATATAATGGATGCGCCAATTATAGGGATACTGCAGGATGCTATTTTTAGGCTAGGGAGAGCCCAATAACCATGGACCTTGCCAGCCTGAGAATTCCAATCCCCATCTGTCTGCTTTATCTGCTCTGGTTATCAACAATGAGCAGAAGCCCACGTCATTTTCTTTATTATTTCTTTAAATAGTAAAAAAAAAAAACGTTTTTTGATAACTAGCCAAAATGAAGCATACAGCTGGTGGCTATATCTCCGCTGGTTATCATAAATAGGCAAGGAACTGCATGTTAAAGTGGTATAATACTCTGACAACATTGTTCCCAGAAGTGACCTGTGTTTCATTCATCCAAGCTTTTTTTCCATGCTATTCCCATTCAATTTCAGAACTTTTTCATCCATTTCAGCATTTTAACAGTCTTACCAGACATCTTGGGAGAGTTCATATTTGAGACAAATAACCCGAACCCAAATAATTTAGTATTCACCCATCACTAGTTGGGACCTGAAGCTCTGCATGGTATAGGCTCAGTTGAGTCACCAAGACTTGAGAGGCTGGGATTTGCATTTTTGTCCTGCCTTTTACTATGGGTGTATACTGTACAGATATTGCAGTGGTTCCCAAACTCCAATCCTCACAGCCCCCAACAGGTCAAGTTTTCAGAATTTTCTTAGTAGTGCTCAGGTGATGCCTTGATAATGATTTCATTACCTGTTCAATGCCAGGGAAATCTTGAAAACATGGCCTGTTGGAGGCCATGAGGACTGGTGTTAAGAAAAACTGTGCTAAGGTAATTAGCTCCCTGCTTAGCTCCCTGCTTTATCCATTGGGACAGCACAACACCAAACTAAAGGAAAGGTTCTCACCATCCATTATATTGGTACAGCCTGGCTTAGAGTGTCTACTCCAGTAGAGCTTCTAATTCAGCCAGATCAGATCTCACACTTTGCACTGACAGGGACAATCACCCCGAAACACCATGTCTGCAAATTGAGGTTCTGATCTGGCATAAATCCTAGGTCTTATGAAAAGGCTCGTTGGAGAGTCACTTTGGACTTTTAGGATTGCTACATCTAATAGGTGGCGCTAGAGTTTGTCTCCTTCCTTCCTGAAGAGACAATTTGAATATTTCCCTGAGGAGCATTGCAGCTATAAGACTCCTTACCACTGACAGCCAGATTGGTTTGTCAGTCTCAGCAGGGAGAAACGTTTTCCCCTGAGGCCCTAGTGGATGTTGAATTGATGCCTCATAGGTTTGTGCAGTGCTATTACAAAATACATTGACTCTTACAGATCTTTGTCTGTACTTTTTACAAAAAGTTTAATCTGCCAAAATAAATTATTTGGGTAATTGTGAATTGTTGCCACGTATGTAGGCCTTCAAGGATGGCTATCATGTTCTAGAAGATGACAAATATAAAGATATTATTTTCACAGACGACAAATGTCTGACATTTTCAGAATCATCCAAAAGACTCAGTTATAGGGAAGATAGATGGGCTTTGTTCTTTTCAAGATATGATTTTGTTGCAAGATTCAGCCATGGTAATAAAAACATAAAAGCCGACACACGTTTCCAAAGTTTCTGTCCATATCAGTCTGAGGACTCAGAATAATATTATCTTGCTGATGGCATGGCAGTATCCTCTGTTTCTTTAGATCTGACTAAAAAATAGAGATGAGCGAACCGGTCGCGGTTCGTCTCGAGTTCGGTTCGCCGAATGGAGGTCTCGTTCGAGTTCAGTTCGTCGAATGTTCGACGAACCGAACTCGAACCACATAGGAAACAATGGGAGGCAATCACAAACACATAAAAACACCTAGAAAACACCCCCAAAGGTGTCTAAAAGGTGACAAACAACTCACAACACAACACAAACACATGGGAAAGTGACAAGGACATATACTCCTGCGAAAACAAAAGAGCTGGACAAGGAAGAAGAGGAGGATACACAGATATAGGCATGGCACGCCCTTCTAAAATCATGTAAAACACCGCAAGCTGACTCCAAGCGGAGTCTCCCTTTTTTCCAAATATTGGGCCACACACACACCCACCCCTTCAGTGGCAGCACTTGTGCCCCAGTTGTACACTTCACAGCTAGATTTGCATCAAGCACATTCAAAAATACACCCTACTTAACCGTCCCCAGGATAACACCGGGGTAGGTAGAAAAGTCTTTGCTGAACCATGACTTGTTCCTCTTGGCTCCTTTTAAAAAAACACAGCAAGCAAGGGTTACTCCAAGCGGAGTCTCCCTTTTTTCCAAAAATTGGGCCACACACACACCCAACCCTTCAGTGGCAGCACTTGTGCCCCAGTTGTACACTTCACAGCTAGATTTGCATCAAGCACATTCAAAAATACGCCATACTTAACCGTCCCCAGGATGACCCCGGGGTAGGTAGCAAAGTCTTTCCTGATCCCAGCTCTGTGCATCTTGGATCATTTTTAAAAACAATGTAAGCAAGGGTTACTCCAAGCGGAGTCTCCTTTTTTTTCCAAAAAATTGGGCCACACAGACACTCACCCCTTCAGTGGCAGCACTTGTGCCCCAGTTGTACACTTCACAGCTAGATTTGCATCAAGCACATTCAAAAATACGCCATACTTAACCGTCCCCAGGATAACACCGGGGTAGGTAGAAAAGTCTTTGCTGAACCATGACTTGTTCCTCTTGGCTCCTTTTAAAAAAACACAGCAAGCAAGGGTTACTCCAAGCGGAGTCTCCCTTTTTTCCAAAAATTGGGCCACACACACACCCACCCCTTCAGTGGCAGCACTTGTGCCCCAGTTGTACACTTCACAGCTAGATTTGCATCAAGCACATTCAAAAATACACCCTACTTAACCATCCCCAGGATAACACCGGGGTAGGTAGAAAAGTCTTTGCTGAACCATGACTTGTTCCTCTTGGCTCCTTTTAAAAAAACACAGCAAGCAAGGGTTACTCCAAGCGGAGTCTCCCTTTTTTCCAAAAATTGGGCCACACACACACCCACCCCTTCAGTGGCAGCACTTGTGCCCCAGTTGTACACTTCACAGCTAGATTTGCATCAAGCACATTCAAAAATACGCCATACTTAACCGTCCCCAGGATGACCCCGGGGTAGGTAGCAAAGTCTTTCCTGATCCCAGCTCTGTGCATCTTGGATCATTTTTAAAAACAATGTAAGCAAGGGTTACTCCAAGCGGAGTCTCCTTTTTTTTCCAAAAAATTGGGCCACACAGACACTCACCCCTTCAGTGGCAGCACTTGTGCCCCAGTTGTACACTTCACAGCTAGATTTGCATCAAGCACATTCAAAAATACGCCATACTTAACCATCCCCAGGATGACACCGGGGTAGGTAGCAAAGTCTTTGCTGAACCATGTCTTGTTCATCTTGGATCATTTTTAAAAACAATGTAAGCAAGGGTTACTCCAAGAGGAGTCTCCCTTTTTTTCCAAAAATTGGGCCACACAGACACTAACCCCTTCAGTGGCAGCACTTGTGCCCTAGTTGTACACTTCACAGGTAGATTTGCATCAAGCACAATCAAAAATACGCCATACTTAACCGTCCCCAGGATGACACCGGGGTAGGTAGCAAAGTTTTTCCTGATCCCAGCTCTAAGGATAAACTGTGGAAAAGAGAAGCGCAAATAGGGTCTTACCCCGGTAGCAACAGGGGAGAGAGAGAGATAAATGGTACTACTCACCTATAGGGGTTGTGACAGTCACAACTCCTATAACAGCATGTATGTAGATAACTCCAAGCCCCGGCAGCGGTCCCTCGGTAGACAGATAACAGAGAGTAGTAGATTGAGCGTTTTCAAGCCGCGCCAATGACCAGCCGATATTAAGGTGGTAGATTAATGTTGCTTTTTATTCCATATACAGGTCAACGCGTTTCAGAAGGCACCCCTTCCTTCTTCAGGACCAACTGGCAAGAAAACATCAAATCTGCTGTACAGGGAATCCTTACAGCACTATATACCCCACTGATGACGTCATGATCCACCCACTTTTAGAAAAAATCGGCGGGAATCTATACATTTCAACATCTAATGACGCAGTATGTTGTAATCATCAAGTTTCACGGATAAAACACTTATAACCATTTCTTTCTTATCCCAAAGAATGGAAGGTGAACATTAAAAAATGAAAAAATAAAAATTAAAATCGTGCAATCTATGTGTAAGAAGACCCTCTTTTTTTATTTTATTTGTCTATGTCAAGAAAAATATATATATATATCTATATACATATATGTAAAGTGAGTGCGTGTAATGTGTCACAACCTTGTCTAGAACACCATATAGTCCTATTGACATTGGATCAAGGTTGTCAGGTAATTATCCCATATGTGGCAGGAGCCACAGAGGGGTTGTTATTGATTGTGTAAAAATACAGAGGGATATATAAGGGTGAACATTGTGGAATGAATCAAAGAGAAAAGGGACGTAGAATCAAGGATCAAAGATCCGTCCCAGAAAGGATGAAGAAAGCACCAAGAGAAGGAAAAACATGTGTTGTATCCTATCCAAAAAATGGCATTTTTTGGAAGGATTTTCCTTAAGGGAAACCCGAACCATACCGTGAGTGAGAATTATATAAAGGTGCAACGCCTCTGTATATGAACCCGGAGCGCTATCTCCTCTAGAAGAGTTAGACTAGAGAAAAAACGAAAACCGGTTGTGGGTATAATCAGGGCAGTTATTTCACTGGGAACATAGCTACCCACCACTAAATGAACGTGTGGGTGCAATTGAGTGAACACACTCTTAGGTATCGTGAAAGTTTATACCAGGTCAAGAGCGTGGGAAAAAATCAACCGCGCATGCCCCGACTCAGATATGTAGCAAGTGTAGAGATAGAACACATTGGAGGGGTGAGGAAAGTTCAACAGCGTGGGAAAAATACCCAGTGCGCATGTCTGCGATCCGTATCTCAGAGGAAAGTATTAGTAATACATCTATTGTGATTTATGTTGTGTGACAGAATCAACATTTGCACAGAAAAATGCATCTGATCCCAGCTCTGTGCATTTTGGATCATTTTTAAAAACAATGTAAGCAAGGGTTACTCCAAGCGGAGTCTACCTTTTTTCCAAAAATTGGGCCACACACACACCCACCCATTCAGTGGCAGCACTTGTGCCCCAGTTTTACACTTCACAGCTAGATTTGCATCAAGCACATTCAAAAATACGCCATACTTAACCGTCCCCAGGATGACCCCGGGGTAGGTAGCAAAGTCTTTCCTGATCCCAGCTCTGTGCATCTTAAATCATTTTTAAAAACAATGTAAGCAAGGGTTACTCCAAGCGGAGTCTCCCTTTTTTCCAAAAATTGGGCCACACACACACCCACCCATTCAGTGGCAGCACTTGTGCCCCAGTTGTACACTTCACAGCTAGATTTGCATCAAGCACAATCAAAAATACGCCATACTTAACCGTCCCCAGGATGACACTGGGGTAGGTAGCAAAGTCTTTGCTGAACCATGACATGTTCATCTTGGCTCCTTTTAAAAAACACAGCAAGCAAGGGTTACTCCAAGCGTAGTCTCCTTTTTTTCCAAAAATTGGGCCACACAGACACCCCATCAGTGGCAGCACTTGTGCCCTAGTTGTACACTTCACAGGTACATTTGCATCAAGCACATTCAAAATACACAAGCATTTACTCTCCCCAGGATGACACAGGGGTAGTAAATTTCTTGTGGATCCATGACTTGTTCATTTTGATGAACGTTAGTCTGTCCACATTGTCACTGGACAGACGCGTGTGCTTATCTGTCAGCACACACCCAGCAGCACTGAAGACACGTTCAGAGACAACGCTGGCAGCTGGACACGACAAAATCTCCAAGGTGTAAGTGGAGAGCTCTGGCCATTTTTCAAGATTTGAAGCCCAAAATGAGCAAGGCTCCATTTGCAAAGTCATGGCATCAATGTTCATATGGAGATACTCCTGTATCATCCTCTCCAGCCGTTTACTATGTGTCAGACTTGTTGTCTCTGGTGGCCTTGCAAAGGAGGGTCTAAAAAAATTCTGAAAAGATTCAATAAAATTGCAGTTACCAGCACCAGATACGGTGCTACTGGTACGGGTAGACTGTTGAAGATGACGAGACCGTCCCATGTTTGTCAAGTTACAACTGGGAGATTCCCTCCCTGCACCTGCACGGTTGTTTGGTGAAAAAGCCGAGCTAAGATCAAGTAAGAGCTTCTGTTGATACTCCTGCATACGTGCGTCCCTTTCTATGGCTGGAATTATGTCACAAAAATTGGACTTGTACCGGGGATCTAATAGTGTGGCAAGCCAGTAGTCATCATCACTTCTAATTTTGACAATACGAGGGTCATGTTGGAGGTAGTGCAGCAAGAAGGCACTCATGTGTCTTGCGCAGCCATGCGGACCAAGTCCACACTGTGTTTGTGGCATAGAGGTGCTAACCGTTCTTTCTTCCGCTGACATCTCCCCCCAAACTCTTTCAACTGAAATTTGACCAAGGTCTCCCTCTTCTGCTGAGTCTTCCATGTCCATGGACAGTTCGTCCTCCATTTCTTCATGTTCTCCTGCACCTTCCTCAACATTTCGCCTGCTACCATGCGCCCTTGTTGATCCCTGTCCCCCATGGTCCCATGCCTGCCGCGTTGGTGATGATGAACGTCTGGACCTTGGTGATGTTGTTGTGTCTTGCGCATATGAATCCTCCTGTAGTTCCTCCCCTTCCTGTTGTCCCACCCCCTGACTCCGAATAGTGTTTAGCGTGTGCTCCAGCATGTAAATGACTGGAATTGTCATGCTGATAATGGCATTGTCAGCGCTAAACATATTCATCGCCATCTCGAAACTGTGCAGAAGGGTGCATAGGTCCTTGATCTGAGACCACTCCATCAAAATGATCTTCCCCACCTCTGCATCTCGTTGGCCCAGGCTATACGTCATGACGTATTGCACCAGGGCTCGGCGGTGCTGCCGCAGTCGCTGTAACATGTGGAGAGTCGAATTCCAGCGTGTCGCCACATCGCATTTCAGGCGATGAACCGGCATGCCGAAAGACTTCTGGAGCGATGCAAGTCGCTCAGCTGTGGCGGTTGAACGGCGGAAGTGAGCAGACAGTTTTCGTGTCCTGGTCAGAAGGCCATCTAGGCCAGGATAGTGTGTTAAAAATTGCTGGACAACAAGGTTCAACACGTGAGCCATACAAGGTACGTGTGTCACCTTGCCCAGGCGAAGGGCCGCACCCAGGTTTGCAGCATTGTCGCACACGGCTTTACCAGGCTGCAGGTTGAGTGGAGACAACCATTTATTAAACTCAGTCTCCAGAGCTGCCCACAACTCATCCGCTGTGTGACTCCTATTTCCAAGACATGTCAAGCTAAAGACCGCCTGATGCCGTTGCGCTCTTCTGCAAGCATAGTAATGAGGGGTGCGTGATTCCTTCTGCGCAGTGAGTACGCTGGTGGCCTGACCAGGCAGGCTTGGGGCGGAGGTGGAGGACCCAGAGGAGGTGGAGGAGGCAGAAGCAGTGGCGGAACTTGGACAGACAGAGGCTTGACACACAAGTCGTGGGGATGGCAAGACTTGTGCAGCAGACCCTTCACCATCTATCACCATATTACCCAGTGCCCAGTCAGCGACATGTAACGTCCCTGTCCATACTTACTGGTCCAAGTATCGGTGGTGCAATGCACCTGTTCACACACAGAGTTTATCAAGGAAGCGGTGATGTAGTGTGCGACATGCTGGTGTATCGCGGGCACACCTTTCTTAGAGAAGTAGTGGCGACTTGGCATCTGGTACTGGGGCACAGAGACAGACATAAGGTCTCTAAAATCCTGTGTGTCCACCAGGCGGAAAGGCAGCATTTCGGTAGCCAAGAGCTTACAGAGGGATAAAGTCAACCTCTTAGCTTTGTCATGGGTCGCAGGAAATGGCCTTTTATTTGTCCACATCTGAGGGACAGAGATCTGGCTGCTGTGTGTAGATGGTGTTGAGTAGGGTGTCCCTGGAAAAATGCAGGTTTGTGAGGAAAGTGCAGGCGGAGACATGATGTTGCCTTCAGCCAACGTTGGTGCTATCGATGTCTGAGAGAGCTGTACAAACGCACTTGTTTCCCCTTCCAAACCAACTGACGACCTACCAAGCAAACTGCCTGTTGCGGTTACAGTGGTGGAAGTTGTGCATGGAAAACCAGGTGTGACAGCTGTCCCCACAGTCCTAGAAGATGAAGAGCGTGCGGATGCACTGGAAGGGGCAGGCGGTGGATGGTTCGCTCCGCTAGGCCGCAATGCAGCACGGTGAGCTTCCCACTGGGACATATGATATTTATTCATGTGACGATTCATGGAAGAATTTGTCAAACTGCTGAGGTTTTGCCCTCTACTAACAGAATCACGACAAATTTTACAAATCACATAATTTGGGCGATCTTTTGCTATGTCAAAAAAAGACAAGGCTAGGCAAGGCTTAGAGGGCATGCGACCTGCTGATCCACCCCGACTAGTACTCCGAGGCACAGTGGTGGCTGAGGATGCAGTTGTAGACGTGCTACCAGTACTCCGACTCTGTCCAGGAAGGCGCAAGGTAACTTCGTCGTCGGTTGCATCCTCCTCCACCGTCTCTGTTGACCTCCTCGAGTGCCTGACTGTGGGTTGACAGTAGGTGGGATCTAGAACTTCCTCATCAATTGTTGTGTTTGCACTCCCCTCACCATCAGACCGAGCCTCTTCTTGCCCTGACCGAATATTTAAGTTGTCATCCCAATCTGGTATCTGCGTCTCATCGTCATCAGTATGTTCCCCATTGTCTGTAACAACAGGTGTTACAGTTTGTGAAAAAGGGTCAACATTATGCTCAGAAACTTGGTCCTCATGACCTGAATCAGAGTCACAAAGGTTCTGGGCATCACTGCAGACCATTTCCTGGTCTGTACTTACTGTAGCTTGGGAGCAGACCTCTGATTCCCAGGCTATAGTGTGACTGAACAGCTCTGCAGACTCAGCCATCTCAGTTCCACCATACAGTGCAGGGCGGATGGAGACTTCAGAGCTGGGAGAAAGCAAGTTTGATTGGGATGACAACTCAGAGGACTGGTGTTTTTTGGATGCGGTAGTTAAGGTGGCAGAGAGGGCACTTGTTGGACCACTTGAGATCCATTCAAGCATTTTCCTTTTTTGGCCATCATCTACCTTTGTTCCAGTTGTTCGTGTCCGTAAAAAAGGGAGCACATCGGATTGTCCACGGTAAGTAGTAGACATCTTACTTTTGCTGGAAGATGGTCTATCTTCAGCAGATGTTAATGGAGCTTTGTCACCTTCCCCACGGACAAACGTTTTTTTTCCTTTTCCAACACGCCTCTTCCCCTTTCCACCAGCATCTGTCATTTTGCCACTCATTTTGATTGCGACAAGATTGTGCACTTAAAATGTGGTAGTAAAAATTCAGAGGTGGTGTAGATTGCAGCGGTGGTCTATCTTTATTAACAGCAGAATAAACAACAATAACTATCCCTGACAATGCAACTATGGCCCTTAAACTGGCAGCATAGTTTGCTACTATAATGGCTTAGTAACAATGAGTTTGAGTGTGCAATGCAGAGGTGATGCACATAGATTTGCACCAGTGGGACACTAATGGAAGTCCAACAGCCACTTTTAGGATGCCACTAAGTTTACTCAGTGTTTGCTAGTATAATGGTTTAGTAACAATGAGTTTGAATGTGCAATGCAGAGGTGATGCACATAGATTTGCACCAGTGGGACACTAATAGAAGTCCAACAGCCACTTTTAGGATGCCACTAAGTTTACTCAGTGTTTGCTAGTATAATGGCTTAGTAACAATGAGTTTGAGTGTGCAATGCAGAGGTGATGCACATAGATTTGCACCAGTGGGACACTAATGGAAGTCCAACAGCCACCTTTAGGATGCCACTAAGTTTACTCAGTGTTTGCTAGTATAATGGCTTAGTAACAATGAGTTTGAGTGTGCAATGCAGAGGTGCTGCACATAGATTTGCCCCAGTGGGACACTAATGGAAGTCCAACAGCCACTTTTAGGATGCCACTAAGTTTACTCATTGTTTGCTAGTATAATGGCTTAGTAACAATGAGTTTGAGTGTGCAATGCAGGGGTGCTGCACATAGATTTGCACTAGTGGGACACTAATGGAAGTCCAACAACCACTTTTAGGATGCCACTAAGTTTACTCAGTGTTTGCTAGTATAATGGCTTAGAAACAATGAGCTTGAGTGTGCAAAGGGCAGGAGGGTACAGTGGCAGGGTTGTGGGTCTCTGGGTAGAGGAAAGGAAGCCTCCCTTTCTATCCCTCCTAATGGGGAAATGCAGCGAGGAAATCCTTGACCTTAGCTACACAGACGCTGTCATCTTGTGTAGCTGTTAAAATCTGTTTTCACGGACCTGACTGTCACATATGGCTCTGACACTGCCGGTATTAGCCCTTAAAAGGACTAATAGAAACTTCTATCCCTATTCTGTATAGCGCTGTGTATAGAGCGTACACAGCAGTATCGGAGACAGGAGCTACGCCAGCGGTGACTGACACCAAGATGCAGAAGGCAGATAATGGCGTGCTGGAAGAAAATGTCCGTTTTTTTAATGCATGGACATGTGACATGGACATCCTATCACACATGCCGTTGCTTCTCTGGCTAAAAGTCCGCTTAGCTGTGTGTGTGTCTGGGATTGGCCGACATGCTGGCCCGCCCCACTACACGCGCGCGCTTAGGGAAGGAAGACAAGGAAAAAATAGGCAGTGCATGTCACATTGTCTTTGCTCTATAAGATCTGGCCATTTTCCCCGTCGCCGCCATTAGCTCTCTGCCGCAGGTGGGTGACAGTCATTGCTCCCGCTCCCGCTGCTGTGTGCGCTATAGTCATACAGTGCAATCAACACAGCGCTTTAGGGATTAGGGACTACTGGTTATTTCAGCCCTTTAAAGGGCTGATTTGCAGGCGTTCATAGCCATAGCTGCTAGGCAGGTCCATGCCAACGCTGTCAAGGGCTTTAGAAAAGAGCGTCTGGCTACCTCAGCTCAGGCAATTCCTTGCTGCATTTTTTCATTAGCAGGAATAGAAAGTGAGGCTTCCTTTGCTGTCCTGCTACCTACAGCACCCGTGCATTCTACCCACCTGCCCATTTTTGCCACGCTATTTTATTTCCCCAAAGAGCTGACACTTTTTGTGGCATCCTAATAGTGTCTAGAAGACTAAGTTAGTGTTCCTTTGCTGTCCACTGACCCCCAGCACCCGTGCATTCTACCCACCTGCCCATTTTTGCCAAGCTATTTTATTTCCCCAAAGAGCTGACACTTTTTGTGGCATCCTAAAAGTGTCTGGAATACTAAGTTAGTGTTCTTTTGCTGTCCACTGACCCCCAGCACCCGTGCATTCTACCCACCTGCCAATTTTTGCCACGCTAATTTATTTCTCCAAAGAGCTGACACTTTTTGTGGCATCCTAAAAGTGTCTGGAATACTAAGTTAGTGTTCCTTTGCTGTCCTGCTACCTACAGTACCCATGCATTCTACCCAACTGCCCATTTTTGCTATGTTAATTTATTTCCCCAAAGAGCTGACACTTTTTGTGGCATGCTAAAAGTTTCTGGAATATTAAGTTAGTGTTCCTTTGCTGTCCACTGACCCCCAGCACCCATGCATTCTACCCACCTGCCAATTTTTGCCACGCTAATTTATTTCCCCAAAGAGCTGACATTTTTTGTGGCATCCTAAAAGTGTCTGGAATACTAAGTTAGTGTTCCTTTGCTGTCCACTGACCCACACCACCCGTGCATTCTACCCACCTGCACATTTTTGCCACACTAATTTATTTCCCCAAAGAGCTAACACTTTTTGTTGCATCCTAAAAGTGTCTGGAAGACTAAGTTAGTGTTCCTTTGCTGTCCACTGACCCACAGCACCCGTGCATTCTACCCACCTGCTTATTTTTGCCACGCTATTTTATTTCCTCAAAGAGCTGACACTTTTTGTGGCATGCTAAAAGTATCTGGAATACTAAGTTAGTGTTCCTTTGCTGTCCTGCTACCTACAGCACCCATGCATTTTACCCAACTGCCCATTTTTGCCACGCTAATTTATTTCCCCAAAGAGCTGACACTTTTTGTGGCATCCTAAAAGTGTCTGGAATACTAAGTTAGTGTTCCTTTGCTGTCCACTGACCCACACCACTCGTGCATTCTACCCACCTGCACATTTTTGCCACACTAATTTATTTCCCCAAAGAGCTGACACTTTTTGTGGCATCCTAAAAGTGTCTGGAAGACTAGGTTAGTGTTCATTTGCTGTCCACTGACCCACAGCACCCGTGCATTCTACCCACCTGCTTATTTTTGCCACGCTATTTTATTTCCTCAAAGAGCTGACACTTTTTGTGGCATGCTAAAAGTGTCTGGATTACTAAGTTAGTGTTCCTTTGCTGTCCTGCTACCTACAGCACCCATGCATTCTACCCAACTGCCCATTTTTGCCACGCTAATTTATTTTCCCAAAGAGCTGACACTTTTTGTGGCATCCTAAAAGTGTCTGGAATACTAAGTTAGTGTTCCTTTGCTGTCCTGCTACCTACAGCACCCGTGCATTCTACCCACCTGCCTATTTTTGCCACGCTATGTTATTTCCCTAAAGAGCAGACACTTTTTGTGGCATCCTAAAAGTGTCTGGAATACAGAGTTAGGCGGGCTTTGCACGCTGCGACATCGGTAACAATGTGTTACCGATGCTGCAGCGATAGTCCCGCCCCCGTCGCACGTGCAATATCTAGTGAAAGCTGCCGTAGCGATTATTATCGCTACGGCAGTTTTTTTTTTTTAAACTTTGAATTTTTATTGAGATTTTCAATTTACGTTTTTCATACATAAAATAAAACATAAAATTCACAATTCTTATCGAACCTAGACAAACAATGACAGGACAGGTGAGGAGGGTTAGGAGGGGAGAGGAGAAATAGGAGGGAAGAGGGAAGGGTTTCAAGAGTCCATGCTCCTTCCATAGGACCCATAGGCCTCAGTCTCACAGATCCTCCTGTCCCGCAAAGTAGTCCCATGGTGCCCACACGGCCTGGAAGCGGTCAACTGTGTCATGCAATAGTGCCGTGAGATGTTCCATGCGTCTAACGTCCAGTAATCTATACTTGAGGCTCTGGAGTGAGGGTGTCCCTGGCTGCCTCCAATTCTTTGCAATTAAGCATCTGGCCGCCGTAAGGATGTGGGACAAAAGCTTAGAGGCCGTTTTTCCCAATCCCCCATTCCCAAGACCCAGAACATAGATCAGGGGATCAAGATCAACCTCTATATATAGTACTTTATGGATCAACCCTCTAACCCGCTCCCAGAAGGGGACTATCCCTGGACAGGACCAGAATATGTGCAGAATGGTGCCCCTGCCTCCCCCGCATCTCCAGCAACAAGCCGGTATGGAGGGGTGTATGCCATGAAGGAAATCTGGAGTGTGGTACCAAAATAGCAAAATTTTATAGATATTTTCCTTATATAGTGTGCATATTGACGTCTTGGCGGCGTTTCCCCAGATTGCTGCCCATTCCTGAGGAAGTATCCGCCTTCCCAATAGAGACTCCCATTTCCGCATGTATGGAAAAGACCCCTCGGGCCCCTCCCGTGAATCAGAAAGCAAAATGTAAATTTCCGAAATCAGCCCCTTAGTATCAGTGCCCCTTCTGCAAATTTTCTCAAAATCTGTGGGAATCGAGGCCCCTGCCCTGCCAAACAAGGAGCCAGCCAAGTCTCTGATCTGCAGATATTGGAAAAACTCTCGATTAGAGAGAGAGAATTTATCTCTAAGGTACTCAAAGGAATGGATCTGCATTGTACTTCCATCTATAATGTCTGCAAATCTGAATAGACCTGCCTTGAGCCAGGGGTGCACCATGTCCGACTCCAGACTGCTTGGGAGCAAGGGTTGGTATATGAAGGACACCAGAGGGGAGCAGGGGGATGCCAAAGGAAATCTTCTAATGCAAAATGCCCAGAGGTCCCTAGTGAACTGCATCGGTCCAAGAAGAGGGGGGGGCGAATCACACTGGGCCGGGGGCCACAGGAGCGCGTTTGGATGTATAGGCGCCAGCCAAAGTTTTTCAATCTCAGTCCACCTGTTGTATGCCCAAAGGGACACCCAACAGGGGATCCTCCTAAGATGGGCCGCCCAATAGTATTTTAGGATGTCCGGGACAGAAAGCCCCCCCCTGTTTCTCCGAGCCATCAACACCTCCCTGGCCACCCTATGACGTTTGTTACACCAAATAAATCTAAGGATAGCCGCCTGAAGGGACTTCAGCTCCTTTATTGGTACCTTAACTGGGAGGGTTTCAAAGAAATATAATAATTTTGGGAGCAAGCTCATTTTAACCGCCGCAATGCGCCCCATCCACGAAAGAGGGAGGGGCAACCACTTGCTCAAAAGAGTTCTCAGCTCTCGGAAAAGGGGGGGGAAGTTAAGGTTATAGAGGGAATCATAAGTAGATGTGAGGTTAACCCCCAGGTACTTGACCGCATCTGTCTTCCAACGAAACTTAAAATTCAAACGCAGGTAATCCAGGGCCACCGGGTCGAGATTCAAGGGCATTGCCTCCGTTTTGCTAGAGTTGATCTTATACCCCGAAAGGCTCCCGTACCTACCCAAGGTGCACATTAAAATTGGAAGGGACACATGGATGTTAGTAAGTGTAATGAGCACATCGTCGGCAAAAAGTGAGATTTTAAACGGTTTATTCCTGACCAGGACCCCCGAGATGTCTGGGTTGCTCCTGACCGAGGCCGCGAGGGGCTCTATGCATAGTGCAAAAAGGAGGGGGGACAGGGGGCACCCCTGCCTGGTGCCATTGGAGATGAGAAAAGGCCTAGAGATGTGGAGGGGGAGTTTGATAGAGGCCGTAGGAGCGCTATACAGGGACTTCAAGGCCCGCATAAAGCCACCCGAGATCCCAAAGACCTCCATTGTCTTGAAGAGAAAAGGCCACGCAAGGCGGTCAAAAGCCTTCTCTGCATCTAGACTCAACACCAACGCCTGTTGCTTCGTCCGATTTGCCACATCCACCAGGTCTATGACCTTCCTGGTGTTGTCCCCCCCCTGACGGCAAGGGACAAAACCCACCTGGTCTTTATACACGAGTTGGGGCAACCATCGATTAAGCCTGGCCGCCAAGAGCTTGGTGAACATCTTCAAATCGGAGTTCAAAAGGGCTATTGGTCTATAATTAGCACAGTCCAATGGGTCCCTGGGTGGCTTGGGCAGGAGGATTAAATGGGAGTGTAGCATGGATGGAGGGATAGGGTCACCGTGAAGGAAAGAGTTAAACAAGGCGGCCATGTGTGGGAGGAGCTCCGCCGCAAACACCTTGTAATAAAAATAAGTAAAGCCGTCCGGGCCCGGTGACTTCCCGCCAGGCAGGGCTTCCAGAACTTGCTCCAGTTCCTCTGTAGTAATCTCTTCATTCAAAGCCGCGGCTGCTCCGCAAGGCAGTGAAGGGAGCTCAAGGGCCGAAAAATAGTCCCCAAGTGCCCCAGCCCCGCGCGAAGCCATGCCCGGGGGAACCGGAAGGTTATAAAGCTTGTTGTAGTAATTGAAAAAAATGTCAGCTATTGAAGCGGGGTGATAGTGGATAGTGCCCTTTTCGTCGCGCAGAGCCTGAGGGCATGAGGATGTAGCGCGCTCCTTAAGCTGCCTGGCGAGTAAGGTATGAGCCTTATTACTCCTTTCATAGTATCTTTGTTTGGAAAAGGTTAGCAATTTTTCTGCTCTGCCAATTGCCAAGTCTCTCAACTTTTCCCTAAGGCTGATGACTCTCCTAAGAATAGTCAGTGATGGGGCAGCCGCCAGTCTCCCCTCCTGTAGCTTAAGATGGGCCGTTATAGAGTCCCGCTGGCTTGTGGCATTCTTTTTAGCCCTGGCGCCCTCTCTAATGCATAGTCCCCTCATCACTGCCTTGTGAGCTTCCCAGAGTGTTGCCGGCGACGTGACCGTGCCCGTGTTCAACTGAAAGAATTCGACCAGTTGCTTATTTAAAAAGGCCCTAGTGTCGGGATTTTTGATCAGAGATTCATTAAGGCGCCAATGCTGAGGCCTAGGTCGAGGACCATCTTTCTTGAAGTCCATTATGAGTGGGGAATGGTCTGACCACGTAATGGATCCCATTTCCACCCTCTCAAGACGCCCCAGCAGCTGTGAGTCAATGAAAAAATAGTCTATTCTGGTGTGCGTCTGATGCGGATGCGAGTAGAAGGAAAAGGCCTTCTCTCCCGGGTGGTCCACCCTCCAAGCGTCGTATAAAGCCCCTGATCTAATGAGCCTACGAAAGTCCCGGGACAAATTTTTCAAAGCACCCGATGGAGGGTGTCCACCCACAGAGAGTCTGTCGGCCACCTCCGAAAAAGGGATGTTAAAGTCTCCCCCCAACACCGTAGAGGCCGGTGCCAGTCCGCCTATCAGATCGAGTATTTTCTTAAGAAAGCGTATCTGCCCTTCATTAGGTGCATAAATGTTGGCCATTATGTGCGGGGATCCCCCCAGTTGGCCCTCCAGAATCACATATCTACCCTCTGGATCACAGTGAGAACCCGTAATTTGTAGAGGACAACTGGAGGATATTAAAATAGCAACTCCCCCCCTCTTGGAGCCCGAGTAAGCCGAGTAATGGATGGGAAAGCGGTGGGACGCAAATTTGAAAGTGTTTGATTCCACAAAATGTGTTTCTTGGATAAAGGCTATGTCTGCACCTGATGTTTTCAGTTCCTGTAGCAGCAATTTCCTCTTACGGGGTGAATTCAGACCTTTTACGTTAAGAGAGATAATGCGGGTCATATCTAAAACTTAGAAGTAAGAAAAAGCTAATGGCACACCTATACCGTCGGGGGCATGACTTCCCCTGTGAAGCCGGCCAGAGGAGATGGTCCATACGACAAAGGGCCGCAGCTCCCAGGGACTCTAGAAGGGGTGGTACCTGAAAGGACACATAAGGAAAAAACATCGGGGAGGGGGGAAGACAAGGACAAACATAGAAATGAACATGAATTAAGAACATTAACCAAAATGCATAAACCTTAGGCATAGATTCCCGGGGGGTCAACCCGGAAGGGAGAGACCTAGAGGGAGGTTCCCCAACCCGTCTGAGCTAAGAGAGCCACCCACCTCACTCCCCAGTAGCCCTCCCACGGGGGTCAGTCCAGTGGGCACGGGCCCGTGCCAAAAGGAAACAAGGGAAAAAAAAAACAAAACAAAAAACCTCAACCACTAACTCCAAGTAAGGGGACCGGGCTCCCGCCAACCCCCCTACCACCCACGGCATCATTGTGGCTACAGCCCCCCCCTTATGCAGCTCAACAGACCCAGAGGTCCGCAGATGACACAATGGACAGTCAGAGGCTTGCTGTAGAGAGAGTCACAGTATCACAAAGCATGCTCAGCCACTGGAACTCAGAGGGTATAAGAAATAGGCACCAACCAGGTTAAGAAGTGTCCTCAACGGTGAGCCGGGGAGGGGGGCGACCCGCGGCCCCTACCTCCTCTCCCCCCCAAAGCCCCACGCCCTCCACCCCTCACCTTGGACCACACGGGAGGGGGCGGCCCTTCCAACCTTTGCAAGTCCCAATCTGGGATACAGACCGCTGGAATGTCCAGTGCTTCACAGAACAGAGTGGTATCTGCTGGAGTGCGAAGGGTCGCCGATTTACCCCCTCTGCGCGCTGTTAGTGCAAATGGGTAACCCCAGCGGTATGGAACCTGGTGCTCCTTCAGGCTCGTGAGGAGGGGTTTGAGGTGCCGCCTTTTCTGGAGTGTGAGAAAGATCCGGGAAAAGCTGGATTTCCTTGCCATTGAACACAGGTGCCGTGCGCCTCATTCTAGCCTTAGCCATGATCAGTTCTTTGGTGGAGAAGTCGTGAATGCAACAAATGATGTCCCGGGGTTGGGTGGATAAATTCTTCGGCTGTAAAGCCCTGTGTGCCCTGTCCAGCTTGATGATGTTAGAAGGGGGAGCGTCCAACACTTCATTAAAGATGGATTGTAGTATGGAGTTTGTGTCCTCGGGCCCATCTGACTCTGGGACCCCCCTCACACGGACATTGCAACGGCGTCCTCTGTTGTCGAGATCCTCTATGTGAGACTGCATATCCTCCATTATTTTTTGTTGCGATGTTGCCAGTTTGTGTAATTCTGATACATGGGATCTGGTGATGTCATGCTCTTCCTCCAGGGATTCAATTCTGCTAGACAATTGCTGCAAATCTCTCCTCACTTCAGCTATTTCTGACCTGCAAGTTGCTTTAACCTCATGTATGAGGCATTGAAAGTCCTCTTTAGAAGGAAGTTTACTTATGAAATCATGCATGTCCTTATAGAAGGTGTCTGGCCCTTTAAGGTGAGCACCTGCAGTAATAGACACTGGAGTTTTAGTCTGGTGCTGGGGAAGCTGGGAAGGTTGATCTCCACACCGAGGCCCAGAGGGGGGAAGCAGGCTGCTCTGTTCCCTGATATTACCAGCTGTGGCTGCAGTCCCTTCTCCCGGCAGTGGGGAGGGCTGCCCCCCGACCTCCACCTTATCTCCCACAGCCACTATGTGCTCCTGGGCCTGCTGCTGCTGTGCCTGAGGATCCGATGCAGTGCAGGGCTGCTGAGCCAAGGCATTCCCTGTTGGAACTGCTGCAGAGATTCCTCCACTTTCCCCTGTGTCCCCGCTCACCCACTCCTCCTTCTCTTGCTGCTTAGCAGGCCGGGCCAGTGCCTCCATTTCCCCTCCATGCTCCTGGAAAGATGGCGTCCGGGCCTCCCCTGGACCCTGTTCCAGGCCCAAGAAAGTATCCAGCGCCGTGGTGTGCAGCGGGGGGGCCACCGATGCCTGCTGCGATGGTTTAATCCTCCGTGGTCCCATCCTGAGAGCCGGTGAGTAGGTTTGTGCTTATGATAAGTGCTGATTTAGCTGAGGGTCAACAGGAGCTCCTCTTCCCCACGTCCACTCAGCTCAGCATCCTGGACACGCCCCCGCTACGTCAGTTTCACACGCACATACCTGCCGTGCGACGTCCCTCTGGCCGGCGACCCGCCTCCTTCCTAAGGGGGCGGGTCGTGCGGCGTCACAGCGACGTCACACTGCAGGTGGACAATTGAAGTGGAGGGGCGGAGATGAGCAGGATGTAAACATCCCGCCCACCTCCGTCCTTCTCATTGCAGCCGGCGGCAGGTAAGGTGAAGTTCATCGCTCCTGCGGCTTTACACACAGCGATGTGTGCTGCCGCAGGAGCGAGGAACAACATCGTACCTGTCGCTGCACCGGCATTATGGAAATGTCGGAGGCTGCAGCGATGATACGATAACGACGCTTTTGCACTCGTTCATCGTATCAAAAAGAATTTGCACGTTGCGATATCGACTGCGACGCCGGATGTGCGTCACTTTCGATTTGACCCCATCGACATCGCACGTGCAATGTCGCAACGTGCAAAGCCGCCCTTAGTGTTCTTTTGCTGTCCATTGACCCACAATACCCGTGCATTCTACCACCTGCCCATTTTTTCCACGCTAATTTATTTCCCCAAAAACCTGACACTTTTTGTGGCATGCTAAAAGTGTCTGGAATACTAAGTTAGTGTTCCTTTGCTGTCCACTGACCCACACCACCCGTGCATTCTACGCACCTGCTTATTTTTGCCACGCTATTTTATTTCCTCAAAGAGCTGACACTTTTTGTGGCATGCTTAAAGTGTCTGGAATACTAAGTTAGTGTTCCTTTGCTGTCCTGCAACCCACAGCACCCATGCATTCTACCCAACTGCCCATTTTTGCCACGCTAATTTATTTCCCCAAAGAGCTGACACTTTTTGTGGCATCCTAAAAGTGTCTGGAATACTAAGTTAGTGTTCCTTTGCTGTCCTGCTACCTACAGCACCCGTGCATTCTACCCACCTGCCTATTTTTGCCACGCTATGTTATTTCCCTAAAGAGCAGACACTTTTTGTGGCATCCTAAAAGTGTCTGGAATACAGAGTTAGGCGGGCTTTGCACGTTGCGACATCGGTAACAATGTGTTACCGATGCTGCAGCGATAGTCCCGCCCCCGTCGCACGTGCAATATCTAGTGAAAGCTGCCGTAGCGATTATTATCGCTACGGCAGTTTCACATGCACATACCTGCCGTGCGACGTCCCTCTGGCCGGCGACCCGCCTCCTTCCTAAGGGGGCGGGTCGTGCGGCGTCACAGCGACGTCACACGGCAGGTGGCCAATTGAAGTGGAGGGGCGGAGATGAGCAGGATGTAAACATCCCGCCCACCTCCGTCCTTCTCATTGCAGCCGGCGGCAGGTAAGGTGAAGTTCATCGCTCCTGCGGCTTTACACACAGCGATGTGTGCTGCCGCAGGAGCGAGGAACAACATCGTACCTGTCGCTGCACCGGCATTATGGAAATGTCGGAGGCTGCAGCGATGATACGATAACGATGCTTTTGCGCTCGTTCATCGTATCAAAAAGAATTTGCACGTTGCGATATCGACTGCGACGCCGGATGTGCGTCACTTTCGATTTGACCCCATCGACATCGCACGTGCAATGTCGCAACGTGCAAAGCCGCCCTTAGTGTTCTTTTGCTGTCCATTGACCCACAATACCCGTGCATTCTACCCACCTGCCCATTTTTTCCACGCTAATTTATTTCCCCAAAAACCTGACACTTTTTGTGGCATGCTAAAAGTGTCTGGAATACTAAGTTAGTGTTCCTTTGCTGTCCTGCAACCTACAGCACCCATGCATTCTACCCAACTGCCCATTTTTGCCATGATAATTTATTTCCCCAAAGAGCTGACACTTTTTGTGGCATCCTAAAAGTGTCTGGAATACTAAGTTAGTGTTCCTTTGCTGTCCTGCTACCTACAGCACCCGTGCATTCTACCCACCTGCCTATTTTTGCCACGCTATGTTATTTCCCTAAAGAGCTGACACTTTTTGTGGCATCCTAAAAGTGTCTGGAATACAAAGTTAGTGTTCCTTTGCTGCCCAGTGACCCACAATACCCGTGCATTCTACCCACCTGCCCATTTTTTCCACGCTAATTTATTTCCCCAAAAAGCTGACACTTTTTGTGGCATGCTAAAAGTGTCTGGAATACTAAGTTAGTGTTCCTTTGCTGTCCACTGACCCACACCACCCAAAGCATTCTACCCACCTGCCCATTTTTGCCGCACTATTTTATTTCCCTAAAGAGCTGACACTTTTTGTGGCATCCTAAAAGTGTCTGGAATACTGAGTTAGTGTTCCTTTGCTGTCCAGTGACCCACAGCACCCATGCATTCTACCCACCTGCCCATTTTTGCCACACTATTTTATTTCCCCAAAGAGCTGACACTTTTTGTGGCATCCTAAAAGTATCTGGAAAATGGACCCCAAAACTTGTTACCCACTTTCTTATGAATGTGCCGATATCCCACATGTGGTCAGAAACCTTTGCTTGGACAAGTGGGAGGGCTCAGAACAGAAGCAGCAATATTTGAATTTTGGAAAGCAAATTTGTCTGAATGAGATTGCGGGTACCATGTTGCATTTACAGGTCCGCTAAGGTACCTAAACAGCAGAAACACCTCACAAGTGATACCATTTTGAAAACTAGACCTCTCAAAGCTTCTATCTAGGGGTATATGGTACATAATAAAATAAAGGAAAACGGGTTTTAGCCGCGCTAAAGACCACTGATGCAGGATTAATGAAGAAGTTTCTTTTTATTTCAGCATTCCAACGCGTTTCAGAGACAAGGACCGTCTCCTTCCTCAGGGAAAAAAAGAAATCATACACATATCCACAGCCTAATGCTTTATAAGAGGATACAAACTGCCATGTTGACAGCCATGACGTCATCCACCCACCCCGTTGTAGGGCGATGACTCATAGACACGTGGAGACGTACAAAAGAAGAAGGAAAAAAGAAAAAAAGAAGGGAAAAAAATGGTCACATTTTGATACATTAAAAACATCGCAAGAATGCGAACAAACATCATAAATTACAATAAAAATGTAAAAAAATCCTTTTTGTGGTTCATTACCGGCATATATGAAAATATAGACATAGTTTGGGTATAAAGAGATAAAAAGAAATTGGAAAGATGCAAACTTATAAGAAGGTGCTAGTGTGCAAAGGGATTAACCACCAAACCATTACTCCAAATCCGTCAAATGATCTTGATGGAGATGAGAATGGGATGTTATTTTGTGACTTAAAGAGTAGAGATGAGCGAACCGGTCCCGGTTCGGCTCGAGGCGGTTCGCCGAACGGGGGGTCTGGCTCGAGTTCGGCTCGTCGAACGTTCGACGAACCGAACTCGAGCCCATAGGAAACAATGGCAGGCAATCACAAACACAGTAAAACACCTAGAAAACACCCTCAAAGGTGTCCAAAAGGTGACAAACAACTCACAACACAACACAAACACATGGGAAAGTGACAAGGACATGTACTCATGCGAAAACAAAACAGCTGGACAAGGAAAAAGAGGAGGACACACAGATATAGGCATGGCACGCCCTTCTAAAGTCATGTAAAACACCGCAAGGTGACTCCAAGCGGAGTCTCCCTTTTTTCCAAAAATTGGGCCCCACACACCCACCCCTTCAGTGGCAGCAGTTGTGCCCCAGTTGTACACTTCACAGCTAGATTTGCATCAAGCACATTCAAAAATACGCCATTCTTATCCGTCCCCAGGATGACACCGGGGTAGGTAGCAAAGTCTTTCCTGATCCCAGCTCTGTTCATCTTGGCTTCTTTTAAAAACACAGCAAGCAAGGGTTACTCCAAGCGGAGTCTCCCTTTTTTCCAAAAATTGGGCCCCACACACACCCACCCCTTCAGTGGCAGCACTTGGGCCCCAGTTGTACACTTCACAGCTAGATTTGCATCAAGCACATTCAAAAATACGCTATTCTTAACCGTCCCCAGGATGACACCGGGGTAGGTAGCAAAGTCTTTCCTGATCCCAGCTCTGTTCATCTTGGCTTCTTTTAAAAACACAGCAAGCAAGGGTTACTCCAAGCGGAGTCTCCCTTTTTTCCAAAAATTGGGCCACACAGACACCCACCCCATCAGTGGCAGCACTTGGGCCCTAGTTGCAAACAGGATGTTTTGATTTGCATCAAGCACATTCAAAAATACGCTATTCTTAGCCGTCCACAGGATGACACCGGGGTAGGTAGCAAAGTCTTTCCTGATCCCAGCTCTGTTCATCTTGGCTTCTTTTAAAAACACAGCAAGCAAGGGTTACTCCAAGCGGAGTCTCCCTTTTTTCCAAAAATTGGGCCACACAGACACCCACCCCATCAGTGGCAGCACTTGGGCCCTAGTTGCAAACAGGATGTTTTGATTTGCATCAAGCACATTCAAAAATACGCTATTCTTAGCCGTCCCCAGGATGACACCGGGGTAGGTAGCAAAGTCTTTGCTGACCCATGACTTGTTCATCTTGGCTTCTTTTAAAAACAATGTAAGCAAGGGTTACTCCAAGCGGAGTCTCCCTTTTTTCCAAAAATTGGGCCACACAGACACCCACC
This sequence comes from Anomaloglossus baeobatrachus, assembly GCF_048569485.1. Taxonomy (NCBI): domain Eukaryota; kingdom Metazoa; phylum Chordata; class Amphibia; order Anura; family Aromobatidae; genus Anomaloglossus; species Anomaloglossus baeobatrachus. Next base: position 406,451,564 of record NC_134354.1, on the reverse strand, counting down.
CCATCAGTGGCAGCACTTGGGCCCTAGTTGCAAACAGGATGTTTTGATTTGCATCAAGCACATTCAAAAATACGCTATTCTTAGCCGTCCCCAGGATGACACCGGGGTAGGTAGCAAAGTCTTTGCTGACCCATGACTTGTTCATCTTGGCTTCTTTTAAAAACAATGTAAGCAAGGGTTACTCCAAGCGGAGTCTCCCTTTTTTCCAAAAATTGGGCCACACAGACACCCACCCCATCAGTGGCAGCACTTGGGCCCTAGTTGCAAACAGGATGTTTTGATTTGCATCAAGCACATTCAAAAATACGCTATTCTTAGCCGTCCACAGGATGACACCGGGGTAGGTAGCAAAGTCTTTCCTGATCCCAGCTCTGTTCATCTTGGCTTCTTTTAAAAACACAGCAAGCAAGGGTTACTCCAAGCGGAGTCTCCCTTTTTTCCAAAAATTGGGCCACACAGACACCCACCCCATCAGTGGCAGCACTTGGGCCCTAGTTGCAAACAGGATGTTTTGATTTGCATCAAGCACATTCAAAAATACGCTATTCTTAGCCGTCCCCAGGATGACACCGGGGTAGGTAGCAAAGTCTTTGCTGACCCATGACTTGTTCATCTTGGCTTCTTTTAAAAACAATGTAAGCAAGGGTTACTCCAAGCGGAGTCTCCCTTTTTTCCAAAAATTGGGCCACACAGACACCCACCCCATCAGTGGCAGCACTTGGGCCCTAGTTGCAAACAGGATGTTTTGATTTGCATCAAGCACATTCAAAAATACGCTATTCTTAGCCGTCCACAGGATGACACCGGGGTAGGTAGCAAAGTCTTTCCTGATCCCAGCTCTGTTCATCTTGGCTTCTTTTAAAAACACAGCAAGCAAGGGTTACTCCAAGCGGAGTCTCCCTTTTTTCCAAAAATTGGGCCACACAGACACCCACCCCATCAGTGGCAGCACTTGGGCCCTAGTTGCAAACAGGATGTTTTGATTTGCATCAAGCACATTCAAAAATACGCTATTCTTAGCCGTCCCCAGGATGACACCGGGGTAGGTAGCAAAGTCTTTCCTGATCCCAGCTCTGTTCATCTTGGCTTCTTTTAAAAACACAGCAAGCAAGGGTTACTCCAAGCGGAGTCTCCCTTTTTTCCAAAAATTGGGCCACACAGACACCCACCCCATCAGTGGCAGCACTTGGGCCCTAGTTGCAAACAGGATGTTTTGATTTGCATCAAGCACATTCAAAAATACGCTATTCTTAGCCGTCCACAGGATGACACCGGGGTAGGTAGCAAAGTCTTTCCTGATCCCAGCTCTGTTCATCTTGGCTTCTTTTAAAAACACAGCAAGCAAGGGTTACTCCAAGCGGAGTCTCCCTTTTTTCCAAAAATTGGGCCACACAGACACCCACCCCATCAGTGGCAGCACTTGGGCCCTAGTTGCAAACAGGATGTTTTGATTTGCATCAAGCACATTCAAAAATACGCTATTCTTAGCCGTCCCCAGGATGACACCGGGGTAGGTAGCAAAGTCTTTGCTGACCCATGACTTGTTCATCTTGGCTTCTTTTAAAAACAATGTAAGCAAGGGTTACTCCAAGCGGAGTCTCCCTTTTTTCCAAAAATTGGGCCACACAGACACCCACCCCATCAGTGGCAGCACTTGGGCCCTAGTTGCAAACAGGATGTTTTGATTTGCATCAAGCACATTCAAAAATACGCTATTCTTAGCCGTCCACAGGATGACACCGGGGTAGGTAGCAAAGTCTTTCCTGATCCCAGCTCTGTTCATCTTGGCTTCTTTTAAAAACACAGCAAGCAAGGGTTACTCCAAGCGGAGTCTCCCTTTTTTCCAAAAATTGGGCCACACAGACACCCACCCCATCAGTGGCAGCACTTGGGCCCTAGTTGCAAACAGGATGTTTTGATTTGCATCAAGCACATTCAAAAATACGCTATTCTTAGCCGTCCCCAGGATGACACCGGGGTAGGTAGCAAAGTCTTTGCTGACCCATGACTTGTTCATCTTGGCTTCTTTTAAAAACAATGTAAGCAAGGGTTACTCCAAGCGGAGTCTCCCTTTTTTCCAAAAATTGGGCCACACAGACACCCACCCCATCAGTGGCAGCACTTGGGCCCTAGTTGCAAACAGGATGTTTTGATTTGCATCAAGCACATTCAAAAATACGCTATTCTTAGCCGTCCCCAGGATGACACTGGGGTAGGTAGCAAAGTCTTTGCTGACCCATGACTTGTTCATCTTGGCTTCTTTTAAAAACAATGTAAGCAAGGGTTACTCCAAGCGGAGTCTCCCTTTTTTCCAAAAATTGGGCCACACAGACACCCACCCCATCAGTGGCAGCACTTGGGCCCTAGTTGCAAACAGGATGTTTTGATTTGCATCAAGCACATTCAAAAATACGCTATTCTTAGCCGTCCCCAGGATGACACCGGGGTAGGTAGCAAAGTCTTTGCTGACCCATGACTTGTTCATCTTGGCTTCTTTTAAAAACAATGTAAGCAAGGGTTACTCCAAGCGGAGTCTCCCTTTTTTCCAAAAATTGGGCCACACAGACACCCACCCCATCAGTGGCAGCACTTGGGCCCTAGTTGCAAACAGGATGTTTTGATTTGCATCAAGCACATTCAAAAATACGCTATTCTTAGCCGTCCACAGGATGACACCGGGGTAGGTAGCAAAGTCTTTCCTGATCCCAGCTCTGTTCATCTTGGCTTCTTTTAAAAACACAGCAAGCAAGGGTTACTCCAAGCGGAGTCTCCCTTTTTTCCAAAAATTGGGCCACACAGACACCCACCCCATCAGTGGCAGCACTTGGGCCCTAGTTGCAAACAGGATGTTTTGATTTGCATCAAGCACATTCCAAATCCACAAGCATTTACTCTCCCCAGGATGACACAGGGGTAGTAAATTCCTTCTGGATCCATGACTTGTTCATTTTGATGAACGTCAGTCTGTCCACATTGTCACTGGACAGACGCGTGCGCTTATCTGTCAGCACACACCCAGCAGCACTGAATACACGTTCAGAGACAACGCTGGCAGCTGGACACGACAAAATCTCCAAGGCGTAAGTTGCGAGCTCTGGCCATTTTTGTAGGTTTGAAGCCCAAAAGGAGCAAGGCTCCAGTTGCACAGTCATGGCATCGATGTTCATTTGGAGATACTCCTGTATCATCCTCTCCAGCCGTTGACTATGTGTCAGACTTGTTGTCTCTGGTGGCCTTGCAAAAGAGGGTCTAAAAAAATTATGAAAAGATTCCATAAAATTGCTGTTACCGGCACCAGAAAAGGTCCTACTGGTACGGGTAGACTGTTGAAGATGACGAGACCGTCCCATGTTTGTCAAGTTACAACTGGGAGATTCACTCCCTGCACCTGCACGGTTGTTTGGTGGAAAAGCCGAGCTAAGATCTAGTAACAGCTTCTGCTGATACTCCTGCATACGTGCGTCCCTTTCTATGGCTGGAATTATGTCACAAAATTTGGACTTGTACCGGGGATCTAATAGTGTGGCAATCCAGTAGTCATCATCACTTCTAATTTTGACAATACGACTGTCATGTTGGAGGTAGTGCAACAAAAAGGCACTCATGTGTCTTGCGCAGCCATGCGGACCAAGTCCATGCTGTGTTTGTGGCATAGAGGTGCTACCCGTTCTTTCTTCCTCTGACATCTGACCCCAACCTCTTTCAACTGAAATTTGACCAAGGTCTCCCTCATCCGCTGAGTCTTCCATGTCCATGGACAGTTCGTCCTCCATTTCTTCATGTTCTCCTGCACCTTGCTCAACATTTCGCCTGCTACTATGCGCCCTTGTCGATCCCTGTCCCCCATGGTCCCATGCCTGCTGCGTTGGTGATGATGAACGTCTGGACCTTGGTGATGTTGTTGTCCCTTGCGCATATGAATCCTCCTGTAGTTCCTCCCCTTCATGTTGTCCCACCCCCTGACTCCGAATAGTGTTTAGCGTGTGCTCCAGCATGTAAATGACTGGAATCGTCATGCTGATAATGGCATTGTCAGCGCTAAACATATTCGTCGCCATGTCGAAACTGTGCAGAAGGGTGCATAGGTCCTTGATCTGAGACCACTCCATCAGGGTGATCTGCCCCACCTCTGCATCTCGTTGGCCCAGGCTATACGTCATGACGTATTGCACCAGGGCTCTGCGGTGCTGCCACAGTCGCTGTAACATGTGGAGAGTTGAATTCCAGCGTGTCGCCACATCGCATTTCAGGCGATGAACCGGCAGGCCGAAAGACTTCTGGAGCGATGCAAGTCGCTCTGCTGCGGCGCTTGAACGGCGGAAGTGAGCTGACAGTTTTCGTGCCCTGTTCAGAAGGCCATCTAGGCCGGGATAGTGTGTTAAAAATTGCTGCACGACAAGGTTCAACACGTGAGCCATACAAGGTACGTGTGTCACCTTGCCCAGGCGAAGTGCCGCACCCAGGTTTGCAGCATTGTCGCACACGGCCTTACCAGGCTGCAGTTTGAGTGGAGACAACCATTTATTAAACTCGGACCGCAAAGCTGACCACAACTCCTCAGCTGTGTGACTCTTATTACCAAGACATGTCAAGCTAAAGACCGCCTGATGCCGTTGCGCTCTGCTGCCAGCATAGTAATGAGGGGTGCGTGATTCCTTCTGCGCAGTGAGAACGCTGGTGGCCTGACCAGGCAGGCTTGGGGCGGAGGTGGAGGACCCAGATGAGGTGGAGGATGCAGAAGCAGTGGCGGAACTTGGACAGACAGAGGATTGACACACAAGTCGTGGGGACGGCAAGACTTGTGCAGCAGACCCTTCACCATCTATCACCATAGTTACCCAGTGCCCAGTCAGCGACATGTAACGTCCCTGTCCATGCTTACTGGTCCAAGTATCGGTGGTGAAATGCACCCGTTCACACACAGAGTTTCTCAAGGAAGCGGTGATGTTGTGTGCGACATGCTGGTGTAGCGCGGGCACACCTTTCTTAGAGAAGTAGTGGCGACTAGGCATCTGGTACTGGGGCACAGCGACAGACATAAGGTCTCTAAAATCCTGTGTGTCCACTAGGCGGAAAGGCAGCATTTCGGTAGCCAACAGCTTACAGAGGGATAGAGTCAACCTCTTAGCTTTGTCATGGGTCGGAGGAAGTGGCCTTTTATTTGACCACATCTGAGGGACAGAGATCTGGCTGCTGTGTGTAGACGGTGTTGAGTAGGGTGTCCCTGGAAAAATGCAGGTTTGTGAGGAAAGTGCAGGCGGAGACATGATGTTGCCTTCATCCAACGTTGGTGCTATCGATGTCTGAGAGAGCTGTACACACTCACTTGTTTCCCCTTCCAAACCAACTGACGACCTTACAAGCAAACTGCCTGTTGCGGTTACAGTGGTGGAAGTTTTGCGTGGAAAAACAGGTGTGGCAGCTGTCCCCACAGTCCTAGAAGATGAAGAGCGCGCGGATGCAGTGGAAGGGGCGGGCGGTGGATGGTTCGCTCTGCTAGGCCGCATTGCAGCACGGTGAGCTTCCCACCGGGACTTATGATATTTATTCATGTGACGATTCATGGAAGAAGTTGTCAAACTGCTGAGCTTTTGACCTCTACTAAGAGAATCATGACAAATGTTACATATCACATGAGTTGGGCGATCTTTTTCGATGTGAAAAAAGGACCAGGCTAGGCAAGGCTTAGAGGCCATGCGACCTGTTGATCCACCCCGAATAATGCTCATAGGCAGAGTGGTGGCTGAGGATGCAGTTGTAGACGTGCTACCAGTGCTCCGACTCTGTCCAGGAAGGCGCAAGGTAACTTCGTCGTCAGTTGCATCCTCCTCCACCGCCTCTGTTGACCTCCTCGAGTGCCTGACTGGGGGTTGACAGTAGGTGGGATCTAGAACGTCATCATCAATTGTTGTGTTTGCACTCCCCTCCCCCTCAGACCGAGCCTCTTCTTGCCCTGACGGAATATTTAAGTTGTCATCCCAATCGGGTATCTGCGTCTCATCTTCATCAGTATGTTCCTCATTGTCTATAACCACAGGTGTTACAGTTTGTGACAAAGGGTCAACATTATGCTCAGAAACTTGGTCCTCACGGCCTGAATCTGAGTCACAAAGGTTCTGGGCATCACTGCAGACCATTTCCTGTTCTGTACTCACTGTAGCTTGGGAGCAGACCTCTGATTCCCAGGCTATAGTGTGACTGAACAGCTCTGCAGACTCAGCCATCTCAGTTCCACCATACTGTGCAGGGCTGATGGAGACTTCAGAGCTGGGAGAAATCAAGTGTGATTGGGATGACAACTCAGAGGACTGGTGTTTTTTGGATGCGGTACTTGAAGTGGCTGAGAGGGCACTTGTTGGACCACTTGAGATCCATTCAAGCATTTTCCTTTTTTGCCCATCATCTACCTTTCTTCCTGTTGTTCGTGTCCGTAAAAAAGGGAGCACATCGGATTGTCCACGGTAAGTAGTAGACATCTTACTTTTGCTGGTAGATGGTCTATCTTCAGCAGATGATAATGGAGCTTTGCCACCTTCCCCACGGACAAAACCTTTTTTGCCTTTTCCACCACGCCTCTTCCCCTTTCCACCAGCATCTGTCATTTTGCCACTCATGTTGATTGCGACAAGATTGTGGACTGAAAATGTGGTAGTAAAAATTGAGAGGTGGTGAAGATTGCAGTGGTGGTCTAGCTTTATTAACAGCAGAATAATAAAGAATAAATATCCCTGACAATGCAACTTAGTTATAATTAGTTGGAGTGTGCAACGCAGGCAGACGTGCTGCAAATGTCTTTGCACTAGTGGGACTATAGCAAAGTCCAATAGCCACGTATAGGATGCCACTAGGTACACTGAGTGTTTGCTAGTATAATGGCTTGGTTAGAATGAGTTGTAGTGTGCAACGCAGGCAGACGCGCTCTGCAAATGTCTTTGCACTAGTGGGACTATAGCAAAGTCCAATAGCCACGTATAGGATGCCACTAGGTACACTGAGTGTTTGCTAGTATAATGGCTTGGTTAGAATGAGTTGTAGTGTGCAACGCAGGCAGACGCGCTCTGCAAATGTCTTTGCACTAGTGGGACTATAGCAAAGTCCAATAGCCACGTATAGGATGCCACTAGGTACACTGAGTGTTTGCTAGTATAATGGCTTGGTTAGAATGAGTTGTAGTGTGCAACGCAGGCAGACGCGCTCTGCAAATGTCTTTGCACTAGTGGGACTATAGCAAAGTCCAATAGCCACGTATAGGATGCCACTAGGTACACTGAGTGTTTGCTAGTATAATGGCTTGGTTAGAATGAGTTGTAGTGTGCAACGCAGGCAGACGCGCTCTGCAAATGTCTTTGCACTAGTGGGACTATAGCAAAGTCCAATAGCCACGTATAGGATGCCACTAGGTACACTGAGTGTTTGCTAGTATAATGGCTTGGTTAGAATGAGTTGTAGTGTGCAACGCAGGCAGACGCGCTCTGCAAATGTCTTTGCACTAGTGGGACTATAGCAAAGTCCAATAGCCACGTATAGGATGCCACTAGGTACACTGAGTGTTTGCTAGTATAATGGCTTGGTTAGAATGAGTTGTAGTGTGCAACGCAGGCAGACGCGCTCTGCAAATGTCTTTGCACTAGTGGGACTATAGCAAAGTCCAATAGCCACGTATAGGATGCCACTAGGTACACTGAGTGTTTGCTAGTATAATGGCTTGGTTAGAATGAGTTGTAGTGTGCAACGCAGGCAGACGCGCTCTGCAAATGTCTTTGCACTAGTGGGACTATAGCAAAGTCCAATAGCCACGTATAGGATGCCACTAGGTACACTGAGTGTTTGCTAGTATAATGGCTTGGTTAGAATGAGTTGTAGTGTGCAACGCAGGCAGACGCGCTCTGCAAATGTCTTTGCACTAGTGGGACTATAGCAAAGTCCAATAGCCACGTATAGGATGCCACTAGGTACACTGAGTGTTTGCTAGTATAATGGCTTGGTTAGAATGAGTTGTAGTGTGCAACGCAGGCAGACGCGCTCTGCAAATGTCTTTGCACTAGTGGGACTATAGCAAAGTCCAATAGCCACGTATAGGATGCCACTAGGTACACTGAGTGTTTGCTAGTATAATGGCTTGGTTAGAATGAGTTGTAGTGTGCAACGCAGGCAGACGCGCTCTGCAAATGTCTTTGCACTAGTGGGACTATAGCAAAGTCCAATAGCCACGTATAGGATGCCACTAGGTACACTGAGTGTTTGCTAGTATAATGGCTTGGTTAGAATGAGTTGTAGTGTGCAACGCAGGCAGACGCGCTCTGCAAATGTCTTTGCACTAGTGGGACTATAGCAAAGTCCAATAGCCACGTATAGGATGCCACTAGGTACACTGAGTGTTTGCTAGTATAATGGCTTGGTTAGAATGAGTTGTAGTGTGCAACGCAGGCAGACGCGCTCTGCAAATGTCTTTGCACTAGTGGGACTATAGCAAAGTCCAATAGCCACGTATAGGATGCCACTAGGTACACTGAGTGTTTGCTAGTATAATGGCTTGGTTAGAATGAGTTGTAGTGTGCAACGCAGGCAGACGCGCTCTGCAAATGTCTTTGCACTAGTGGGACTATAGCAAAGTCCAATAGCCACGTATAGGATGCCACTAGGTACACTGAGTGTTTGCTAGTATAATGGCTTGGTTAGAATGAGTTGTAGTGTGCAACGCAGGCAGACGCGCTCTGCAAATGTCTTTGCACTAGTGGGACTATAGCAAAGTCCAATAGCCACGTATAGGATGCCACTAGGTACACTGAGTGTTTGCTAGTATAATGGCTTGGTTAGAATGAGTTGTAGTGTGCAACGCAGGCAGACGCGCTCTGCAAATGTCTTTGCACTAGTGGGACTATAGCAAAGTCCAATAGCCACGTATAGGATGCCACTAGGTACACTGAGTGTTTGCTAGTATAATGGCTTGGTTAGAATGAGTTGTAGTGTGCAACGCAGGCAGACGCGCTCTGCAAATGTCTTTGCACTAGTGGGACTATAGCAAAGTCCAATAGCCACGTATAGGATGCCACTAGGTACACTGAGTGTTTGCTAGTATAATGGCTTGGTTAGAATGAGTTGTAGTGTGCAACGCAGGCAGACGCGCTCTGCAAATGTCTTTGCACTAGTGGGACTATAGCAAAGTCCAATAGCCACGTATAGGATGCCACTAGGTACACTGAGTGTTTGCTAGTATAATGGCTTGGTTAGAATGAGTTGTAGTGTGCAACGCAGGCAGACGCGCTCTGCAAATGTCTTTGCACTAGTGGGACTATAGCAAAGTCCAATAGCCACGTATAGGATGCCACTAGGTACACTGAGTGTTTGCTAGTATAATGGCTTGGTTAGAATGAGTTGTAGTGTGCAACGCAGGCAGACGCGCTCTGCAAATGTCTTTGCACTAGTGGGACTATAGCAAAGTCCAATAGCCACGTATAGGATGCCACTAGGTACACTGAGTGTTTGCTAGTATAATGGCTTGGTTAGAATGAGTTGTAGTGTGCAACGCAGGCAGACGCGCTCTGCAAATGTCTTTGCACTAGTGGGACTATAGCAAAGTCCAATAGCCACGTATAGGATGCCACTAGGTACACTGAGTGTTTGCTAGTATAATGGCTTGGTTAGAATGAGTTGTAGTGTGCAACGCAGGCAGACGCGCTCTGCAAATGTCTTTGCACTAGTGGGACTATAGCAAAGTCCAATAGCCACGTATAGGATGCCACTAGGTACACTGAGTGTTTGCTAGTATAATGGCTTGGTTAGAATGAGTTGTAGTGTGCAACGCAGGCAGACGTGCTGCAAATGTCTTTGCACTAGTGGGACTATAGCAAAGTCCAATAGCCACGTATAGGATGCCACTAGGTACACTGAGTGTTTGCTAGTATAATGGCTTGGTTAGAATGAGTTGTAGTGTGCAACGCAGGCAGACGCGCTCTGCAAATGTCTTTGCACTAGTGGGACTATAGCAAAGTCCAATAGCCACGTATAGGATGCCACTAGGTACACTGAGTGTTTGCTAGTATAATGGCTTGGTTAGAATGAGTTGTAGTGTGCAACGCAGGCAGACGCGCTCTGCAAATGTCTTTGCACTAGTGGGACTATAGCAAAGTCCAATAGCCACGTATAGGATGCCACTAGGTACACTGAGTGTTTGCTAGTATAATGGCTTGGTTAGAATGAGTTGTAGTGTGCAACGCAGGCAGACGCGCTCTGCAAATGTCTTTGCACTAGTGGGACTATAGCAAAGTCCAATAGCCACGTATAGGATGCCACTAGGTACACTGAGTGTTTGCTAGTATAATGGCTTGGTTAGAATGAGTTGTAGTGTGCAACGCAGGCAGACGCGCTCTGCAAATGTCTTTGCACTAGTGGGACTATAGCAAAGTCCAATAGCCACGTATAGGATGCCACTAGGTACACTGAGTGTTTGCTAGTATAATGGCTTGGTTAGAATGAGTTGTAGTGTGCAACGCAGGCAGACGCGCTCTGCAAATGTCTTTGCACTAGTGGGACTATAGCAAAGTCCAATAGCCACGTATAGGATGCCACTAGGTACACTGAGTGTTTGCTAGTATAATGGCTTGGTTAGAATGAGTTGTAGTGTGCAACGCAGGCAGACGCGCTCTGCAAATGTCTTTGCACTAGTGGGACTATAGCAAAGTCCAATAGCCACGTATAGGATGCCACTAGGTACACTGAGTGTTTGCTAGTATAATGGCTTGGTTAGAATGAGTTGTAGTGTGCAACGCAGGCAGACGCGCTCTGCAAATGTCTTTGCACTAGTGGGACTATAGCAAAGTCCAATAGCCACGTATAGGATGCCACTAGGTACACTGAGTGTTTGCTAGTATAATGGCTTGGTTAGAATGAGTTGTAGTGTGCAACGCAGGCAGACGCGCTCTGCAAATGTCTTTGCACTAGTGGGACTATAGCAAAGTCCAATAGCCACGTATAGGATGCCACTAGGTACACTGAGTGTTTGCTAGTATAATGGCTTGGTTAGAATGAGTTGTAGTGTGCAACGCAGGCAGACGCGCTCTGCAAATGTCTTTGCACTAGTGGGACTATAGCAAAGTCCAATAGCCACGTATAGGATGCCACTAGGTACACTGAGTGTTTGCTAGTATAATGGCTTGGTTAGAATGAGTTGTAGTGTGCAACGCAGGCAGACGCGCTCTGCAAATGTCTTTGCACTAGTGGGACTATAGCAAAGTCCAATAGCCACGTATAGGATGCCACTAGGTACACTGAGTGTTTGCTAGTATAATGGCTTGGTTAGAATGAGTTGTAGTGTGCAACGCAGGCAGACGCGCTCTGCAAATGTCTTTGCACTAGTGGGACTATAGCAAAGTCCAATAGCCACGTATAGGATGCCACTAGGTACACTGAGTGTTTGCTAGTATAATGGCTTGGTTAGAATGAGTTGTAGTGTGCAACGCAGGCAGACGCGCTCTGCAAATGTCTTTGCACTAGTGGGACTATAGCAAAGTCCAATAGCCACGTATAGGATGCCACTAGGTACACTGAGTGTTTGCTAGTATAATGGCTTGGTTAGAATGAGTTGTAGTGTGCAACGCAGGCAGACGCGCTCTGCAAATGTCTTTGCACTAGTGGGACTATAGCAAAGTCCAATAGCCACGTATAGGATGCCACTAGGTACACTGAGTGTTTGCTAGTATAATGGCTTGGTTAGAATGAGTTGTAGTGTGCAACGCAGGCAGACGCGCTCTGCAAATGTCTTTGCACTAGTGGGACTATAGCAAAGTCCAATAGCCACGTATAGGATGCCACTAGGTACACTGAGTGTTTGCTAGTATAATGGCTTGGTTAGAATGAGTTGTAGTGTGCAACGCAGGCAGACGCGCTCTGCAAATGTCTTTGCACTAGTGGGACTATAGCAAAGTCCAATAGCCACGTATAGGATGCCACTAGGTACACTGAGTGTTTGCTAGTATAATGGCTTGGTTAGAATGAGTTGTAGTGTGCAACGCAGGCAGACGCGCTCTGCAAATGTCTTTGCACTAGTGGGACTATAGCAAAGTCCAATAGCCACGTATAGGATGCCACTAGGTACACTGAGTGTTTGCTAGTATAATGGCTTGGTTAGAATGAGTTGTAGTGTGCAACGCAGGCAGACGCGCTCTGCAAATGTCTTTGCACTAGTGGGACTATAGCAAAGTCCAATAGCCACGTATAGGATGCCACTAGGTACACTGAGTCTTTGCTAGTATAATGGCTTGGTTAGAATGAGTTGTAGTGTGCAACGCAGGCAGACGCGCTCTGCAAATGTCTTTGCACTAGTGGGACTATAGCAAAGTCCAATAGCCACGTATAGGATGCCACTAGGTACACTGAGTGTTTGCTAGTATAATGGCTTGGTTAGAATGAGTTGTAGTGTGCAACGCAGGCAGACGCGCTCTGCAAATGTCTTTGCACTAGTGGGACTATAGCAAAGTCCAATAGCCACGTATAGGATGCCACTAGGTACACTGAGTGTTTGCTAGTATAATGGCTTGGTTAGAATGAGTTGTAGTGTGCAACGCAGGCAGACGCGCTCTGCAAATGTCTTTGCACTAGTGGGACTATAGCAAAGTCCAATAGCCACGTATAGGATGCCACTAGGTACACTGAGTGTTTGCTAGTATAATGGCTTGGTTAGAATGAGTTGTAGTGTGCAATGCAGGCAGACGCGCTCTGCAAATGTCTTTGCACTAGTGGGACTATAGCAAAGTCCAATAGCCACGTATAGGATGCCACTAGGTACACTGAGTGTTTGCTAGTATAATGGCTTAGTTATCAGTTGGAGTGTGCAGAGGACAAGAGGGTACAGTGGCAGGATTGTGGTGCTCTGGGTAGAGGAATGGAAGACTGCCTTTCTATTCCCTCCTAATGGTGAAATGCAGGTAGGAAATCCCTGACCTGGGCTACACAGACGCTGTTGCTGTTTGCAGGACCTGTCACCTATGGCTCTCTGACCCTGCCGGTTGGAGCCCTTAAAAGGACTGCTATAAAGTGCTCTCCCTAAGCTGTCTAACGCTGTGTATGCAGCGCATACAGCTGTATCGGCTATAGGACTCAGGAAGACGGAGCTGCGACAGTGATGTCTGACACCAAAGACGCAGAAGGCAGATAATGGCGTCCGTGAAGAAAATGTCCGGTTTTATAATGCAGGGACATGTGACATGCAGATCCTATCACACATGCCGTTGCTTCTCTGGCTCAAAGTCCACTTAGCTGTGTGTGTGTCTGTGATTGGCTGACATGCTGGCCCGCCCCACAAGACGCGCGCGCTTAGGGAAGGAAGACAAGAAAAAAAAAAAAAAAAAATGGCGATCGCCATTATAGAAACAGCAGTGATCTGAAGGCGCTGTTCACGCACACTATACACTGAAATGTGATAATAGTTTGATTCACAGAGTGACTTACACTATTACAGCAGAAACCAAGCTATGATTTAGCTGTTTTTTGGCTGCTAGAACCGTTCTCGAACGTTTCTAGAACTACCGAGCTTTTGCAAAAAGCTCGAGTTCTAGTTCGATCTAGAACATGCCCCAAAATCACTCGAGCCGCGAACTGGAGAACCACGAACCACGAACCGCGCTCAACTCTATTAAAGAGATCAATATTTACGAGCAAAAATTCTTCATAATGCTCCATGAAACAATTTAATATCTATAGAGATCTGTGTGGGCACATCAACGTGATTAGTGCTGGTGCAGACACATTATGACCGATTTTAAATAGTGAACTTGTCTGATTGTAAAAATAGGATTTTAAAAGTGCAGAACAAGGTGAACAATTATCTGAACCGTGAAGGGCTGGTGTAGAGGAATCTAAAGTAAGATGAAAAGAGATCGCATGCGTGAAGGAAAGGAGCGAGTATCAGGGTTGTCGGGGTGAAACGGGTTCAGACCGTGGGAAAATGAAAGAATGCGCAGGCGCACAGAGCAAGTATAACCCAGCGGAGGTAACAAAGGGTCAGACCGTGGGAGAAAAACTGTGTGTGCAGTTATATAGAGTGGTTGGTAAATGCACATGTGAAAGTGCGCTGTGCAGAATTGAGGAATGGACGGGACTAATGATTATACTAATAAAAAATGTGTTGGAATGGTTATTTAATATCTAAAGGAGGGGGGAAGGGGAAAAAATATTTTTAATACCACTCCAATAGGGGGTATTTTACAAAGATATACTCGATATGAAAGCTTAGATAGTAATAAAAATAATTTTTTGGAAAGGAATTATCAATTATTATTAAAATTAGAACAACTCTCCAAATCTCTGGAGTATAGAAACACGCTGGATAAGTCTAGAAATACTAAAATCATATTAAAAGATAGGGAATGCATGCCAATAATACATACGTAAAAAGAAAGGGAGGGAGTTTTTTTTTCGAAAAACTCCCAAAACATTATTTTAAAAGTGGGTGATCAAGTAAAAATGCCTTGAGGTAGCACATGTGGCAAGGGTTACATAGACTCATGATAAATTATCATAAAATACTGTGATTATAATACTTAAAACTACAAACAACCGACCTTTAAGGATTCCTAGAGGTGAAGCGCAGATATGAAAATTAAAAAAGGATAAAAATGAGCATAAAAACATAAATAAAACAATAATTTAGCATAGAAGCGAATTAGTAAAATAAATCAGAGACTTCATTTAAGCCGAAGGGTTTTAGGGTATTCAGTTTATATATCCAGAAAGTCTCTTTCCTGCTAAGGGTTTCAGCCCTATTGTGCACAATAGGGTCAATTTGTTCAATTGATGTAATCCTATAGTCTGAGTTTTTGTCATGCTGTAGAACACAGTGTTTGGAGAGTCCATGTAGAAGGAAGCCCGTTTTTATATTATAGCGATGCGAATTCAGTCTATTATGTAGCGCCTGGCTTGTTCTGCCTACATACTGTTTGCCACATATGCAATCGACAAGGTATATGACAAAATTTGATTGACATGTCAAGCGATTTTTTTATCTTAAAAGATTCGTTCCCATTGGATGAACAGAATGAAGTTCTGCCATGATGAATAATCTTACAACATAAACAATTCCTGGAACCGCATCTGAAGACAGCCCACTGGGGCTGGAAAAAGTTTGGGGTGGGCTTTGTCCTCAGTTTACTTGGGGCTAGAATATTTTTAATAGTAGGGGCCCGCCTGAACGTGACACCCGGGGTAGGGGGAAGAATAGGACTAAGAATAGGGTCATTCTGTAGGATATCCCAGTGTTTGGACAGGATATTTTTGATCGACATGTTGTCACTGCTAAAGGTGGTAATAAGATTAAGGCTGAAATCTTGCTTCGCCCTTTTTTTTATACATTCATTTTTATTTTTATTTACAATAGTATTATTATCGTTGATATGCATATCAGGGCCTTTTTCCTTTTCTTGTTCAGAGGGAAGAGTGCTCATTCGTGTTTTGATAAGGTCTATTTGCTTTAATTTGGAGGACTCCTGATAGGCCCTCCGAATAAGGGGCTTAGGATATCCTTTCTCCTCAAACCGTTGCTTCAATACTTCCACCTGCTCATTAAAATCAGTATCCTGGGTGCAATTTCTCCTAATCCTTTTATATTGATTTAGTGAAATATTCTGCAACCATTTGTTATAGTGTTCACTATTAAAGTGAACGTAGCCATTAGCATCCACCTTTTTAAAGAAGGTTTTAGTCAGAATCTTATTGTCCTGATGAAAAATGACTAAATCTAAAAAATGTATGCTATCAGAACATACTGATGATGTAAATTTCAGACCCCAATTGTTACTATTCAAATCATCAAGGAGGATTCTGATATCAGAGCAGTTGCTGTCCCAAATTATGAACAGGTCGTCTATAAACCTTTTATAGAGGACTAGACCCTCTTTATGTCGGCCATTCTCTATATAGATTATTTCAAAAATCCCCATGAAAAGGTTAGCATAGGCACATGCAGCTTTTGACCCCATTGCCGTTCCGAGGCGCTGATGATATTGTTAAAGGAAAAATAATTATTGCGGAGAATGAAGTTCATACCTTCTAAAATAAAGTTCCTCTGGGTTGGTGGAATTTTGCTATCATTCTCTAGAAATAGGGAAATACAGAACAGGCCTAAATGATGCTGTATGTTGGAATATAAAGAGGCCATGTCAATGGTCACGAATATGTAAGATTCTTTCCAATCAATACCACTGATATTCTCTATAAGATGGGCAGAGTCTCTAATGTGGCTATTTAGTTTTAACACATATGGCTGCAGGAGTAGATCTATATAGTTGGCAAGGTTGGAGGTTAAAGAGTCAATCCCCGCAATTATAGGTCTACCAGGGGGGTTCAAAATATCTTTATGAATCTTGGGTAGGTGATAAAAAAATGCCATTGCTGGATTTTTAGCTTGCAGGAATCTTTTTTCCGTGGGATTCTGAATATTACTTTCGATTGCTTTCTGGATGAGAATATTATAAGCAGCAATAGCCTGATCATATTCCACTTTTTTTGCAGTTCCATAATAAATCGGATCATACAGAATCCTATGGGCCTCTTTAAGATAGTCAATTCGATTTTGTATAACAATTCCGCCCCCTTTGTCGGCTGCTCTGATGACTATGCTGCCATTATTTTTCAGGGATATCAGGGCTTCCCTTTCACGGTAAGATAAATTGTGTTTGGATTTTTTCCTCTGGCTAATGGCTTCTTTGAGGTCTGTCAAGACTAAGTCACAGAATGTCTTTAAAAAATGTCCTTTGCTTTGTATGGGGTAGAATCTAGATTTTGGTTTCACTGCGGCATGGCAAAAAGGAGTATCCTCAACAGGGGTAGTAGACAAATTTTCACCTTTAAGGATGAAATGTCTTTTTAATGTATGTCTCCTAATATAGCTTTGGACGTCTAAAAAGGTATCAAAGACTTTTGATCTATATGAAGGGCAAAAAGATAGACCTTTATTTAATACTTTAGTTTCTACCTTACTAAGAGTGTAGTTAGAGAGGTTAAAAATATTATTATTATCCTTAGTAATATTGTTATTATAATTAATAGATGGTTCAGTATTGTCAGTAATATCGCCTTTGTCCTTGGCATTTAAGTAGCCCTTTTCTCTTTTTTGTTTTGACTTGAATCCTTCTCTGGTTCCTCTACGGTATTTTTTCTCTTTTTTGTAGATGGTTTTGGGACTAAAAAATCCGTTATTAGATTGGATTTTGGGGTTTTGGCCGATGGAAGAAAAGGGACAAGCGGTGAGATCATCTTGGTGTTATCGATGATGACTTTCTCAGTGCCTATAGAGGTCACTGGTACAGTGGTAGAATCCTGTGAAGGGGGGAATGGATCTCCATGAATGGACAGGTTCAAGAGATCAATGAAGTCAGCGTCCTGGGTTTTATCAGTTAGCGACAAAGGGTCATTTGAATCTAGGAGTGCCCTTTCTTTCCTGATTCTGTCAATCTGTAGCCTGATCCTGGCCAAATGCGCTCTTGTTTCCTCGGGGTTTGATGGGGCTGGTGACACTCTCGGGGGTATCACAGTGCCACCAGAGGTGGAGGGGAGGGAAATATCTGGATTTGCATTTTGTCTAATAGTGTCTGTCTGTGAGAAAACCTCATCAACCAGTTTATCAATATGGTCTGGATATTTTTGTGGCAAATTTGAGGGTGTATCTGATCCTTTAGTTTTGTCCTGCTGTAGTGTTATGTCACTATCTCGGTGGGTGTTATTATTATTAGGACCCGTTCTGTCAATTTTGTGAAACTTGCTGTTAACGAAGCTTTTCTTGCTGAAATTATTATAGCTGGTGCTCAGGGTATAGTGAAAAGACAGAAAGTTCCTCATACAGTTCTGAAATTTTGGCCATAGAGGCTGTAGCAATATTAGTTCTTTTTTCATACAAGCATGACAACATACCTTGCATGAACAGAGTGAAAAGTTTGTCCCATTTAACCGTGAAGTCCAAATCCTGCGGGAATGGTGAAGCTCTTTGTATTTGAAGACCTTTAGGGCACAGTTTCTCGTCCATATATATGGACAAAAATCTTGCGTCCAAACTGTAGTGCAATTCCTCTTTCAAATGATCCTCCAAAGAATGAAAAAGTTTCCTCATCTGTGCATGCAAGGTATGTTGTCATGCTTGTATGAAAAAAGAACTAATATTGCTACAGCCTCTATGGCCAAAATTTCAGAACTGTATGAGGAACTTTCTGTCTTTTCACTACACCCTGAGTACAGGAATCTAAATTCAGGGATCAACAACCGGCTTTTACAACTTGAGCATGACACAATTATCAGAAAGTCCAAAAAGCTACAGAGAGATAGGCATGAGAAACACCATGTCCACTCTGCCACTCCTGGAGTAAAAACATCTCTCCCTCCGAGAAATAATAGTTTCAGGAGGCATAGCTCCACCAGCTATAATAATTTCAGCAAGAAAAGCTTCGTTAACAGCAAATTTCACAAAATTGACAGAACGGGTCCTAATAATAATAACACCCACCGAGATAGTGACATAACACTACAGCAGGACAAAACTAAAGGATCAGATACACCCTCAAATTTGCCACAAAAATATCCAGACCATATTGATAAACTGGTTGATGAGGTTTTCTCACAGACAGACACTATTAGACAAAATGCAAATCCAGATATTTCCCTCCCCTCCACCTCTGGTGGCACTGTGATACCCCCGAGAGTGTCACCAGCCCCATCAAACCCCGAGGAAACAAGAGCGCATTTGGCCAGGATCAGGCTACAGATTGACAGAATCAGGAAAGAAAGGGCACTCCTAGATTCAAATGACCCTTTGTCGCTAACTGATAAAACCCAGGACGCTGACTTCATTGATCTCTTGAACCTGTCCATTCATGGGGATCCATTCCCCCCTTCACAGGATTCTACCGCTGTACCAGTGACCTCTATAGGCACTGAGAAAGTCATCATCGATAACACCAAGATGATCTCACCGCTTGTCTCTTTTCTTCCATCGGCCAAGACCCCAAAATCCAATCTAATAACGGATTTTTTAGTCCCAAAACCATCTACAAAAAAGAGAAAAAATACCGTAGAGGAACCAGAGCAGGATTCAAGTCAAACCAAAAAAGAGAAAAGGGCTACTTAAATGCCACAGACAAAGGCGATATTACTGACAATACTGAACCAACTATTAATTATAATAACAATATTGCTAAGGATAATAATAATATTTTTAACCTCTCTAACTACACTCTTAGTAAGGTAGAAACTAAAGTATTAAATAAAGGTCTATCTTTTTGCCCTTCATATAGATCAAAAGACTTTGATACCTTTTTAGAAGTCCAAAGCTATATTAGGAGACTTACATTACAAAGACATTTCATCCTTAAAGGTGAAAATTTGTCTACTACCCCTGTTGAGGATACTCCTTTTTGCCATGCCGCAGTGAAACCAAAATCTAGATTCTACCCCATACAAAGCAAAGGACATTTTTTAAAGACATTCTGTGACTTAGTCTTGACAGACCTCAAAGAAGCCATTAGCCAGAGGAAAAAATCCAAACACAATTTATCTTACCGTGAAAGGGAAGCCCTGATATCCCTGAAAAATAATGGCAGCATAGTCATCAGAGCAGCCGACAAAGGGGGCGGAATTGTTATACAAAATCGAATTGACTATCTTAAAGAGGCCCATAGGATTCTGTCTGATCCGATTTATTATGGAACTGCAAAAAAAGTGGAATATGATCAGGCTATTGCTGCTTATAATATTCTCATCCAGAAAGCAATCGAAAGTAATATTCTGAATCCCACGGAAAAAAGATTCCTGCAAGTTAAAAATCCAGCAATGGCATTTTTTTATCACCTACCCAAGATTCATAAAGATATTTTGAACCCCCCTGGTAGACCTATAATTGCGGGGATTGACTCTTTAACCTCCAACCTTGCCAACTATATAGATCTACTCCTGCAGCCATATGTGTTAAAACTAAATAGCCACATTAGAGACTCTGCCCATCTTATAGAGAATATCAGTGGTATTGATTGGAAAGAATCTTACATATTCGTGACCATTGACATGGCCTCTTTATATTCCAACATACAGCATCATTTAGGCCTGTTCTGTATTTCCCTATTTCTAGAGAATGATAGCAAAATTCCACCAACCCAGAGGAACTTTATTTTAGAAGGTATGAACTTCATTCTCCGCAATAATTATTTTTCCTTTAACAATATACTATATCATCAGCACCTTGGAACAGCAATGGGGTCAAAAGCTGCATGTGCCTATGCTAACCTTTTCATGGGGATTTTTGAAATGATCTATATAGAGAATGGCCGACATAAAGAGGGTCTAGTCCTCTATAAAAGGTTTATAGACGACCTGTTCATAATTTGGGACAGCAACTGCTCTGACATCAGAATCCTCCTTGATGATTTGAATAGTAACAATTGGGGTCTGAAATTTACATCATCAGTATGTTCTGATAGCATACATTTTTTAGATTTAGTCATTTTTCATCAGGACCATAAGATTCTGACTAAAACCTTCTTTAAAAAGGTGGATGCTAATGGCTACATTCACTTTAATAGTGAACACTATAACAAATGGTTGCAGAATATTCCACTAAATCAATATAAAAGTATTAGGAGAAATTGCACCCAGGATACTGATTTTAATGAGCAGGTGGAAGTATTGAAGCAACGGTTTGAGGAGAAAGGATATCCTAAGCCCCTTATTCGGAGGGCCTATCAGGAGTCCTCCAAATTAAAGCAAATAGACCTTATCAAAACACGAATGAGCACTCTTCCCTCTGAACAAGAAAAGGAAAAAGGCCCTGATATGCATATCAACGATAATAATACTATTGTAAATAAAAATAAAAATGAATGTATAAAAAAAAGGGCGAAGCAAGATTTCAGCCTTAATCTTATTACCACCTTTAGCAGTGACAACATGTCGATCAAAAATATCCTGTCCAAACACTGGGATATCCTACAGAATGACCCTATTCTTAGTCCTATTCTTCCCCCTACCCCGGGTGTCACGTTCAGGCGGGTCCCTACTATTAAAAATATTCTAGCCCCAAGTAAACTGAGGACAAAGCCCACCCCAAACTTTTTCCAGCCCCAGTGGGTTGTCTTCAGACGCGATTCCAGGAATTGTTTATGTTGTAAGATTATTCATCATGGCAGAACTACATTCTGTTCATCCAATGGGAATGAATCTTTTAAGATAAAAAATCGCTTGACATGTCAATCAAATTTTGTCATATACCTTGTCGATTGCATATGTGGCAAACAGTATGTAGGCAGAACAAGCCAGGCGCTACATAATAGACTGAATTCGCATCGCTATAATATAAAAACGGGCTTCCTTCTACATGGACTCTCCAAACACTGTGTTCTACAGCATGACAAAAACTCAGACTTTAGGATTACACCAATTGAACAAATTGACCCTATTGTGTACAATAGGGCTGAAACCCTTAGCAGGAAAGAGACTTTCTGGATATATAAACTGAATACCCTAAAACCCTTCGGCTTAAATGAAGTCTCTGATTTATTTTACTAATTCGCTTCTATGCTAAATTATTGTTTTATTTATGTTTTTATGCTCATTTTTATCCTTTTTTAATTTTCATATCTGCGCTTCACCTCTAGGAATCCTTAAAGGTCGGTTGTTTGTAGTTTTAAGTATTATAATCACAGTATTTTATGATAATTTATCATGAGTCTATGTAACCCTTGCCACATGTGCTACCTCAAGGCATTTTTACTTGATCACCCACTTTTAAAATAAAGTTTTGGGAGTTTTTCAGAAAAAAAACTCCCCCCTTTCTTTTTATGTATGTATTATTGGCATGCATTCCCTATCTTTTAATATGATTTTAGTATTCTAGACTTATCCAGCGTGTTTCTATACTCCAGAGATTTGGAGAGTTGTTCTAATTTTAATAATAATTGATAATTCCTTTCCAAAAAATTATTTGTATTACTATCTAAGCTTTCATATCGAGTATATCTTTGTAAAATACCCCCTATTGGAGTGGTATTAAAAATATTTTTTTCCCCTTCCCCCCTCCTTTAGATATTAAATAACCATTCCAACACATTTTTTATTAGTATAATCATTAGTCCCGTCCATTCCTCAATTCTGCACAGCGCACTTTCACATGTGCATTTACCCACCACTCTATATTACTGCACACACAGTTTTTCTCCCACGGTCTGACCCTTTGTTACCTCCGCTGGGTTATACTTGCTCTGTGCACCTGCGCATTCTTTCATTTTCCCACGGTCTGAACCCGTTTCACCCCGACAACCCTGATACTCGCTCCTTTCCTTCACGCATGCGATCTCTTTTCATCTTACTTTAGATTCCTCTACACCAGCCCTTCACGGTTCAGATAATTGTTCACCTTGTTCTGCACTTTTAAAATCCTATTTTTACAATCAGACAAGTTCACCATTTAAAATCGGTCATAATGTGTCTGCACCAGCACTAATCACGTTGATGTGCCCACACAGATCTCTATAGATATTAAATTGTTTCATGGAGCATTATGAAGAATTTTTGCTCGTAAATATTGATCTCTTTAAGTCACAAAATAACATCCCATTCCCATCTCCATCAAGATCATTTGACGGATTTGGAGTAATGGTTTGGTGGTTAACCCCTTTGCACACTAGCACCTTCTTATAAGTTCGCATCTTTCTAATTTCTTTTTATCTCTTTATACCCAAACTATGTCTATATTTTCATATATGCCGGTAATGAACCACAAAAAGGATTTTTTTACATTTTTATTGTAATTTATGATGTTTGTTCGCGTTCTTGCGATGTTTTAATGTATCAAAATGTGACCATTTTTTTCCCTTCTTTTTTTCCTTTTTCCTTCTTCTTTTGTACTTCTCCACGTGTCTATGAGTCATCGCCCTACAACCGGGTGGGTGGATGACGTCATGGCTGTCAACGTGGCAGTTTGTATCCTCTTATAAAGCATTAGGCTGTGGATATGTGTATGATTTCTTTTTTTCCCTGAGGAAGGAGACGGTCCTTGTCTCTGAAACGCGTTGGAATGCTGAAATAAAAAGAAACTTCTTCATTAATCCTGCATCAGTGGTCTTTAGCGCGGCTAAAACCCGTTTTCCTTTATTTATTATATACCATTTTTTTACTATTTACGGGGCCGCTGCTTAAACCACGCTGACACTCACATGCGATTCAAGGAGTTGTGACTGGCACAACCCTATCAGGTGAGTGTACCTATTCCCTTCTTATCATTTCACGTTATATCGGGTAAGACCCTATTGCGCCTTTTGTCTCCCCACCTCTAGCACCTGCAAATCTAGGGGTATAGTGAGCATTTTGGACCCACAGGTACTTCACAGATTTTGATAACGTTACATTGTCATATTTAAAATTTTCACTTTTTTCTCAAAAAGGTTGCCTTAGCATCAATTTTCTCACTTTTTCAAGAGGTAATTCTAAAAATTGGACCCTAATATTTGTTACCCAGTTTCTTATGAGCGCGGTGGTACCTCACATGTGGTCTGAAACCTTTGTTTGGACAAATGGGAGGGCTTGGAATAGAAGGAGCAATATTTGAATTTTGGAAAGGAAATTTGGCTGAAAAAGATTGCGGGCACCATGTTGCATTAGGAGGGCCCCTAAGGTACATAAACAGCTAAATCCCCCACAAGTGACCCCATATTGGAAACTAGGCCCCTCAAGGAATTTATCTAGATGTTTGCTGAGTACCCTGAACCCCCAGGTGCTTCACAGAAGTTTATAACGTTGAGCCATGAAAAGAAAAAAATATAATTTTACCACAAAATTGTTACTTCAACCAGATATTTTTTTTTTTTTAACAAGAGTAAAATGAAAAAATTCAGCATAACATTTATTGTGCAATTTTCCTGAGTATGCTGATACCTTATGTGTGGTGGAAATCAACTGTTTGGGTGCACAGCAGGGCTCGGAAGGGAAGGAGCGCCATTTTACTGCACAATTGGCTGGAATCATTAGCGAACGCCATGTCGCATTTGGAAAGCCCCTAAGGGGCCTAAACAGTGGATGTCCCTGACAAGTGACCCCATTCTGGAAAAAAGACACCTCAAGGCTTTTATCTAGTTGTATAGTGAGAATTTTGAATTCACGAGTACTTCACAGAATTTGATAAGCTTAGGTCGCCATATTGAAAATTTTCATTTTTTTTTCACAAAAATGTTGCTTTAGCATCACATTTCTCACTTTTTCAAGAGGCAACAACAAAAAGTAGACCCACAGGTTGTTATCCAATTTCTTATGAGTGC
Source organism: Anomaloglossus baeobatrachus (assembly GCF_048569485.1). Lineage (NCBI taxonomy): Eukaryota > Metazoa > Chordata > Amphibia > Anura > Aromobatidae > Anomaloglossus > Anomaloglossus baeobatrachus. The sequence goes on along the minus strand of NC_134354.1, from coordinate 406,427,283 downwards.
AATGATACCCCACATGTGGCCAAAAACCTCTGTTTGGATAAATGTGAGGACTTGGAGTGGAAGGAGCACCATTTGAATTTTGGAAAAGTTGAAATAAATTGCGGGCACCATGTCACATTTGCAGGGCCCCTTGGGTACCTATACAGCAGAAACCCCCAACAAGTGAAACTTGGAAACTGGACCTCTCAAGGATTTTATTCAGGCATACAGTGAGCATTTTGAATCCACAGGTACTTCACAAAAATGTTGCTGTAGCAACAAATTTCTCACTTTTAGGCTATGTGGCCATGATCCAGCGACACGGCGTCTAGTACACAGTGTCAGCCTTTCTGAAGAGATGTAAGTGTTTTCCATGGGAGAACGCATCTGCCCATGCCCATGATTTGGGTTCAGGCTGCTGTGGACTTTAGTTCTATTCTACATGCAGAGAGCACTCTTGTCTCCGCAACATAAATTGACATGCTGAGGCTCGGGAAGCTGCACCACAGGTCGGTTTATGCTGCGGAGAAAAGAAGCAAAGTGGGCATGGGATTTCTAAAAATCCTTCCACTGTGCTTCTACTGCACAACACAGCATTATGGATGCAGGGAAACACTCTGTTTCCAAAAAGCTGTAAACCCTGATTGTGGGCACACAGCCTAAAATGCTACAATGGATGAATGGATAGATGCCAAACATGTATACAACGTCCCACTCCCTGCATATTCTAAGCTGGCGACCTTTAGTGCCTTTCATGTGGCACTAAAGGGTGCCTAGCCTTGTAATTAGCCACAAAAAAAAATAATTATAATAAACGACGTGGGTTCCCACATATTTTTATGGCCAGCTAGGGTAAAGCAGACAGTTGTAGCCTGCAAACCACAGCTGGCAGCTTTACCTTGGCTGGGGATCAATTTGGAGGGCTCCCTAAGCTGTTTTTTTTTAATTATTTAAATTTATATAAATAAATAATTAAAAAAAAAAAACAACAAACGTGGGGGTCCCCCCAAATTAGATCACCAGCCAAGGTGAAGCTGACAGCTGGGGTCTGGTATTCTCAGGGTGGGAAGAGCCATGGTTATTGGACTCTTCCCAGCCTAAAAATAACAGGCCGCAGCCGCCCCAGAAGTGGCGCATCTATTGGATGCGCCAATCCTAGCGCTTCACCCCAACTCATCCCGTTGCCCTGATGCGGTGGCAAACGGGGTAATAAATGGGGTTGATACCAGATGTGTAATGTCACCTCACATCAAGCCCAGCGGTTAGTGATGTCATGGTATCTATCTGATACCAGACATAACTAATTAACAGTAATAAAATAAATTGACAACAAAAAAAAATATTTGAAAAAACACTCCCCACAACATTCCCTCTTTCACCAATTTATTGAAAAGTAAAAAAAAAAAATTGGGTCTGCTGTAATCCATTTTGGAGGTCCCACGACAATTCTGGACCTTCTAGAATATGGGGGGCACGTTCAGGGAACATTTCCCCCATTTTCTAGGAGTGCAGACTCTCCATGTGATGAGTGTGGATGCAATGACACTACACCCATACTCCCTGGGTCACAGCAGCAGAGTGCGAGCAGCCAGCCAGCATTTCTAAAAGCAGGAAGCTCAGCTGTCAGCTGCTCTGCACACATGTGACCACCAGCGCTACAGAGGAAGAGGAAGGATCGCGGGGATCGCCGAGGCTAAGGTACCGGGGAACACCAGGTAACACCTGGGAGCTATGGGGGGTGACCTGGCAGGGCCTGGGGAGCAGTTTTCTGTCGCATGTGTCATGGCACATGCGACAGAAATCAGAGGAAGAGGGTAAATGCAGCCGGCGCACTACTGTGAGCGCCATCATCTTGGATTTTCGGGAGGGGGTTGGGGGTTGGGGAGGCAACTTTGGTGACACCGGGGGACCGGGAAGGAGATTTATCTCCCGTCTGACATGTCTGATCATGGCAGGTGGGAGATAAATCATTTCTTACCGGCGCTGTCATTTACTATAACGTGATCATCAGTATACGGTGTATACCGGTGATCACGTGACTGGGGACCGGAAAAACCAGCCCGAATCATGATCTCCAGGGTATCAGCTATCTCCGGTAGCTGAAGCCCCGGAGATTTTGCAACGCTGGGAGGCGCTATTTACCTTTTTCTGACAGCCGTTTTAAAATGGGAGAAAGGATTAAATATCCTTTGTTGCTGCCATTTTAAAACGTAAGGCCGTCGTAATGGGGTTAAATAACACAGACAACTGTTACTGATTAAAAGTTGAACACAGCATTTCTCAAAACATTAGAATTCATTAATAAATGCACTTCCAACTACTGAGCTGAGAATTAAACATGGAACTCTCATCTACACACAAAAAATGAATAAAAAACACATAAACTGACATTTAAAATCTTGGATATTCTCTTGTATGGTTTATTTCTCTAAAATGTCCCAGGCCAGGAACAATTTTTCATCATGACAATGACAGGTTGCTTGTTGCTCATGCAACAGTGAGCAGCTTGCTTTGTGTAAATCTGTTACCATGGCCTGCAGCGTCTCTGGACTTCTCACCCATTGAGCACTTGAGCACATCTGGAATGTCATTGGCTGGCAATAGTATAGGGAGCTGCCAGCAGCAGATCTTGACGAATTGCGTGCCCAAATGCATCACCGAGGCAGAACTGTCTCTGACACAAAAATAAGAGAGGAAAGATTGAATGACATGAGCAATAGATTTTTAGAACACAATTACCCTAAATCACTATTAACAGCAGAGAAAGAAAAGGTATTGAATGATATCCCCACAGAGAAAGACCAAATAACAAGTGATAGGTTGCCTTTTGTTCACACTCATCACCCATCAATGTCTAAGGTCTACAACATCATTAACAGACATTGGCCCCTGCTGAGACGAGCTTACCCACATATAACTACCATTCTCAAACCCCCACTACTCTGTAAAAAAAGACCAAAAAATATCAGAGACTCTTTAGTTAGGCTATGTGCGCACGTTGCGTACAGTTCACTGCAGAAATTTCTGCAGCGATCTGAAGAGCACATGTGCGCTTTAAATCGCTGCAGAAATGTCCGTAGTGAAGCCGATTCCATGCGCTCTGCCTGCAGCTCCTCCCATAGACAGAGCAGGAGCTGCCGGCAAAGCGCACGGAAGTGACATGTCACTTCTTTTTGCGCAGCGCTTCGGCAGTAGCCGAAGCGCTGTGCTCTAAAACGCCACGTGCGCACGGCCCCTGCACAATCTCCATAGACTGTGCAGGGGACGCAGGACGCATGCAGTTACGCTGCGCTACAAAGCGCAGCGTAACTGCATGTATTTACGCAACGTGCGCACATAGCCTTAGGGCAGACATACGTAGTGATAAAAAGGGATATACAGAAACCTTTCTAAGCAGCAGACAAACAGGGACATTCCCGTGCATTAATTGTCCAGCATGTTCAAACGTGATCAAGGGTGATCACTTCACGCACCATAGATCGGGCAAATCATATCATATCAATGAATATTTCACCTGTGAAAGTAATTTCGTGGTCTACATCATCAAATGTCCCTGCGGTCTCCTATATGCTGGAGAGACCATCCAACATGTAGGAGACCGTATAGCAAGCCACAAGTCAACCATCAGATGTGGCAAATTATGGCAACCCATTCCAAACCATTAGAGATGAGCGAACCGGTCCCGGTTCGGCTCGAGGTCGGCTCGCCGAACGGGGGTCCCGTTCGAGTTCGGTTCGTCGAACGTTCGACGAACCGAACTCGAACGTATAGGCTAGAATGGGAGGCAATCACAAACACATAAAAATGCATTATAAATGTACACAAACAGTTAATAAACATTGCCATAACACTTACCGGTCCTCGCGATCCCTTCTGCACTCTGTCTCCTACCGCTATTCCATCCGATGATCGCTGAATCCTCCCGGTGACCTGCACTGCCAGCAGAGATGCAGGACCTATCGTGACGTCAAAATAGCCATGTGACCAGTCACGTGGCTATTATCTCATTGGCTACAGACTGGTCACATGACTATGACACGTCATGTAGGACCTGCGAGTGCATCTCTCCGGTACACGGTGCACATATGTGTATCGCCGTGTACTGGCGACATGCTCTAGCACACGGTCGACTCCCCGTTTCGTTAGGGACCGGCTGACACAGCCGGTCATTAACGGAGATCACCGTTGCCATAGCAACGCAGTTAGCGGTGACGCCACCGCTAACCGCGGCTCCGAGAGCACCGTTGCTATGGTAACGCGTCTGTCAGCGTTACCGCTGTTACCGCTGACAGCCAGCAGTGATCACTCACGGAGTGAAGGCTGCACGCTGCTTCCCGATTGTAGTGAGGATTGTACTGAGGATGAGGTTCCCCAGCCCATGATGGGCTGGTGAACCTCATCCTCACTACAATCGTCACTACTACTACACTAGTGAGGATTGTAGTGAGGATGAGATGCCTCAGCCCATGATGGGCTGGGGAACCTCATCCTCACTACAATCGTCACTACTACTACACTAGAAAGAAAGAAGACAGAAGAGCAGGATCGTGGAGGGCTGACAGGGGGTAATAAAGATGGAGTCTCTAATGTGTCTGTGTATTTATTTCTATTAAAGTATTTTTTCTCTGTGTGGTGTTTTTTTTAACCCCTTATTGGAGATTCTTAATGGCCGGGTCAAACGTGCCTGACATTAAGAATCTCTGGCTTAATACTGGCTAGTAAAACAAAGCCAGTATTAACTCATGATTACCCAACAAGCCACCCGGCTCCAGGGCTGTTGGAAAAGTTGGATACAGCGCCAGATGATGGCGCTTCTATGAGAGCGCCATTTTCTGGGACGGCTGCGGACTGAAATCTGCAGCAGAGGCGCCCAGAAACCTCGGGCTAACCTGTGCTGCGGATTCCAATCCCCAGCTGCCTAGTTGTACCCGGCTGGACACAAAAATGGGGCGAAGCCAACGTCATTTGTTTTTTAATTATTTCATGAAATAAGTGAAATAATTAAAAAAAACGGGCTTCCCTATATTTTTGGTTCCCAGCCGGGTACAAATAGGCAACTGGGGGTTGGAGGCAGCCCGTGGCTGCCTGCTGTACCTGGATAGCATACAAAAATATGGCGAAGCCCACGTCATTTTTTTGGTGGGCAAAAAAATTCTGCATACAGTCCTGGATGGAGTATGCTGAGCCTTGTAGTTCTGCAGCTGCTGTCTGCTCTTCTCCATACAGATAGACAGCAGCTGCAGAACTACAAGGCTTAGCATACTCCATCCAGGACTGTATGCAGACGTTTTTTTGCCCCCTGACAAAATTATGTGGGCTTCGCCATATTTTTGTATGCTAGCCAGGTACAGCAGGCAGGTACGGCTGCCCCCAACCCCCAGTTGCCTATTTGTACCCGGCTGGGAACCAAAAATAAAGGGAAGCCCTTTTTTTATTATTTCATGAATTTCATGAAATAATTAGAAAACAAATTACGTAGGCTTCGCCCCATTTTTGTGTCCAGCCAGGTACAACTAGGCAGCTGGGGATTGGAATCCGCAGCACAGGTTGGCCTGAGCTTTCTGGGCCCCACTGCTGCGAATTGCAGTCTGCAGCCGCCTCAGAAAATGGCATTTTCATAGAAGCGCCATATTCTGGCGCTGTATCCAACTCTTCCAGCACCTGCCTGCTATACCTGGCTAGCATACAAAAATATGGCGAAGCTCACGTCCTTTTTTTGTAGTTTTTTGGCAAAAAAAATAAAAAATGCTTCCCTGGATTTTCCATTGCCAGTGAAGGTAACACCAAGCAGTGGGGGTTAGCAGCCAGTAGCTGCTTGGATTACCCTTAGCTAGCAATACAAAAAATGCAGCGGGAGCCCATATATATTTTTTTTAATTATTTATTTAAATAAATAAAAATAAAATGGGCTTCCCTGCATTTTGATTGCTGGACATCACAGTGCTGTAAAAATAAATCTTTAAAAAAATGACGTAGCGCTCCACGGTATTTTTGATTCTCAGCGCAGATAAAGCAGACAGCTATGGGTTGCCACCCCCATCTGCCTGCCGTTACCTTGGTTGGCAATCAAAATACAGGGAAGCCCATTAATTTTTTCTATTTAAAAAATAGTTAAAAAAAAAAATGACGTTGGGTCCCCCCATTTTTGATAGCCAGCTAGGGTAAAGCAGACGGCTGTAGCCTGAAAACCACAGCTGGCAGCTTTACCGTGGTTGGGGATCCAATGTGGAGGTCCCCTCAGGCTCTTTTTTATAATTATTGTATAAATATTAATAATTACACAATAAAAGTAGGGTCCCCCCCAAATTGGATCACCAGCCAAGGTAAAGTGGACAGCTGTGGTCTGGTATTCTCAGGGTGGGAAGGTCCATAGTTATTGGGCCTTCACAGCCTAAAAATAGCAGGCCGCAGGCACCCCAGACGTGGCGCATCCACTAGATGTCATGGCGTCTATTAGATACTCAACATCATAAACTGTCAGTACTAACAAAAAAAAAAAAATCGACAAAAGAAATTTATTTGAAAAAACAGTCCCCAAAACATTTCCTCTTTCACCAATTTATTGTAAGAAAAAAAATAAAGGGGTCCCACGACGACTCTGGACCGTCTAGAATATGGGGGGGAGACACTCAGGGAACGTATCCCCCATTTTCTAGGAGTGCGGACCCTTCATGTGAGGAGTGTGGGTGCAATGAATCTGCACTCACTCTTCTCGGGTCCACAGCAGCAGAGTCCATGTCGTAATGGTTGCTACCAAAGCTGCAATGCCCTGCTCATGAGGTAAGGGCATGCCTAATCAGGAGAACTACTGTAGAAGAAGCTCTGCTCACTGGTATATAGGTGCTCAGAGGTAATAATAGATAAAATTAGTGAGTAACCTCGGCACTCTAAATCTCCCAGACTAAGTCAGTAAGTCACAACGGATAGTAATGCAAAATCACTCTTTATTGGTCCGTATTAAGAAAAAAAAAATTTTCATAAGCATATATGTTTTTGTCCAAAACAAGTTACAAATGACGTTTCGGCCTGAGCCTTCGTCAGATTGGACTTATCTGCATGTAATCATGAAAAATGACAATAATCAGTATCACATAAGAGTGAGAGAACAATAACATAAACTCGAACAATGTGGAGGTACAATTGGGATGCAGCAAAAAAATTGCAACACAGCAAGAAATGAAACACATGATACAAATGTCATAATACAGTACAAGGACAATATAGTAATGACAAATATGGGGTCAGAGTAGACTTAGACAGCTCTGGTACGAAAGAGATGTCAATCATAAAGTAATATGTGCAGTAGGTGTAGAGCTACAGTGTGCATGGCAGAGCTAATGGGTAGACCGACCATAGAAAAAGAATGGAGAAAAAGTGGAGAAAAAGTGGAGAAAAAGTGGAGAAAAAAATGGAGAAAAAGTGGAGAAAAAGTGGAGAAAAAGTGGAGAAAAAGTTGGAAAAAAAGTGGAGAAAAAGTGGAGAAAAAGTGGAGAAAAAAAATGGAGAAAAAGTGGAGAAAAAGTGGAGAAAAAAATGTAGAAAAAGTGGAGAAAAAGTGGAGAAAAATTGGAGAAAAAAATGGAGCAAAAGTGGAGAAAAAGTGGAGAAAAAGTGGAGAAAAATTGGAGAAAAAGTGGAGAAAAAAAATGGAGAAAAAGTGGAGAAAAAGTGGAGAAAAAGTGGAGAAAAAAATGTAGAAAAAGTGGAGAAAAAGTGGAGAAAAAAATGTAGAAACAGTGGAGAAAAAGTAGAGAAAAATTGGAGAAAAAAAATGGAAAAAAAGTGGAGAAAAAGTGGAGAAAAAGTGGAGAAAAAGTGGAGAAAAAGTGGAGAAAAATTGGAGAAAAAGTGGAGAAAAAAAATGGAGAAAAAGTGGAGAAAAAATGGAGAAAAAGTGGAGAAAAAGTGGAGAAAAAAATGGAGAAAAAGTGGAGAAAAGTGGAGAAAAAATGTAGAAAAAGTGGAGAAAAAGTGGAGAAAAAGTGGAGAAAAAGTGGAGAAAAAAAGGAGAAAAAGTGGAGAAAAAAATGGAGAAAAAGTGGAGAAAAAGTGGAGAAAAAAATGTAGAAAAAGTGGAGAAAAAGTGGAGAAAAAGTGGAGAAAAATTGGAGAAAAAAAATGGAGAAAAAGTGGAGAAAAAGTGGAGAAAAAGTGGAGAAAAATTGGAGAAAAAGTGGAGAAAAAAAATGGAGAAAAAGTGGAGAAAAAGTGGAGAAAAAGTGGAGATAAAGTGGAGAAAAAGTGGAGAAAAAATGGAGAAAAAAATGTAGAAAAAGTAGAGAAAAAGTGGAGAAAAAAATGGAAAAAAAGTGGAGAAAAAGTGGAGAAAAAGTGGAGAAAAAAATGGAAAAAAGTGGAGAAAAAGTGGAGAAAAAGTGGAGAAAAAATTCAAAAAAGTGGAGAAAAAGTGGAGAAAAAGTGGAGAAAAAATGGAGAAAAAGTGGAGCAAAAGTGGGGAAAAAGTGGAGAAAAAAATGGAAAAAAAGTGGAGAAAAAGTGGAGAAAAAGTGGAGAAAAAGTGGAGAAAAAAATGGAAAAAAAGTGGAGAAAAAATGGAGAAAAAGTGGAGAAAAAATGGAGAAAAAGTGGAGAAAAAGTGGAGAAAAAGTGGAGAAAAAGTGGAGAAAAAATGGAGAATAAAATGTAGAAAAAGTGGAGAAAAAATGGAGAAAAAGTGGAGAAAAAATGGAGAACAAGTGGAGAAAAAGTGGAGAAAAAGTGGAGAAAAAGTGGAGAAAAAAATGGAGAAAAAGTGGAGAAAAAGTGGAGAAAAAGTGGAGAAAAAAAATGGAAAAAAAGTGGAGAAAAAGTGGAGAAAAAGTGGAGAAAAAATGGAGAAAAAGTGGAGAAAAAGTGGAGAAAAAGTGGAGAAAAAATGTAGAAAAAGTGGAGAAAAAGTGGAGAAAAAGTGGAGAAAAATTGGAGAAAAAAAATGGAGAAAAAGTGGAGAAAAAGTGGAGAAAAAAAGGAGAAAAAGTGGAGAAAAAAATGGAGAAAAAGTGGAGAAAAAGTGGAGAAAAAAATGTAGAAAAAGTGGAGAAAAAAATGGAGAAAAAGTGGAGAAAAAGTGGAGAAAAAAATGGAGAAAAAGTGGAGAAAAAGTGGAGAAAAAAAGGAGAAAAAGTGGAGAAAAAAATGGAGAAAAAGTGGAGAAAAAGTGGAGAAAAAAATGTAGAAAAAGTGGAGAAAAAGTGGAGAAAAAGTGGAGAAAAATTGGAGAAAAAAAATGGAGAAAAAGTGGAGAAAAAGTGGAGAAAAAGTGGAGAAAAATTGGAGAAAAAGTGGTGAAAAAAAATGGAGAAAAAGTGGAGAAAAAGTGGAGAAAAAGTGGAGATAAAGTGGAGAAAAAGTGGAGAAAAAGTGGAGAAAAAAATGTAGAAAAAGTAGAGAAAAAGTGGAGAAAAAAATGGAAAAAAAGTGGAGAAAAAGTGGAGAAAAAGTGGAGAAAAAAATGGAAAAAAGTGGAGAAAAAGTGGAGAAAAAGTGGAGAAAAAATTCAAAAAAAGTGGAGAAAAAGTGGAGAAAAAGTGGAGAAAAAATGGAGAAAAAGTGGAGCAAAAGTGGGGAAAAAGTGGAGAAAAAAATGGAAAAAAAGTGGAGAAAAAGTGGAGAAAAAGTGGAGAAAAAGTGGAGAAAAAAATGGAAAAAAAGTGGAGAAAAAATGGAGAAAAAGTGGAGAAAAAATGGAGAAAAAGTGGAGAAAAAGTGGAGAAAAAGTGGAGAAAAAGTGGAGAAAAAATGGAGAATAAAATGTAGAAAAAGTGGAGAAAAAATGGAGAAAAAGTGGAGAAAAAATGGAGAACAAGTGGAGAAAAAGTGGAGAAAAAGTGGAGAAAAAGTGGAGAAAAAAATGGAGAAAAAGTGGAGAAAAAGTGGAGAAAAAGTGGAGAAAAAAAATGGAAAAAAAGTGGAGAAAAAGTGGAGAAAAAGTGGAGAAAAAATGGAGAAAAAGTGGAGAAAAAGTGGAGAAAAAGTGGAGAAAAAATGTAGAAAAAGTGGAGAAAAAGTGGAGAAAAAGTGGAGAAAAATTGGAGAAAAAAAATGGAGAAAAAGTGGAGAAAAAGTGGAGAAAAAAAGGAGAAAAAGTGGAGAAAAAAATGGAGAAAAAGTGGAGAAAAAGTGGAGAAAAAAATGTAGAAAAAGTGGAGAAAAAGTGGAGAAAAAGTGGAGAAAAATTGGAGAAAAAAAATGGAGAAAAAGTGGAGAAAAAGTAAAGAAAAAGTGGAGAAAAATTGGAGAAAAAGTGGAGAAAAAAATGGAGAAAAAGTGGAGAAAAAGTGGAGATAAAGTGGAGAAAAAGTGGAGAAAAAGTGGAGGAAAAAATGTAGAAAAAGTAGAGAAAAAGTGGAGAAAAAAATGAAAAAAAAGTGGAGAAAAAGTGGAGAAAAAGTGGAGAAAAAAATGGAAAAAAGTGAAGAAAAAGTGGAGAAAAAGTGGAGAAAAAGTGGAGAAAAAAGTGGAGAAAAAGTGGAGAAAAAGTGGAGAAAAAGTGGAGAAAAAATGGAAAAAAAGTGGAGAAAAAGTGGAGAAAAAGTGGAGAAAAAATGGAGAAAAAGTGGAGCAAAAGTGGGGAAAAAGTGGAGAAAAAAATGGAAAAAAAGTGGAGAAAAAGTGGAGAAAAAGTGGAGAAAAAGTGGAGAAAAAATGGAAAAAAAGTGAAGAAAAAATGGAGAAAAAGTGGAGAAAAAATGGAGAAAAAGTGGAGAAAAAGTGGAGAAAAAGTGGAGAAAAAGTGAAGAAAAAATGGAGAATAAAATGTAGAAAAAGTGGAGAAAAAATGGAGAAAAAGTGGAGAAAAAATGGAGAACAAGTGGAGAAAAAGTGGAGAAAAAGTGGAGAAAAAAAGGGAGAAAAAGTGGAGAAAAAGTGGAGAAAAAGTGGAGAAAAAAATGTAAAAAAATGGAGAAAAAGTGGAGAAAAAATGGAGAAAAAATGGAGAAAAAGTGGAGAAAAAGTGGAGAAAAAGTGGAGAAAAAGTGGAGAATAAAATGTAGAAAAAGTGGAGAAAAAGTGGAGAAAAAAATGGAGAAAAAGTGGAGAAAAAGTGGAGAAAAAGTGGAGAAAAAGTGGAGAAAAAAATGGAGAAAAAGTGGAGAAAAAAATGGAAAAAAAGTGGAGCAAAAGTGGAGAAAAAGTGGAGAAAAAAATGGAGAAAAAGTGGAGAAAAAAATGTAGAAAAAGTGGAGAAAAAGTGGAGAAAAATTGGAGAAAAAAATGTAGAAAAAGTGGAGAAAAAGTGGAGAAAAAGTGGAGAAAAATTGGAGAAAAAAAATGGAGAAAAAGTAGAGAAAAAGTGGAGAAAAAGTGGAGAAAAAATGGAGAAAAATTGGAGAAAAAGTGGAGCAAAAGTGGAGAAAAAGTGGAGAAAAAAATGGAAAAAAAGTGGAGAAAAAGTGGAGAAAAAGTGGAGAAAAAGTGGAGAAAAAAATGGAGAGAAAGTGGAGAAAAAGTGGAGAAAAAGTGGAGAAAAAGTGGAGAAAAAGTTGGAAAAAAAGTGGAGAAAAAGTGGAGAAAAAGTGGAGAAAAAAAATGGAGAAAAAGTGGAGAAAAAGTGGAGAAAAAAATGTAGAAAAAGTGGAGAAAAAGTGGAGAAAAACTGGAAAAAAAATGGAGAAAAAGTGGAGAAAAAGTGGAGAAAAAGTGGAGAAAAACTGGAGAAAAAGTGGAGAAAAAGTGTAGAAAAAAGTGGAGAAAAAGTGGAGAAAAAATGGAGAAAAAGTGGAGCAAAAGTGGAGAAAAAGTGGAGAAAAAAATGGAAAAAAAAGTGGAGAAAAAGTGGAGAAAAAGTGGAGAAAAAGTGGAGAAAAAGTGGAGAAAAAATGGAAAAAAAAGTGGAGAAAAAGTGGAGAAAAAGTGGAGAAAAAATGGAGAAAAAGTGGAGAAAAAATGGAGAACAAGTGGAGAAAAAATGGAGAAAAAGTGGAGAAAAAGTGGAGAAAAAGTGGAGAAAAAGTGGAGAAAAAATGGAGAATAAAATGTAGAAAAAGTGGAGAAAAAATGGAGAAAAAGTGGAGAAAAAATGGAGAACAAGTGGAGAAAAAGTGGAGAAAAAGTGGAGAAAAAGTGGAGAAAAAAAGGGAGAAAAAGTGGAGAAAAAGTGGAGAAAAAGTGGAGAAAAAAATGTAAAAAAATGGAGAAAAAGTGGAGAAAAAAATGGAAAAAAAGTGGAGCAAAAGTGGAGAAAAAGTGGAGAAAAAAATGGAGAAAAAGTGGAGAAAAAGTGGAGAAAAAAATGTAGAAAAAGTGGAGAAAAAGTGGAGAAAAATTGGAGAAAAAAATGTAGAAAAAGTGGAGAAAAAGTGGAGAAAAAGTGGAGAAAAATTGGAGAAAAAAAATGGAGAAAAAGTAGAGAAAAAGTGGAGAAAAAGTGGAGAAAAAATGGAGAAAAATTGGAGAAAAAGTGGAGCAAAAGTGGAGAAAAAGTGGAGAAAAAAATGGAAAAAAAGTGGAGAAAAAGTGGAGAAAAAGTGGAGAAAAAGTGGAGAAAAAAATGGAGAGAAAGTGGAGAAAAAGTGGAGAAAAAGTGGAGAAAAAGTGGAGAAAAAGTTGGAAAAAAAGTGGAGAAAAAGTGGAGAAAAAGTGGAGAAAAAAAATGGAGAAAAAGTGGAGAAAAAGTGGAGAAAAAAATGTAGAAAAAGTGGAGAAAAAGTGGAGAAAAACTGGAAAAAAAATGGAGAAAAAGTGGAGAAAAAGTGGAGAAAAAGTGGAGAAAAACTGGAGAAAAAGTGGAGAAAAAGTGTAGAAAAAAGTGGAGAAAAAGTGGAGAAAAAATGGAGAAAAAGTGGAGCAAAAGTGGAGAAAAAGTGGAGAAAAAAATGGAAAAAAAAGTGGAGAAAAAGTGGAGAAAAAGTGGAGAAAAAGTGGAGAAAAAGTGGAGAAAAAATGGAAAAAAAAGTGGAGAAAAAGTGGAGAAAAAGTGGAGAAAAAATGGAGAAAAAGTGGAGAAAAAGTGGAGAAAAAGTGGAGAAAAAAGTGGAGAAAAAGTGGAGAAAAAGTGGAGAAAAAGTGGAGAAAAAATGGAGAAAAAGTGGAGAAAAAGTGGAGAAAAAGTGGAGAAAAAAATGGAAAAAAAGTGGAGAAAAAGTGGAGAAAAAGTGGAGAGAAAGTGGAGAAAAAGTGGCGAAAAAAATGGAAAAAAGTGGAGAAAAAGTGGAGAAAAAGTGGAGAAAAAATGGAGAAAAATTGGAGAAAAAGTGGAGAAAAAGTGGAGAAAAAATGGAGAATAAAATGTAGAAAAAGTGGAGAAAAAGTGGAGAAAAAATGGAGAAAAAGTGGAGAATAAGTGGAGAATAAGTGGAGAATAAGTGGAGAATAAGTGGAGAAAAAGTGGAGAAAAAGTGGAGAAAAAAATGGAGAAAAAGTGGAGAAAAAGTGGAGAAAAAGTGGAGAAAAAAATGGAAAAAAAGTGGAGAAAAAGTGGAGAAAAAATGGAGAAAAAGTGGAGAAAAAGTGGAGAAAAAGTGGAGAAAAAGTGGAGAATAAAATGTAGAAAAAGTGGAGCAAAAGTGGAGAAAAAGTGGAGAAAAAAGTGGAGAAAAAGTGGAGAAAAAGTGGAGAAAAAAGTGGAGAAAAAGTGGAGAAAAAGTGGAGAAAAAATGGAAAAAAAGTGGAGAAAAAGTGGAGAAAAAGTGGAGAAAAAGTGGAGAAAAAAGTGGAGAAAAAGTGGAGAAAAAATGGAAAAAAAGTGGAGAAAAAGTGGAGAAAAAGTGGAGAAAAAATGGAGAAAAAGTGGAGCAAAAGTGGAGAAAAAGTGGAGAAAAAAATGGAAAAAAAGTGGAGAAAAACTGGAGAAAAAGTGGAGAAAAAGTGGAGAAAAAAATGGAGAAAAAGTGGAGAAAAAGTGGAGAAAAAGTGGAGAAAAAAATGGAAAAAAAGTGGAGAAAAAGTGGAGAAAAAATGGAGAAAAAGTGGAGAAAAAGTGGAGAAAAAGTGGAGAAAAAGTGGAGAATAAAATGTAGAAAAAGTGGAGCAAAAGTGGAGAAAAAGTGGAGAAAAAAGTGGAGAAAAAGTGGAGAAAAAGTGGAGAAAAAAGTGGAGAAAAAGTGGAGAAAAAGTGGAGAAAAAATGGAAAAAAAGTGGAGAAAAAGTGGAGAAAAAGTGGAGAAAAAGTGGAGAAAAAAGTGGAGAAAAAGTGGAGAAAAAATGGAAAAAAAGTGGAGAAAAAGTGGAGAAAAAGTGGAGAAAAAATGGAGAAAAAGTGGAGCAAAAGTGGAGAAAAAGTGGAGAAAAAAATGGAAAAAAAGTGGAGAAAAAGTGGAGAAAAAGTGGAGAAAAAAATGTAGAAAAAGTGGAGAAAAAGTGGAGAAAAACTGGAGAAAAAAAATGGAGAAAAAGTGGAGAAAAAGTGGAGAAAAAGTGGAGAAAAAGTGGAGAAAAATTGGAGAAAAAGTGGAGAAAAAAAATGGAGAAAAAGTGGAGAAAAAGTGGAGAAAAAGTGGAGAAAAAGTGGAGAAAAAGTGGAGAAAAAAATGTAGAAAAAGTAGAGAAAAAGTGGAGAAAAAAATGGAAAAAAAGTGGAGAAAAAGTGGAGAAAAAGTGGAGAAAAAGTGGAGAAAAAAATGGAAAAAAGTAGAGAAAAAGTGGAGAAAAAGTGGAGAAAAAAGTGGAGAAAAAGTGGAGAAAAAGTGGAGAAAAAAGTGGAGAAAAAATGGAAAAAAAGTGGAGAAAAAGTGGAGAAAAAGTGGAGAAAAAATGGAGAAAAAGTGGAGAAAAAATGGAGAAAAAGTGGAGCAAAAGTGGAGAAAAAGTGGAGAAAAAAATGGAAAAAAAGTGGAGAAAAAGTGGAGAAAAAGTGGAGAAAAAGTGGAGAAAAAAATGGAGAAAAAGTGGAGAAAAAGTGGAGAAAAAAATGGAAAAAAAAGTGGAGAAAAAGTGGAGAAAAAGTGGAGAAAAAGTGGAGAAAAAGTGGAGAAAAAATGGAAAAAAAAGTGGAGAAAAAGTGGAGAAAAAGTGGAGAAAAAATGGAGAAAAAGTGGAGAAAAAGTGGAGAAAAAGTGGAGAAAAAAGTGGAGAAAAAGTGGAGAAAAAGTGGAGAAAAAGTGGAGAAAAAATGGAGAAAAAGTGGAGAAAAAGTGGAGAAAAAGTGGAGAAAAAAATGGAAAAAAAGTGGAGAAAAAGTGGAGAAAAAGTGGAGAGAAAGTGGAGAAAAAGTGGCGAAAAAAATGGAAAAAAGTGGAGAAAAAGTGGAGAAAAAGTGGAGAAAAAATGGAGAAAAATTGGAGAAAAAGTGGAGAAAAAGTGGAGAAAAAATGGAGAATAAAATGTAGAAAAAGTGGAGAAAAAGTGGAGAAAAAATGGAGAAAAAGTGGAGAATAAGTGGAGAATAAGTGGAGAATAAGTGGAGAATAAGTGGAGAAAAAGTGGAGAAAAAGTGGAGAAAAAAATGGAGAAAAAGTGGAGAAAAAGTGGAGAAAAAGTGGAGAAAAAAATGGAAAAAAAGTGGAGAAAAAGTGGAGAAAAAATGGAGAAAAAGTGGAGAAAAAGTGGAGAAAAAGTGGAGAAAAAGTGGAGAATAAAATGTAGAAAAAGTGGAGCAAAAGTGGAGAAAAAGTGGAGAAAAAAGTGGAGAAAAAGTGGAGAAAAAGTGGAGAAAAAAGTGGAGAAAAAGTGGAGAAAAAGTGGAGAAAAAATGGAAAAAAAGTGGAGAAAAAGTGGAGAAAAAGTGGAGAAAAAGTGGAGAAAAAAGTGGAGAAAAAGTGGAGAAAAAATGGAAAAAAAGTGGAGAAAAAGTGGAGAAAAAGTGGAGAAAAAATGGAGAAAAAGTGGAGCAAAAGTGGAGAAAAAGTGGAGAAAAAAATGGAAAAAAAGTGGAGAAAAAGTGGAGAAAAAGTGGAGAAAAAGTGGAGAAAAAAATGGAGAAAAAGTGGAGAAAAAGTGGAGAAAAAGTGGAGAAAAAAATGGAAAAAAAGTGGAGAAAAAGTGGAGAAAAAATGGAGAAAAAGTGGAGAAAAAGTGGAGAAAAAGTGGAGAAAAAGTGGAGAATAAAATGTAGAAAAAGTGGAGCAAAAGTGGAGAAAAAGTGGAGAAAAAAGTGGAGAAAAAGTGGAGAAAAAGTGGAGAAAAAAGTGGAGAAAAAGTGGAGAAAAAGTGGAGAAAAAATGGAAAAAAAGTGGAGAAAAAGTGGAGAAAAAGTGGAGAAAAAGTGGAGAAAAAAGTGGAGAAAAAGTGGAGAAAAAATGGAAAAAAAGTGGAGAAAAAGTGGAGAAAAAGTGGAGAAAAAATGGAGAAAAAGTGGAGCAAAAGTGGAGAAAAAGTGGAGAAAAAAATGGAAAAAAAGTGGAGAAAAAGTGGAGAAAAAGTGGAGAAAAAAATGTAGAAAAAGTGGAGAAAAAGTGGAGAAAAACTGGAGAAAAAAAATGGAGAAAAAGTGGAGAAAAAGTGGAGAAAAAGTGGAGAAAAAGTGGAGAAAAATTGGAGAAAAAGTGGAGAAAAAAAATGGAGAAAAAGTGGAGAAAAAGTGGAGAAAAAGTGGAGAAAAAGTGGAGAAAAAGTGGAGAAAAAAATGTAGAAAAAGTAGAGAAAAAGTGGAGAAAAAAATGGAAAAAAAGTGGAGAAAAAGTGGAGAAAAAGTGGAGAAAAAGTGGAGAAAAAAATGGAAAAAAGTAGAGAAAAAGTGGAGAAAAAGTGGAGAAAAAAGTGGAGAAAAAGTGGAGAAAAAGTGGAGAAAAAAGTGGAGAAAAAATGGAAAAAAAGTGGAGAAAAAGTGGAGAAAAAGTGGAGAAAAAATGGAGAAAAAGTGGAGAAAAAATGGAGAAAAAGTGGAGCAAAAGTGGAGAAAAAGTGGAGAAAAAAATGGAAAAAAAGTGGAGAAAAAGTGGAGAAAAAGTGGAGAAAAAGTGGAGAAAAAAATGGAGAAAAAGTGGAGAAAAAGTGGAGAAAAAGTGGAGAAAAAGTGGAGAAAAAGTTGGAAAAAATGGAGAAAAAAATGTAGAAAAAGTGGAGAAAAAGTGGAGAAAAAGTGGAGAAAAAAGTGGAGAAAAAGTGGAGAAAAAGTGGAGAAAAAGTGGAGAAAAAGTTGGAAAAAATGTAGAAAAAAATGTAGAAAAAGTGGAGAAAAAATGTAGAAAAAGTGGAGAAAAAATGGAGAAAAAGTGGAGAAAAAGTGGAGCACCCTTTGGTGCCTTTCATGTGGCACTAAGGGGTGCTTAGCTTTGTATTTAGCCAAAAAAATGAAAAAACAAATGACGTAGGGTTCCCCCTAGTTTTGTAGCCAGCTAGGGTAAAGCAGACGGCTGCAGTCTGCAGACCACAGCTGGCAACCTCACCTTGGCTGGTAATCCAAAACTGAGGGCACCCCACGCTGTTATTTTAAATTAAATAAATAATTAAAAAAAAAAAGACGTAGGGGTCCCCCAAAACTGGATCACCAGCCAAGGTAAAGCAGACAGCTGGGGCCTGATATTCTCAGACTAGGGAGGTCCATGGTTATTGGACTCTCCCCAGCCTAAAAATAGCAGGCCGCAGCCGCCCCAGAAGTGGCGCATCCATTAGATGCGCCAATCCTGGTGCTTCGCCCCAGCTCATCCCGCGCCCTGGTGCGGTGGCAAACGGGGTAATATATGGGGTTAATACCAGATGTGTAATGTCACCTGGCATCAAGCCCTGGGGTTGGTGAGGTCAGGCGTCTATCAGATACCCGACATCACCAACCCAGTCAGTAATAAAAAAAAATAGACGACAAACACATTTTTATTTGAAAAAACACTCCCCAAAACATTCCCTCTTTGACCAATTTATTAGATTGAAAAACAAATCCAGGTCTGCTGTAATCCAAGGGGTTGCCATGACGATCCACACTGTCCCAGTCAATGAAGAGCAGGATGTTCCCCATTGGCTGGGAGAGCAGTGCAGTGACCTGAGCTAACATCAATGGGTCAGCCCAGGTCACTGCAGGGGGGTGACAAGTGCTGCTGTCAGCGAGGTACATTACCTGCGCTGATCTCCAGCACTGCCGACAGCCCCTGTCACTGAGTTCAATGACCGGCGCCTTCCCCTCAAGTATCGCGAGAGGTCCGTGACGTCACCGCTAGTCAGTCTCGGGTCAGAAGCGAGAGGTGATGTGACAAGCGGCGGCCATGGAGGAAAGTGACAGCGCTGAGGTCGGGATGGCGGGACTTCATCACCGCAGGTAAGCCGAGCGGGGGTGTGTGTGTGTGTGTGTGTGTATGTATGTATGTGTACATGCCGCGGGCAGGAGGGGGCGGAGCGAGCTGAGCGGGGAAGTGTGGGCTTCCTGCACGTAACTAAGATAAACATCGGGTTACTAACCAAAGCGCTTTGCTTGGATACCCGATGTTTATCTTGGTTACCAGCTTGTGGCAGGCTGCCAGCGATGGCTCCTGCTCACTGTAGCTGTAAAAAGCCCTGCTTTTTGCTGCTAGAACCGTTCTCGAACGTATCTAGAACTATCGAGCTTTTGCAAAAAGCTCGAGTTCTAGTTCGATCTCGAACAGCCCCAAAAATCACTCGAGCTTAGAACTGGAGAACCTCGAACCGCGAACCGCGCTCAACTCTACAAACCATTTCCATGAGGCTAAACACACGATTGCCCAACTCCGTTACCAAGTCATTGAAAAAGTCTATAGACCAAGAAGAGGGGGTAACCATATTGAACTCCTAAAAAAAAGGGAGAGTTATTGGATTCATACATTACAGACCTTGACACCTAAAGGCCTAAACAGGGAAATTGATTGGCCATTGTAACCATAATCCTTTTCAATGCATGTATGTTCATGACCTTTTCTTATGTTGTAAATTAACTTGTGGCTTACATACTAATATTCATATGATATTATTCACAGAAACCTTGATGGATAACCACCATGTCTTCTTTTCCTCTTCACTCATCTCGCACATAGTCATAAATGGTAAAGTATTGATCACCCGATTCCTCACTTTCCTTCCCTCTACTTGAGTAATACTGCATATAACAGTAGCCTACATAACATACATTTTTCTAATGCATTATGTATGTCTATATATGTATATATGTATAAATATATACTTAGTATTGGGACCCTTACTTTTCATTGTGTGTCTATCTAACCAGTATTTTATTCTAGGTCATTCATATCTCCCTCCAAGACCTCCACACCAAAAATGCATGATCAATATTTTATTTCTCTTATATTTTATTTCTCTTACAGTTATGATATGCGCATTATTATACTATATTTCTTAAATTTCTAGGTGTAAATTCCATGTTTTCATTACTCCTCTTTCCTGCCTCGCTCTCTCAAATCTGATCTTCACAGCGTTCTAGCACTAAGTCCATAAATAGCGCTACTGCACATGCGCGATGCGCGCATATTCATCACATAGCGGTAAACATACCGTTTATACCCTAAAATAACATACCAGGCCAGGGAAAACAGCGCATGCGCTGACGTCCTCCACTATTTCCGGGCACTCAACATTTAATGGCTGCTGAACGCCGAGCTGCACACACACAGCCACATCCTGGGAAGGCGGCTTAAAGGTAAAAACTAACTGACTCATGCATGTGCCTCTATACTTCACCATATATCCATAAGCATCTCAATAGGACCCTGATATTTCTGCTTGCAGGAGAAACTCCACTCCACCAATGCAAAGTTTCATATGGTTACTGTGATACAGGTATTAACTATTTATGTAATAGCTACCCCTTTTGAGCAAGTCATATACAAACGAGATGGTTGTTTCTGCAATATGTATAGGCACCTTACATAGATGAATTAAATGCTATAAATACTATATATGCTATAATACAAATCCAGAAAATTCAGTGTCATTATACTATAGTATATGTAAAAAACTACATGAGATTAACCGTTTTCTAATCAATAGATTATGACCTACTCACCAGTTCAGCACAAATAACCACAGACCTGTAAATCTACACATATTCTTTTACCCTAGATGGTGGCTGGTACCGTCAGAATATAAAGGTATCCATACCTTACGGTCATTACTCCCTAAAATTAATTCCAGGTACTGAACAGAACAGTTATTAAAAACGTTTAATGTTATTCTTTTGATTATGGTTTGTCAAAATGGATTTTAATGATCATGTATATTGATAAAGATATAATTTACCATATAGATCCACTGGCTACAACAACTGATGGTCCAGCCCATGATCCATACAGGGAACTGAACCTTCATAAAACTAAAAAAGAAAAACCTGTGGATAATATTAATCAGGTACTCCTATTCCCATCCCCATGTTTCATATAAAATGTATTAAAAAGCTCATGGATACATTATTTATTTACAGAACTTACCTCTAGTGACACTCACTCTCCCCACAAAAAAACGCTTCTGGTGGACATCTCCTGTATATTCTCTTTTCTTCTCCTGAAAAATTCCTTGGTGAAGGTATGCCATTTTTCACTGATTTTTTTGTTGAGTTTGTTACTGAGTTTATTGCTGAGTTATTGTGACATATGCATTATAATACTACCGTTGCTTGATATTCATCAGATCTCCTTTATCTTGTTGGATATATTTATACAAAAAGAAGCTCCTTGTATATTTTGTACTGTAAATATGTAAATATGTCTTTGTATGATATTGTAAGATATTCATTATTTATTTTTTTTCTGCACTTTTTCTAGTGACTTGGCGTGAAAAAGGCCGCGTACGGCCGAAACGTCCCATGTCTTTCTAGTCACCATATCAATAATAAAATAATACAAGTGTGTTTGCAAAAGAAACATTCAGTATCGTCTCCCTTTTTTTGAAAGAAACTTCAAGAGAGTGCAGTGATTATAGTTGATCATTTCTGTGTATAGCACCTATTTTCAATATTGAATAAATCAAGACGTTTTGAAAATGTTTAAATTTTTTCATCATTTGAATATCATTAACATGTCTATTGATCCTGTGATTTTCACAATTCAAACAACTATTCCTTTTTGGTATTTTACTCTACTATATAGCAACTGATTGCAACCAATCACAGATGTGGACACAGGTTGGGGGATGTTCATGGCAGTTTGTAACAAATCACAGACACTGGCACAGAGGGTGGGTGGGAAAAGTAGTCAATATTAATGAACCTTAATTAGCAGACTCGGAAGAGATTCTGACTGCAGTGTGATCCTCCGCGAAACATGGCAAGTATAACTATCGTGTTATTACTACCATTTAATTTCCATTTGTAGCCCCCTAGTACTTACTACGTTTTTTTTTACAGCCCGCATATCTCATCCCCACTGACTTGTTAGGGGTCACGTTCGGAGTCAAGTTCGCTAACCAAACCCGATTTTTTTTCTCCCGTGCTGGTTCGGTGAACACGAATATCCATCACTAATTCAGACACAACTAGTAATACTAAAACAGCTAGTCTAATGTTGAGAACAACATTTATGCAAATGAGAAAAAGGTAGGAAATTAGATAAATATTATAATAATATTTTTTATTTATATAGTGCCAACATATTCCACAGCGCTTTACAATTTAGAGGGGACATGTACAGAGAATATGATACATTACAAAATAACAAAATTCAGATACAAAGAGGAGTGTCTTATGATTCAGTGACCAAGGAGGATCAGAAAACGACAAAAACGCGGAAACCCAAAAAGTAACCAGAGTGGCTGGAACCTTAACGGACTGCAGACTTAATACTGAAACACAACTAGAAGTAGCTGTGGGATGTGCCTACAATGACCTAATCACCTCAACCCAGCCGAAGAACTAAATATTCTTACAGAGAGAAATATAAAAAAAAAGCTAATCTGCCTCGAAGCAGTCCCCAAAGATACAGATAGCCCCACACATGTAAAGACTACGGGGATATAGGAAAACACAATACATAGCTAGAAAACAGATTCAGCAAAGATGAGGCCCAAACTATCTGCATAGGAAAGGATAGGAAAGAGCACTGTCTGCAGCCATAAAAACCCTAATAAATCTCAGCACGTCTGATATGGAAAAGTCCTGAGCCCACACAGGCTCTCCCCCATTAAATCAGTACTCTGATGTTACTGGGATCCAAAAAACAATAATATAGACGAGGTACTGAGTTTAATACCAAGCATGACAAAACACAATACATAGCAGAACAAGGAGCTAGGTATACAGACACTCCCAGCAGGGAATGATCCAACTCCACCAAGAACTCCACACAGGCAAAATCAGGAATCAAGCATTAATAACAAAACAGAAAAAACTACAAAAAAATGGACACAATAAGCAGAGGTACAAAGACCAACTTATCTGAGAGGAGTTCTGGTAGAGAGAAGGATTGGTTTCAGAATGTTTTTAGCACACAGGAGATACATTGAGCACTGGCAAGGAACAGGCGAAAACTAATCAGTTATATAGGCCCAATCTGAATGACCTGATTGTCAGTCCTCCACAGGTGTCTGGCTCCCATTTAACAAGTCAAATGCACTACCAGCACTGACCACATGAGGGAGCCCCAAACTGGAAAATGTATTCACAACAGGAGTGAGGGCCCTGCTCGTAAGCTTACAATCTATGAGAAAATAAGAAATGTACAAAATATAAATTGGGGGAAAAAAATAGATATTTTTAATTAGATTAATTGGTGGGTAAGAGGGCAACAAGGAACAGTTAAATAAATGATTGTCTATTTGACAACAGTGTTACATTTGTAGCGTAATTGACAAAAAAATCAGTTGTCAGCAGAAGTTGCAACGACAGACGGTATGGTAGGGTTGGCTTTGAAACTGCATGGTGTTCAAAGCTGACAGTTTAGATGGGTTTTATTTGTTTTTTATTAATGGTGTATCCTCAGGACCACTGGAAAACCAAGAGGCTTTAGATGACAGAAGAACTTGTAATGTTTATGTATGCTATTTTTCTTTTCTTTAGTTACTATATTGAGTACACCACTAAAATACAGACAGAGGACATTTCTTCTATTATTTTCTTCTATGTACAGTATATCTTCTCGGTGACTGGCAGTGCAGGTGCGCTGTACAGAATGTAGTAATGCCGATTCTTAATGAATTGATGCTAGAACACAAGTTTAAGCCATATGGTAAAATCCTAAGCTCTGCGATACAAGAGTAAAGCAATTAAGAAATCTGATAAACATCCATTAAAACATGTGTTTTCAGCGCACGGTTAAAAATTGAAATGTTAGGAA
Source organism: Anomaloglossus baeobatrachus (assembly GCF_048569485.1). Lineage (NCBI taxonomy): Eukaryota > Metazoa > Chordata > Amphibia > Anura > Aromobatidae > Anomaloglossus > Anomaloglossus baeobatrachus. Next base: position 406,404,202 of record NC_134354.1, on the reverse strand, counting down.
GCCAAGGTGATAGCTTCCAGAATATAGATGGGGAAATGCTGAAGGTAAGAAAAAGAGGTTTTCATGTCATATCTTTGAAGTATCTTAACCAAATATTTGCATCAATTGTATGGACATTATTTTCCATTAGAATTTATTATTCGCTTTTAGCAATCAATTTTTTAATGACAGTGTGTCTGTATTTTCATACATTTACAGCTGCCAGAATAATATAGTGAGTATACAGTAGATGCCATCTGTTTCCACCACTTAGAAAATGTGTTTAATAACTGTAGTATTAAAAAGGCAATCTGCAAATTTTGATATATCTCAACATTTATATCAGGTAAATCATTAAGTTCTTACCTTTCCGCAAATAAATGTCCCAGGCTGCTGTTTATTATAAAAAAAAAAACAAGTTGTACTCACCTATCCCCGGTCCACCGGTGAGTGTCTGATGCTGCTTGCGACATCTGCCATTGGCTTTGGTGCTGACACATCCTTAGCGCTGCATGCAATCAGGTCGCTCAGCGGCTCTGAAGGAAGTATTCTTTCTACAAAGGCAAAGATGCTGATTGGCTATTTTTGTCAATGCCAGACACCAAGAGCAGGGGCATAGACTGGCAAGCTGACCAGGGGAAGGTGAGTATAGAGCTTTTTTCTTTTTTTTTTTAGAATAACCAGCAGACAAGGGCATTGATTTACTTTAAATACAAACTCTTATACCCTTATTTTCAATAGTTTTAAGGTGCATTTTTTTAAATGTAACTCATTATTATTTTAAGACATAAATGTCAAATAGAATTCATTTGCACAATTTACATAAATGCAAATCCATAAATAGACCATGAAAAGCAGTCCTCCTAAATGTCATCCATTTTGTGGCAAATAGCAAAGACCACCATCAAAAATGTGATCATGTACCAAATATATAGATAGACCTCTAATGCTTAAAGGACTTGTCCAGGTTTGACACGAAAGGCTGCTGTCCCTCTGTGTGACTTCAGTGTTTAAAAAAATACAACTGATAACGTAAATGGAATCTATCAGAAGGTTTTTGCCATGTAATGTGAAGACAGCATGCTGTAAGGGTTAGCATTCAGAGTACAGCCCTGAATTTCCTATCTCAATGTGTATTTTTGTTTACCTGTAATGTTAGTATAAGCTGCCTTGCTTTATCATTAGGCTATGTGTCCACGGGAGAAAATACCTGCAGATATATCCGCAGGTACGTCCGCAGGGTTCCTGCAGCTGCTCCCCAGAATCCGCAGCTATACATTGCGAAATATCCAGCGAAATATCTGCGTTAAACCTGCGGACATTCGTGCGACTTACCTGCGGAAGTACCGGCCTCTATCTCCATAGTGGAGAGGCGGGACATCCGCATGTGATTCCGCAGGAATAATTGACATGCAGTTACGTGCGGCTGCGGGACATCCACAGCATATTCCGCAGCCACACATACCGCAGCATGGACACAGCACTCCCCATGTCCCATAGGATAACATGGGGAGTGTCTGTACTTGTTAAAACCTACAGATTTATCTGGAAAAAGTTTTTCTGCGGCAGAATCCACGGGTACATTGTCTCATGGGCACATAGCCTTAGTCTGACTGAGGAGCACATGAGCTGAAGTCTGGTGCAGAAATAAGCCTGTTAGGCCTGCTTCACACTTCAGTCATTCCATTTTTATGCGTACCAGAATCACGGACGTACGCAGACCCATTAAATTTAAATGGGTCTACGCACACATGTTACATGTTGTCTTTTTCCAGCAGCATGGATCACAAGGGCCAGTTCAAGTCTATGGGTCCATGAAAAATAGTGTAACGTCCATGTGCTGTACATTTTTAAGAATGAAAAGTATAAGATAGGTTTCGTACTTTCATTCTTTCTTTATCCACAGATGACACAATGATGGCAAAAACAGACACACGGATGACACACTCATGATAAAAACAGACACACGGATGACACACAGATGGTAAAAACAGACACACGGATGACACACTGATGGTAAAAACAGACACACGGATGACACACTGATGGTAAAAACAGACACACGGATGACACACTGATGGTAAAAATAGACACACGGATGACACACAGATGGTAAAAACAGACACACGGATGACACACAGATGGTAAAAACAGACACACGGATGACACACTCATGATAAAAACAGACACACGGATGACACACTGATGGTAAAAACAGACACACGGATGACACACTGATGGTAAAAACGGACACACGGATGACACACTGATGGTAAAAACAGACACACAGATGACACACTGATGGTAAAAACAGACACACAGATGACACACTGATGGTAAAAACAGACACACAGATGACACGCTGATGGTAAAAACAGACACATTGATGACACACTGATGGTAAAAACAGACACACAGATGACACACTGATGGTAAAAACAGACACACAGATGACACGCTGATGGTAAAAACAGACACACGGATGACACACTGATGGTAAAAACAGACACACGGATGACACACTGATGGTAAAAACAGACACACGGATGACACACTGATGGTAAAAACAGACACACGGATGACACACTGATGGTAAAAACAGACACACGGATGACACACTGATGGTAAAAACGGACACACGGATGACACATTGATGGTAACACACAGATGACACACTGATGGTAAAAACAGACACACGGATGACACACTGATGTTAAAAACAGACACACAGATGACACGCTGATGGTAAAAACAGACACACGGATGACACACTGATGGCAAAAACAGACACACGGATGACACACTGATGGTAAAAACGGAGACACGGATGACACACTGATGGCAAAAACAGACACACGGATGACACACTGATGGTAAAAACGGACACACGGATGACACATTGATGGTAACACACAGATGACACACTGATGGTAAAAACAGACACACGGATGACACACTGATGGTAAAAACCGACACACGGATGACACACTGATGGTAAAAACAGATACACGGATGACACATTGATGGTAAAAACAGACACGCGGATGACACATTGTTGATGGTAAAAGCGGACACACGGATGACACACTGATGGTAAAAACAGACACACGGATGACACACTGATGGTAAAAACGGACACACGGATGACACACTGATGGTAAAAATGAACACACGGGCGACACACTGGTGGTGAAAACAAACACACCGATGACACAATGATGATAAAAAAGAACACACGAATGACACACAGATGGAAAAACGGACACACAGATGACACACGGATGGTAAAAACGGAAACACGGATGACACATTGATGGTAGAAATGGGCACATGGATGACAAATTGATGGTGAAAATGGACATATGGATGACACAAGAATGGTAAAAATAGACACACGAATGACACACGGATGGTAAAAACGGACACACGGATGACACATTGGTGGTAAAAACGGACACACGGATGACACACTGATGGTAAAAATTGACACACGGATGACACACTATACGGATGACACACTATTTATTTTTAAAAAGTGCAACAAAAGTTACATTATTCAATTGTTTTATTATTTTTAATAATTTTTTAGAATAAAATAAAAAATCTCTTACTCTTCTAGAATACAGGAGATAAAGATGCTGCTTTGTACAGTGGAGCTCTGTGTCCTGTGTAATCTGCAGTGAAGTCATTAATCTATGTAAAATCCTGCTGCTGATATCTTCAGATCTTGTGGCTCTACAGCTAGGACATCTAGGGCTTCTGTGATATGTTTGAAAGTTGCTGGTTTGGTTCCAGTGGGGGTGAAAATTAGTTTTATTCTTTTGTTGTTTTTTTTTTTCCTCATTTTTTATAGTAATATTATAGGAACAAAAGGATCAGACTTTTTTTTCCTTCACCTACACAGAGATGCAGTGTATATCTATGTCTCTCTATGTCTCTCTATGTAACTGAATAATTTGCTTCTTGCTTCGCTGCCTGCAATACAGAGGTCAAGATTAACAAATCCTCCTATACCTATTACTGTAGTCAGTGGCTCAATAGTAGAGTTGCTGTCTATGGACAAAAAGCTCACAAGTTCATGCGTTCTACCCCTGTGGGGTTAACTCAGTGAGTATTTAATTTATGCACTGAGGGGAAGAGCCAAAACAGAATCTGTGAGCAACGGGGCTGCTGTCACTCTATGTGACTTCAGTGTGTGAAAGAATACAACTGATAACGTAAATGGAATCTATCAGAAGGTTTTTGCAATGTAATGTGAAGACAGCATGCTGCAAGGGTTAACATTTAGAGTACAGCCCTGCATCTCCTATCTCAATGTGTGTTTACCTGCAATGTTAGTGTGCCGCCCCGCGCTCGGCCGCAGCCGAGCCGCTCAGATCCGGGCTCGTTTGGTGGGTTGCTGGAGCGCCTCTGCACCTGGGGGTCACGTTGCTGGCACTACGTGAGGGGATTTCGGTGGCGAGAGGTTCACGGCCGAGGCCGTGGTGTTTAGGGATGTAAGTTTTTGATGCCACCCACGGGTTGTGGTGAGTGTGGACACTACCGCTGCCATTGACTAGGCTCCCGGGGACGGTGTTGCGCAGCCTGGTGTTGACTCCTTCGTGGATAGGGGGTGATGGTCTCGGGGCCCGGTGGTTGCGAGGTGCGGGCGTGTTAGTGCGGTGCGGTGCGGTGCGCAGCCCAAGGGCACTGTTGTACTCACTTTGACAAATACACCGGAGTCTCTGGTAAACCAAAAAGGATGGTGGTCGGTGCCTGCAGCCGGCTGCGTCTGGTCCCCCACCAGGTTGGCGGTTCCCGCCTTTCTCCTGCACCTCTTTTTGTAGAACTTGACTGCCTATGCTTTAGCAACGGTAGTCCGCTCCCCGGCTTTTTGTGTGTCGGGGAACCAATTTGCCCGCCGGCGCTGGCCCGTGGGATCTCTCTGCCTGTGCAGTGGCTTTCTATCCCCCTCAGTGGTCTGTTGCCGTCTTTCGGGTCTTGGGACGGGAAAGAACCAAAGGTCCAAACCTCAATTAGTAAAATCGACGTGGTCCAGTGGCTTCTGGACCTCGTTCTGGGTCTGAGTACCCCTCCTGGTGCTCCAGTTTCCAGTTGGCTCACCGGTTCGGTACCGGCGGGCCACTACCCTGTCCCGGTCCCTTACGGTTCCACCAGCCATCTTCCCGGCTCCTGCAGGCGGCAACCACCGTCTGCCTCCTTGCCACGGTACCAGGGCCATGACCCCAGCACCGATCAGTGTTGCCGCTGCAGACCTGATGCTTCAGGCCTGCTGCACTTGAACTTCACTCCACACTCCACACTGAACTCTGAACACTCAACACTGAACACTGTTCTCCTGTCTCAGGCCCTCTGTACTCCTCGGAGGGCCTGGCTCCGCCCCCCTGGTGTGACCATTGAACACTCAGAGAGGTGACAAGGGTTTTTAGGTTGGCTGCTGGTACCTTGTTAGGGGAAGGGTGTTTGTGCAAGGGCCTACCTGTGACCACCTGGCTAGTCCAGGGCGTCACATTAGTGTAAGCTGCCTTGCTTTATCATTAGGCTATGTGCCCAGGGCACAATGTACCCGCTGATATATCGGCAGGTTTATCGTAGCAGCTCCCTGGAATCCGCAGCTATCCATTGCTGTGGGATTCAAGCGAAATATCTGCGTTAAACCTGTGGACATTCTTGTGACTTACCTGCAGAAGTCCCAGCCTCTATCTCCATAGCGGAGAGGCGGGATGACACACTCATGGTAAAAATGGAGACACGAATGACACATGGATGATAAAAACGGACAAACGGATGACACATTGATGGTAAAAACGGACACACGGATAACACATTGATAGTAAAAATGGATACACCGATGACACATTGATGGTAAAAATGGATACACGGATGACACACTAATGGTAAAAATGGACACACGTATGACACGCTATTTATTTTTTTATTTATTTTTAAAAAGTGCATTAAAAATTACATTATTCTATTGTTTTATTATTTTTAATAATTTTTTAGAATAAAAAAAAAAATCTCTTACTCTCCTAGAATACAGGAGATAGAGATGCTGCTCTGTACAGTGGAGCTGTGTCCTGTGTAATCTACTGTGAAGTCATTCATCTATATAAAATCCTGTTGTTGATGTCAGCAGATCTTGTGGCTCCACAGCTAAGACAGCTAGGGTTTCTGTGATATGTTTGAAAGCTCCTGGTTTGAAGAAGAAGCGTGAAGAAGGGAATTGACCAAAGTGGATTTACTATATATGTCAGTTTGTAATTGACGACCAGGGTCAATGCCAATCAAAATATCCAAAAAATATATTTGCTGTAAATCAAATTTATAAGTGAGCTTGAGATTTATAGAATTCCGATTTAATACAGCCATGAACTCAGTGAGCTGTTTTGTTGTACCCTGCCACAAAATGAACACATCATCAATGTATCTTAACAAGCACTGCGCATGGGTGGTGGCCGGAACTCCCCCGTAGCCAAAAATGCCCCTCTCCCAATGGCTGAGGAACAGATTTGCGTACAAAGGCATGCAGGCCGTGCCCATCGCAGTGCTGCGTACCTGTAAATAAAACCGATCTTTGAAAATAAAAAAGTTGTGTGTGAGGATAAAATGGAGCAGCTCAAGAATCAGCTCACAAAGGTAACCATGCCGGTTGTTATTGCTCAGGAAGTAGTGGACCGCATCCAGGCCGTCATCATGATTAATGCTGGTATAGAGGGCTTAATGTCAGCCGTGACAAAAAATAGTATCAAGATCCACAAAAATCCCATCAACCCTGTTCAGGACGTCCGTCGTGTCTTTGACATATAATAGTAATGTCTCAACCATAGGTTTCAGATAGTAATCAATAAAGCGACAAAATGGGTCACATAAATCATCTATGCCAGACACGATAGGACACCCCGGTGGATTTTCAGATTCTTGTGGATCTTGGGCAGAAAGTAGATTGTTGGAATTTTAGGAGATGTAACAAAAAGGCCATCAAAGACCTTCTTCGTAATAATTCCTTCTTCGGTAGAGTGAGTCAGAAAAGGGGGCTAGGGGGCTCGATTCAAGTCTACGATATGTGTTTTTATCTCTGAGTTGGCAATAAGCCTCCTTCTCATATAAGTTGTTTGGCCAAATCACAATGTTTCCCCCCTTGTTAGCTGGTTTGATCTGCATATCATCCAAAGCCTGCACATCCCTGAGTGCTGCTCGTTGTTGATTGTTTAAGTTATCAAATCTACGTTTCGTAGATAATGTTTTCAATTCCTCAGTAACCAATCTCGTGAAGATCTCAATAGATGAGCAGAGGGACAGGGGAGGAAACCTTGTTGACTCGGGTAAAATAGAAGGAGGAAACCTACCTTGTTGGTCTGCCAGTTGTTCATTGAGGAGATCTTCAATACCTGGAGAGCTTCCCTTTCAATGTGATCAATAGTATTTGACGATGGGTCATTTTTAGTGTGCAATTTTTTCAATAGAATTTTGCGAGAAAAAATATGGACATCTTTTAATGCTGAAAAGAAACTGAATTAATTAGTGGGAGAGAAACTAAAGGGGGCTTTACATGCTACGAAATCGTTAATGTTTTATCGTCCGGGGTTACGTCGTTAGTGATGCACATCCGGCGTCATTAACAATATTGCAGCGTGTGAGACTTATGTGCGACTTAAAATGATCGCAAAAGCGGCCAAAATCGTTTGCCGCGGAGAGGTCGTACTAAAACAAACAATTGTTTACCTCTCATTAGCAATGTTGTTCCTTGTTCCTGCGGCAGCACACATCGCTGTGTGTGACACCGAAGGAGCGAAGAACATCTCCTTACCTGCCTCCACCAGATATGCGGAAGGAAGGAGGTGGGTGGGATGTTACGTCCCGCTCATCTCCGCTCCTCCGCTTCTATTGGACGCCTGCCGTGTGATGTCGCTGTGACGCTACACAACCAGTCCCCTTAGAAAGGAGGCGGATCGCCGGCCAGAGCGACGTTGCAGGGCATGTAAGTCGTGTGACGCGGAGCGCGATTTTGTGAGCGACTGGCAGCGATATGCCTGTGTCACACAAATGATGGGGGCAGGTACGCATGCTAGCGAAATCGGTAACGATATCGCTACCGTGTAAAGCCCCCTTAAGACCTTTTGATAATAATGCTATTTGGGTGTGCATAAAAGTATGAGAAGATAAATTAATTACCTGTAAAGAATCTATCTGTTGTTGTTGTCTAGTTCTAGGAGGATCAGATGTAGTTCTAACAGGATCTGCTTGTTTTTTCTTATACTTTTTTGAGGGATGTGAACTCTCTCAGTAGATGTAGAAGGGTCATGGGTATCAAAGTTAGATTCTTCCCCAGAGGTAGATGTGACGTCCTGGCCTATCAGGTCGTCACAGGGTATTGTGCAATCTGCCCTTTTGCACAGTATCCACTCCTCCTTGGTTACGGATCCTGGTCCATTTGTGTTGCTAACAGCTTAGCCAGTCAAAATCCTAGGAACACTTTGCACCGAACCCACCAGACACACCATGGGGGGTCCTGAAGGGAATAGGGCAGCCCAAATGGGGGTTTGTAGGGGAAAGTGAGACAGTGACAGAGAGGTGAAACAGGAGTGAAAGGACTAGGAGGTTGAAGGTGACTCTCCGAGAGGGAGAGGTCACCGATCTGGAGCAGAGCTCCTGATGTTTACTAGGTGGCAGACATTGGTCTGGGCCTGGTAGGAGCTGGAACTCCGATTGCAGGGGATCGCGTAAAGGGGCATGGACTGCTGAGGAGGGCAGACAGTGGCCTTGAGCGGGTACGTGGTCCCTAGGCGGGGAAGTAGCTTCACGTGTCCCGGTTATTTACCTGACGGGGGTGAAGACTTCAAGATTCATCCCCAACCTGCTCCAAAATCGGGGTACTAGCGCACCTATGGGATAGGACTTTCCCAAATATAGTCCAAAGAAATCCTACGCGTGAACCCTGAGAGCAAGCTCACTCCATTAGCCATATGGGTGAGCGGGACTCAAAAAGTTTCTAACTTGAGGGTCCAACTTGTGAGAAGGTGCCACGGAAAAGGCCACAGGCTAACAGCAACACTAAGGGCACGGATCCACACGTGCTCCCTCCATACTGCAGCGGTGCTCAGAATTCTGATTTACAAGCTGTCGGAGTTGTTATTCTTGGACTGAGTGAGTACGCTGAAAAGCCCCTTTTCCTCTACCCAACGGCGCCCCAGTCACCAACACCCAATGGGCCCCGGAGCACAAACTCCCTACCCACGGAGGGGTTAAACATCCGGCTGCTACACCATCGCCACCAGGCTCCCCAACAGCAGTGGTGGTCTCCTACATTACCACGCACCGTGGGTGGCGTCACAAACTTACACATCCCCTGTACATACCTATCCGCTCTCTTTTGAATTCAAGTGTACGCGCGAACCCCCGGGTCCAGAGACTTCTCGAGCCACTGCGGCTCTGGATGCGAGTGGCTTGGCCGCTGGCACGGAGGCGGTACATATATAAACGTAGAGAGGTAGATCTGCAATCTATGAATAGTTTTTAAACCGTCGAAAGGGCCGGGATCTATCAAAAGACATCCTCAATCTATATACCTTGCTAGATAGCAGATCCTGTTCATCCCTATGAATTTTTTTAATTTTAATGACCTTGTTGTCTTTTTCCCATTTTGATATATCTGTCTTAATCTCTGATTCAAAAGTTTTGAAGGCCTCCTTACTTAGTCCCCCCATGATTTTATTTTGTAATTCATCCATCTCAGTTGTTTTGGATGAAAGTTGTGTACTATTAAAGTCAACTACTAGTTGAATGAATCCTCTTGAGCACGTATTAGCAAATTCTTCCCATTTATCTCGAAAAGTGTTGTCCTCAATGGCAAAAGAGGGCAAAACCTGGACCCTAAATCCTCTTGGAATAAGACCGCATTGTAGGTAACGTTCTAAAAAGGCCCAGTTCCACCAAATTTTTGTCTGTCTTTGGATGAGTCCCCTATACCTCGTCACCTCGATCTGTAGGCCTGCCTTTCCCGATCTTGTATCCATGCCTTTGTCGTGCCTGAACACCTCGTCCAGCTGAGAACGCCATGCTTCCTCATGAGCATGATAATCCATAATCCCTTTAGGATAAACTGTGTAAAACATAGAAAACAGAATTAGATAAAATAGGGTATCCATAAGAGCAAATTAGTTCAGAAAAACACTTGATATACAATAAACATTATACATCTCCATGGGAACACCTGTATTGAAGCCCATGGTACTTTTGCCATCCACAAGAACAGATAAGAAACTGGAGAAAAAAGGTGGATTTTTTGCAAAAATACTTGAAAATGTATTAATGATTAAATAACATGGTAGAACAATCAATATAGCAGAAAATTATGACAAAGGCAGAAACACTATTGGCACATAGTTAGATACAGAAAAGGTTACATATGACCTAGAGAGAAATTACAGAGTGCAGAATTGCACATATCAATAGTAAAACGACATGTATCACAAAGCTCAATTGGAATACATACCAGGTAGTAACCAATATACAAAGTGTAGCAAAAGATAAAGTGCCAATAGTGCGAGACAAGGTACCACGCTTCATCAGACCAAGGAGAAGAATATCCTCTGTTGAAAGACTTTGTAAGTCTACCATGTGATGTGTCACATGGTTAAGACTAACCAATCAATGATGGCCAGTAGGGCGCATGCTCAGCCCGTGCCGGCCCCCACAGCGAGTCCGCACGGTGTCAGGCAAAGGAGTGCACGAGAGGGGATGCTATGACACGCCAAATACAGCCCCCAATCGTATGCACCGCTGCTATGGAGACACCGCCGAGAACGCCAGGAGGCGAGCCGCTGACTACGCATGTGCACACATCAACTGCTGGAACTTGGGAACAACCAATATGGTACATAGAGACACCAATGATACCTATTACAAAAAGTGCATAAGGATAATAGATCATATGCACAAATGCCGTCAGGAATTATGTCATAACATAACAGTTGTGCTAATCTGATGTCAAAAAATTCTTCAAGAGGAGATTTCATCATAGTCACAGTCAGACTGCACGAGGAGTTCATGCAGTTGCATGGTTAGAAGGAAGGTCCATATCAAACAGGAAAAACTATAAGAAAAAATGAGTTGAATTAAAAAATTGTAAAAAAGAAAAAAAATTGAAATGTTAAAAAATATATAAAAAACAAAATTTCTCATAAGTGTATAAAAAGAAATGCCCACTTAAGAAAAGGAGGGGGGGAGAAGAAAGGGCATGAGGACTACAAAAAAGGAGTGAAGCTAAGAGACTCATTCAAACCAGATGGAACCATCGTACCCAGCATGGTGATCCATTTGGTTTCCTTCTGGGCAAGAATTTTTTTAATATTACCTCCTCTACTTCCACTGTGAACAACATCAATCCCCATAACTTTCACAATCTTAAGGGTGCTTTTACCCAAGACAGCAGTGAGGCACCCATTTTTCATCAGAGTTCTTTGGGTCAAACACCGGGAACGTCAAGTTATCATTGCAGAAACATTAGCAACAGCAACAGTTTAAGTGGCAGAAACTATTTCTGCCACTTGTGGAACACTCTTTTTTTACACCATCCCATGCACCAGCAGAACAGAGGACAAGTCTGACACATAGTGAACAACAAGAGAAGATGGTGCAGGAGTATCTCGAGCTCAATATTGATGCCATCAGGGATAGGTCAGTCCCTTTTGCATTTTGGACTTAAAAAGTGGAAGAGTGGCCTGAGCTCACCAGTCACTTGGAGGTTTTGTTGTGAACGTGTCTTCATTGCTGCTGGAGGTGTTCTGATGGATAAGCGCATTTGGCTGTCCCTTGAAAGTGTAGACCACCTAACTTTCCTCAAAATGAACAAGTCATGACTTTCTAATGACTTTTCCACCCCAGCTTCAATGTTGTACTTTTCTGTGTGCTGCACTTATACCGCGTTATTGCAGTCTGTGGCAGCTTTGTCATGGCTTCTGTTCCTACAGCTGCTGAAATTACTAACAAAGTGCAATGGTGGTGCAACAATCAAGCGGTGTGTCCACCACTGTTACTTTTAAACCTTGGCTTTTTGTTATGTATGAAACACCTATTATTCCTACTATTCCTCCTACTATTGCTTGCTCCTAAGTTAGAACAAGCATAGTTTTGGGGTTTTTTAAAATGGAGACTCTCTTCTGGGTCTCCTTGTTGTGTGTTGCCTGTAGTGGCAGAAGTCCCAGAGCAAGATGCCTACACCTTTCACTCATCCAACTACTTCTTGGTTTGAAAAATGTAAATGCTGGGCTACACCCTGTGTGCTTCCCATTGAATCCAGTGAGGTTTGAAAATCTTCGGTGGATCATTCGCAGAACATCAGTAAGTTTGCCAAAGGTCACCGAACCGAAATTTGAAACAATCGCTATCTTTATTTACAATCATAAAACTTTTCACATTCTCCTCATATGACTCAGAGAATGTCATAGACTATGTTTTGAGGGGAAAATTTAACACCGCGCCTTACATTTATTCACTAAAAACCCTCTTACTTACTGTTTAGATGTGTGAGGTAATATATTGTCTGTTTTGACACTTAGCCTGGATATTGTAAAGGTGGCCTATAGTCACCAATCACATCTGTGCTTTTATTTTGCTACGGGTCATTAATAGGAGCTCTGATTTGTTGCTATCGGGCAACAAAGGACCTTCTTAGTATAAGACAGCTAATGTGTTAGTTAATATGATTGTTTTCAGTGGTGAAAGGGAAAGTGGGAGAGTGGGAAAAAGGGAGACAGGGAGAGTGGGAGAGAGACAGAGACAGACAGAGAGATAGGGAGAGAGCGAAAGAGGGAGAGAGGGAGAGCGGGAGAGTGGGAGAGAGCAAAAGAGGGAGCATGGGAAAGAGACAGAGAGAAAGACTTAGTTACTATTCCAGGCAATGCCGGTTACTACAGCTAGTCGTTTGATTGCTGTATGTAGAGTCATGAAGAAATGTTTTCCCCTAATGTGGTACTTACTGTCTGTCCCATGGAGCTTTTCGTCTTCCTCTGGATCAACATGTTAGGTTAGGTCATGGCGGGTTCTACCTTCAACCTTAAACACTATGAAACTATGAAATGAAGGAAGTCACACTCTCAAAGCTATACAAAAAAGGAGAGAAGAATCAGCACTTTCTTAAAATCATATGTTGAATTTTTATTAGTCACAAAAATAGTAAATAAGCCCTTAACATTTTGGTACTCTATGACTAAGGGCTTATAGCCAGAAACACATCAGAGAAATTATGCATTTTTAATGGATGGACATTGTTTGTAATGGATATTTTTGTCACTAATAAAGATTGAACACACGATTTTAAGGAAATGCTGATCCTCTCTTTTTTTGTGCTAACCGACTGGGTCAGACAATTGTGGATCTCTGCACCCACCTAGCAACAAGTCCTGATATTTACAATACCACAATGAAGCATTTTCCATATATTTTCTTTTTTTTTCTGTCTCAGAGCTATAGTGGATGGTGAGATATGGAGACTGTAAGTCAAACGTTCAAACATTGTTACCCTTTTACTTGTCAATCTTTAAAAAAAATTGGGATTTATTTTAATGTGGTTAGCAATGTGTATTTTTTTTCAGTAACTAGCTTGATGGCTTGATTTCTTTTTCTACATTTCCTATTGAGAGCTTTATACTTATGAAATGTTATTTCTGTATTCTTAGCCTTCAAGATTTTGAATGCCTTTTGTTTTTGTCTTCTTGCATTCATACAGTTTTATTTATCTATATTGATTTCTTTTCATTCTTGAACATTTTATTACCGGAGATTATATTTTGTACAGGATTCTAGTAGTATATCCTTAAACATGCCACACTTATGTTCGGTATCTCCAGTTAGCATGCCATGGTCGCAGGCTACACAATTAAGCTTTTCCCTTAATTTGTTGAAATCAGCTTTTTTAAAGTTCCAGGTTTTTTTGCACTTTCCTTTTAACATATTCAGTTGAATGTTACATTGAATCTTACCATATTATTGTCGCTGGTGCCCAAGTGCTCCCGGACCTGTAGGTCTGACATTACATCTGGTCTGTTTGACAGGACCAGATCAGGAAAATTATCTCACTTAGTTGTTTCAGCTACAAACTGAGAGATGTAATTGTCTTGAACTCTACTGTAGATAAGACCTTGCAGCTTTCAGCACATCCAAAATATTCTATGTTCCACTGAATGTCTGGATTGTTGAAATCCCCCATAATAAGGACCTTATTGTTATTTGCTATCTTTTTAATTTGTTGCAGCATTTCATCCTCTACCTGTTCATGTTAGGGAGCTTATAGCAAACTCCAATGAGCATTAATGCATTATTGCCTTCCCCATGTACATTTACCCACACTGACTCTATATTGCTATAGCTCCCTCCAATGTGGTCATTGAGTAAGGGTCCTAAGTAGTGTTGAGCGGACCCGAACTGTAAAAATCCTGATTGGCGCTGTCTCAGCGTCCGATCCGGGTCCCACCCGGACACTGGAATCCGGCTGCCTGATCCGGATCCTTTATTTCTCTCTCTCTCTCTTTTCCCAGATCCGCTCCCTATTGACATATATTAGTCTGGATTCCGAATCGGATCCGGACTTCTTTGACAACCCGCGACAGATCCGCCGGACCCGGATTATTGTAAGTCCGCTCAACTCTAGTCCTAAGTTGAATTTCATGAATATACAAACCCACCTTTCTTGTCTTTCCGGTTATTTCTGAATGTAACATAACAATCTACATTGTAACATAACCCTGGATCTCATCCACTCAGGTTTCCGTAATGCCCACCAAATCATAATCCATGGATGACATAAGAGTCTCCAATTCATTCATGAGCATTGAGCGAGACATTAAAAAAAAGGGCAGCGCGTGTGCAAATAGATAAATAAGTCACAATGGACTTCAATGAGGTATAAATGATGCTCGCTTACCCATCCAAAAAGGAATTTCCCCAAGATTAAGTGCCCACCAAGACCAAAAAAGACCCTCTAATGCATATTTCACGTGGGTATGTCACCAAAGCAGTGACATACCCACGCAAAACACATGTTGGAGCATCATTTATTTCTCATTGGAGTCCATTGTGAATTATTTATCTATTTGCACACACTTTGCACTTTGTATGATGTCTTGATCCATGCTCATTGATCTTTAACCTTCAGACCCCTTTTACCCATGGAGCCACAGCACCTTTTTGTTGGGGCACTGTACACCCCTTTTCCTCATTGTCCTTTTTCTTGCAATATGTACCCTATTTAAATATAGTTGTGTAACCAATTTAAATATATTCTGACATTGTTGTTTAATAAAGAATTATTTTTTACAAATATTTGACCCACAAACTCCAGATTCCTTTTCTTGTTCAGGCCCTGCAGTAGTGATCCTAGTCCTGGCCCTTCATTCCTGATATCAACCAAACAGGCATATTTACTAGGTTGTGCCAGATCAGGACTAGGCTCCCTCACACTTTTCCCCTTACCTCTTCTTCTAACTGTTACCCAGCTACCTACCTCTGGGTCCTGACCTTCCCTACCTCTACCCTCCTCCATAGCACTGGCCCCAGCCAGAGAAAGCTCAGTGAGCTCTAAATTCCTCTCCAGGTTTGCAATGCTCGAGAGTGTTTTGCAAACTGCATGTTTACTTACATTACCTGCGCTTCAAAATATGTAATTCACTGATATCGAGCACAGCCATATTAACCCTCAAATAACTGTTCAATGAATACATCCCACAAGATGTGCACCTGGTAGCATTGTCCATGGAGCACATACTAAGTTATGATAAATAGTAGAGATAACAGCAAAAAAAAACAATGACAAACTAGTAAGGAATACATCCAACTATTATCTTGGGTTAAAATCAGATATTGTGTTTAACTATGCGCTTACCTGCAGCCTGCCCTTAAATTGCTATAAAGTGAAAGCTGCTCACCAAATTCAGAGAAATATGAACAAGCATAACTGCTTTCTGATACATAAAGTAATGAAAAACACAATTAGACATATGAAAAATTGGAAAAATTGAAAATGTGACATTGCATGACTGCTAAGGATTATTTGAAAAAAATAGATATTTTGCTAATGTATTGATCAACATGTAATCTCAACCCTATTTTAAAATGTGCAATTTTTATTAACATTCATTAAAATGTACCCACAAACAGACACAGAAGCATATAAATGAGAATGGATCACGTTATCCTTGTGAATAACCAAGGAGTTTTATATACACACTCACTTTAGGAAAGGGAAGGGAAACTAATATAGCCCTATAAGGGTAGTGTATCCCTACCTAACAACGGAGGGTATGACACCATAAGTTACTGGGCGCCCCCCTTCCACGTCGGCTCTCCCTCTACCTGACCCTGATATAGGGATGGGATGGAAAGCCCTATAGTGGTGCTTGCACAGTACAATATATATGAGTTCCCCTTAGCCTCCCCATTTTTCTTTCAGCTCCTGGGGTATAATGGGGAGATTATCTGAGCCCCTTGTGATATGACTCTAGGTGACTGTAATATACTTTTGGGGTATACCACCCTGTAACATATGTGGTTGTAAATAACTCTTATGGATCACTACCTTGCATAAAGATAATTTATTAGGAATAGAAGTCTATACATCTTTTACAGTGCTAGTATCATGAATAGGAATTCCTGGTTGTAGATCAGTAAATTGATACCTTCTGGATCTAAATAAAACAATACAGGGAGGAGTATTACCATTTGGGAACTCATATATATTGTACTGTGCAAGCACCACTATAGGGCTTTCCATCCCATCCCTATATCAGGGTCAGGTAGAGGGAGAGCCAACGTGGAACGGGGGCGCCCGGTATCTTATGGTGTCATACCCTCTGTTGTTAGGTAGGGATACACTACCCTTATAGGGCTATATTAGTTTCCCTTCCCTTTCCTAAAGTGAGTGTGTATATAAAACTCCTTGGTTATTCACAAGGATAACGTGATCCATTTTCATTTATATGTTTGTGTGTCTGTTTGTGGGTACATTTTAATGAATATTAATAAAAATTGCACATTTTAAAATAGGGTTGAGATTACATATTAGTCCCTTTTTGAGCACTCTACCCATCTATTTAACTCTGTTAGTTAATGTATTGATCAATTCATTACTGCCCGATAACCACTTCACGGTAATCTCTTATTTATCGGGTTCCTAACCAAATGTTACCTCTATGTGTGGTTAAAACCTGCTTGTGTGTATGGGAAGCCAGGGACCTGGCTATGTAGGAAATTGAAACACTCTCTCTGCTCTCCTACCCCTTGCAAATGCAATAAAGGATGTTTTAGTATATGATCATTTAAACATGTAAAAAACACGCAGTCATTATTCTTTTTGCCACACAATGTGAACATTGATCTATACATGACACTGCATACAAGCAGTTAATAGGTGCAAAGTTAATACTTTGCCAGGTTTATGGACAAATGACTGCACTCTTGTTTGGTGGCACTTATAAGATGCTCAAAAGGATATGGGCATTTTTAACATGTAGACAAATATTTTTACACATATTACCTTTATTTAATAAAATAATGCAATATGTAGTTTGAAACTTAATCCAACTTTCAGATTTTTCTCGTGTGAGACACTTTTTATTGGTAATACAAGCTGAATATACGATTCTTGTGTTTCCACGGTTCTGCGGTTTTACTTAGCTAATACATCAGCATGGATACTACTTTGAACTTATTTGTTCTTCCTCCTTTTCTTCAGCCTGTTTATCTGACGTCTGTGACTGTTGATCCTTTCTTCCCTATTCATTATAAAGATCTCTATATTACACCCTCCCTGCTGCTATCTATAACACTGACAGAATGGAGGGAGAGAGCAGAGAGCTGTTTAAACCAGGAGTCTTGATGTATTTGTAACAATTTTTGTATACCAGTAACATAAAGGGGTCACTCAGCAGCAAGATGATAGAACTTTTTAATGATAACTGTTGAAAGCTGCTAAACTTTGTGCTTTGGAAGCAAACGAGCAATAAAAGCATACCTGGCCTTGAACATATCTGTACATTGGACAATCACCTGTATTTTTAGTGGATGTAATGGAATCTTGAGGCAGATAACACATACAGTACTGTGAATGCTCATAAACTAAATTTAACAAACAGACACAGATCTCATGTTTTTATTTTTAGAGTAACAAAGTATCAAATAGTATCCTTTAAAATATTACATAAAAGTAAAGTAATTTCTTATTTTAATGATAATAATATTGGTGGATCATTTGGAATTCGAATTTGCAAACGTCACTAAATTTATGAAAAAAGCAAAGTTCTCAGTTGTCCTAAGTATGTATTGAACCCGCTTTGTGCGTTTGAAATCAAACCCATTCCAAAAGGGATCCGTCTTATACTCCGGTGTTATCTTACCAGAGGGTGGCAGCAGCAGTGGTGAAGCGGGGTCACAGGAGGCAGAGGCTGTGCTGGCAGTGGCGGGGGGTTAGTGGTAGACACAGCGGGTCAGTGGTGGCAGCAGTGGTGGCAGTTCAGTGGTGGTGGCGGCGGGCCAGTGGTGGCAGCGGTGGGTCAGTGGTTGCAGCGGCGGGTCAGTGGTGGCAGTGGCAGCAGCGGGTCAGTGGTGGCAGCGTCAGTGGAGGGACAGTGGTGACAGCGGAAGCTTCAGTGGTTGTGTGGTGGAACAGGCCAGTGCGGCGAGTGTCCCAGTCTTTCCAGAGTCCGGACTTCAAAGAAATGATGCCCAGAACGACTCATGCACAGATGGAGCTCCCATCCAAGAGCTCCAACTGCACATGTGCTGACTCCCGGCGCCATCATTTTAAGCCAGGACCTCGGACAGACTAGGACACCCGCCGCACAGCCACCGCAGTCCGCACAGCCACACAGCTGCACAGAGTGGCAGCCAGCAAGCCGTTCGCCCACTCACACAGAGAGGCAGCCGGGACAGAGAGGCAGCCGGCCGCCGGCACCGACAGGCACCCGGCCGCCCGCATGCACCGACAGGCACCCAGCCACCTGCACACAGAGCCACACAGACAGCTCCCGGTAAGCTGTATTCGGATTTTAAGACGCATCTCTCATTTTGCTCCCAAATCTTTGGGAGGAAAAGTGCGTCTTATAATCTGAAAAATACGGTAATTGTATGAGGTCTTTCTTTTTGTGGGACGAGTTGTACTTATGAATGACACCATTAAATTTACAATGTGATGCGCTGGAAAGCATGAAAAAAAATCCAAGCGAGTTGAAATTGCAAAAAAAAGTGCAATACCATTGTATGATAATACTGAAACGGCTATATGATTCCTCAGGTCAGTATGATTATGGTAGTATCAAACATGCATAGTTTTTTTAAAAAAAAATAAACGGTAAGAAAAAATTGTAAATTTATAAAAATATATTGATGGACACCTTGAATGGCCAGCTTCCCTGCTGGCGAGTGTTAAACTTTTTTGGTTACGATAAAAAACATTGCAATCAGTGATAACCAGCAGCTGTAATTGAATGGCATGTACAGGTCTCATGTTGATCTATTACAAAAAGGAAGTGTGCAGAAAGACCGTTTAGAACGTGCACACTTTGTGAGTGACACAATTGTAGTTAAATTATGGTTTATGGAGTGTTTTCTTTGCTTTCTGTCTAACAATGCAGTAAGAACACTTCTCTAACACACAAGCCTTAAGGGCGCTTTACACGATGCGACATCGCTAGCGATGTCGCTAGCGATCACACCCGCCCCCGTCGTTTGTGCGTCACGGACAAATTGCTGCCCGGGGCGAACAATATCGCTAGTACCCGTCACACATACCTACCTGTCTAACGATGTTGCTGTGGCCGGCAAACAACCTCTTTTCTAAGGGGGCAGTTTGTGCGCCATAACAGCAACGTCACACAGCAGGCAACCAATAGAAGCGGAGGGGCGGAGAGCAGCCGCATGAAGGTCACTCCCACTTCGTTGCCGGAGGACGCAGGAATGCTGTTGTTCGTCGTTCTCGGGGTGTCACACGTAGCGATGTGTGCTGCCTCAGGAACGACGAATAACCTGCGTCCAGAATGAGCAATGATATTTTGAAAATGAACGACGTGTCAACTATCAACGATGTGGTGAGTATTTTGGATCGTTAGCGGTCGCTCGTACGTGTCACACGCAACGACGTCGCTAACGAGGCCGGATGTGCGTCACGAATTCCGTGACCCCAGCGACATCTCGTTAGCGATGTCGTTGCGTGTATTGGGGCCTTTAGTTTCATAATTTTGATCTATTAGAGTGGGTTTAATACTGCCCACCTTGCTTGTAGGGTATGAAGTATAAAAAAGGATGTTATTGTACTAAATTTCAGATTAATGAATTCACAGTCAAAGTAGTCGAGTAATTACAGAGTCCCATAGAACAAACTGCACTCACCATATGTATAAAACTTTGTGCTTTTTTAAATCAACTTCATTAAATTAAAGCCATGGCAATTACCATTATGCGAAGGAGGGTAAATAAAGAGGTGCAGTTTCAAGAGGCCGGTCGACTGCCATTTTGCACTAACCAGAGCTTCAATCGGTTCACCTAGGATGTGACATATTAGGGCTAACCCAGGTCCGTACGTCACATGTCTAGACAGTGCAGTAAAACATTGTACCTAATATACACAATATATACAATTAAAATTAATTAAAATGTGTTTCAAACCAGCAAAATTTAATTAGTTTACCTAGCAGTATGTTTGAGACTTGAATTCTTTTCACTGGAAAATTTTCCTACAGAAAAACCAACAGGTCATTCATATCATTCACCCTAAAAGGGCCCTGAGCATTTCAATTTATAACCCAGAGTTTCCTTTGTTAAACTAACTTGTGTCTATCTCCCTCTCTCTTTATAGGCTTCCTCCAGAGCTGCAAATTGCAACACTTTTGCAACCCCTGCATGTACACTGTGCATATGGTTAATGAGTTTCGGCGAGTCCTTTCTTGTTGCAATCGAGCACATATGCTCTCTGAAACGTTCAAACTTAGGACGTATGGTTTTGTCCATATAGAAGGAGCCACATGGGCACAATATAATGTAAACTACATATACTGCTCAAAAAAATACAAGAAACACAAACAGCACAATGGTATTTTAGTGTTCCCTTTATTATTTTGAGCAGTATATTTTGCCCTACATGAAATAAAATTGGATACAAAATGATTCATCTGGCCGAATTGAATAGAGTTTCACATAAAACGCTGATTGCAAAGGGAACAGTTGTTGTATTTAAAGTCTCCTTTTGGAATGCATTTCTCCAACCAATTGTCTTCTTTTTAAGTCTCAAACCGGTTCTTAACCAAGATGTCTTCAATGTTTCTTCCTCATCTATAAGTAATGAGGGCATCTCTATTTGTTATTTCTCATAAATCTCTATTGTTCTGTAATAGATGCCAATGTTTATTATTCGTTTTTCTAATAGTTTTATTCATAGCATTATATTTACAATTGAACATAAATTGTCTTTCTTTATTTTGTGAATTTAAGTATTTTGACTTTTTTTTTTATTTCTTTTTGATTAGTGAGATTAACCTTATTATATGCTTCATTCAGCACATAATATCTCCCTCAGTATCTCAATTTCCTTTTTAATTCTTCAGCTTGCTTTTCAAAAGTATCATCTGAGTTGGCTGTAAAGCAAGGCCCTTTTTGTCAAACGGGGATGAGCACTCTTAGGCCTCCGTTCCACTTGCGCATAGCTTCTGACGCTAATGACCCTCTGATGAGAGTGTGAGCTGAGGGTCATGCGACTGTGATCTGATCTTGCGATCGGATCACTGCTGCGGAGAAGAAGGAGGGAGCACTTTCCTCCCTCTTCTTCACTGCCTGTCTTTGCGTACATTGCATTGCGGTCGGATGACATGCGAGTGCAGTGCGATTTTTCACATGCACCCATAGACTTGTATGGGTGCAAATGAGCCAAAACTCATTGCCAAATGCAGCATGCTGTGATTCATTTCTCATGCTGATATGGCCTGAGAAATCAATCGCAGATGGACAGTGCCCCATAGTTTTGCACTGGTGCAGGTGCAATCCAATATTTTATCGGATTGCACTAGTCCATGCATAACGCAAGTGGAACCGAGGCCTCATAGTGTGTATCGAGTTAATCTGTATCTCTGTCATGTTCATGTGATTTGTGACATTTAAGTGGTTGACAAAATCCTCCGAATTATCTTCCTGATCAAATAATGCAAATATCAAACAAACCAAGTAACTATACAGCTCTTCCCTCCATATCTATCTACTCTTTAGATTATTATTCACAGACTACAGACTATCACTTATAGACTACCATTCCCATTTTCAATGTGATTTATCACTGCAGTAGTACAACCACTGTCATCTGTGCCCAAACTGTAAATTCTCTATAATTTAAAAGGAATGGATTATCTGATGTTACTTTTATGAAGAATACATATTTATTATAGGGAACAGCAAGGACCTCCATCAAAGCCAGAAAGAAACAGATAGCTGAGGAGTAATGGAATAGAGGCAAGAATATGATTATGTAAGTTTAGGTAAGTCAGGTGGAATATGACCCATTTAAAGGGATTCTTGAATTTCAAGAGAGATAATTTGTTTTGAGTGAAATGTTGAGAACTATAAATTTATCTGCATTTATTGTTAGGCTCAAAATGGAAGCTAAACATTACAGAATTTATTGTATATTGGGCAGTGTGTTATGTGTTTGAAATCGTTTGTGTCACAATACTGTTTGCACTCTGCTATCGCAAAGTTGTATCAGTCACCTGATTCTGTGGTCGGCGTTTCCCAGTGTAAGGAGCCTATTCTTCTATGCCTTGTTCCCGGGAGTACGCCACGTTATCACAGTGCCAGTAATAGTCCTGCTCTGCAACGTGCTCTCCTGGTCCTTGTAAGTGCTCTAAATTCTGTCTGCTACCTCCCCTGACCTTTCCTGACCTCCCTGATGTCTGTTTTGCCTTACCTCCCTCACCCAGTGCTCTAGATTCTGTCTGCTACTACTTCCCCCCTCCTGACCTCCCTCACTTCTGTTCTGCCCGACCTCCCTCACTTCTGTTCTGTCCGACCTCCCTGTCTCCCATCCCATTACCTTTCATTCTTCCCTCCTGATCCTTTTTTATTGTTCCGTCCCTGCACCCCCTCTTTCGGCTTGCTCTCTCGCTTATTGACTTCTGGCTTGTTCCTGATCCTGACTCCGCCTCCTCCCTTGTACTGCGCTCCCTCTCGGCTCTGACCTGATCAAGGTGTCCAGTTCCACGGATGCTATCCAAGATCAGGAATGCATCCTATTTGGTGTCTATGTATATGAATGACTGAAAAGGTGTTAAGAGCAAATGTTGGTCAGTATTATATTGGTGTATATTGTATTTTAAACTGTACTGAATTTCAGTAAAATGGTGTACTACAAATTGTACAAGAATATGCAGTCTTGTGGTATCCCAATTCCCTGACAATGTCTCGTACATACAGAATGTGATTTCTTAGAATTTCATTGAAATCCACCCCAAGATAAGACTCTCTACATTAACAAAAACAATCATATTTTATTTTATATTTAATAGGCAGACCTACATGCAATGGGAGCCCTGCACACTTTACTCTAATTTGAAGAATACCTGAATTTTCATGCAACTTTTAGGAATAAGTTGTATTATGTGTATATGACAAATAATACTGTTTTCAATATGTGACATATCCTGCGTTTCTCAGTTTTTCCTCTGCAGCCTTTAGTTGTCAGGTGTAGTTGTTAATCCAACATAGGGGTGAGATATGGTAAAATACTTCCTAAAAACTAGCGCATATCTATGTCTCTTTACCTCTAACTCTTTCCATTAGTTTATTTCCCCTTCAAGCTACATAGAGTTCCATGGACAACATGGAACCTGATCCCTCAGTAAACCAAAGATCCATCTTGTCTCAAAGACAAATTCTAACAGTATTTCAAAGTGAGTGTTGAGTTGAGTTCAAAAATGGAAGTCGAAAGAGAAATAGTGCTTACATTCTAGCAATATCCTTTCTGTTTAAAAAATAAGAATTACTATTTCAGTAGAGAGGTGCAAACCAGGAAAAATTTTAATTTGCCTATTAATATGGGTTTTTCTGGCAAATTAGTTTGTAGAGAAGGTATTTTCTGTGAATTTATTGTCCTTTATTGTGCTCTGGGATCTCTGCAGACCCCATAGAATAATAAACGTAACGTGTAAAAAATAAAAAGATAAAATTCTTATGCTCATCTCACCTCTCCAGCCCCCTACTCATAACAATCCCTCATCTAATCTTCACTGCATCTTATTATCACCTGCTTGAATGCTGAATCCTTCAGCCACTTCACAGAAGGTTTTCGGCTCTTAGTAGGTCAGGGACACTTCTGCACAAGTGCGCATCAGGTCACGACATTATGACGCTGGCTCATGTGCTTAAACACACTAGCCCTGCATGAAAAGGGCTTGGGATTTATCGCTTGTCACAGTGATAAGTAGATTGTAATACTGTGACTGCGGTCACTTAGCACCTCTAAAGAAAACTTTAGCCAGGCTTGGCATAAGCTTCTAAATTTTACAGTTCCAGATTACCCTGACCTTGACCCTTAACCACTTCATGACCTTGGAAGTACAAATATATCTTAGAACGGGAGCAGTTCCCAATCTAGAACATATATGTACATCCTGGCAATCTAGCAGGCATTGGTGATATGCCAGGCAAATTAGTCAACCCCTTCAGTGAACATTTTAAAAAAAATAAAGAAAAAAAACCTAGCAAATGGCTTTTCACCATACAGCTGACAAAAAAGTGGAACAAAAAGCGATCAAAAATGTCATATATGAATAAAAATGGTGCAGTTGAAAACGTCATCTTGTCCTGCAAAAAACAAGCCATGATACAGCTTTAAAAGTGGTGTGAAAGTGGCAAGACATAAAAAAAATATAGAAATGTGGTATCGCTGTAATTGTACTTACTCGAAGAATAAAGCTGTCTTATCACTTTTACAAAACAGTGAATGTGGCATAAAAACAAACAAGCAATTCCTGAATTGCTGTGTCTTCTTCTGCCTCACAAAAAGCGGAATAAAAAGCAGCAAAGAAAATAATGATGGCCAAAATAGTACCAATAAAAGCTCCAACTCATCCCACAAATAAGAAGCCCCCATATCTCTCTCTCGCCTGAAAAATAAAAAAATCTATAGCCTTCTAAAATCAGTAATGCAACAACTCTTTATTTTGTAAAAAAAAAACATTTTTAGTGTGATAGTAGGCAAACCTAAAAAAAATGATATAAATCTGGTATCACTGTAATTATACTGACTGGAGGACTAAAAGCGCCTAATAATCTATACTGCACAGTGAGCAGGGTAATAAATAAATAAAGCCAATTCTTCAACTGCTGTTGATTTGTTTACTCTGCTTCCCAAAGATTGCAGTATGGTGCTGCTCATGTTTATCTTGCACTCTACACTGATTGCTTACACCGGGGATTACATGTAAATCCCTGAAAAATGTGATTCAGACAAAATTCCCAATAGACAATGCACTGTATTGAGGCAAAGGGGTCACTTTGAACTCCTGTCTGGCCTGTGGTCCAGCAATGTCCATCTTTTTACTCTTTTTTTTAGGCGTGCACAAAAGTGCTGTTATTAACAGTTTTATTCACCTTTGAAAAGATGGACAATGCTAAACAGTGGGCAAACAGAGTTCAGATTATCTCTGCTGCCTTATTAGTGAATGGATCCATCAACGGTTTCACCTGAATCCTGTATTTCAGAGATGTTGATGGAAACTGCGATATAAGCACTCAGCATAAAGCACAGGATAAATGTGGACTGATCCAAAATATTCTGTACCCCAATCGCCACCAAATAGCATTCAACTCAACCCACTAAAAGTCCTCACTCACTTCTGTCATCTGTTAACAGAAATATAGGAGCTTCCATGTTATTGGTAGCACAAAGGCTCTGGATAAATGCTGTGGCTCCCCTCCCCCTCAAAAATGAAATCCAGCAAAATCTGCACACCAAAATCCAAATTCCTCTTTCCCTTCTAAGCCCCACAATGTACCTAAACCACAGTTAACATTGACATGTTTGGAATTGTAGTGATGAAAGCCCACTTAATTTACGGATGCAAGTTTCCCGAAGCACGAGCTGGGCACAATGTACTGGGCATGACAAGGACTTATTTGCAACTTTTAATTCTGCAACACTGACTGCGTTCTACTCCATGGGTATTTTCCAAATACTAAATTGTCAATACACCCATCGATCAATTCCTAGATGGGTGTAAATCCCAAACTGTGCTCACTTGAGAGAATTTCTCTTGTTGTGGCACTTAGGTGCTCTGCAAATGGAGTCTGGAAACTATTCTAGGAAAA
The DNA here is from genome assembly GCF_048569485.1 of Anomaloglossus baeobatrachus. Lineage (NCBI taxonomy): Eukaryota > Metazoa > Chordata > Amphibia > Anura > Aromobatidae > Anomaloglossus > Anomaloglossus baeobatrachus. Next base: position 406,377,883 of record NC_134354.1, on the reverse strand, counting down.
TCTGTTGTCCAAAATTCAAATGGCGCTTGTTCCCTCCAGAGACCTGTGTTGCAGCCAAACAGTACTGTAGAGTTACATGTATTGTACTACCACGTTCAGGAGAAATTGTTTAACACATTATGGGGCATTTTTTACCTATCACCTTTGTGCAAATTAGAAATTTAGGGTTAAAACAACATTTTGATGGTAAAAATGTATTTATTTTTAGTTCATCACCCAATAGTATAAAATTTTGTGACACACCTTTAATGTCAATATGCTCACTGCACCCCTGAATAAATTCATTTAGGGATGCAATTTTTTAAAATGGGGTCATTTGTTGGGGGTTTATGCTCTTATGGCACCTCAGGGACTCTGCCAATGTGACATGGCACTCAAACACAATTCCAACTAAATGTATACTCAAATATGGCGCTTGCTCCATTTTTCACCTTGCACTTTTCCTCAAAATTAGTTTGACCATAAATGGAGTATTGGCTTACTCAGGAGAAATTGGTGAACTGATTTTAGATTGCATTTTTTCATATTACCTTTGCAAATTTGAAAAAAAAATTTGGGTTAAAGCAACATTTTTGGTGTTTAAAAATGTATTTTTGTATATTCACAGCTGAACATTATAACATTCTGTGAAGCACCTGGGGGTTCAAAGTGCTCACCAAACATCTAGATAAATTTTGGGAGGGGTCTAGTTTCCAAAATAGGGTCACTTGTGGGGGAGCGCCACTGTTTAGGCACATCTGGGACTCTCCAAATGGGACATGGCGTTTGCTAACAATTCCTAACAAATTTACAAGTGCCCAAACAATAGATTCACACTACATATGTGGCATTGGCATACTCAGAAAAAATTGTGCAATAAACTTTATGGAACATTTTCTCTTATTACCCCTGTGAAAATGCAAAATTTGGGGCTAAAGTAACATTTTTGTGGGAAAAAGTTATATTTTAATTTTTTCCTTCCACATTGCTTAATTTTTTGTGAGGCGCCTAAAGGGTTAATATACTTTTATAAAGTGATTTTGAGTACTCTGAGGGGATCAGTTTCTAGAAGGGTGTCACTTTGGGGTATTTTCTGTCACCTAGGCACCTCAAAGTCACGTTAAAGGATGGGGTACCTAAAAAATATGTTTTTGTGAATTTTGTTAAAAAATGAGAAATTACTGATGAACTTTAAACCCTTCTAACTTCCTAACAAAATAAAATTATGTTTCAAAAATTGTGCTCCTGTAAAGCAGACATATAACAAATTTTATATAACTATTTTGTATGATATAACTCTCTGGTTTAAGGGCATTAAAATTAAAAGTTTAAAAACTGCGAAAGCTTCAATATTTTTGCTAAATTTCCGATTTTTCCCCAAATAGATGCAAAAATATCAGTCTAAATGTACCACTATTATCAAGTATAATATGTCATGAAAAAATCAGAATCACTGCAAAGTGTTCCAGAGTTATATCTTCATCAAGTGACTCTGGTCAGAATTGGAAAAATGGGTTAGCCATGAAGGTGAAAACAGGCTGAGGGGTGAAGGGGTTAAACCATTATACAGGGATCTAGACCTAATAGGGACCCCTAGGCCATTGCCATGGATATAGCAGCTACCCAGTGGTGTGAGCTGGCAAGAAGAATGGTCTTGTAGCTTGGTCAGAACCAGGAGTTCAGTACAGGAATAAAATCACAAAACAGACAATTAACCCCTTCACGACTGATTTTTCGCTTTCTATTTTTTTTTTTTTTTGCCATTCTTCTTTCGAGAGATGTAACTTTTTTATTTTTCAGTCAATATAGTTTTTGTCATTTTTTGTGGAACGAGCTATGCTTTTAATCAAAATCATAAGTTTTACCATATAGTATACTGGTAAACGGCAACAAAATTCCAAGTGCGGAAAAATTGCAAAAAAGTGCGATAGCACTATTGTTTTTGAGATATTTTATTCACTGTGTTCCCTATATGGTAAAACTGATGTGTCAGTGTGATGCCTGAGGGCGGTGCGAGATTGTAGACACCAAACATGTATAGGTTTACTTTTATCTAAGGTGTTAAAAAAATCAGACGTTTGTCCGAAACAAGTGGCATACGTTCTATGGCTCAGTGATGGCTTATTTTTGGCATCTCAGGCTGATGTTTTAACTGTACCATTTTTTCGCAGATGCTACGTTTTGATTGCCTGTTATTGCATTTAGCGCAAAATTTATGGCGACCAAATAACGTAATTTTCGTGTTTGGATTTTTTTTTTCTGCTACACCGTTTACCAATCAGATTAATTGATTTTATATTTTGATAGATTGGGCATTTCTTAACGCGGCAACACCAAATATGTGTATTTTTTTTTATTATTTTTATCCCTTTAATTTTCAATGGGGCGAAATGGGGGGTGATTTGAACTTTTATTTTATTGTTTTTAATTTTTAAAACTTTTTTTATAAATGTTACTAGGTCCCCTAGAGGGCTATATGGATCAGCTGTCTGATCGCTCTGCGATATCTGCTGATCACAGCTACACAGCTGTGAACAGCAGATGTGCTCCTGAGCTGTCTCACCCAGCTCTCGGCTGTGTGAGGCAGGACGTGAGTCATGTGAGCTACAGGAGTAGTCATCACATGACTCTGTGCTACCATGACAACAATGGAAATGATGTGATTACATCACATGACTTCCAGTATCGGCCGGTGAATAAATGTTTACCGCCGATGCCATTATAATGGCGCTGTCACATATTGACAGCCCCATTTAAGGAGTTAAACGGCACGAGCGTATAACGATTCTGCTCGGGCCTAGCAGGCACACATCTCAGCTGCAAAAATCAGCTGATATGTGCGCTGAACCGATCACTGCAAGCTGCTTCCAGCAGACCGCGGGCAGTAAGACTATGACTGCTAGGACGTAATGTTACTGACCTCACGGACAAGGGCTTATCCCACTGAATTCTCGTACTCCTTCCCTGTGGGCAAAACACTACTCAGACATCACAGGGTAAATGAACTACACATTGGTAAGACTTTATTGGTTCACCAACAGGGAAACACATACTGTACATTCCCAGCAAAAACACAAAATGGTACAAACAACAGAGTCTCAGCCTTCCGCTGGCCTGCCAGGGAATAGAATTTTTGTAACTTCAGAGCTTTCAGGGCAAACTATCCCAGTCCAGCAGCACCTTGCTTTAAGTGGGCATCAACTTAGAAGAGATAGTGGCAAGCTTAGGAAGCTGATTGAGCACAGCAAGATATGTAGCCAGGTGATCAAGTAGTTCCAATCTGAGTTCTCCAAGCAAATTTGTGGGCTCAGTGTGTTGAGCAGTGAAGTATTTTTTTGTGAACCTTCAGCTAAAGTCATCTATCGTGGGCTGAAATCCTGTAAAATGAATATTGATGCAGTTCTGTGATCCCCCGCAGCTGGGACCATTGCTCCTCAGCTGAGGTTATTTAGAATATTTCAAGTGAAGGAATTTTGTGATCCCTCTAGCTAGAACAACAGCTCCTTAGCTGGGGTCATGTATAATCTATCCCTGGTGACAGAGGCAAGGTCCACTTACACCACTTACATCTCTTACAGGATTGGTGGAGATGGCTGCTTTCTCATTGGTCACAAGTTCAATCCGACTGCATAATTTTTCTTTGAATTATGTACTCAGAAGGGCTGAGTGAATACACATTTACAGATAATAGGGCTCCAATCAGTCCGGCAAGGGACAATTAATCACTGCTCTAGATTTAACAACAAAAGACACAATGTCTGGTTTAATTAAAAAGAGTTCGCAACAAGTGGCCAAATGCTAAGTCATCACACTGAGCATTTCTCAAGGAGCAAGTCAAACTATACCTGACAGTGGACAAAAAGATTTCTGTGTTTAAAATGCACAGCAGTTAGTGCTCTATCACCCTGTTTGGACTACAAATCCCAGAGGAAAGAGGAAAGAAAACAACAAGCGCTGCCCGACATTTCCTGTGTTGAGAGTGTGGTGCTACCTGGCGACAGAAGCACTAAGGGAATGGACTGATACAAATGTCACATAAATGTGACGAGGACCTGATGGATGATGATGATAAGCAATACAGGGGCTGGAGAGGAGAGAATTAATATAGGTATAATCATCTTTTTGAACCTTTTGCTGGCCTTCTATGGTTCAGCAAAAATGCACTCACCATCTTGCAGATTCCATATGGAGATGAGTTACAAAACACAATCTGTATTTTGGCAAAAGCAGATGTTTTTAATAATCAAGTATCATGCAATTCCACTTAAATATATTCCCTCATCTCTACTTTTTAGCAAAGGAGACTAATAGACACCTCTAAGCAAAGTAGACTATTGGACATCCCTGTGTAAATCAATATAATCATCATAATTCAAAGCAGCAGGCTATGTGGCCAAACTGCTAAGACCATTAATCAGCTAAAAATTATCTTAGATTTACTGGAATTTCGAAAGCCCTTGAATTCTAGAATCCGTAATGCGAAGATATTCTAGAAGGATAGATTATAGATTGGAATCATAATTCATACTTTGTCTCACTTCTGATGGTGACTTCTGGTCTTATTCCAAGTTCTGCATTGATGTCCCATTCTAACACTCTTGAAAAAAATTAATAATAATGGCACATTGTGTTAATGATGTCACTGTTTAAGGTTACTCTAATCGATCTGCAATTATTTTTATTTTAATATATGCTGAATAGGGTTGATCGAATATCACAAATATTCGGCAATATTCAGCTTCGTGAATATTCGACGAATAGGTTGTCGCTATGCGAATATTCGATGCACAATGTAAGTCTATTGGAAGCCCAAATAGTTGCTATTCGCCAACTATTCGAGTTTCCCATAGACTTACATTGCGCATTGAATATTTGCAAATAGTCGAATAGCGGCGACCTATTCGGCGAATATGGGCGTTACCGAATATTTGAGGTATTCGATCATCCCTAATGCTGAACAATTATTTTCTATTATGGGGACATAATAAATAGTTGATTGATTTTGACTGGTTTATTTGTGTTAAGTAGTGATTATTGCATGCAATCTTACTTTGGAAGCCTTTCTTTCCTACATTCAAATCCATCTTGGAATTATCCCTAAGCATGTCACAGATACAAATTGTCAGGGACACATTGTCTTCTCTGTGATAAAGTTGAGATGAAAAGAGAACAGCTCAGCCTATGAAATGTCCAATCAGCTGTGAAGGCAGCTTTGAGAGGTGCCAACAGCCCTCGGGGAGGTGTAACAGCTCGGTGACATCTTCCTGTCACATCTAGCAAACCACGCACTAGGATCAAAGCTATTACACCAGTACTGAAGTAATACTGCTCCCAGATTTGTTAGGTTTAGAGGCAGAAGTGAAAAAATGATGCGAGAACTGAGCATTAACTTATCCTTATATTTAGACCTTTGGAAAGTACGTATTTTACCCATCAACGAACATTTGATCTTCCGTTTATTTGGCTAGTAGTCTTTTAATGTGAGAGATGCATGTGTGATATTTGAAGTGTTAGGATTTATCAAGGAGATCCCTTCGCTTTACATTACTGTTATCAAAGCTGATGCAATACTGGATTAATATCTTAATTATTGAAACTAAGTTTTAATTTGTCATGTAATTATTTTAGTAAATTAAACAATAGACAGAACATTACAAGAGGCTAGCTAATATAATAACTTAGAGAAGTGCAATGATTTCAGTCTTTGAAAGAAATGAATTCTAGATCCTGTATGCTATTATTCTATGCAGCTGCGAATAACTAATACTTAGAGATGAGCGAATACCGTAATATTCGTATTTGCTATACTCGTAACGAATACTTTGTAATATTCGTGTATTCGTTATGAATAGCAAGTACAATGCAAGTCAATGGGAAATGTAATTTTCTGCTAGACCCAACAAAGAGGTCCTATCCATTTCAGCCTTTTCCCAACAAAGAGGGCAAAAGCTGAAATGCATAGGAAAGTAATGAAACTAAATGCGGAGAGCCTGAAGAATATGCACACATGCATTTCTGACTCATATATGGTTTCTAGGATCCCCTGAAGCCATGCGGAAGAACTTCCGTGTAGCTCCAGTCTATCAATGCTCCTGCAGTGCATGTCACACTGCCTTGGCCAACCCCGCAATGACTCATACAGCAGTGCGCGAGCAGCTGCAAGATGATGAGCGCTGACATCAGGAGGTTAGCTCAGATGATTACCGGCTGTGATGATCTCTGCTGAACTCGTGACGTCAGTGCTCGACACTAACTTCCATGATGCCGCGTGTTACAGGGGGCTGTCTGATAATAAAACCTAAAGGAATGTCAGACAGTCAGGGTCCACCGTGCAAAGACTCTGCTGCAGACTATGGCAGAGGATAAGGGGTACATAAGTGTGCCACTGTAAAAAATAATAGCACAAGTGCAGAGTGCAATACCTCTGTTAAACTCAGAGAGGAATATAATTAGAAAATAAAGCAATTCCTCCCTTCCTTGAAGGGTGTGTGGAATGGTCTCTGTTAAAGATCACAGAGACAAAAGCAGTGAGTGGGAAATGGCACCTACCTAGGTCCGTTCCTCTAGTGGTGCCAGGAGACGGACAGCAGCGTAAGCCGCACAAAGCTCCTACCTGCGTTCGCTCCACTAGTGTGCGAGGACACAAACCACTAGATATGGCACCTGCCTAGGTCCACTCTTCTAGTGGTGCAAAAGAGACGGACAGCAGCGTAAGCCGCACAAAGCTCCTACCTGCGTTCGCTCCACTAGTGTGCAAGGACACGAACCACTAGATATGGCACCTGCCTAGGTCCGCTCTTCTAGTGGTGCAAAAGAGACGGACAGCAGCATAAGCCGCACAAAGCTCCTACCTCTGTTCGCTCCCCCAGTGTGCGAGGATACGAACAACTGCCAGACGCAGTATAAGGAACGTTACCCTAGCGGCAACGTCCACCTACGAGTAGAATCACAAGGCCCAGCCGGACCATGTGCCTCAGGCACCTGCCGGTAAGGATACGGACTGCAGCCGAAGCTGTAAGGTATAAGAACGCTACCCTGCCGGTAGTGCTCACCTAACATAGACAGAGAGATGCCTAGAGGGACGTGCACAGGGCGTCTACCCTCATGCATGAGCCAAGAGGACTGAGCGCCGGGCGGCGTGCGTCAGGGTCTTATATAGACTCTGTGCCTCATCCAAGATGGAGGACACCAGAGCCAATCCGCTGCCAGAATGACAGCAATGACGTCACGCTGGCCTATCACCGAGCAAAGCGTCACAAGCACATGACCAGCGACCAATCGGCATAAAAGGTGTCAGAGACATGTGACCACTTGTCACAAGCACATGACCAGTGGCCAATCAGCTTAGAAGGTGTCAGAGACATGTGACCTCGTGTCAGCGATGATGTCACCCGCACATGTGCAATGGCTCCAAGATAGGACTTAGTCTCTAGCACTTGCACATGTGCAGTAGCAAGAAATCCGGACATAGTCTCCAGAGCCACAGCAACCGTAACAGTACCTCCCTCTCAAGGGCCCCCCTCCCGGCGACGCAGGTAATCGGCAACTAAGTCGGGAGCATGGACAGCCTCCTCAGGCTCCCAAGAGCGATGTTCCGGGCCATAGCCCTCCCAATCCATCAAGAAGAACCTGCGCCCTCTAACCATCTTAGAACCAACTATGGCTCGTAGCTCATAGCTAGAGCGAGAGCAATCAGAGGCAGGAGAGTGCACTTCACGAGCGTGAGGTAAAATAGCTGGTTTTAGCAGTTTTTCAAGTCAGTATTCACACAGCAGTTTCTGCTATTTCATGTATTCCCCCTACATAGTCACTGGTGTGCATACCTTATCTCCCCATAGTGATGTTTTTTAGGTTTTTGCACCCAGTTCAGACTTAGAATGGTGTTCCAAACGTTATTCCTTATTTGTTAGTAGTTTTTCGTTTGTGAACCCTACTCAACCACACCTATTGCCAATCCATATCATACGCATAAATAGCCTGGGTCTCAGCTTCCCATACACGGTAAGTTTTTTAACTGCATGAGAGGACACACACAAGCTAGGGACCCCAACGTAGAGAAATACTTTGGCGTAGTGTTGGGGCTCTATTGCATTGATCAATTCAGTAGCTAAATTTCTCTTGATTCATATGTTCATGGCAGTAATGCAGATTCTATTTTTCACATTTCCACTCTTACATATAGCTATTGGATTTTTCAAGTCAGTATTCACACAGCAGTTTCTGCTATTTCATGTATTCCCCTTACATAGTCACTGGTGTGCATACCTTATCTCCCCATTGTGTGACAGTGTCTGACTGCAACCAATCACAGGTACTATTTGTGAGTCAGTATCGTGTCATAAAAATAAATAAATAAAATATTTGACATAAGGTCCCTCCGTATTCTGATACCTAGAACAGATAAAGCCCACAGTTACAGGCTGCAGACCCCAGCTGTGCAATTACTCTGGCTGTGTATCTAAATAAAAGGAACCACATTTGGCTTTTTTGTCATTTAAATTATTTAAATAAATCATTTAAAAAAACGATGTGCTTCCCCCCAATTTTGAGGACGTGTTCCATGATAGTGCACTGTGACTCAGATGTAGCAGAGCTGAATCGCGTGGACCTTGTGTGGATTTCGTCAGACCTGTAGGGATGTTTTGGGGGTTAATAAAGTGGTGAGAGAGGTTTTTTGCATGTTAATTCAAAAAAAGGGTTTTTCCGGTGTTTGTGTTTATTTACTTTCACTTACACATTAGTAATGGGGTGTCTCATAGACGCCTCCCATTACTAATATAATAGCTGACACAATCCCGAGCAACTGCAGGCTTCTATTTTTAGGATGGGGTCCGGCCTAATAACCATAGGCCTCCCCAGTCTGCGAAAACCAGCTCCCAGCTGTCGGGCTTTATCTTGGCTGGGTATCAAAATTGGGGATTTTACACATCCCCACATAAGACAGCACCACAATCCTATACAAAAGCAGAAAATACTATTACAAAAGCATTTTTGCAACCAGTTTTCGGGGACAGAAACCGAACAAAACAAAAGCTTGCTGACTTTTGGATAAAGTGCTCTAGGTTACCGATCCAAATGAACATGCTAAGGCTCGTACCGAATTTGAAATTGGCAAAGCTTTACCAAACAGGTTTCCTCATCTCTAGTCATAATGAAGACCACCATGTGGTTTTGTCCATGTCTCCCACCTGCCGCAATGGTGGTGATACAGTCCTTAAAACTATTCTTCTACAAAGAATAAAACATGACCTAACCCAGCCAGTACATCGGGTTATCCATCCATTCTTCCGCCACCCTTCCTCCACTTACGATTCACGGAACTAGGCACAGTCTCTCACGGGTTGGTTAGGGCAAAATCCATAGGGGCAGGGTGTAAATAGGAAAAGTCCGTTAGGGCAAACTTCAAATGGCAGTTTGGACCACAGTTCCTGAGAGCTGCAAGTTGCAAGTCCTTGTCTGACTGGGAATACTCCATTAGCCCAAGAGCTCAAAGTCCTCCAAATCAAGCAAAGGGGGTGCAACTAGTGCAAAATTTGAAGGAAGAAAACAGCACACCAAAAACAAACAAAAAACTGGCCTATACAGACATAAAGGCAATATCTCATGCCCTTTAAAATTTTCACCTAAGGGCCTCTTCTGTCCAGCATGGCATCCTACCCAACCAAGGGTCCTGATTTCGGCCCAACAGGCCCCAGTTCCTTACTTTAAAAAGGGCTCTGGAACTAGCCCCTTTTTCAACTTGACCATCTATCAATAGTGGAACAGACATAGGTCATCAGTTTGTTCAGACCGCCTTCATTTTCTAGGTCGCCCAGGACCTAGCGGATGGTGGCTTGATCCATTTTCATGGCTGGTCCAGGTATTAGTTCCAGCCACTATACTCTTGGAGAATGTTGGTGCTAGTCTAAAATATTTGTGCCATCTGTTTCCTTGTAACATTTATGGTAGTATTGACATAGTGCTGATAGAGGCAGCAGGTTACTGGTATTCCTGTTTGGCCACATGTAGATCTGGGCCACAGGCATCTCTTAGGGATGGGGCTGCAGGCTCCTCTTGGTGAGGGGTCCCCCTGCAGCTGACATTCGAGCTCTTTCTGCATTGCTTGCTTCACTATGCTTTCTCGGCCTCCTCCCACCTCGTGTCCTCCTCTTCAGTGGCAGGCTGGGTTATCCCAACTGCATACCACCCCCTTGTAGCCTCCTTTCCCCATATACAAGTTTCAAATAACATAGAAGTCATGGGGCACTAAGACTTCAGTCCAGCATTTATATTTCACTTCAAGGATACAACAGCAGGTGAATCCATGTTATAGCAAGGGAGGGGGAACGTTGAGGGAGAGCTCTTTTGGACGACGGCAATTTCACGCCTACCAGGCGCTTCTACGGGTCCACTTTCCTTTCCCCACATACAATTTCCGTAGGCAAGCTGGGAGGGCATCCCATTTGACCATGGCCTGATTCACATATATTTGGTTCCCGGTCTTATATTCTGCTAAAAACTCAAAGCGTCGGGCCTGATTAAAGTCAATGATCTTGAACTGGGTACAACCATTTTCAAAGTCGGCTCTATTCAGCCCCATCAGCCACTCCCGGGATAAGGCATCTGCCCTCATCATTTCCTCCACCACATCTAATGTCTCCGCCGTTTTCAGAGAGAAACAAGAGACATGCGGCACAGAACGTATCTGGCTCCAGTGGACTGCAGGGCAGGTGGGTGTCTGGACAGCTGACTCACTTGGCTGGGTGGAAGGACTTCTTTCTCTGATTCCTCTTCCTTCTCCTCATCTAGCAGGTTCCAGCAGACTGGCTCCAAGGGGAGCATTTCAGGATTGTCCTCAGGGGCTTTACCCCAGCCAGCCTTCTACATGAGGGAATTAGTCCCTGTAAATACTGCCTCCGCTTCAAGAAGCTCCTTCCCCACCCAGTCCAAGAGCTGCACGTGGACTTTGCTGTTGTAACGCCCACATGTCACATATATGGGGATGCCTTGTCCATGCCGACTGCTCCAGGAGATCATTTATGACCCCAGGAGTCATCAGCTGGATGATGTCTTAACCCCTTCAGCCCCAAGCCTATTTTGACCCTAAAGACCAGGCCATTTTTTGCAATTCTGACCAGTGTCACTTTATGAGGTTATAACTCTGGAACGCTTCAGCGGATCCCGGTGATTCTGAGATTGTTTTTTCGTGACATATTGGGCTTCATGTTAATGGTAAATTTAGGCCGATATTTTTTGCGTTTCTTTGTGAAAAAAACGGAAATTTCACGAAAATTTAGAAAATTTTGTAATTTTCAAACTTTGAATTTTTATGCTCTAAAACCAACGAGACATATGACACAAAATAATTAATAAATAACATTTCCCACTTGTCTACTTTACATCAGAACAATTTTGGGAAAAAAAATAAAAATTTAAGGAAGTTATAGGGGTTCAAAGTTTATGAGCAATTTCTCATTTTTACAACAAAATTTACAAAGCCACTTTTTTTAGGGACCACATCACATTTGAAGCAATTTTGAAAGGTCTACATGAGACAGAACACCCAAAACTGACACCATTCCAAAAACGGCACCCCTCAGGCTACTCAAAACCACATTCAAGAAGGTTATTAACCCTTCAGGTGCTTCACAGTAACTAAAGCAATGTGTAAGGAAAAAATGAACATTTTACTTTTTGCAACAAAAATGTTAATTTAGCCTCAAATATTGCATATTCACAAGGGTAGCAGGATTAAATGAACCCCCAAAATTTGTTGGGCAATTTCTACTGAACACGCAGATACCTCATATGTGGCAAAAAACCACTGTTTGGGTGCATGGCAGGACTCGGAAGGGAAGGAGCGCCATTTGACTTTTTTGAACAGAAAATTAGCTGGAATCGTTAGCCGCACCATGTTGCGTTTGGAGACCCCCTGAGGTGCCGAAACAGTGGAGCTCCCCCACATGTGACCCCATTTTGGAAACTAGACCCCTCATGGAATTTATCTAGATGTTTATTGAGCACTTTGAGCCTCTGGGGGCTTCACAAAAGTTAATAGAGTTGAGCTGTGAAAATAAAAAATTTTTTTTTACCACAAAATTGTTACTTCAACCAGGTAGCTTTTTTTTTCACAAGGGTATCAGGAAAAATTGGACCTCATATGTGGTGGAAATCAAATGTTTGGGCGCACAGCAGGGCTGGGAAAGCAAGGAGCGTCATTTGACGTTTCAAACGCAAAATAGTCTGGGATAATTAGCGTATTCCATGCTGTTTGGAGACCCCCTGAGATGCCGAAACAGTAGAGCTCCCCCACATGTGACCCCATTTGGAAACTAGACCCCCATGGCATAGAAAAAAAACCCAGCGGCAGATGGGGGGGCAGCGGCATATAAGGGGAGCATCTGTGATTGTGAGACGGCAGCTGGGATAGGGTGGGGGCGGATGGGAGAGGGCGCAGTGGATGCAGGAGCGGCAGAGGATGGGGGGAGGGGGGGATGGGGGGATGGGTGGGAAGGGGAGTGGGAGGTGAGATTGGGGATAGTTACCCTACAGGATGGATCTAGGCAGCTGGATCACAGGAGATGAAGGAGGCAGCAGATCGGGGAGGGTGAGAGGTGGGGGAAGGAGCGCAGCGCAGATCACGGAGGAGACAGGTGAGCCAAGCACAGACCACGGGGGTGAGAGGTGAGGGAGAGGGGACAGCAGATCACGGGGGTGACAGGTGAGGGAGCACAGATCACGGGGTGACAGGTGAGGGAGCACAGATCACGGGGGTGGCAGGTGAGGGAGCACAGATCACGGGGGTGACAGGTGAGGGAGCACAGATCACGGGGGTGACAGGGGAGGGAGCGCACATCACGGGGGTGACAGGGGAGGGAGCACAGATCACGGCGGTGACAGGTGAGGGAGCGCAGATCACGGCGGTGACAGGTGAGGGAGCGCACATCACGGTGGTGACAGGTGAGGGAGCGCACATCACGGCGGTGACAGGGGAGGGAGCGCACATCACGGCGGTGACAGGGGAGGGAGCGCACATCACGGCGGTGACAGGGGAGGGAGCGCACATCACGGCGGTGACAGGGGAGGGAGCGCACATCACGGCGGTGACAGGGGAGGGAGCGCACATCACGGCGGTGACAGGGGAGGGAGCGCACATCACGGCGGTGACAGGGGAGGGAGCGCACATCACGGCGGTGACAGGGGAGGGAGCGCACATCACGGCGGTGACAGGGGAGGGAGCGCACATCACGGCGGTGACAGGGGAGGGAGCGCACATCACGGCGGTGACAGGGGAGGGAGCGCACATCACGGCGGTGACAGGGGAGGGAGCGCACATCACGGCGGTGAGGGGACGAGCAGCCGATCACGAGGGAAAGGGGCCGGGCAGCAGATCGGGGGGGGACCGGTGGCACTGTGGCAGATGGAGGGCGGCGGCGGATCGGGAGGTGTGGGGGTGGGGGTGCGGGTGGCAGATCGCGGCGGAGGGCAGCGGCGGATCGGGAGGTGTGGGGGTGAGTGTGCAGGCAGCAGATACGAGGGGTGGGGGTGCGGGTGGCAGATCGCGGCGGAGGGCGGCGGCAGATCGGGAGGTGTGGGGGTGAGTGTGCGGGCAGCAGATACGAGGGGTGTGGGTGCGGGTGGCAGATCGCGGCGGAGGGCAGCGGATCGGGAGGTGTGGGGGTGAGGGTGCGGGTGGCAGATCGCGGCGGAGGGCAGCGGCGGCGGATCGGGAGGTGTGGGGGTGAGGGTGCGGGTGGCAGATCGCAGTGGAGGGCAGCGGCGGCAGATCGGGAGGTGTGGGGGTGAGGGTGCGGGTGGCAGATCGCGGCGGAGGGCAGCAGCGGATCGGGAGGTGTGGGGGTGAGTGTGCAGGCAGCAGATACGAGGGGTGGGGGTGCGGGTGGCAGATCGCGGCGGAGGGCGGCGGCAGATCGGGAGGTGTGGGGGTGAGTGTGCGGGCAGCAGATACGAGGGGTGTGGGTGCGGGTGGCAGATCGCGGCGGAGGGCAGCGGATCGGGAGGTGTGGGGGTGAGGGTGCGGGTGGCAGATCGCGGCGGAGGGCAGCGGCAGCGGATCGGGAGGTGTGGGGGTGAGGGTGCGGGTGGCAGATCGCAGTGGAGGGCAGCGGCGGCGGATCGGGAGGTGTGGGGGTGAGGGTGCGGGTGGCAGATCGCGGCGGAGGGCAGCGGCGGATCGGGAGGTGTGGGGGTGAGGGTGCGGGCAGCAGATACGAGGGGTGGGGATGCGGGTGGCAGATCGCGGCGGAGGGCAGCGGCGGATCGGGAGGCCGGTTTCATACGGTGCAATGGCAGCGCGGCAACTTCCGGGTCCCATGCTCCGGTCTCATAACAGCATGGGACCGGAGCTTGTCGCCCTGCCATTGCACTGTGTACACTCACTGTGCTGGCGTGCTGCAGGGACGATGACGGGGGCGGTCACCGGCAACAGGTACACTGTGATTGGAGAAATCGGTCACAAGGCCGATCTCTCCAATCAGAGTTATTGGAGCTGGGGGAGGGTGATCCAGTGAGGTCACTCAGCTCCAGCCAATGGCCAGTGCTATAGCTGCACTGGCCAGGGCTGGATTTCAATGTTTTAGTCACTTTAAGTGGCTGGAACATTACAGTGGCTGTGATTGGTTGAGCGGCGTTCGTCAGCCAATCACAGCCTCCGTAGGTCCGGGGAGGAGGCACCACCCCTCCTGAGGTCAGGTACAGGTCCCCTCCTCCCCGAATCTGCGGTTTATGTTAACCGATCGCAGTCACCGGAGGCTCCGGTGCCGCGATTTCGCCATGACGGAAAGATCCGTCCTTGGTCATTAAGGCCCAGGGCACAAGGACGGATCTTTCCGTCCATGGTCGTGAAGGGGTTAAAGCTTCTCCTCACTTCCAGCGTAACTCATCTTCCTGTTTACACTCAGGTAATCAGTGCGGCAAGCTGCTACTTCTCCTGCCTCTGACACCAAAGTGGCTCCAGCCCATGATGTGACACGATCTTCTGGCAGGTGGGCCCCTCACTTTGCTCTCACTACTCGAGTAACAAAACACAGACTGCTATACACAGAGGAAGGGTGGGGAGAGCATTGAAAATGCACAAACTTTAATAAGTGGACCCAGAAGAGAGTCTGTCTGCAATGATTTCCTGGCCAATCATGGCCATGCCAATAATTGACATGGCTGTGATGGACCCAGGAGTGAATTGTTTCTGCAAACCATACAGCTACCAAACAAAGTCAAACATTTCCAATTTTTGACAAAAGTGTTCGGAAATCTGAGCCCGAGCCAAACTGGCCAAGGCTCATACTAAATTTGAAATTGGCAAATCTTTTACAAACAAATTCACTCATCTCTATTTTGGACACAATACAACAATGCATGTATTATTGTAAGTAGTGATGAGCGAGCATGCTTGTCACTACTCGGTACTCGCACGAGTATCGCTGTACTCGGGCTGCTCGGCGGGGACCGAGTAATCTCGCGATACTCGTGCTGTACTCGTGGTCTTCATTTCTGCATGTTGGCGCTCTTTTGAGAGCCAGCCCTCATGCAGGGATTGGCTGGCAGACCACTGCAATGCCACAGCCCTGTTAGTTGTGGAATTGCAGTGATTGGCCGGCCTGCACAGCGTGACCGAGCCTTTATATCGGCCGGCGCGCTGTGCTCTGCTCACAGCTATCCAGACAGTGAGTGCAGGGAGAGTGTCGCTGATTCAGGGAAAGCTTTGCGGCCCTTTATAGCTTTTTCAGTTGCAGGGCTGCAAACAGTGTGACCAAAAGTCCTTCTCAGGACTATTCTAGTTGTATACAGGCAGGCAGGGTATAGCCAGGTCGGAGTACAGTAGCAGAGTCCTTCTCAGGACTATTGTTGCTATATACAGGCAGGGTATAGCCAGGTCTGAATACAGGCTAGTGACCAGAAGAGTCCTTGTCAGGACTATTGTACCAGTATACAGGCAGGCAGGCAGGCAGGCAGGGTAGTGGTGACCGTATACCAGCCTTCATCATATCTGGGGCTAGTGTACACAGTGTAAAACAGTCCAGATAGTGTCTGACTTGTCTGTAATTGTCGCTCCCCAAAAAAACCTGTTAGGTTCTTATTGCGTCCGTGCTTGGTTTTTAAAACCGCACGTGTGTGCCTGTTGGTGGCAGCGTACAGGTGCACTTGTGTGCAATTTCCAGAAACTTTGATATAACGCACAAGTAGTGAATATACACGTCAGCAGTGCACAGCATTGCAAAATGCGCAAGGGCATTGGCAAGGAACAAGGAAGTGGACGTGATGGTGGTGCAGGCAGAGGCTGAGGTCGTGGGCAAGCTCTAATTTCGCCACAACAAAGGGCCACATCTAGTCGCTCGCACGTCCTGTCCCAAATTCTTGGGGACCGCAGCAGTACACCGCTCTTGAACCAAGACCAGTGTCAACAGGTTGTTAGTTGGATAGCAGATAATGCTTCCAGTCAGATTGGCACCACCACAAACACTCTGTCTTCCACACGGTCAAGTGTCAGTAGCCGTGATACTGCACCGCACATTTCTGAACCTGATCCTCCTTCCTACCACCAGGCTGAGTACACGTCCTCCTCGGACATTAATGATCCCACACTTGGACACTCGGAAGAGCTGTTCACGTTTCCATTCACACATTCTGGCCTCTCGCCAGCTCATATTGAAGTGGGTCATGAGGAGATCGTCTGTACAGATGGCCAAATATTTGAGCAGCCACGTTCTCACGAAGTTGGCAACGTGTCTCAACAAGTGGTGGACGATGATGAGACACAATTGTCAGCAAGTCAGGAGGAGGAGCAGGGTGCGGAAGAGGAAGACGACGTGGTGGATGATCCAGTAACTGACCCAACCTGCCAGGAGGATATGCAGAGCGAGGACAGCAGTGCACAGGGGGAGGGAGGCGTAGCATCACAACAGGCAGTAAGAAGCAAGGTGGTGGCCCCAGGCAGAAGTCAGGCAACCGTTCCCCGGAACAACACGACGACACAAGGTGCCTGTACAAATGTTAGGTCTTCCCGAGTCTGGCAGTTTTTTAAGTTGGATCCAGATGATTCAAAAAAGGCCATTTGCAACACCTGCCATGCCAGCATCAGCAGGGGTACCAAAACTAGCAGCCTGACCACCACCAGCATGATCAGGCACATGTCAGCCAAGCACCCGACTTTGTGGGAAGTACAACAGAGTCGAGGAGCAGTGCTTGCTGATGTCACTGCTACGTCTTCGCTGGTTGTGCATGCGAGCCAATCCTCTGTCCATGCTGCCTGCAAACAAGCCTCCTCCACTCCTGCACCTGCAGTTGCCTACGCAGAAAGAACACCATCATCAAGCACGTCCTTGTCCCAGCGCAGCGTTCAGTTATCCATTCAGCAAACCTTTGAACGCAGGCGCAAATACACTGCCAACACCCCACATGCCACAGTTCTAAATGCTAACATTTCGCGACTGCTTGCGCTGGAAATGTTGCCTTTTAGGCTGGTGGAGACAGAAGCATTCCGTGACCTGATGGCGGCAGCTGTCCCACGTTACTCGGTCCCCAGCCGCCACTATTTCTGCCGGTGTGCCGTCCCCGCGTTGCATAACCACGTGTCACAAAACATCACACGTGCCCTGAACAACGCTGTTTCACCCAAGGTCCACCTAACCACAGACACATGGACAAGTGCTTGTGGGCAAGGCCGCTACATCTCGTTGACGGCACACTGGGTTAATATTGTGGAAGCTGGGACCCAGTCTGAGCGAGGGACGGAACACGTCCTTCCCACACCAAGGTTTGCAGGCCCTACCTCAGTCAGTGTTTCACCCACACTCTACAGCTCCGGAATGTCATGCTCTTCAGCCTCCTCCTCCTCCTGCGCATCCTCATCCACTGTGCCCTCCACACCAGTCACAAGCTGGAAGCACTGCAGCACTGCCTCGGCGAAGTGGCAACAGGCTGTGCTGAAGCTAATCTGCATAGGTGACAAACCCCACAATGCAGAAGAGCTGTGGACAGCTCTGAAACAGCAGGCAGATCACTGGCTCACACCTCTGAACCTAAAGCCAGGAAAGGTCGTGTGTGACAATGGCCGGAACCTGGTGGCGGCTTTGAGGCGAGGCCAGCTGACACATGTTCCATGCGTGGCCCATGTGCTCAACCTCGTGGTTCAGCGGTTTATAAAGTCATACCCAGAGCTGTCTGATCTGCTGGTAAAAGTTCGCCGCCTGTCTGCACATTTTCGAAAGTCACCTACTGCTTCAGCCGGCCTTGCCGGCTTTCAGCGCCGTTTGCATCTTCCGGCTCACAGACTGGTGTGTGATGTCCCCACGCGTTGGAATTCAACTCTGCACATGTTGGTCAGGATATGTGAGCAGAAGAGGGCAGTTGTTGAGTACCTGCATCACCTAAGCCATCGGGAAATGGGTCAAACTCCACACATAACACCTGAGGAGTGGAGATGGATGTCAGACCTATGTACCATCCTCCAAAACTTTGAGGACTCCACCAAGATGGTGAGTGGTGATGACGCCATTATTAGCGTCACCATACCGCTACTCTGCCTTCTAAAACGGTCTCTGCTGAAAAACAAACATGATGCATTGCAGGCGGAGCGCGATGAGTTGCAGCAAGAAACAGTAGTGGGTGTGGGTGATAACACACAGCCCAGCCTCGTCTCATCACAACGTGCAGTGGAGGACTATGACGAGGAGGAGGATGAAGACATGGAGCAACTCTCCGGCCAAATTGAGGATATGACATGCACACCAGTCATATCCTCGGTTCAGCGTGGCTGGCCAGAGGACAGGGTAGATGAGGAGGAGGAGGAGGAGGAGGAGGACAGCATGTTCAGTCATCTTGTTGGTCAGGCTACTGAAGTCCTGGCTGTTAAGAGTCTGGCGCACATAGCTGACTTTATGGTAAGCTGCCTGTCTCGTGACCCTCGCGTTAAGAACATCTTGGCCGACAATCATTACTGGTTGGTAACACTGTTAGACCCACGCTACAAGGAGAACTTTTTGTCTCTTATTCCCGTGGAGGAGAGGTCAACCAAAATGCAGCAGTTCCGGAAGGCCATACTCACGGAAGTAGGCAAAGCATTCCCCTCACAAAACGCTAGCGGCATAGGTCAGGAATCAGTGGACAACCGAGGCGTACAGCCGAGAGAGGCACAAGTCCAATCCGCCAGAGGTAGGGGAACAGTCTTTAAGATGTGGGACAGTTTTCTCAGCCCCTCACGTACCACAGCCCCTGAGGTGCGGGGTAGTGCCACAAGAAATCCTAAGTTTGCCCAGATGCTGAAGGAGTACCTTGCAGATCGAACAACTGTACTCCGACATTCCTCTGTGCCTTACAATTATTGGGTATCCAAGCTGGACACGTGGCATGAATTGGCTCTCTACGCCTTGGAAGTCCTGGCCTGCCCTGCTGCTAGCGTTTTGTCAGAGCGTGTTTTTAGTGCCGCAGGTGGAATCATTACAGATAAACGCACCCGCCTGTCAAATGAAAATGCTAACAGGCTGACTCTGATCAAGATGAACAAGGGTTGGATTGGGCCAGACTTCACCACACCACCAGCAAATGAGAGCGGAATTTAAAGTTTGCCATGTACCTCCACTCACCCATGGGTACACACTTCTGGACTTTGGATAATCGCTGGACTGCTCCTCCTTCTCCTCATGCGCCACCATGATGATAACCGTTACAAATTGCAATACTTAGGCCTTTGTTTCAGGTATACCCCCAGTGGTAAATTTTTTCGCCCATTCTTTGCAGAATGGACATTACAACGACAGGAGACCCGCTCCTTTGCAATGGGAACAATGTTTTGAGGCCCTCATGCACGTCTCTACCCAGGGACAACGTGGAGCCTCCCAATTTTTGGCTGCCATGCCTAAGGGCTATACTATAATACACCCACTTCCTTAAAATGGACACTTAATGTTTTGAGGCCCTCATGCACGTCTCTACCCAGGGACAACGTGGAGCCTCCCAATTTTTGGCTGCCCTGGCAAAGGGCTATACTGAAATAGACCCACTTCCTTACAATGGGCACTTCAGGTTTACAGGCCCTCATGCACGTCTCTATCCAGGGACAACGTGGAGCCTCCCAATTTTTGGCTGCCCTGCCTAAGGGCTATACTATAATACACCCACTTCCTTAAAATGGACACTTAATGTTTTGAGGCCCTCATGCACGTCTCTACCCAGGGACAACGTGGAGCCTCCCAATTTTTGGCTGCCCTGCCTAAGGGCTATACTATAATACACCCACTTCCTTAAAATGGACACTTAATGTTTTGAGGCCCTCATGCACGTCTCTACCCAGGGACAACGTGGAGCCTCCCAATTTTTGGCTGCCCTGCCTAAGGGCTATACTATAATACACCCACTTCCTTAAAATGGACACTTAATGTTTTGAGGCCCTCATGCACGTCTCTATCCAGGGACAATGTGGAGCCTCCCAATTTTTGGCTGCCCTGGCAAAGGGCTATACTGAAATAGACCCACTTCCTTACAATGGGCACTTCAGGTTTACAGGCCCTCATGCACGTCTCTATCCAGGGACAACGTGGAGCCTCCCAATTTTGGCTGCCCTGCCTAAGGGCTATACTATAATACACCCACTTCCTTAAAATGGACACTTAATGTTTTGAGGCCCTCATGCACGTCTCTACCCAGGGACAACCTGGAGCCTCCCAATTTTTGGCTGCCCTGCCTAAGGGCTATACTATAATACACCCACTTCCTTAAAATGGACACTTAATGTTTTGAGGCCCTCATGCACGTCTCTATCCAGGGACAATGTGGAGCCTCCCAATTTTTGGCTGCCCGGGCAAAGGGCTATACTGAAATAGACCCACTTCCTTACAATGGGCACTTCAGGTTTACAGGCCATCATGCACGTCTCTATCCAGGGACAATGTGGAGCCTCCCAATTTTTGGCTGCCCTGGCAAAGGGCTATACTGAAATAGACCCACTTCCTTACAATGGGCACTTCAGGTTTACAGGCCATCATGCACGTCTCTATCCAGGGACAATGTGGAGCCTCCCAATTTTTGGCTGCCCTGGCAAAGGGCTATACTGAAATAGACCCACTTCCTTACAATGGGCACTTCAGGTTTACAGGCCATCATGCACGTCTCTATCCAGGGACAATGTGGAGCCTCCCAATTTTTGGCTGCCCTGGCAAAGGGCTATACTGAAATAGACCCACTTCCTTACAATGGGCACTTCAGGTTTACAGGCCATCATGCACGTCTCTATCCAGGGACAATGTGGAGCCTCCCAATTTTTGGCTGCCCTGGCAAAGGGCTATACTGAAATAGACCCACTTCCTTACAATGGGCACTTCAGGTTTACAGGCCATCATGCACGTCTCTATCCAGGGACAATGTGGAGCCTCCCAATTTTTGGCTGCCCTGGCAAAGGGCTATACTGAAATAGACCCACTTCCTTACAATGGGCACTTCAGGTTTACAGGCCATCATGCACGTCTCTATCCAGGGACAATGTGGAGCCTCCCAATTTTTGGCTGCCCTGGCAAAGGGCTATACTGAAATAGACCCACTTCCTTACAATGGGCACTTCAGGTTTACAGGCCATCATGCACGTCTCTATCCAGGGACAATGTGGAGCCTCCCAATTTTTGGCTGCCCTGGCAAAGGGCTATACTGAAATAGACCCACTTCCTTACAATGGGCACTTCAGGTTTACAGGCCATCATGCACGTCTCTATCCAGGGACAATGTGGAGCCTCCCAATTTTTGGCTGCCCTGGCAAAGGGCTATACTGAAATAGACCCACTTCCTTACAATGGGCACTTCAGGTTTACAGGCCATCATGCACGTCTCTATCCAGGGACAATGTGGAGCCTCCCAATTTTTGGCTGCCCTGGCAAAGGGCTATACTGAAATAGACCCACTTCCTTACAATGGGCACTTCAGGTTTACAGGCCATCATGCACGTCTCTATCCAGGGACAATGTGGAGCCTCCCAATTTTTGGCTGCCCTGGCAAAGGGCTATACTGAAATAGACCCACTTCCTTACAATGGGCACTTCAGGTTTACAGGCCCTCATGCACGTCTCTATCCAGGGACAACGTGGAGCCTCCCAATTTTTGGCTGCCCTGCCTAAGGGCTATACTATAATACACCCACTTCCTTAAAATGGACACTTAATGTTTTGAGGCCCTCATGCACGTCTCTACCCAGGGACAACGTGGAGCCTCCCAATTTTTGGCTGCCCTGCCTAAGGGCTATACTATAATACACCCACTTCCTTAAAATGGACACTTAATGTTTTGAGGCCCTCATGCACGTCTCTACCCAGGGACAACGTGGAGCCTCCCAATTTTTGGCTGCCCTGCCTAAGGGCTATACTATAATACACCCACTTCCTTAAAATGGACACTTAATGTTTTGAGGCCCTCATGCACGTCTCTATCCAGGGACAATGTGGAGCCTCCCAATTTTTGGCTGCCCTGGCAAAGGGCTATACTGAAATAGACCCACTTCCTTACAATGGGCACTTCAGGTTTACAGGCCCTCATGCACGTCTCTATCCAGGGACAACGTGGAGCCTCCCAATTTTTGGCTGCCCTGCCTAAGGGCTATACTATAATACACCCACTTCCTTAAAATGGACACTTAATGTTTTGAGGCCCTCATGCACGTCTCTACCCAGGGACAACGTGGAGCCTCCCAATTTTTGGCTGTCCTGCCTAAGGGCTATACTATAATACACCCACTTCCTTAAAATGGACACTTAATGTTTTGAGGCCCTCATGCACGTCTCTATCCAGGGACAATGTGGAGCCTCCCAATTTTTGGCTGCCCTGGCAAAGGGCTATACTGAAATAGACCCACTTCCTTACAATGGGCACTTCAGGTTTACAGGCCATCATGCACGTCTCTATCCAGGGACAATGTGGAGCCTCCCAATTTTTGGCTGCCCTGGCAAAGGGCTATACTGAAATAGACCCACTTCCTTACAATGGGCACTTCAGGTTTACAGGCCATCATGCACGTCTCTATCCAGGGACAATGTGGAGCCTCCCAATTTTTGGCTGCCCTGGCAAAGGGCTATACTGAAATAGATCCACTTCCTTACAATGGGCACTTCAGGTTTACAGGCCCTCATGCACGTCTCTATCCAGGGACAACGTGGAGCCTCCCAATTTTTGGCTGCCCTGCCTAAGGGCTATACTATAATACACCCACTTCCTTAAAATGGACACTTAATGTTTTGAGGCCCTCATGCACGTCTCTATCCAGGGACAATGTGGAGCCTCCCAATTTTTGGCTGCCCTGGCAAAGGGCTATACTGAAATAGACCCACTTCCTTACAATGGGCACTTCAGGTTTACAGGCCATCATGCACGTCTGTATGCAGGGGCATTGGTGAACCTCACAATTTTGGACTGCCCTGGCAAAGGAAAATACTACAAAGACTCACTTCCTCAAAATGGATAATTATGGATAATTATTTCGGTCTAATATAGCGCAAAAAGGATATTTGCTGATATTAATTATTTGAACTTTATTGAATAGGCACTCCTATTATTACAACGCGTTTCAGCAGAGTTGCTTTCATCAGGTATATTTTACCTGATGAAAGCAACTCTGCTGAAACGCGTTGTAATAATAGGAGTGCCTATTCAATAAAGTTCAAATAATTAATATCAGCAAATATCCTTTTTGCGCTATATTAGACCGAAATAATTATCCATTTACCCCCTCCCTGTTGGGAATCGGTATTAGCAGCAAAGGACCTGCTGACATATCAAAAAATCCAGCTGGTTAGCTGGAGGAGAGAGGAACAAGAACCTGATTTCCATGGTGCCGGTGGAAATCAGTAGCCGACAACGATACCCACAATCTGGATGTTGGAAGCCTGGACATAGGATCTGTTCGGAGGAACTCCAGACTGATTAGCCTTCACTGAAGTTGTGCGGGGGCGCACAACCAACAAAGGTGAGCAATTCTAATTTTTTAAACGCTAAAAGGATTCCACGGGTGCTTCTCATAGTGCGCTTGTTTTATATCTATTTAACTTCCTCAAAATGGGCACATTAGACTCAAGAGGCCTTCATGTACGTCTCTTCTCAGGGACATCGGAGTGCCACACAATGTTTTCACGTAAAATCTTTCATGTATTAATCTCAAAAAGTAACATACACCAGCTCTATCTCACTATTGGGTATGTGCCCTTAACATTTCTGCCATGAAAAATCATTTTGGGGTCATTTTGGAAGGTTTTCTGGTGAGTCCGTAAAAATGGCGTGAAACGCGGACAAAATTGTTCACAGCTGTGACTTTTGAGTGATAAATGCTTCAAGGGGTCTTCCCCATGCTGTTGCCATGTCATTTGAGCACTCTTCTGAGACTTTTGTGACATTTTTAGGGTTTCTCCATGCTGCCGGGGGGTCATTTCACAAAAATACTCGGGTCTCCCATAGGATAACATTGGGCTCGTTGCTCGGGCCGAGTACACGAGTATCTTGGGACTAGGCTCGGCCCGAGCTTCGAGCACCCGAGCTTTTTAGTACTCGCTCATCACTAATTGTAAGTCCAAATTGTAGCTGTAATCATGCTGCTATAAGTGGGGATTTTACAACCATTGAGTTTCAACTTTTAAACATTCCGTATAAATTATTGTAAATATTTGGTCTAAATACTTAGCAAAGATACACAGATAATTTTATAGAGAGGTCTAACTATTTTGCCTATAAAAATTAGCAAAACTAGTATTCTTTACTTACAGAAAAAATAATATGTAAAAAATATATATTTATTTTTAGCTATTATTATAAATTTATTATGCATAAACAAAGTAGCAAAATATATTATTGTAGTAAAAGTTATTTATTGCAAATAAATCTCAATATCTTTTAATGCAAGGGTTGAAATATACATAAAAGGCCTCTGACAGAGTAAATCTGTCATAAAATATTGGTTTATGCAATCAATTTCTGTCATCAGATAAAAACCCACAATGCAGTACTTTTTATGAAGTATGTCAGGATGCAAAGGTTAATCCATAATGTTCTATCAAAAAGCAGGTACAATTTTAATAGACAGCTGGACTCTACAGAGGATCTGTACTTCCAAGAGAGAGACAGTTGGACAGCGTGTATCTGTAAACAGAAACTATATTTAATGCTGAATATGAACATTGTGTCTTGGCTGGAAACAATTGTAATGCCAAAATCTTCTACCACCTTCAGGGGGCTAACAATAATTTGCCAAGAAACATATATGGAACCAAATCTGTTAACATTATTTTTAGCTTCAGCTACTTTTAAAAATAGAATGCTAGCTTTCTTCTACAGTAAAGAGGTCAGACAGTGTAATATGCTAAAGACTTTTAACGAACATGTTAAATTATAATGACTTTTTTAGTGACAATAATATTTGGGGGTTCAAAAGCAGAGTTATATATAACATACCGCATAACATACTTCATTTCTTGTGCACTTAATGATGTGCTCTAATTTGGGATTAAAAACATTTTTTTTACTTTTTTCAATTCAAATTCATTAAAAAAACGTTTTAATTTTTTTATGTTGGGAGTGGGAAACAAGGAAAAAGGTAGGAGAGAGGAAAAAGGAGGAGGAAAAATATAAGAGGAGAGAAAAATGGATGGAAAGAACAAGAAATGTAGTGGTTAAAAGAATGGTTAACCAGAATAAAAAAAAAAAGGAAAAAAAAGAAAATGAAGCAATCACCAACAAAGTAGCTTACCTGTATATCAAAAACAATAAAGAAGAAAGGACAAGGAAAACCAATCTGTGAATATTCTGTCCCATTCAAGACTGAGTGAATTAGTAACTATAATTCAATTCGCTAATCTTTATCCTGTTGAAGGAGCCATGACCTACAACTCAGACCAAGCTTTCTGACTCTGAGCAAGACATTTACTCCAAAATGCCTTGATAGTCTTAGGATTTCATTTTAACCTGCACAGATTTAAGATACACTGTGAGGCCTGCGACACACATCCGTGCCTCCGGTACGTGTTTGCCATTTTTTACACATACCGGCAGCATGGAGACACGTACAACAATGCTACCCTATTGTAACGTGTGTCCGTGTCCGTTTGTACGCGTGTGCGTTTTCCTACACGCTGACATGTCAGTTTTTCTTCGGCATCACGGGTGTCAAACGGGCCGCACACGTACCACACAGAAATAGTGTGGATGTGGTCCCGTGTGACACGCGCCGGAGAAAACACACGTGTCAGAGAAAAAAAAAAAGCTTAACTCACCTTCTCCTGCCCTCCTGTCTCTGCCGCTGCTGTCAGTTTCTGCCGACCGCCGCTCATTATTCTCATTTAATATTCACTTCACTGCGGCCGGCAGCAGCAGCAGCGGGGAGTCGGCAGGGCTGGAGACCAAAGATCAGCACCACAGACAGCAGAAAGGAGCACGTGAGTATGTAAATTACCTGTTCTCCATATGTTATCACGGATAGCACATGGAGAACACACGTGGCCCGCATGTACCAGAGACACGTACTTACCTACACGCAACACGCAGGGAAAATACGTGTCTCGTGGCACATGCGAGATTTTCACGTAAGTGTGTCGGAGGCCTGACAGAGCGAAACCAAGCCTTCTCATGTTTCAAGGTTGTGTTATTGTTTTATTTGTATGCTTCATTTTTGTATCTGTGAGAGCTGATACAGTCCCTGACAGAAGTTCTGTGGCTTATTCATATTATGTAAATAAAAGCTTAGAATCTGACTTTAAATTCATCCATTGGTTTCATAAATTACTCTTTTGAAAGCTGAAACCCTCCCAAATTTGGTTTAGGTTATGAAAATAGAGTTGCTGCAAAGCTGAAATATTGATCACTTAATGAACACAGAAAGGTCAGATTTTGGCAAGAAAAAAGTTTTGTCGCGCCTTGTCATATAATGCACCCAATCCAAATTTACATCCTCACCTGTGCTCACTAAATGATCAGTTAATTAGTGGGTGTGTATAAAAAGAAACCCAGCACCCCAGACCTTCACTTGAACTGCAACTTGACCTCTGACAACATGCCAAAAATCCACCCTGCGACCAAAGCCTTGATTATCAAGAGGCTGAAGAACAAATCCACTGCAGAGGTGGCTGGCACCTTTAATGTGTCTCAGCGTCAAATACAAAGAATTAAATAAGATTTGAAGAGACTGGAGATGTTTTTGACAAGCCCAGGTTGGGCAGACCCCACAAGACAACTGCTCAGGAGGAACATTTATTGGTTACAAAATCCAAAGCCAGCTCCTCTTCCACTGCAACAGAGCTCCAAAAGGCCTGGTCACCTCAAGTCCCTGTGTCAACTAGAACAGTTTGTAGGATTATGTCTCGAAATGGCCTCCATGGTCGAATCAGTGCCCATAAGCCAGCACTAAACAAAAGGCAATTAAAAAAAGTGTGGCATTTGCCAAGTCCCACAGCCTGCTAAAGAGATGGATGCTGGAAAAGTGGCAGAAGGTGGATTTCTCTGATGAATCTTCAGTTGAATTACACCACAGCCACCGCAAATACTGCAGGAGACCTACTGGAGCCCGTATGGATCCAGAAAGTAGTTAGGTGGAAAGATCATAGTCTGGGGTTACATTCAGTATGGGGGGTGTGTGAAACATTTGCAAGGTGGAAGGCAATATCAATAACCTAAAATATCAAGAAGTATTAGCTACCTCTTACATTCCCAATCATAAAAGGGGTCAAATTCTGCAGCAGGATGGTGCTCCATCTCATACTGTACATCCATCTCTACAACAAAGTTCCTCCTGGCAAAGAAGATCAAGGTGCTCAAGGACTGGCCAGCCCAGTCACCAGACATGAACATTATTGAGCATGTTTGGGGTAGGATGAAAGAGGAAGCTTGTTAGAAAAAAAACAAAGAATCTAGATGAACTCAGGGAGGCATGTAAGACTGCATTCTTTGCTATTCCAGATGACTTAATCAATACATTGTATGAATCATTGTTGAACTGCATGGATGCAGTTCTTCAAGCTCATGGAAGTCACACAAAATATTAAATATGGCTTTAATAGCACCATAACTTCATTCACCAATGTTATGCAACATATCTTTGTATTAGAAGTTAATTATTTGTTTGAATTTCACATTACTTTCTGTAGGTGACAAAACTTTTGTGTTGTCAAAATCTGACCTTTCTGTGTTCATTAAATGATCAATATTTCAGCTTTGCAGCAACTTTATTTTCAAACCTAAACTAAATTTGGGAGGGTTTCAGCTTTCAAAAGAGGAATTTATGAAAGCAATGGATGAATTTAAAGTCAGGTTATAAGCTTTTATTTAAATAACATGGATAAGCGACAGAACTTCTGTGAGGGACTGTATGATATGCAAAACTCCAGTTTTGTCTCACTTATTCAAAAGATATTCTTCCAGAATCATTGTGCTTTGACAATATGCTTTTTGGCAACTTCAAGTCTCTTTTTTTAATATATTTTTTTTTCATCAGTTGCTTCCCATCTTGATTGTCTTTCACGAAGACCAATTTGGACAAGACAATGATGGATGGCACAGTCTGACACGGCTGTACCTTGACTCAGGAGTTCACCTCTATTCTCTTTGGATATTGTCCTGAGCTCATTGGTTACCATTCGTATACTCTATCTTTTACATTTTTCATCAATTTTCCCTTTGCAGTCCAGGGAGGTTAGCTACAGTCCCTAAACTTGTCAATATTATGTGTTACTGCAGTAGTAGAAACTTCATGTTTTTTGGAGACGGTCTTAAGGTCTTTCCCAACATGTTTCTCTTTACTTTTCTTACTAATCTCCTGAGACAACTCTATCCTCCTTAGTTGTATTTTGTCAAAGTTCACTGTGGTACACATGATAGTACCAAACAACAGTGACTACTTTTCACCCGCTAAATATGCAGACTGACTGGTTACAAGTTTGAAGATAACTGTGATGCTAACTAATGCATACTGTCACAAAGAGCACTCTGCTGCCCCAATCATCAGGATACTTGACCTATGATTAACAGACGATGCCGCGGCTGTTTCCACTACTCGACCGATTATTGGGGAATTCATAGGGAGTGTATTGTATGTAACTGATTCCAATGAATGGAATATATATATACCTCGGTGTTGTCACTGCCAAGCTCCAAAATAATCCTTGAAAAACTACTAGCTGTCATCATCAGTCACTTCTGATATCATTATGGATAGCGTATAGCTTTTTGGATTCAATTTGAGAACAAGAAGAACAAAGCTATTACATTTTACGTATTTTATCCAAAAAGTAGGCAGTGTTTATAAATTATACAAAAGATGTTACAAAGCTGACAAAACAATATACTATACACAATTACATAAAATAAAAAGAATAAACAAAATACATGTACTAAACCTACATCACAGACATGGCTCAAGTTAATGAAGAGAAGAACTCCAATGAAACATTGAACAATTTTACATAGCAATGTATCTACCTTGAACAAGGATAATAATTTGGCATTTGCTTTTATTAACACAGACTACACCCATATACCTGCATTCTAGTGACTCATAACATGGCTGTTCATGGGATGTAGATTCAGTCTCTAAAAAATTATGAGATCCCAAACTTTCAGGGTATATTTGCCCCTGGAGGTCTCAAAAAGAAGATATTATGGTCAAGTTTTTAATCTTGATTTTACCTTACTATAGAGATGAAACATTGCATGGATAGTGTCATTCATTTAATCAATATTTATTTGTTGCTGGTGCACTGATTGCACAATTACATAAAAATATGCATGTTCTTCCCCTTGGAATCATGAAGCTGAAAATGTTTCTCTTATAAATATCAGATCAATACAAACCCCAATATTTATTCATCAACAATGGCACCAAAAAGTCTGAATTTTTATTTTGAAATTCAGCAGAGCTGACTACAGATGTAACACATTTGACTCTTTTAAAGCTTTGGATATACAGACCCCAAACTTTGTGCCTGTTTCCCAGCAGATAATCAATGCAATTACCTGTCCACATCACAGGGTCCTGGCTAAACAGGGGCAGCTTTTGGTTTTGCTTTCTCTTCTTCTTAAGGTTTAGTTAATCCCACATGTTCAATGTGGGGTGGGGTATGTCACCTATCCAAAGACCAAAGAGATGTCTTTGTGGATTTTAAAATTTTTCTATGACACATACCTTAGTTAATCATATCCTTATGGTCAAATTATTTTCATTCTTTTCTAGGAATATCATCAGTTTTGTGAAAGCCATTTTCATTTTTTTGTTTTTTTTGTGTTTTGAACCACAATTCAAAGGCAATGACCGACTTTGATTTTCAATTGATTTGAAATTCAGCAGTTTTAAGTTGAAAATTACCTTTGTCAGCTTCATGATATTTTGATGTCAATTATAGGTGTTTCTTTATTTGAGAGAAGAGTATGAGGTATCAGCAATTTTGCACATGTTTGTATATATATATATATATATATATACTGCTCAAAAAAATAAAGGGAATGCAAACAACAAAATGGTGTTTTGGTATTGATAAGAGGATTCAACAATATGTGGAGGTAATTGATAATAATTGAATTAAAAAAGATTGTAATACTGAGAACCAAAAAGATACATGTATATATGTAAAATATCAAGAATACCTTGTGGTACCTGTGTAGGCTAAAATGGCCCTAACCCCAGACTAAACGATTGCAACTTAGACCTCTGCAGCCTAAACGGCCTTAGAGAATTTCACAAACCTACCTAAGGACCCAGAGGGTAGAGCAGAGTGCAATTTACCTATTAAAAGGAAGGAGTGCTGAGATAGGGAGAGATCCCAGAGTGATTAAACACAAACCACGTAAAAGAAAATGAAACAATAATGACATGACTGCTTGATAGTACGTGACCTACTTCTTAGCTGCAAACAGAAGAAAGGTGCAGCGTGAAGGGCAAAAACAGCAAAGCGATATACCCCAGGTATTCTTATACTGATTTTCATATACAACAAAAGTCTAGCTGGGTATCCAAGTGAGAATATCATCAGCAGGGGACACTAGATGGGAGAAGATATATATATATATATATATATATATATATATACACACACTCGATACAGACCAAAAGTTTGGACACATCTTCTCATTCAAACAGTTTTCTTTATTTTCATGACTGAAAATTGCAGATTCACATTGAAGGCATCAAAACTATGAATTAACACATGTGGAATGAAATATTTAACAAAAAAATTGTGAAACAACTAAAAATATGTCTTATATTCTAGGTTCTTCAAAGTAGCCACCTTTTGCTTTGATTACTGCTTTACACACTCTTGTCATTCTCTTGATGAGCTTCAAGAGGTAGTCACCGCAAATGGTTTTCACTTCACAGGTGTGCCCTGTTAGGTTTAATAAGTGGGATTTCTTGCCTATTAAATGGGGTTGGGACCATCAGTAGTGTTGTGCAGAATTCTGGTGGATACACAGCTGATAGTCCTACTGTATAGACTGTTAGAATTTGTATTATGGCAAGAAAAAAACAGCTAAGTAAAGAAAAACGAGTGGCCATCATTACTTTAAGAAATGAAGGTCAGTCAGTCCGAAAAATTGGGAAAATTTTGACAGTGTCCCCAAGCGCAGTGGCAAATACCATCAACCGCTACAAAGAAACTGGCTCACATGAGGACCACACCAGGAAGACCAAGAGTCACCTCTAATGCGAAGGATAAGTTTATCCGAGTCACCAGCCTCAGAAATTGCAGATTAACAGCAGCTCAGATTAGAGACCAGGTCAATGCCACACAGACTTCTAGCAGCAGACACATCTCTGGAACAACTGTTAAGAGGAGACTTTGTGCAGCAGGCCTTCAAAAATAGCTGCTAGGAAACCACTGCTAAGGGCAGGCAAAAGCAGAAGAGACTTGTTTGGGCTAAAGAACACAAGGAATGGACATTAGACCAGTGGAAATCTGTGCTTTTGTCTGATGAGTCCAAATTTGAGATCTTTGGATCCAACCACCGTGTCTTTATGCGACGCAGAAACTATGTATAATTACATAGTCCTCCATATATTATACGTACCGCACACGTACAAATTAAACGGATGTGTGTTGCGGGTCTCAGACATATAGGATGATAAGAAAGTCTGAGCTGGATGTCTAGTTATTGCAGGAGATCAGGACTTTGAGCAGCAGATGAAATAATAAGTTTTATTTTACCATGCCACACGGAGAATATTTACAAATATTCATGATGCAGAATTTTTGAGCTGGGTCGTAACATCTTGCAACAGTTTCTTAGTTTGAATGAAAAAAAATTAGTTTGAATGGTGGCTTGGAAGAAGTCTGTAAACTGGAAGATGGCTCCATATGGAGCAGGGAGAGTTTTTGGCATCTTAGTTAGTGAAAGAAGTTTATTCTTGACATGGAAGGAGTTAAAACAACAAATTAATTCTCTCAGGCATTCACCTGATTTATGGTCAGTAGTGATGGGCAAACTCGTAGATATCCGGGATCGGCGGGACTAACAGGATTTAAAAAAAAAATAATAATTGTCTGGAGAAAGGGTTTAGGAATCATAGCTCTGTAATGCATAGCCTCCTCTTTTTCAAGGGACCAAAAGTAATTGGGCAAGGGACTCTAAGGGCTGCAATTAACTCTGAAGGTGTCTCCCTTGTTAACCTGTAATCAATGAAGTAGTTAAAAGGTCTGGGGTTGATTACAGGTGTGTGGTTTTGCATTTGGAAGCTGTTGCTGTGACCAGACAACATGCGGTCTAAGGAACTCTCAATTGAGGTGAAGCAGAACATCCTGAGGCTGAAAAAAATGAAAAAATCCGTCAGAGAGATAGCAGACATGCTTGGAGTAGCAAAATCAACAGTCGGGTACATTCTGAGAAAAAAGGAATTGACTGGTGAGCTTGGGAACTCAAAAAGGCCTGGGTGTCCACGGATGACAACAGTGGTGGATGATCGCCGCATACTTTCTTTGGTGAAGAAGAACCCGTTCACAACATCAACTGAAGTCCAGAACACTCTCAGTGAAGTAGGTGTATCTGTCTCTAAGTCAACAGTAAAGAGATGACTCCATGAAAGTAAATATAAAGGGTTCACATCTTAGATGCAAACCATTCATCAATTTTAAAAATAGACAGGCCAGAGTTAAATTTGCTGAAAAACACCTCATGAAGCCAGCTCAGTTCTGGAAAAGTATTCTATGGACAGATGAGACAAAGATCAACCTGTACCAGAATGATGGGAAGAAAAAAGTTTGAAGAAGAAAGGGAACGGCACATGATCCAAGGCACATCACATCCTCTGTAAAACATGGTGGAGGCAACGTGATGGCATGGGCATGCATGGCTTTCAATGGCACTGGGTCACTTGTGTTTATTGATGACATAACAGCAGACAAGAGTAGCCGGATGAATTCTGAAGTGTACCGGGATATACTTTCAGCCCAGATTCAGCCAAATGCCGCAAAGTTGATCGGACGGCGCTTCATAGTACAGATGGACAATGACCCCAAGCATACAGCCAAAGCCACCCAGGAGTTCATGAGTGCAAAAAAGTGGAACATTCTGCAATGGCCAAGTCAATCACCAGATCTTAACCCAATTGAGCATGCATTTCACTTGCTCAAATCCAGACTTAAGACGGAAAGACCCACAAACAAGCAAGACCTGAAGGCTGCGGCTGTAAAGGCCTGGCAAAGCATTAAGAAGGTGGAAACCCAGCGTTTAGTGATGTCCATGGGTTCCAGACTTAAGGCAGTGATTGCCTCCAAAGGATTCGCAACAAAATATTGAAAATAAAAATATTTTGTTTGGGTTTCGTTTATTTGGCCAATTACTTTTGACCTCCTAAAATGTGGAGTGTTTGTAAAGAAATGTGTACAATTCCTACAATTTCTATCAGATATTTTTGTTCAAACCTTCAAATTAAATGTTACAATCTGCTCTTGAATTCTGTTGTAGAGGTTTCATTTCAAATCCAATGTGGTGGCATGCAGAGCCCAACTCGCGAAAATTGTGTCACTGTCCAAATATTTCTGGACCTAACTGTATAAGGTAGCCTCCATTATGCTCCATATATTATAATGTAGCCCCCATAGTCCTATATGTATTATAACGCAACCCCATAAAACTTCATATTGCATTATGCAGCCCCATACTCCTCCATGCATAATGCACCCGTATATTCCATGTATAAGGTGTCCTTCATTTTGTATTATGCAGCCCCCCAGACCTCCATATATAATGCAGCCAGCCTCTCCAGGCCTCCATGTATCATAATGCAGGCATCCTCCTCAGGCCTCCATGTATAATGTAGCAGCCAGCCTCTCCAGG
Organism: Anomaloglossus baeobatrachus; assembly: GCF_048569485.1. Lineage (NCBI taxonomy): Eukaryota > Metazoa > Chordata > Amphibia > Anura > Aromobatidae > Anomaloglossus > Anomaloglossus baeobatrachus. Next base: position 406,343,635 of record NC_134354.1, on the reverse strand, counting down.
CCTCCATGTATAACAATGCACCCAGCCTCCTCAGGCCTCCATGTATAATGCAGTATCTCCAGGCCTCCATGTATAATGCAGTATCTCCAGGCCTCCATGTATAATGCAGTATCTCCAGGCCTCCATGTATAATGCAGCCTCTCCAGGCCTCCCTGTATAATGCAGCCTCTCCAGGCATCCATGTATAATGCAGCCTCTTCAGGCCTCCATGTATAATGCAGCCTCTCCAGGCCTCCATGTATAATAATGCAGCCTCCCCAGACCTCCATATATAATAATACAGCCTCCCCAGACCTCCATGTATAATAATGCAGCCTCCCCAGACCTCCATGTATAATAATGCAGCCTGCCTCCCCATACCTCCATGTATAATGCAGCCTCTCCAGGCCTCCATGTATAATAATTCAGCTTCCCCAGACCATGTATAAAGCAGAGTCTCCAAGCCTCCATGTATAATAATGTAGCCTCCCCAGACTTCCATATATAATGTAGCCTCCCCAGACCTCCATGTATAAAGCAGCCTCTCCAGGCCTCTATGTATAAAGAAGCCTCTCCAGGCCTCCATGTATAAAGCAGCCTCTCCAGGCCTCCATGTATAATAATGCAGCCTCTCCAGACCTCCATGTATAAAGCAACCTCCTCAGACCTCCATGTATAAAGCAGCCTCTCCAGGTCTCCATATATAATGCAGCCTCCTCAGACCTCCATGTATAAAGCAGCCTCTCCAGGCCTCCATATATAATAATGCAGCTTCCCCAGACCTCCATATATAATGCAGCCTCCTCAGACCTCCATGTATAAAGCAGCCTCTCCAGGCTTCCATGTTTAATAATGCAGCTTCCCCAGAACTGCCTTCCCAAGCCTCTGGACACCGTTTACTCACTTATATTAAGAAAAGAAAAGAAAAAAAACAACAAGTACTTTTCCCTTCTCTCTTCCTTCCACCGCTGCTGTCCTCCCCGCTGCTCGTTCTCCCGGTGCTGCGGTCGGCGTCTTCCCGTCCTGCACTCTGTGCACTCAGCACAGCAGTCGTTCGGGAGTGACGTCACCGCACAGGGGGAGAATGGTGATGCATAGCGCGGCACCGGCCGCGCTATGCTTCATCATTACTGTGCGCGGTGACAGGGGAGACGCCACAGCCGCTGACACCAAGTAGGGGGCCCCGGTGCCGCCGCTGACACCAAGTAGGGGGCCCCGGTGCCGCCACTGACACCAGGCAGGGGGGCCCGGTGGTGGTGGCGTTAGCGGGTCAAATAGCGGCCGCGTGGTCTGTGACAGATCAGCGCGGCTCCTCTTACACTGACAGGAGCTGGCTGCTGATCTGCCTGGCAGCCGCTGGGCCCCTAACCTCCCGGGTCCGGTCGCGATCGCGACCGCTGCGACCGCGGTAGTTACGCCACCGAATCTATGGAGTAAATATATTAGCTAAACATGGTTTGAGAAAGGTTTACATTTACGACAGAAACACTTCACTGCATTGCACCTTATATTTATGACATAAAATAAAAGAAAAGAAGTAGGAAAGATTTGTGTGAGTGCCGATCCTTTTTTGCTCAATTGAGGAGAAGTCCAACCTGGGATCCGAGCCCCACAAGATGGGAAATGCCTACCTGTTTTGAGATTTTACATATAAATCTATAGGGACCAGAATCTGGTGTTTAAAAATGGTGGTAGAAGGGATGGGAGGATTAGAGCAAGCATGCTATACTTACCAAGTATATCCATTGAGGCTATAACCGCTCTCTATTCTTCTGGGGCCGCTCATTTACCTTCATTCATGTTGACTGCTTCCCTTGCCCACCAACAGTCCAGTCGTTTGTGATTGGTTGCAAACAGACGTGCCCCCAGCCTGTGTGACAGCTTTTAACTGCTTGCGATCCAAGACCCTGTCTGTGGGTCTATATCGTAGTATAAAAATGAATAAATAAAATGGCATAGGGTCTCCCATATTATGATACCCACTACAGACAAAACATACCAGTGGTGCCCTTATCTTGGCTGTGTATCAAATCAAGAGGAATGACATGTGTTTTTTAAAAAAATTACTTAAATAAATAATTTAAAACATGGTATGCGGTCCACCCCAATTATGATATCCAGCTGGGGGTTGGTATTCTCAGGCTGGGGAGACCCATGCCTATTGTCCCCCCCAGCCTAAAAATAGCAGCCTGCAGCCACCCAGGTTTGTCTCATCCATTAGATGTGACAATATCAGCACTTATCCGGCTCTTTCCGATTTGCCCCGGTGCAGTCAAAATTATGGTACTAAGAACTCACAACTTCCACTAAGTCCTAGATTAGTAATGGAAGGCATCTATGAGACCATCCATTACTAATCTATAAGTGAAAATAAGTAAACACAAACTACCCCAAAAATCCTTTATTTGAAATAAAATACAAATAAACCACCCTCTTTCACCAATTTATTAATCCAAAAGCACCCAGGTTTGACATAATCCACAAGAAGTCCCTTGATGATTTGCGGTCCCAGCAGGTGAGGTTACTGAGTTCACAGACTTGTATGTCTTGGCAGAAAACCACTGTTTTTTTGCCAAGAGATGCAGATTTGTTTTTATTTATTTAGTTTTACACCACGTTAGGAACCCACAGACAGGGTCAATGATTGAAAACAGTCAGGAACACTGTTACACAGGGTGGGGGCACTGTCTGACTGTAACCAATCACAGAAACAGGGACTGCCAGTAGGTGAGGAAAGCAGTGAATATGGATGAGGAAAAATGAACAGCTCTGGAAGTAGTTACAGCTATGCTGGATACTCAGTAAGTATAACGCGCTTGTTTTATTTTTATTTTCTTTATGTTTCCTTTTTTTTAATTTCCCAAGTTACCAGATGTGGATCACTACTTGGAGTTCCCTTGGAACTCTGGGCCCGGGTCCGGTACTCGGGTACTTTTGAAACCGTGAAGATCCAGACTTTTAAAGTCTGAGTCCACCCACCACTAATAACTGGCAAAGGTAAAGCAGACAGTTGTGGGTTACAGACCAAACCTGTCTGTTTTAACTGTGCTGGATACCAAATATAGGCGGGAGCATACGTCATTTTTAAAAAATGCAGCATACAGGCAACTTCACAGGCTACACACAGCAGCATACAGGCAACTTCAGCATCCAATGAAGCATGTTGATTGGCGTTTAAACAATCTTTATGAGCATATAAACAGTACCTGAACTCCAAATTTGGTCAAAGACTGTTTTTTTTAAATCCGTTCGGTACAAACCCTGACTTTTACAGTTTGAGTTCGCTCATCTCTATTTGAGAGGCTAATGTAAAAGAAAATATCCAACAGTGTCAGCATTTTGAAAACTGCACCTCTCAAACTGCTAAATAGTTCAGGTGCTTCACAGTAACTAAAGCAATGTGGAAAAAATGCAAATTATCATTTTTCCCACAGAAGTGTCACTTTAGCCTCAAATTTTACATTTTTACAAGGGTGACAGGAAAAAATGCACCATACAATTTGTTGTTTAATTTCTCCTGAGATACCCCGTATGTGGCGGAAAACTACTGTTTTGGGCACGGAAGAGAAGAAGTGTCATTTGATTTTTGGAAACCAAAATTGTCTGTAATAGATAATGGATGCCATGTTGCATCTGCAAAGCCCCTGCTCTCATAGGTGCTTCACAGAATTTTATAACGTTAAGCCGCAAAAATGAAAAAAAAAAAAAAATCGTACCACAAAAATGTTGCCTTAGGCTATGTGTGCACTAGAAAGTGCCTTTTTCTTAAGAAAAAAACAGACCTTACAGACCTTCTGAAAAAATCCCGCACCTGCGGTAAAAACTGCGGTAAATCCGCACCCGCATTTTTGCAGCGATTTGCCGTGGTTTTGCCGCGCTTTGCCGCGGATTTACTATGAATTTTCTGCAAGTTGGTCCCCGCGGATTTTTACCATTATCTGTAGCAAAAACCGCAGGTACCTGCGGAAAAGAAGTGACATGCTCATTAATTCTGCAGCAGAAAACCTGTGGGTAAATCCGCGGGTATAAAAAAACGCAGTACACAACATTTTTTAAAACCCATAAGTTTTGCTGGGGAATTGACTACAGCAATGTTAGACACATTTTCTGCAGCAAATTCTCAGCGTGCGCACAGGGCCTTAACCTCCAAATTTCATTTTCACAATGGTAACAGGAGAAAATTGATCGTATTTTTTGTTGTGCAATTTTTCCTGAGTACACCAGTACTCAATGTCTACTGGAAAACCACTGTTTGAGTATATGACAGGATTCAGAAGGGAAAGAGTGCTATTTGAATTTTGTAGCACCATTTTGGTTGGAATAGATTGCAAATGCCTTGTTCAATTTGAAGATTCCCTGACATCGGAATACAGCAGAAACTCCCCACAAGTGAACTAATTCTGGAAGCTACACCTTTTAAGTAATTCATCTTTTGGTGTAGTGATCTATTTTAACCCAAAGGTAATTCACATTCACGGAATTGTATAACATTGGGCTGTGAAAATAAAAACTACCAGTTTTTCCACTAAAATATTAATTTGGCACCAAAGTTTTACTCTTCAAAAAGGATAATAGGATACAATGGACCATACAATTTGTTACACAATTTCTCCTGAGTATGCTAGTACCCGATATGTGGTATGTGGTTGAAAACTACTTTCAAGGCACAGTGTAAAGCTCTGAAAGGAAGGAGCACTCTATTGAAGTTCAGATTTAGTTGGAATTGTTTGAGGGTGCCATGTCACATTGGCAGAAAACCTGGTATGCCAAAAAAGCAAACCCCCATAAGTGACCCCATTTTTCAAAGTACTCAATAAAATAATCTAGGGATGCAGTGACTAAAGATCAGTCACCCCCCTAGAGTTCGAGTTCAGTTCGTCGAACAGAGGACAAGTTCGTCGAACGTTCGACGAACCTATTCAAACCGCATTGAAAACAATGGCAGGCAAACACAAACACATAAAAACACATTATACATGTACACATACAGTTAATAAACATTGCCATTACACTTACAGGTCCCCACAATGCGTCCTGCACTCTGTCTCCCGCCGCTTTTCCTTCCGATAGACGCTGCGTCCTCCCGGTAACGAGCACTGATGATAGGACCTTCCATGACGTCAAAATAGCATGTGACCACTCACGTGTCTATTATCTCATTGGCTACAGACTGGTCACATGGCTAGACATCATGCTAGGTCCTGTCAGTGCATCTCTCCGGTACGCGGTACTCGTTCCAGCATCTTCGTGTACCGGCGAGATGCTCTGGCACATGGTCGGCTTCCCCGTTCCCGCATGTGGTCACTCTTTACAGAGTCAGCCCACATGTAGAGACTGGCTGCCACAGCTGATAAATAGCAGCACCGGGAATCACGTGATCGGAGATTGCCGTTGCTATAGTAACGGTGGCAGCGGTGATGTCACCGCTTACAGTGCGCAGCCTCTGCTCACTCTCACTGAGTGATTAGACTGCACGGCGAGCAGCAGCGTCTTCCTCCCATGCAGTGCTGTCTGATGTAGCAGAGCTGCATGGGTTGAAGGAGAAAGAAGACAGAAGACCAGGATCGTGGAGGGTTGAGAGGGAGTAATAAACATGGAGTCTCAAATGTGTCTGTGTATTTATTTCTATTAAAGTATTTTTTTCTCTGTGTGGTGTCTTTTTTTTAACCCTTTATTGGAGATTCTTAATGGCCAGGTCAAATTTGCCTGACATTAAGAATCTCTGGCTTAATACTAGCTAGCAAAACAAAGCTAGTATTAACCCATTATTACCCAGCAAGCTACCCGGCTTCAGGGCTGCTGGTAGAGTTGGATACAGCGCCAGATGATGGCGTTTCTATGAAAGCGCCATTTTCTGGGGCGGCGACTGCAATTCGCAGCAGAGAGGCCTAGAAACCTCGGGCCAACCTGTGCTGCGGATTCCAATTCCCAGCTGCCTAGTGGTACCTGGCTGGACACAAAAATTGGGAGAAGCCCACGTCATTTTTTTTTAATTATTTCATCAAATTCGTGAAATAATTAAAAAAAAGGGCTTCCCTATATTTTTGGTTCCCAGCCGGGTACAAATCACTTGGTGAAGTGGTGTCTGTGGGGCCCAATTTTTGGAAAAAAGGGAGAGTTTGCTTGGAGACCCCTTGCTTTGTTTCACATGATTTTAGAAGGGCATGCCATGCCTATATCTGTGTCTCTTCCTCTTTTTCCTCATCCAGCTGTTTAATTTTCGCATGAGTATTTGTCCTTGTCACTTTCCTATGTGTTTGTGTTGTCTTGGGAGTTGTTTGGCACCTTTTGGACAACTTTGAGGGTGTTTTCCAGGTGTTTTTAGGTGCTTGTGATTGCCTCCCATTGTTTTCAATGGGGTTCGAGAGGTTCGTCGAACGGTTCATCGAAGGGCTCGTCGAACGGGACACCGTTCGACGAACCGAACCGAACTCGAACTCTAAGGGGTGGCTCATCTCTACTTTTCACAGTAAGTATAGGCACACATTGCGTATCTGCATGCGTCCTGTGTCTACAGCACAATCCCTGTCTCTTTCCTACTCACTGATCACAAGCTCCGGCGGCTTTTCCTCTTTTGAAAATGGCAGCTGCTCATTATTCAAACTGGTATTCCCTGCGTTTCCTGCTCACCGGCACCTATGATTGGTTGCAGTCAGACGCGTGTCTGTGTGGCCCAATTTTTGGAAAAAATGGAGACTCTGCTTGGAGTAACCCTTGTGGTGTTTTTAAAAATGAGCCAAGATGAACAAGTCATGGTTCAGCAAAGACTTTGCTACCCACCCCGGTGTCACTCTGGGGACTTATCTGTCAGCACACACCCAGCAGCTCTGAAGACACGTTCAGAGACAACGCTGGCAGCTGGACACGACAAGATCTCCAAGGCGTAAGTGGAGAGCTCTGGCCATTTTTCAAGATTTGAAGCCCAAAATGAGCAAAGCTCCAGTTGCAAAGTCATGGCATCGATGTTCATTTGGAGATACTCCTGTATCATCCTCTGCAGCTGTTGACTAGAGTTGAGCGCTGTTCGCAGTTCTCCAGTTCGCGGTTCGAGTGATTTTGGGGGGTGTTCTAGATCGAACAAAAACTCGAGCTTTTTGCTAAAAGCTCGACAGTTCGAGTTACGTTCGAGAACGGTTCTAGCAGCAAAAGCAGGGCTTTTCACAGCTACAGTGTGCAGGGAGCCATCGCTGGCAGCCTGCCAGAATCTGGTAACCAAGATAAACATCGGGTATCCAAGCAAAGCGCTTTAGTTAGTAACCCGATATTTATCCTAGTTACGTGTGCAGGGAGCCGACACTTCCCCGCTGAGCTCGCTCCGCCCCCTCCTGCACGCGGCATGTACACACACATACACACTCACTCACACACACTCACACACACTCACACATACACACACTCACACTCACCAGCCATGCAGTCCACGACACTGACGTCCTCAGCACACATGGCCCCGCTAGGCTCCGTCCACCTGTCACTCTGCACATATGGTCCCGCTAGGCTTCGCCCACCTGGCACTCTGCACACATTACTTTGCTAGGCTCCACCCACCTGGGCCGCGGTGACCGGTAACAGTTCGTGACGCAACCCATGGGTCGTGGTGAGGTGATGGGCACTACCGCTGCGGTGAGGGTGCGGTGGCTCGTCTGGAATCGGTGGTGGGTCGCAGCTAGGTGTTGACCCCTCCGTGGCTAGGGGGTTTGTTGGTTCCAGGGCCAGGTGGTAGGAGCGGGGGGTTGCAGGACACAGGGGCTCGCTTGCAGCGCGGTGCCTGATGGCACTGGTGTACTCACGATTAAACCACACAGAGTCAATGGTAAACCAAGTTCGGTTTAGATCGGTGCCCGCAGCTGGCTGCGTGTGTCCCCAGTGAGGTTGGTGATGTCGTCTTTCTCCTGCACCTTTAAATTTGCTATAGTGACTCCTATGCTTCAGTAACGGTAGTCCGCTCCCCGGCTTTTGGGTACCGGAGGAGCCCTTTTGCCCGCAGGCACTGGCCCTTTGGATCTCTGGCCCTTGGCGGTGGCTCTTATCCAGAATCGGTGGGCTGTTGCCGTCTATCTTTGGGTGGGAATGAACCCCTGAGGTCTAGACCGCAATCAGTAGATTTGTCTGAGCCCGATTGCTTCTGGGCTAGAACGGGGTCTGAGTACCCTGCCTGGTGCTCCAGTTGACTTGTTAGCTCCCCGGTTCGGGTCTGAAGGGTCACCACCCTCTTCTCGATCCCTACTGTTCCGCAGTTCAGTCCCTGACCAGACTCCTGCAGACGGCCACCACCGTCTGCCTGCCTGACCAATCCAAGGGGTCCTAGGCTCCATCCTAGGCCCCTGACTCTCAGATCGCCACTTTTACTCCTCTCACTACTCCTCTCCCCACTCGACTCACTTGTCCTTTCCCTGCCTCAGGCCAGCAGACTCCTCAGAGGGCGTGCCTATCCGCCTGGCTCCGCCCACCTGGTGTGCCTTGCTAGACCTGAGGGAGGCGGTCAGGACTTGTTGGCTGCTGGTGCCTCACTGGGGTGGGGGTGTGTGTGGTGTTGTGTGTTGTTACCTGTGACCCCTGGGGGTCCAAGGCATCACAGATCCTGGGTAAATTTATGTATTTTCCCTCCTTCAGTTTTTTTGCAGTACGCAAACAAACGGAAGGCACACGGATGACATACGTACCGTATATGAAACAGAAACGGATGCCACATGGATGCACCCATAAAAAAACAAACCGTTTTTTGCGGACCGCAAAAACGGATGGGTCATGTGAATGTAGCCTTATTCTGATCTGCCGTTTTTAAACAGCAAGCAGAAATAAGTGAATAGCGCCCCCCAGTGTCAGAAAATCTCTGGGGTTTCAGGGGGTAGCTGAGACCCTGGAGATCATGATTTAGGCCGGTTGTTCCGGTCCCCGCTCACGTGATCACCGTATACCGGTGATCACATTACAGTAAATGACAGCGTCGGTAACAAATTATTTATCTCCCATCTGGCATGAACAAACATGATAAATCTCCTCCCCGGTCCCCTCCGGTCCTCCGGTGTCACCAAAGTGAACCCCCTGACACCCTCCCGCGCGCACAGCAGCGCGCCGGCCGCATTCACCCTACTCCTCTGATTTCTGTCACATGTGCCATGACACATGCGACAGAAAACTCCTCCCCAGGCCCTGCTAGGTCACCCATATAACCCACCTGTGTTCCCTGGTGTCCCAAGGTACCTGTGCAGCGTTGATCTCCCACGGCCCTCTCCTTCACAGCGGCTGTCAGCTCAGCTTCCTGTGTTCAGACACAGTGATTGGTTGTTATGCAGCTATAAGCTAAATGGGAGGCACGGTGGTTCAGTGGTTAGCACTGCAGTCTTACAGCGCTGAGGTCCTGGGTTCAATTCCCACCAAGGACACCATCTGCAAGGAGTTTGTATGTTCTCCCCATATTTGCGTGGGTTTCCTCCGGGTACTCTGGTTTCCTCCCACACTCCAAAGACATACAGATAGGGAACGTAGATTGTGAGCCCCAATGGGGACAGTGTACCCAATGTAGGCAAACCGCTATGGAATTAATAGCGCTATATAAATGAATAAATTATTATTATTACTGCAATGCCCTGCTCATGAAGTAAGGAACATAGTTGATCAGGAGAGCTATATACTACATATCCAAATGGAGGTATTTGATTTTATAGTTGCCCTGATGAACGACTACCAAACATGAGAGTCCGTTATACGCCACAAGAAAACATGTCTAAATAGCGAGCTCTGTTGTTTAGTATTCATTCAGCTGGATAACTGGACTTAAAGGGGTATTCCATCTCCAAGATCCTGTCCCCAATATATAGTAGGTGGAATAGCAATAATATCAGCAAATAACAATATTTGGAAATGTCACAGAATAAAGGAAAGAAAAAAAAGAAGAGAACAACGGGGTGCCAAATCTAAGTGTAGATGTATGGAAACACAGATTGTATGATCATACGAATTTTACACTCACCGTGCAGATTTCTTCTGTTTTCGCTAGTATGATCCGTGTAGTGGATCAACTCTCTTATTAATCCTCCAGTATGCAGCACGAATCCTCGGGAAAAACAATGAGAGTCCTGAACGGGTGCTCCCACGTGGGTAATGGAGTAAAGACAAAATCCCTTTCGGCGCTTCCGGAGGATAAATGGATTATCAGTGCAAGTTTGCAACAACTTCAAGAACAAGAGTTTATTAAGGGTTCAATAAAAAACGGACAATTACGGACAACGCGTTTCAGCTAACAAAAGCTTTTGTTAGCTGAAACGCGTTGTCCGTAATTGTCCGTTTTTTATTGAACCCTTAATAAACTCTTGTTCTTGAAGTTGTTGCAAACTTGCACTGATAATCCATTTATCCTCCGGAAGCGCCGAAAGGGATTTTGTCTTTACTCCAATATTTGGAAATGTAGAATAGTTCCCCTGATTAGGCATGCCCTTACCTCATGAGCAGGGCATTGCAGCTTTGGTAGCAACCGTTATGACATGGACTCTGCTGCAGTGGACCCGGGGAGAGTGAGTGCAGATTCACTGCACCCACACTCCTCACATGGAAGGTCTGCACTCCTAAAAAATGGGGGATACGTTCCCTGAGTGTCTCCCCCCATATTCTAGATGGTCCAGAGTCGTCGTGGGACCCCCTTATTTTTTTTCTTACAATAAATTGGTGAAAGAGGGAATGTTTTGGGGAGTGTTTTTTCAGATATATTTTTTTTGTCGATTTTTTTTGTTAGTACTGACAGTTTATGATGTCGGGTATCTGATAGACGCCATGACATCACAAACTGCTGGGCTTGATGTCAGGTGACTTTACAGCTAGTATCAACCCCATTTATTTCCTTGTTTGCCACTGCACCAGGGCACGGGATGAGCTGGGGTGAAGCGCTAAAATTGGCGCATCTAGTGGATGCGCCACGTCTAGGGTGCCTGCGGTCTGCTATTTTTAGGCTGTGAAAGCCCAATAACTATGGACCTTCCCACCCTGAGAATACCAGACCACAGCTGTCCGCTTTACCTTGGCTGGTGATCCAATTTGGGGGGACCCTACTTTTTTTTTTGTAATTATTAATATTCATGAAATAATTATAAAAAAAGAGCCTGCGGTGACCTCCACATTGGATCCCCAACCACGGTAAAGCTGCCAGCTGTGGTTTTTAGGCTACAGCCGTCTGCTTTACCCTAGCTGGCTATCACAAATGGGGGGACCCAACGTCATTTTTTTATTTAACTATTTTTTAAATAAAAAACATTATTGGGCTTCCCTGTATTTTGATTGCCAGCCAAGGTAACGCCAGGCAGATGGAGGTGGCAACCCATAGCTGTCTGCTTTATCTGCACTAAGAATAAAAAACACCGCGGAGCGCTACGTCATTTTTTTTAAAGATTTATTTTTACAGCACTGTCATGTCAGGCAATCAAAATACAGGGAAGCCCTTTTTGTTTTTAGTTATTTAAATAAATAATTAAAAAAATATATATATGGGCTCCCGCTGCATTTTTTGTATTGCAAACTAAGGGTAATCCAAGCAGCTACTGGCTGCTAAGCCCCACTGCTTGGTGTTACCTTCACTGGCAATGTGGCAAAATCCACATAAGCATTTTTATTTTTTTTGCCAAAAAACTACAAAAAAAAATGACGTGCGCTTCACCATATTTTTGTATGCTAGCCAGGTACAGCAGGCAGCTACGGGCTGCCCCCAACCGCCAGCTGCCTATTTGTACCCGGTTGGGAACTACAAATATAGGGAAGCCCTTTTTTTAACTTAATTCATGAATTTTATGAAATAATTAAAAGAAAAACAAAACGACGTGGGCTTCGCCCCATTTTTGTGTCCAGCCGGGTACAACTAGGCAGCTGGGGGATTGGAATCCACAGCACAGGTTAGCCCGAGGTTTCTGGGCCCCTCTGCTGCGAATTGCCGTCCGCAGCTGTGGCGCCCCTGACCTGGTCAGGCACCACTGAGTACTGCACCCATGCTGGGGACAGTACAATACAGGTAATCCAGAAGGCTGACTGGGGTGTGGAACACAGGCGCATAGTGACCAGGTCTCACACATGTACCCATGAGAGGACCCCTGGGGATCCCAGGAGGGGGCAAGCCTTCACCTTCACTGGAATAGTGGAGGGGGTAGAGCCTCCATCTCCTCTCAAGGGGTGTGGTGGAGAGTCTGGTTGCTAGGTGGCGTAGGCAAGAACAGGAGAGGAGGGGCAGTGAGTCAGTTAGAGCAGAACTCCATAGGGCTCAGTGAGGAGCAGACCTGTGGGGCTGTTGCTGTCTAACAGCGCCCGCGCAGTGGCTACAGACGGGGGAGAACGGTCAACTAGGAGTGCTGCCTGAAAGCCAGCTTCAGCTAGAGAGTGCAACGGAGTGGGAAGTAAGGAGACTGCTAGAGAGCACCAGGCCCAACCGGGCGGCAGATCCCGAAGCGAGGATAGATTCACCTTTCCCTGCTAAACCTGCCGGTGTGGGGCTCTTAAAGCCCACACCACAACACCACAAAAGCCGCAGCCACGTAACCGCAGTGAGGGCCCATAGGTCATAGGAGGCAAGAGGCTGGAGTGGCCTGGTCCGGGGAACAAGCACACGGCAAACAACAAGGGGAGAGAGGCTGCAGCATCTTCCCTGGGTGGCCCCCATAGGGACTCAAAGTCGGGGTCACCCCAAACCACCAAGGGCTAAGGAAGGCGAGTCGGTAGTCACCCTCATAAAGTCAGCCTGAAGGATACCTGGTTCCCATCTGGTTCATCTCAGCTACGCCCGGGCTACTCACCCTGCCATCAATTGTGAGTAAAGCCCTTGAAAGACATTCCTGCCTGTGTGGTTATTCTGCGACTTGTGGTACTACAAACCTACACAGGGCCCTGGGGCTTGCCTCACTCTCAGGAGGCTACTACATCCGACTGCACCCACCATCAGCCCCAGGCGTCCCCTAACCTGCAGTGGCGGTCCCCACTGACCGCAATACTGAGAGTGGCGTCACGATCAAACAAGAAGATTTCCTACCAGTGACGGAGATCCAGCAACGTGGAGTCCCTGAAGGTAATGCACCGACACTGACACTTCACCTGTGGGGCTTCACATCTGGCGTCACGAACAGGATAAGGACTAGACCTGTTCAGACAGGTGACCATGTGCCTGGGCGGTCCGCTTGAAAAATTGGAAGCGCCGCCATATTGCCACCATGAAAAGCGCGCTGAAAAACAACAGCAGCCCGCGCTGGAAGAAGTTACCGCCCACGAAGAGGTGTGGCTACCCAGAGATCCTCTGCAGAGTTCTGACCTTGCCGGCTGTGAGAGCGGAAGCGTCCAGAAACGGCGAGAGAGAAGGGAAGCCACAAACCTGCTGCTGCAGAGAGCAGAAATGGAATCCAGACGCGGATACCCAGAACCAGGCACTGCTGCCTGGTGGTGCCGAGAGCTTGCCATCTTCTGCGACCGGCTGGAGGCCGGGATTGTGCGACAGCTTAGGGAAGAACGCACGGAGCTCCTGGAGATGGCTGCGGCGGTGCGGACCTACGAGGAGGGAGCCGCGCGACGCATGTCAGACCGAGCGGCGACGACGCAGACCCCGATGCTGCCACAGATGGGTGAGTCGAGTGATGCCCCGGCCAGCGCAAGTGCCCCGACCCCTGCTGCCACGCCCGCGGTCCCAGAAGAGGCGCCCGGCGCGGCGCCACCGAACCAGGCCGCAGCCATGCTAGGTGCGGCCCGCCAAGCCCAGGCCGCTGCAGCGATGCCCCGCCTGTCCCGCAGGGCTCCGACCACCACGGCAGTGCTCATCCGTGCTGCAGGTGTGACGCTGACCCAGGCTGCCACCCTGCTGAACCCGGTCCGCCAAGACCCCAATGCAGCAGCGACGCTAGTCCGCGCCGCAAGGGATATGCTGAACCAGGCCGCAGCCCCGCCGGGTGCGGCCCGCCAAGCTCCGATCACTGCAGCGACGCCCGACTCAGCCTGCACGGACCCCATCGAGGCTGCGACGCCAAGTGAGACCGCGGCTGCAGTGTCCAGTCCGGCCCGCCAGGAACCGGCCGCGACAGAAACGCCAATTCAGGCCGCCGCCATACAGGGCGCGGCCCGCCAAGACCAGGCCGCCGCCATACAAGGCGCGGCCCGCCAAGACCAGGCCGCCGCCATACAGGGCGCGGCCCGCCAAGAAGAGCAGACTACCTCATCATTTTCCCCGGCCTGCAAGGCCAGAGCAGACACCGCTCCCCAGTCCACAGAGGTCCCTGCTAGGAAGACCCTGATAGGAGAGGACCCCGAATACTGGAAGCTGAAGGCTGACCTAGAGGCCCAGTTCCCACAAGAGATGGTGGATCGGTACCTGCTCCCTCCGTATACCCCCAAGGAGATTCAGACAACTCCTGCAGCTGCGCCAGAGAGCCCACCGCCCAGACCAGCTGAAGAAAGCCCATCCCCAGCACTGCCACCAAAGGAGTGCAGCGAAGAACTAAGGGGGAGAGGAGATCAGGAAGCAGAAGGGCTGACTCCGACGCCAACCGCAGCAGACCCCTACCCAGAGCCGGAGATGCTGCCCTATTCCCGCTGGGAGGAGGAAGACTTGACACCGTCAGCAGATGAAGATCAACCTAAAGACCTCACCTGGAAGCCTGCAAGCATGAACCCAGCCCGCAAGACACGGCGCAGCAGAACACAGGTTGCTCCAACACCGCAGTCTCCAGAGCAGAGGGAAGTCACGGTCAGAGACCTGGAGGAGAAAAGGTGCCTAAGAAGGTCCAAAGCCCAGGCTAGAGGACCCCTTTACAGAGGAATAGTAGAGGACTTCAATTTGAAAAGCGGATACGGCTTTATTGTAGTAAAAGGAATAAAAGAGGGCATATTTGTAAATCGGAGAGATGTTCAAGCCCACCTGCCCAGAGGACATTCAGGCAGAAATTTGAAAATTGGGGACTTAGTACAGTTCACCTTGCATCAAGGAGAAAGGGGCTACTATGCCTTAGACGTAGCACCATGTCCCAGACAAGAAAGACAAGAAAGACAAGAAAGACAAGAAAGACAAGAAAGACAAGAAAGACAAGAAAGACAAGAAAGGAAAGACAGAGATAAAGAAACAGATGCAGAAAAGGAAACAGACGAAGATCAAGAAAGGAAAGATAAAGATCCTACAGATGAAACAACCACAGACAAAGATCCTACAGATGAAACAACCACGGACGACGACGGAGACCAAGAAAGTCACAGGTGCCGGTGCCCTACATGCCCACGCCCTAGTGAAAAAGAGGAGTAAAGTAAAGGAAAGTAAGAAGTTACTGTTTTGACCAGTTTTGACAAGTTTTGTTTGCAACGTTTAAGAAAAGTGCCCACAAAAACTATTGTGAGAAATAAACTCTAAGGCTATGAACTGGCTATAGCCACAAACTCTCGCAGTGTAAATAGTTACACCAGTGGCACCACCACCAGGGCCAGCCTGTTTAGGGGCTTGGCTCGTCTGTGACCAGGGGGGCCCGTCCGTAGAAAAGGGCCTTGGCTCACCTGCGACCAGAGAGCACGCCTGTTTATGGGGCCTTGGCTCACCACCACAAAGAGGGTACCTGGTCAGCACCAACTGTGGAGGCCGCCTCTGCATCCTGCCAGAAGAGGCTGACGGCGCGGATCCACCAGGCCAGGTATACCCTGAAACCACCAGCCCATGAAAGCCGCCTCTACATCCTGCCAGAAGTGGCTGAAGTCGCGGCCAACGGGAGAGGAAGATTGGAGGAAAGGTCTGGGGAAACGGATGGCCCAGACCTGGTTACCAACAGGACCGGTGACCTGCCTCCTGAGAGGGTTTTGGGTGGGTTAACGGACTTGTGGGTGGAGGGTGGTGATGTCTAATACCTGGTGCTTTTAAATGTTTTACATGTTTTAATGTTTTATGCATTTTAAAATGTTGTCTTGCAGCCCGAGGACGTGCTGGTGATAACTAAGGGGGAATGTGGCGCCCCTGACCTGGTCAGGCACCACTGAGTACTGCACCCATGCTGGGGACAGTACAATACAGGTAATCCAGAAGGCTGACTGGGGTGTGGAACACAGGCGCATAGTGACCAGGTCTCACACATGTACCCATGAGAGGACCCCTGGGGATCCCAGGAGGGGGCAAGCCTTCACCTTCACTGGAATAGTGGAGGGGGTAGAGCCTCCATCTCCTCTCAAGGGGTGTGGTGGAGAGTCTGGTTGCTAGGTGGCGTAGGCAAGAACAGGAGAGGAGGGGCAGTGAGTCAGTTAGAGCAGAACTCCATAGGGCTCAGTGAGGAGCAGACCTGTGGGGCTGTTGCTGTCTAACAGCGCCCGCGCAGTGGCTACAGACGGGGGAGAACGGTCAACTAGGAGTGCTGCCTGAAAGCCAGCTTCAGCTAGAGAGTGCAACGGAGTGGGAAGTAAGGAGACTGCTAGAGAGCACCAGGCCCAACCGGGTGGCAGATCCCGAAGCGAGGATAGATTCACCTTTCCCTGCTAAACCTGCCGGTGTGGGGCTCTTAAAGCCCACACCACAACACCACAAAAGCCGCAGCCACGTAACCGCAGTGAGGGCCCATAGGTCATAGGAGGCAAGAGGCTGGAGTGGCCTGGTCCGGGGAACAAGCACACGGCAAACAACAAGGGGAGAGAGGCTGCAGCATCTTCCCTGGGTGGCCCCCATAGGGACTCAAAGTCGGGGTCACCCCAAACCACCAAGGGCTAAGGAAGGCGAGTCGGTAGTCACCCTCATAAAGTCAGCCTGAAGGATACCTGGTTCCCATCTGGTTCATCTCAGCTACGCCCGGGCTACTCACCCTGCCATCAATTGTGAGTAAAGCCCTTGAAAGACATTCCTGCCTGTGTGGTTATTCTGCGACTTGTGGTACTACAAACCTACACAGGGCCCTGGGGCTTGCCTCACTCTCAGGAGGCTACTACATCCGACTGCACCCACCATCAGCCCCAGGCGTCCCCTAACCTGCAGTGGCGGTCCCCACTGACCGCAATACTGAGAGTGGCGTCACGATCAAACAAGAAGATTTCCTACCAGTGACGGAGATCCAGCAACGTGGAGTCCCTGAAGGTAATGCACCGACACTGACACTTCACCTGTGGGGCTTCACACAGCCACCCCAGAAAATGGCGCTCTCATAGAAGCGCCATCGTCTGGCGCTGTATCCAACTCTTCCAACAGCCTTGAAGCCGGGTGGCTTGTTGGGTAATCATGAGTTAATACAGGCTTTGTTTTACTAGCTAGTATTAAGTCAGAGATTCTTAATGTCAGGCACGTTTGACCCGGCCATTAAGAATCTCCAATAAAGGGTTAAAAAAAAACACCACATAGAAAAAAAATACTTTAATAGAAATAAATACGCAGACACACTTAGAGACTCCATCTTTATTACCCCCTCTCAGCCCTCCACGATCCATGCTCTTCTGTCTTCTTTCCCCTTCAACACATGCAGCTCTGTCTGCTCCATCAGACAGCACAGCTGCATGGGGGAAGACGCTGTGCTCCGTGCAGAAATCACTCTGTGAGATTGACCACAGGCTCCTGGCTGTAAGCGGTGGCACAGGTTGCCATAGCAACGCTGCTCCGATTACGTGATTCCGGTGCCGCTGCATGCGTCACCGCTACCAAGCGCGGTGCTATGGCAACGGTGATCTCCGTTATTGACCGGCTGTGTCAGCCGGTCAGGAGCCGGCTTCTGCGGACGCTGGTAACTACAGTAAACATCGGGTAACCAAGCAGCCCTTTCCGTAGTTACCAGCGTCCGCCACTCTCACGCTGCCAGTGCCAGCTCCCTGCTCCCTGCACACATAGCCAGACTACACATCGGGTTAAATTAACCCGATGTGTACTCTGGCTAGGAGTGCAGGGAGCCAGCGCTAAGCGGTGT
Source organism: Anomaloglossus baeobatrachus (assembly GCF_048569485.1). Taxonomy (NCBI): domain Eukaryota; kingdom Metazoa; phylum Chordata; class Amphibia; order Anura; family Aromobatidae; genus Anomaloglossus; species Anomaloglossus baeobatrachus. The sequence goes on along the minus strand of NC_134354.1, from coordinate 406,325,792 downwards.
GCGCTGGTAACCAAGCTAAATATCAGGTTGGTTACCCGATATTTACCTTAGTTACCAAGTGCAGCATCGCTTCTATGCGGTGCTGCTGGCTGGGGGCTGGTCACTGGTTGCTGGTGAGATCTGCCTGTTTGACAGCTCACCAGCAACCCATGTAGCGACGCTTTAGCGATCCCTGCCAGGTCAGGTTTCTGGTGGGATCGCTGGAGCATCGCTTAGTGTGACGGTACCTTAAGGGAACGGGGAAGCAGAGCGGGGAGTCGACCGTGTGCTGGAGCATGTCGCCGGTACACGGCGATACATAAACGTGCACCGTGTAACAGAGAGATGCAATGACAGGTCCTACATGGCGCATCATAGTCTTGTGACCAGTCTGTAGCCAATGAGATAACAGACACGTGACTGGTCACATGCTATTTTGATGACGTCACGTAGGTACTGCATCACTGCTGGTTAACAGGAGGACGCAGCGATTATCGGGAGGAATAGCGGCAGGAGACAGAGTGCAGGACGCATCCCGGGGACAGGTAAGTGTTATGGCAATGTTTATTAACTGTATGTGTACATTTATAATGCGTTTTTATGTGTTTGTGATTGTTTCCCATTGTTTCCTATGGGTTCGAGGGACCGGTTTGCTCATCTCTACTGTTGACTATGTGTCAGACTTCTTGTCTCTGTTGGCCTTGCAAAGGATGGTCTAAAAAATTTATGAACCGATTTAATAAAATTGCTGTTACCAGCACCAGACATGGTGCTGCTGGTACGGTTAGACTGTTGATGATGAGACCGTCCCATGTTTGTCAAGTTACAACTGGGAGATTCACTCCGAGCACCACTGGGGTTTGGTGGAAAAGCCGAGCTAAGATTGAGTAACAGCTTCTGCTGATACTCTTGCATACGTGTGTCCCTTTCTATGGCTGGAATTATTTCACAAAATTTGGACTTGTACCGGGGATCTAATAGTGTGGCAACCCAGTAGTCATCATCACTTCTAATTTTGACAATCCGAGGCTCATGTTGTAGGTAGTGCAGCAAGAAGGAGCTCATGTGTCTTGCGCAGCCATGAGGACCAAGTCCACGCTGTGTTTGTGGCATAGAGGTGCTAACCGTTCTTTCTTCCTCTGACATCTCTCCCCAACCTCTTTCAACTGAAATTTGACAAAGGTCTCCCTCATCTGCTGAGTCTTCCATGTCCATAGACAGTTCGTCCTCCATTTCTTCATGTTCTCCTGCACCTTCCTCAACATTTTGCCTGCTACCATGCGCCCTTGTTAATCCCTCTCCACCACCGTACCATGCCTGCCGCCTTGGTGATAATGAATGTCTGGACCTTGGTGATGTTGTTATCCCTTGCGCATATAAATCCTCATGTACTTCCTCCCCTTCCTGTTGAACCACCCCCTGACTTTGAATAGTGTTTAGCGTGTGCTCCAGCATGTAAATGACTGGAATTGTCATGCTGATAATGGCATTGTCAGTGCTAAACATATTCGTCGCCATGTCGAAACTGTGCAGAAGGGTGCGTAGGTCCTTGATCTGAGACCACTCCATAAGGGTGATCTGCCCCACCTCTGCATCTCGTTGGCCCAGGCTATACGTCACGACGTATTGCACCAGTGCTCAGCGGTGCTGCCACAGTCGCTGTAACATGTGGAGAGTCGAATTCCAGCATGTTGGCACATAGCATTTTAGGCGATGAACCGGCAGGCCGAAAGACTTCTGGAGCGATGCAAGTCGTTCAGCTGCGGCGGTTGAACGGCGGAAGTGAGCACACAGTTTTTAAGCCCTGTGCAGAAGGCCATCTAGCCCGGGATAGTGTGTTAAAAATTGCTGGACAACAAGGTTCAACACCTGAGCCATACAAGGCATGTGTGTCACCTTGCCCAGGCGAAGGGCCGCACCCAGGTTTGCAGCATTGACGCACACGGCCTTACCTGGCTGCAGGTTGAGTGGATACAACCATTTATGAAACTCAGACAGCAGAGCTGCCCACAACTCAGCCGCTGTGTGACTCTTATTTCCAAGACATTTCAAGTTAAAGACCTCCTGATGCCGTTGCGCTCTGCTGCCAGCATAGTAAGGAGGTATTCGTGATTCCTTGTATGCAGTTACAACGCTGGTGGCCTGACCAGGCAGGCTTGGGGCGGAGGTGGAGGACCCAGATGAGGTGGAGAAGGCAGAAGCAGTGGCGGAACTTGGACAGACAGAGGATTGACACACAAGTCGTGGGGACGGCAAGACTTGTTCAGCAGTCCCTTCTCCATCAATCACCATAGTTACCCAGTGCCCAGTCAGCGACATGTAACGCCCCTGTCCATGCTTACTGGTCCAAGTATCGGTGGTGAAATGCAACCTTTCACACACAGAGTTTCTCAAGGAAGCGGTGATGTTGAGTGCGACATGCTGGTGTAGCGCAGGCACACCTTTCTTGGAGAAGTAGTGGCGACTGGGCAACTGGTACTGGGGCACTGCGACGGACATAAGGTCTCGAAAATCCTCTGTGTCCACCAGGCGGAAAGGCAGCATTTCAGTAGCCAAGAGCTTACAGAGGGATAAAGTCAACCTCTTAGCTTTGTCATGGGTCGGAGGAAATGGCCTTATATTTGTTCACATCTGAGGGACAGAGATCGGCTGCTGTGTGTAGACAGTGGTGAGTAGGGTGTCCCTGGAAAAATGCAGGTTTGTGAGGAAAGTGCAGGCGTAGACATGATGTTGCCTTCATCCAACGTTGGTGCTATCAACGTCTGAGAGAGCTGTACACACACACTTGTTTCCCCTTCCAAACCAACTGACGATCTACCAAGCAAACTGCCTATTGCGGTTACAGTGGTGGAAGGTGTCCGTGGAAAACAAGGTGTGCCAGCTGTCCCCACAGTAATAGAAGATGAAGAGCACGCGGATGCACTGGAATGGGCAGACGGTGGTTGGCCCGCTACGCTAGGCCGCATTGCAGCACAGTGAGCTTCCCACTGGGAATTATGCTTGGTATTCATGTGAGGATTCATGGAAGAAGTTGTCAAACTGGTGAGCTTTTTTCCTCTACTTATAGATTACCGACAAATTTTACAGATCATATGATTTGGGAGATCCTTTGCAAGGTCAAAAAAGGACCAGGCTAGGCAAGGCTTAGAGGACATGTGACCTGCAGAGCCATCCCGACTTGTTGTCAGAGGCAGAGTGGTGGCTGAGGATGCAGTTGTAGACATGCTACCAGTATTCTGACTCTGTCCAGGAAGGTGCAAGGTAACTTTGTCGTCAGTTGCATCCTCCTCCACCGCCAATGTTGACCTCCTCAAGTGCCTGACTGTGGGTTGACAGTAAGTGGGATCTACAACTTCATCATCAAGCGTTGTGTTTGTACTTCCCTCACCCTCAGACCTAGCCTCTTCCTGCGCTGACCGAATATTTAAGTTGTCATCCCAATCTGGTATCTGCGTCTCATCATCATTAGTATGTTCCTCATTGTCCCCACCAACAGGTGTTCCAGTTTTGGAATGAGGGTCTACATTATGCTCAGAAACTTGGTCATCAGGGCCTGAATCTGACTCGCAAAGCTTCTGGGCATCACTGCAAACCATTTCCTGGTCTGTACTCACTGTAGCTTGGGAGCAGACCTCTGATTTCCAGCCTATAGTGTGACTGAAAAGCTCTGCAGGCTCAGCCATCTCTGGTACACCATACTGTGCAGGGCAGGTGGAGACTTGATAGCTATGAGAGAGCAATTGTGATTTAGATGACAACTCAGATAATAATGTAATGTAGCTTTGCCACCTTCACCATGGACAGAAAGTTTTTTTTCCTTTTCCAACATGCCTGTTCCCCTTTCCACCAGAATCTGTCCTTTTGCCACTCATTTTGTTAGAGATAAGATTAGTCACTTAAAATGTGGTAGCTAAAATTGAGAGGTGGTGTAGATTGCAGAGGTGGTCTAAATTTATTGACAGCTGAAGAACCAACACTGACTATCCCTGACAATGCAACTATGGCCCTAAAACTGGCCGCACTGTTTGCTATAAAAATAGCGTAGCAAAATGTGCATGAGGGTTTAATGCAGAGGTGCTGGAAAATGCTTGGCACCAGTGGGACACAAAATTAGTATAGCAGCCACTGTTTGGATGTCACTTATGTTCAGTACTGTTTGCTATAAAAATAGCGTTGCAAAATGTGCATCAGTGTTTAATGCAGAGGTGCTGGAAAATGCTTGGCACCGGTGGGACAGTAAATTAGTAGAGCAGCCACTTTTTGGATGCCACTTATATCCAGCACTGTTTGCTATAAAAATAGTGTAGCAAAATGTGCATCAGGGTTTAATGCAGAGGTGCTGGAAAATGCTTGGCACCAGTGGGACACAAAATTAGTATAGCAGCCACTTTTTGGATGCCACTTATTTTCAGCACTGTTTGCTAAAAAATAGCACAGCAAAATGTGCATTAGGGTTTAATGCAGAAGTGCTGGAAAATGCTTGGCACCAGTGGGAAACAAAATTGGTATAGCAGCCACTGTTTGGATGCCACTTATGTTCAGCACTGTTTGTTATAAAAATAGTGTAGCAAAATGTGCATCAGGGTTTAATGCAGAGGTGCTGGAAAATGCTTGGCACCGGTGGGACACAAAATTAGTATAGCAGACACTTTTTGGATGCCACTTATGTCCAGCACTGTTTGCTATAAAAATAGCGTAGCGAAATGTGCATGAGGGTTTAGCAGAGGTGCTGGAAAATGCTTGGCACCAGTGGGAAACAAAATTAGTATAGCAGACACTTTTTGGTTGCCACTTATGTCCAGCACTGTTTTCTATAAAAATAACATAGCAAAATGTGCATGAGGGTTTAATTGCGAGGTGCTGGAAAATGCTTGGCACCAATGGGACACAAAATTAGTATAGCAGCCACTTTTTGGATGACACTAAGTTTCAACAGTGTTTGCTATAAAAATAGCGCAGCAAAATGTGCATGAGGGTTTAATGCAGAGGTGCTGGATAATGCTTGGCACCGGTGGGACACAAAATTAGTATAGCAGCCACTTTTTGGAAGCCACTTATGTTCAGCACTGTTTGCTATAAAAATAGCGTAGCAAAATGTGCATCAGGGTTTAATGCAGAGGTGCTGGAAAATGCTTGGCACCAGTGGGACACAAAATTAGTATAGCTGCCACTGTTTGGATGCCACTTATGTTCAGCACTGTTTGCTATAAAAATATCGTAGAAAAATGTGCATGAGGGTTTAATGCAGAGGTGCTGGAAAATGCTTGGCACCGGTGGGACACAAAATTAGTAGAGCAGCCACTTTTTTGATGACACTTATGTCCAGCACTGTTTGCTATAAATATAGCATAGCAAAATTTGCATCAGGGTTTAATGCAGAGGTGCTGGAAAAATCTTGGCAGCAGTGGGACACAAAATTGGTATAGCAGCCACTGTTTGGATGCCACTTATGTTCAGCACTGTTTGTTATAAAAATAGTGTGGCAAAATGTGCATCAGGGTTTAATGCAGAGTAGAGATGAGCGAACCGGCCGTGGTTCGGCTCGAGTTCGGTTCGTCGAACGGAGGTCTCGTTCGAGTTCAGTTCGGCGAACGTTCGATGAACCGAACTCGAACCAATAGGATATAATGGGAGGCAATCACAAACACATAAAAACGCATTATAAATGTACACATACAGTTAATAAACATTGCCATAACACTTACCGGTCCCCGCGATCCCTCCTGCACTCTGTCTCTTGCCGCTATTCCATCCGATGATCGCTGAATCCTCCCGGTGACCAGCACTGCCAGCAGTGATGCAGGACCTATTGTGACGTCAAAATAGCCATGTGACCAGTCACGTGGCTATTATCTCATTGGCTACAGACTGGTCACATGACTATGACGCGTCATGTAGTACCTGTCATTGCACTCTCCAGTACACAGTGCACATTTGTGTATCGCCGTGTACCGGCAACATGCTCTAACACACGGTCGACTCCCCGTTCCGTTAGGGACCGGCTGACACAGCCGGTCATTAACAGAGATCACCGTTGCCGTAGCAACGCAGTTAGCGGTGACGTCACCGCTAACCGCGGCTCCGGGAGCACCATTGCTATGGTAACGCGTCTGTCAGAGTTACCACTGTTACCGCTGATAGCCAGCAGCACTGATCACTCACGGAGTGAAGGCTGCATGCTGCTTCCCGTGCAGCCTTCACGAAGTGAAGGCTGCACGGGAAGCAGTGTCTTCCCCCATGCAGAAATGATGGAGCAGAGCTGCATTTGTTGAACGAGAAAGACAGAAGACCATGGATCGTGGAGAGCTGACAGGGGGTAATAAAGATGGAGTCTCTAATGTGTCTGTGTATTTATTTCTATTAAAGTATTTTTTCTCTGTGTGGTGTCTTTTTTTTAACCCTTTATTGGAGATTCTTAATGGCCGGGTCAAACGTGCCTGACATTAAGAATCTCTGGCCTAATACTAGCTAGTAAAACAAAGCTAGTATTAACTCATTATTACCCAACAAGCCACCAGGCTTCAGGGCTGTTGGAAGAGTTGGATACAGCGCCAGATGATGGCGCTTCTATGAAAGCGCCATTATCTGGGGCGGCTGCGGACTGCAATTCGCAGCAGAGGCGCCCAGAAATCTCTGGCTAACCTGTGCTGAAGATTCCAATCCCCAGCTGCCTAGTTGTACCCGGCTGGACACAAAAATGGGGCAAAGCCCACGTCATTTGTTTTTTAATTATTTCATGAAATAAGTGAAATAATTAAAAAAAATGGGCTTCCCTATATTTTTGGTTCCCAGCCGGGTACAAATAGGCTATGGGGAGATAAGGTATGCACACCAGTGACTATGTAAGGGGAATACATGAAATAGCAGAAACTGCTATTTCATGTATTCCCCTTACATAGTCACTGGTGTGCATACCTTATCTCCCCATAGTGATGTTTTTTTAGGTTTTTGTACCTAGTTCAGACTTAGAATGGTGTTCCAAACGTTATTCCTTATTGTGGGTACAAATAGGCAACTGGGGGTTGGAGGCAGCCCGTGGCCCGTAGGAAGGGTTCTGTGACCTGTGGGACGCATAAGTGACGCACTTGCGACGCACTTGCGACGCTCTCTCCATAATGGGTAAGCATTGAATTTTTGACCTACTACATGATTGTATTTTATAATCTTTTACTAAGGCCTGTTTTGTATATACCCATATGTTTTGATACATGAGAGTGCTTTTTTGTCCCATACGTCTCTGGGTGTTTTCCCCTATAGCACTATTTTATTCTTGTGTATTTTTCTAACTGCATATATTTTGTATTAATAAAGATTGTCTATTTTTTGCCTATAAAAACTCCTGGTCTTTCTGATTATTATGCTTCTATGGAGTGGTGTTTCTGAGACATAGTCGATGTGTGTTTTGTTCAAATTACTATCTCTGCTGTACCTGGCTAGCATACAAAAATATGGCGAAGCCCACGTCATTTTTTTGGTGGGCAAAAAACTTCTGCATACAGTCCTGTATGGAGTATGCTGAGCCTAGTAGTTCTGCAGCTGCTGTCTGCTCTTCTCCATACAGACAGACAGCAGCTGCAGAACTACAAGGCTCAGCATACTCCATCCAGGACTGTATGCAGAAGTTTTTTGCCCCCTGAAAAAATTATGTGGGCTTCGCCATATTTTTGTATGCTAGCCAGGTACAGCAGGCAGGTACGGCTGCCTCCAACCCCCAGTTGCCTATTTGTACCCGGCTGGGAACCAAAAATAAAGGGAAGCCCTTTTTTTATTATTTCATGAATTTCATGAAATAATTAGAAAACAAATGACATAGCCTTCGCCCCATTTTTGTGTCCAGCCAGGTACAACTAGGCAGCTGGGGATAGGAATCCGCAGCACAGGTTGGCCTGAGCTTTCTGGGCCCCACTGCTGTGAATTGCAGTCTGCAGCCGCCTCAGAAAATGGCACTTTCATAGAAGCGCCATCTTCTGGCGCTGTATCCAACTCTTCCAGCACCTGCCTGCTATACCTGGCTAGCATACAAAAATATGGCGAAGCTCATGTCCTTTTTTTGTAGTTTTTTGGCAAAAAAAATAAAAAATGCTTCCCTGGATTTTCCATTGCCAGTGAAGGTAACACCAAGCTGTGGGGGTTAGCAGCCAGTAGCTGCTTGGATTACCCTTAGCTAGCAATACAAAAAATGCAGCGGGAGCCAATATATATTTTTTTTAATTATTTATTTAAATAACTAAAAACAAAATGGGCTTCCCTGTATTTTGATTGCTGGACATCACAGTGCTGTAAAAATAAATCTTTAAAAAAAATGACGTAGCGCTCCGCGGTATTTTTGATTCTCAGTGCAGATAAAGCAGACAGCTATGGGTTGCCACCCCCATCTGCCTGCCGTTACCTTGGTTGGCAATCAAAATACAGGGAAGCTCATTAATTTTTTCTATTTAAAAAATAGTTAAAAAAAATGACGTTTGGTCCCCCCATTTTTGATAGCCAGCTAGGGTAAAGCAGATGGCTGTATCCTGAAAACCACAGCTGGTAGCTTTGGTTGGGGATCCAATGTGGAGGTCCCCCCCAAATTGGATCACCAGCCAAGGTAAAACGGACAGCTGTGGTCTGGTATTCTCAGGGTGGGAAGGTCCATAGTTATTGGGCCTTCACAGCCTAAAAATAGCAGGCCGCAGGCACCCCAGACGTGGCGCATCCACTAGATGCGCCAATCCTGGCGCTTCACCCCAGCTCATCCCGTGCCCTGGTGCAGTGGCAAACGGGGTAATAAATCGGGTTGATACTAGCTGTAAGGTCACCTGACATCAAGCCCAGCAGTTTGTGATGTCATGGCATCTATTAGATACCCAACATCATAAACTGTCAGTACTAACAAAAAAAAAATCGACAAAAGAAATTTATTTGAAAAAACAGTCCCCAAAACATTTCCTCTTTCACCAATTTATTGTAGGAAAAAAAATAAGGGGTCCCACGACGACTCTGGACCGTCTAGAATATGGGGGGGAGACACTCAGGGAACGTATCGCCCATTTTCTAGAAGTGCAGACCCTTCATGTGAGGAGTGTGGGTGCAATGAATCTGCACTCACTCTCCCCAGGTCCACTGCAGCAGAGTCCATGTCGTAATGGTTGCTACCAAAGCTGCAATGCCCTGCTCATGAGGTAAGGGCATGCCCAATCAGGAGAACTATTCTACATTTCCAAATATTGGTATTTGCTGATATTATTGCTATTCCACCTACTATATATTGGGGATAGGATCTTGGAGATGGAATACCCCTTTAAGTCCAGTTATCCAGCTGAATGAATACTAAACAACAGAGCTCGCTATTTAGATGTGTTTTTTGTGGCGTATAACGGACTCTCATGTTTGGTAGTCATTCAGCAGGGAAACTATAAAAGCAAATCCCTCCATATGGAAATGTAGTATATAGCTCTCCTGATCAATTATGTTCCTTACCTCATGAGCAGGGCATTGCAGTAATAATAATAATTTATTCATTTATATAGCGTTATTAATTCCATAGCGCTGTATGTCTTTGGAGTGTGGGAGGAAACTGGAGTACCCGGAGGAAACCCACGCAAACACGGGGAGAACATACAAACTCCTTGCAGATGGTGTCCTTGGTGAGAATTGAACCCAGGACCTCAGCGCTGCAAGACTGCAGTGCTAACCACTGAGCCACCGTGCCGCCCGTTAAGCTTACAGATGCATAACCACCACTCACTGTGTCTGAACACAGGAAGCTGAGCTGACAGCCGCTCTGTGCATGCGGCAAAGTCTATTGTGAAGGAGAGGGCCGTGGGGGGATCAACGCTGCACAGGTACCGTGGGACACCGGGGAACACCAGTGGGGTTATAGGGGGTGACCTGGCAGGGCCTGGGGAGGAGTTTTCTGTCGCATGTGTCATGGCACATGCGACAGAAATCAGAGGAGTAGAGTGAATGCGGCCGGCGCGCTGCTGTGCGCGCGGCCATCTTGGATTTCTTGGAGGGCATCAGGGGGGGCACTTTGGCGACACCGGGGAACCGGAGGGGACCGGGGAGGAGATTTATCATGTTTGTTCATGCCAGATGGGAGATAAATAATTTTTTACTGGCGCTGTCATTTACTGTAACGTGATCATCGTTGTACGGTGTATACCTGTGATCACGTGAGCGGGGACCGGAAAAACCGTCCTGAATCATGATCTCCAGGGTCTCAGCTAGCCCTGAAACCCCGGAGATTTTCTGACGCTGGGGGGCGTTATTCACTTATTTCTGCCTGCTGTTTATAAACGGCAGATCAGAATAAGGCTACATTAACACGACCGATCCATTTTTGCGGTCTGCCAAAAACAGTCCGTTTTTTTTCACGGGTGCATCCGTGTGGCATCCGTTTCCGTTCCGTAGACGGTCCGTATGTCATCTATTTGTCATCCGTGTGCCTTCCGTTTTTTTGTGTACTGCAAAAAAACTGAAGGAGGGTAAATGCATAAATTTACCCAGGATCCATAGCTTCATCCTACATGAGGTGGTCACATGTTCACTCCAGTGCCATTTTCTACTGCTTTTCACAGCGTAGAGCGCTCTGGTGATTTTCTTGTGCTTGTGCACTTCATATCAGTCTTTTCTGTCATTATAATGGCAGAAAGACACATAATGTCCCACTCTCCTGCATTTTGTAATTTTGCACCCTTTGGTGCCTTTCATGTGGCACTAAGGGATGCTTAGCTTTGTATTTAGCCAAAAAAATTAAAAAAAAAATGACGTAGGGTTCCCCCTATTTTTGTAGCCAGCTAGAGTAAAGCACACGGCTGCAGCCTGAAGACCACAGCTGGCAACCTCAGCTTGGCTGGTAATCCAAAACTGAGGGCACCCCACGCTGTTATTTTAAATTAAAAAAATAATTTAAAAAAAAAAAACACGTAGGGTCCCCCCAAAATTGGATCACCAGCCAAGGTAAAGCAGACAGCTGGGGTCTGATATTCTCAGACTAGGGAGGTCCATGGTTATTGGACTCTCCCCAGCCTAAAAATAGCAGGCCGCAGCCGCCCCAGAAGTGGGGCATCCATTAGTTGTGCCAATCCTGGTGCTTCGCCCCAGCTCATCCCGCGTCCTGGTGCGGTGGCAAACGGGGTAATATATGGGGTTAATACCAGATGTGTAATGTCACCTGGCATCAAGCCCTGGGGTTGGTGAGGTCAGGCGTCTATCAGATACCCGACATCACAAACCCAGTCAGTAATAAAAAAAAATAGACGACAAACACATTTTATTTGAAAAAACACTCCCCAATACATTCCCTCTTTAACCAATTTATTAGAAAGAAAAACAAATCCAGGTCTGGTGTAATCCAAGGGGTTGCCATGACGATCCACACTGTCCCAGTCAATGAAGAGCAGGATGTTCCCCATTGGCTGGGAGAGCAGTGCAGTGACCTGAGCTAACATCAATGGGTCAGCCCAGGTCACTGCAGGGGATGACAAGTGCTGCTGTACATTACCTGCGCTGATCTCCTGCACTGCTGACAGCACCTGTCACTGAGTTCAATGACCGCCGCCTTCACAGCCAAGTATCGCGAGCGGCCCGTGACGTCACCGCTAGTCAGTCTCGAGTCGGAAGCGAGAGAAGGTGATGTGACAAGCGGCGGCCATGGAGGACAGTGACAGCGCTGAGGTCGGGACTTCATCACCGCAGGTAAGCCGAGCGGGACCATGTGTGCAGAGTGCAGGTGGGCGGAGCCTAGCGGGACCATCTGTGCTAAGTGCAGGAGGGCGGAGCCATGTGTGCTGGCGGCGGAGTGCGAAGTGGGTGGCGCTGAGGACGTCAGTGTCGTGGACTGCTTGGCTGGGGACAGGTGAGTGTGAGTTTGTGTGTGTGTGTGTGTGTGTGTACATGCCGCGTGCAGGAGGGGGCGGAGTGAGCTGAGCGGGGAAGTGTGGGTTCCTGCACGTAACTAGGATAAACATCGGGTTACTAACCAAAGCGCTTTGCTTGGATACCCGATGTTTATCTTGGTTACCAACTTCTGTCAGGCTGCCAGCGATGGCTCCTGCACACTGTAGCTGTAAAAAGCCCTGCTTTTTGCTGCTAGAACCGTTCTCGAACGTATGTAGAACTATAGAGCTTTAGCAAAAAGTTCGAATTCTAGTTCGATCTAGAACAGCCCTCAAAATCACTCGAGCCGCAAACTGAAGAACCTCGAACCGCGAACTGAAGAACCTCGAACCGCGAACCGCGCTCAACTCTAATGCAGAGGTGCTGGAAAATGCTTGGCACCAGTGGGACACAAAATTAGTATAGCAGCCACTTTTTGGATGACACTAAGTTTCAGCAGTGTTTGCTATAAAAATAGCGCAGCAAAATGTGCATGAGGGTTTAATGCAGAGGTGCTGGATAATGCTTGGCAACGGTGGGACACAAAATTAGTATAGCAGACACTTTTTGGAAGCCACTTATGTTCAGCACTGTTTGCTATAAAAATAGCATAGCAAAATATGCATCAGGGTTTAATGCCGAGCTGCTGGAAAATGCTTGGCACCAGTGGGACACAAAATTAGTAAAGGAGCCACTCTTTGGATGCCAATTATGTTCAGCACTGTTTGCTATAAAAATAGCGTAGCAAAATGTGCATCAGGGTTTAATGCAGAGGTGCTGGAAAATGCTTGGCACCGGTGGGACACAAAATTAGTATAGCAGCCACTTTTTGGATGCCACTTATGTCCAGCACTGTTTGCTATAAAAATAGCGTAGTGAAATGTGCATGAAGGTTTAATGCAGAGGTGCTGGAAAATGCTTGGCACCGGTGGGACACAAAATTAGTATAGCAGCCACTTTTTGGATGACACTAAGTTTCAGCAGTGTTTTCTATAAAAATAGCGCAGCAAAATGTGCACGAGGGTTTAATGCAGAGATTCTGGATGCTTGGTAACGGTGGGACACAAAATTAGTATCGCAGCCACTTTTTGGAAGCCACTTATGTTCAGCACTGTTTGCTATAAAAATAGCATAGCAAAATATGCATCAGGGTTTAATGCCGAGTTGCTGGAAAATGCTTGGCACCAGTGGGACACAAAATTAGTATAGCAGCCACTGTTTGGATGCCACTTATGTTCAGCACTGTTTGCTATAAAAATAGCATAGGAAAATGTGCATGAGGGTTTAATGCAGAGGTGCTGGAAAATGCTTGGCACCGGTGGGACACAAAATTAGTATAGCAGCCACTTTTTTGATGCCACTTATGTCCAGCACTGTTTGCTATAAAAATAGCATAGCAAAATATGCATCAGGGTTTAATGCCGAGGTGCTGGAAAATGCTTGGCACCAGTGGAACACAAAATTAGTATAGCAGCCACTGTTTGGATGCCACTTATGTTCAGCACTGTTTGCTATAAAAATAGCATGGCAAAATATGCATCAGGGTTTAATGCCGAGGTGCTGGAAAATGCTTGGCACCAGTGGGACACAAAATTAGTATAGCAGTCACACTTTGGATGCCACTTATATTCAGCACTGTTTGCTATAAAAATAGCGTAGCAAAATGTGCATCAGGGTTTAATGCAGAGGTGCTGGAAAATGCTTGGCACCGGTGGGACACAAAATTAGTATAGCAGCCACTTTTTGGATGCCACTTATGTCCAGCACTGTTTGCTATAAAAATAGCATAGCAAAATATGCATCAGGGTTTAATGCAGAGGTGCTGGAAAATGCTTGGCACCAGTGGGACACAAAATTAGTATAGCACCCACTGTTTGGATGCCACTTATGTTCAGCACTGTTTGCTATAAAAATAGCGTAGCAAAATGTGCATCAGGGTTTAATGCAGAGGTGCTGGAAAATGCATGGCACCGGTGGGACACAAAATTAGTATAGCAGCCACTTTTTGGATGCCACTTATGTCCAGCACTGTTTGCTATAAAAATAGCGTTGCAAAATGGGCATCAGTGTTTAATGCAGAGGTGCTGGAAAATGCTTGGCACCGGTGGGACACTAAATTAGTAGAGAAGCCACTTTTTGGATGCCACTTATGTCCAGCACTGTTTGCTATAAAAATAGTGTAGCAAAATGTGCATCATGGTTTAATGCAGAGGTGCTGGAAAATTCTTGGCACCAGTGGAACACAAAATTGGTATAGCAGCCACTTTTTTGATGCCACTTACGGTATGTCCAGCACTGTTTGCTATAAAAATAGCGCAGCAAAATGTCCATCAGGGTTTAATGCAGAGGTGCTGGAAAATGCTTGGCACCAGTGGGACACAAAATTAGTATAGCAGCCAATCTTTGGATGCAATTATGTTCAGCACTGTTTGCTATAAAATTATCGTAGCAAAATGTGCATCAGGGTTTAATGCAGAGGTGCTGGAAAATGCTTGGAACCGGTGGGACACAAAATTAGTAGAGCAGCCACTTTTTGGATGCCACTTATGTTCAGCACTGTTTGTTATAAAAATAGCATAGCAAAATGTGTATCAGGGGTTTAATGCAGAGGTGCTGGAAAATGCTTGGCACCAGTGGGACACAAAATTATTATAGCAGCCCCTTTTTGGATGCCACTTATGTCCAGCACTGTTTGCTATAAAAATAGCCTAGCGAAATGTGCATGAGTGTTTAATGCAGAGGTGCTGGAAAATGCTTGGCACCAGTGGGACACAAAATTATTATAGCAGCCACTTTTTGGATGCCACTTATGTCCAGCACTGTTTGCTATAAAAATAGCATAGCGAAATGTGCATGAGTGTTTAATGCAGAGGTGCTGGAAAATGCTTGGCACCGGTGGGACACAAAATTAGTATAGCAGCCACTTTTTGGTTGCCACTTATGTCCAGCACTGTTTTCTATAAAAATAATGTAGCAAAATGTGCATGAGGGTTTAATGCAGAGGTGCTGGAAAATGCTTGGCACCAGTTGGACACAAAATTGGTATAGCAGCCACTGTTTGGATGCCACTTATGTTCAGCACTGTTTGTTATAAAAATAGCGTAGCAAAATGTGCATCAGGGTTTAATGCAGAGGTGCTGGAAAATGCTTGGCACCAGTGGGACACAAAATTAGTATAGTAGCCACTTTTTGGATGACATTAAGTTTCAGCAGTGTTTGTTATAAAAATAGCGCAGCAAAATGTGCATGAGGGTTTAATGCAGAGGTGCTGGATAATGCTTGGCACCGGTGGGACACAAAATTAGTATAGCAGCCACTTTTTGGAAGCCACTTATGTCCAGCACTGTTAGCTATAAAAATAGCGTAGCAAAATGTGCATCAGGGTTTAATGCAGAGGTGCAGGAAAATGCTTGGCACCGATGGGACACAAAATTATTATAGCAGCCACTTTTTGGATGCCACTTATGTCCAGCACTGTTTTCTATAAAAATAATGTAGCAAAATTTGCATGAGGGTTTAATGCAGAGGTGCTGGAAGATGCTTGGCACCAGTGGGACACAAAATTCTTATAGCAGCCACTTTTTGGATGCCACTTATGTCCAGCACTGTTTGCTATAAAAATAGCGTAGCGAAATGTGCATGAGTGTTTAATGCAGAGGTGCTGGAAAATGCTTGGCACCGGTGGGACACAAAATTAGTACAGCAGCCATTTTTTGGTTGCCACTTATGTCCAGCACTGTTTTCTATAAAAATAGCGTAGTGAAATGTGCATCAGGGTTTAATGCAGAGGTGCTGGAAAATGCTTGGCACCGGTGGGACACAAAATTAGTATAGCAGCCACTTTTTGGTTGCCACTTATGTCCAGCACTGTTTGCTATAAAAATAGCATTGCAAAATGGGCATCAGTGTTTAATGCAGAGGTGCTGGAAAATGCTTGGCACCGGTGGGACACTAAATTAGTAGAGCAGCCACTTTTTGGATGCCACTTATGTCCAGCACTGTTTGCTATAAAAATAGTGTAGCAAAATGTGCATCATGGTTTAATGCAGAGGTGCTGGAAAATTCTTGGCACCAGTGGAACACAAAATTAGTATAGCAGCCACTTTTTTGATGCCACTTACGGTATGTCCAGCACTGTTTGCTATAAAAATAGCGCAGCAAAATGTCCATCAGGGTTTAATGCAGAGGTGCTGGAAAATGCTTGGCACCAGTGGGACACAAAATTAGTATAGCAGCCAATCTTTGGATGCAATTATGTTCAGCACTGTTTGCTATAAAATTATCGTAGCAAAATGTGCATCAGGGTTTAATGCAGAGGTGCTGGAAAATGCTTGGCACCAGTTTGACACAAAATTATTATAGTAGCCACTTTTTGGTAGACACTAAGTTTCAGCAGTGTTTGCTATAAAAATAGCGCAGCAAAATGTGCATGAGGGTTTAATGCAGAGGTGCTGGATAATGCTTGGCACCAGTTGGACACAAAATTAGTATAGCAGCCCCTTTTTGGAAGCCACTTATGTTCAGCACTGATTGCTATAAAAATTGCGTAACAAAATGTGCATCAGGGTTTAATGCAGAGGTGCTGGAAAATGCTTGGCACCAGTGGGACACAAAATTAGTATAGCAGCCACTGTTTGGATGCCACTTATGTTCAGCACTGTTTGCTATAAAAATAACATAGCAAAATGTGCATGAGGATTTAATGCAGATGTGCTGGAAAATGCTTGGCACCAGTGGGACACAAAATTGGTATAGCAGCCACTGTTTGGATGCCACTTATGTTCAGCACTGTTTGTTATAAAAATAGCATAGCAAAATGTGCATCAGGGTTTAATGCAGAGGTGCTGGAAAATGCTTGGCACCAGTGGGACACAAAGTTATTATAGCAGCCACTTTTTGGATGCCACTTATGTCCAGCACTGTTTGCTATAAAAATAGCGTAGCGAAATGTGCATGAGTCTTTAATGCAGAGGTGCTGGAAAATGCTTGGCACCGGTTGGACACAAAATTAGTATAGCAGCCACTTTTTGGTTGCCACTTATGTCCAGCACTGTTTTCTATAAAAATAATGTAGCAAAATGTGCATGAGGGTTTAATGCAGAGGTGCTGGAAAATGCTTGGCACCAGTGGGACACAAAATTAGTAAAGCAGCCACTTTTTGGATGACACTAAGTTTCAGCAGTGTTTGATATAAAAAATAGCGCAGCAAAATGTGCATGAGGGTTTAGTGCAGAGGTGCTGGATAATACTTGGCACCGGTGGGACACAAAATTAGTATAGTAGCCACTTTTTGGAAGCCACTTATGTTTAGCACTGTTTGCTATAAAAATAGCGCAGCAAAATGTGCATCAGGGTTTAATGCAGAGGTGCTGGAAAATGCTTGGCACCAGTGGGACACAAAATTAGTATAGCAGCCACTGTTTGGATGCCACTTATGTTCAGCACTGTTTGCTATAAAAATAGTGTAGCAAAATGTGCATCAGGGTTTAATGCAGAGGTGCTGGAAAATGCTTGGCACCAGTGGGACACAAAATTGGTATAGTAGCCACTGTTTGGATGCCACTTATGTTCAGCACTGTTTGTTATAAAAATAGCGTAGCAAAATGTGCATCAGGGTTTAATGCAGAGGTGCTGGAAAATGCTTGGCACCAGTGGGACACAAAATTAGTATAGTAGCCACTTTTTGGATGACATTAAGTTTCAGCAGTGTTTGTTATAAAAATAGCGCAGCAAAATGTGCATGAGGGTTTAATGCAGAGGTGCTGGATAATGCTTGGCACCGGTGGGACACAAAACTAGTATAGCAGCCCCTTTTTGGAAGCCACTTATGTTCAGCACTGATTGCTATAAAAATTGCGTAACAAAATGTGCATCAGGGTTTAATGCAGAGGTGCTGGAAAATGCTTGGCACCAGTGGGACACAAAATTAGTATAGCAGCCACTGTTTGGATGCCACTTATGTTCAGCACTGTTTGCTATAAAAATAACATAGCAAAATGTGCATGAGGGTTTAATGCAGATGTGCTGGAAAATGCTTGGCACCAGTGGGACACAAAATTATTATAGCAGCCACTTTTTGGATGCCACTTATGTCCAGCACTGTTTGCTATAAAAATAGCGTAGCGAAATGTGCATGAGTCTTTAATGCAGAGGTGCTGGAAAATGCTTGGCACCGGTGGGACACAAAATTAGTATAGCAGCCACTTTTTGGTTGCCACTTATGTCCAGCACTGTTTTCTATAAAAAATAATGTAGCAAAATGTGCATGAGGGTTTAATGCAGAGGTGCTGGAAAATGCTTGGCACCAGTGGGACACAAAATTAGTAAAGCAGCCACTTTTTGGATGACACTAAGTTTCAGCAGTGTTTGCTATAAAAAATAGCGCAGCAAAATGTGCATGAGGGTTTAGTGCAGAGGTGCTGGATAATACTTGGCACCGGTGGGACACAAAATTAGTATAGTAGCCACTTTTTGGAAGCCACTTATGTTTAGCACTGTTTGCTATAAAAATAGCGCAGCAAAATGTGCATCAGGGTTTAATGCAGAGGTGCTGGAAAATGCTTGACACCAGTGGGACACAAAATTAGTATAGCAGCCACTGTTTGGATGCCACTTATGTTCAGCACTGTTTGCTATAAAAATAGTGTAGCAAAATGTGCATCAGGGTTTAATGCAGAGGTGCTGGAAAATGCTTGGCACCAGTGGGACACAAAATTGGTATAGCAGCCACTGTTTGGATGCCACTTATGTTCAGCACTGTTTGTTATAAAAATAGCGTAGCAAAATGTGCATCAGGGTTTAATGCAGAGGTGCTGGAAAATGCTGGCACCAGTGGGACACAAAATTAGTATAGTAGCCACTTTTTGGATGACATTAAGTTTCAGCAGTGTTTGTTATAAAAATAGCGCAGCAAAATGTGCATGAGGGTTTAATGCAGAGGTGCTGGATAATGCTTGGCACCGGTGGGACACAAAATTAGTATAGCAGCCACTTTTTGGAAGCCACTTATGTTCAGCACTGTTAGCTATAAAAATAGCGTAGCAAAATGTGCATCAGGGTTTAATGCAGAGGTGCAGGGAAATGCTTGGCACTGATGGGACACAAAATTATTATAGCAGCCACTTTTTGGATGCCACTTATGTCCAGCACTCTTTGCTATAAAAATAGCGTAGCAAAATGTGCATGAGTGTTTAATGCAGAGTTGCTGGAAAATGCTTGGCACCGGTGGGACACAAAATTAGTATAGCAGCCACTTTTTGGTTGCCACTTATGTCCAGCACTGTTTTCTATAAAAATAATGTAGCAAAATTTGCATGAGGGTTTAATGCAGAGGTGCTGGAAGATGCTTGGCACCGGTGGGACACAAAATTCTTATAGCAGCCACTTTTTGGATGCCACTTATGTCCAGCACTGTTTGCTATAAAAATAGCGTTGCAAAATGGGCATCAGTGTTTAATGCAGAGGTGCTGGAAAATGCTTGGCACCGGTGGGACACTAAATTAGTAGAGCAGCCACTTTTTGGATGCCACTTATGTCCAGCACTGTTTGCTATAAAAATAGTGTAGCAAAATGTGCATCATGGTTTAATGCAGAGGTGCTGGAAAATTCTTGGCACCAGTGGAACACAAAATTAGTATAGCAGCCACTTTTTTGATGCCACTTACGGTATGTCCAGCACTGTTTGCTATAAAAATAGTGCAGCAAAATGTCCATCAGGGTTTAATGCAGAGGTGCTGGAAAATGCTTGGCACCAGTGGGACACAAAATTAGTATAGCAGCCAATCTTTGGATGCAATTATGTTCAGCACTGTTTGCTATAAAATTATCGTAGTAAAATGTGCATCAGGGTTTAATGCAGAGGTGCTGGAAAATGCTTGGCACCAGTGAGACACAAAATTTGTATAGCAGCCACTGTTTGGATGCCACTTATGTTCAGCACTGTTTGTTATAAAAATAGCGTAGCAAAAATGTGCATCAGGGTTTAATGCAGAGGTGCTGGAAAATGCTTGGCACCAGTGGAACACAAAATTTGTATAGCAGCCACTTTTTTGATGCCACTTACGGTATGTCCAGCACTGTTTTCTATAAAAATAGCGTAGTGAAATGTGCATCAGGGTTTAATGCAGAGGTGCTGGAAAATGCTTGGCACCGGTGGGACACAAAATTAGTATAGCAGCCACTTTTTGGTTGCCACTTATGTCCAGCACTGTTTGCTATTAAAATAGCGTTGCAAAAAGGGCATCAGTGTTTAATGCAGAGGTGCTGGAAAATGCTTGGCACCGGTGGGACACTAAATTAGTAGAGCAGCCACTTTTTGGATGCCACTTATGTCCAGCACTGTTTGCTATAAAAATAGTGTAGCAAAATGTGCATCATGGTTTAATGCAGAGGTGCTGGAAAATTCGTGGCACCAGTGGAACACAAAATTAGTATAGCAGCCACTTTTTTGATGCCACTTACGGTATGTCCAGCACTGTTTGCTATAAAAATAGCGCAGCAAAATGTCCATCAGGGTTTAATGCAGAGGTGCTGGAAAATGCTTGGCACCAGTGGGACACAAAATTAGTATAGCAGCCAATCTTTGGATGCAATTATGTTCAGCACTGTTTGCAATAAAATTATCGTAGCAAAATGTGCATCAGGGTTTAATGCAGAGGTGCTGGAAAATGCTTGGCACCAGTGAGACACAAAATTTGTATAGCAGCCACTGTTTGGATGCCACTTATGTTCAGCACTGTTTGTTATAAAAATAGCGTAGCAAAATGTGCATCAGGGTTTAATGCAGAGGTGCTGGAAAATGCTTGGCACCAGTTTGACACAAAATTAGTATAGTAGCCACTTTTTGGTAGACACTAAGTTTCAGCAGTGTTTGCTATAAAAATAGCGCAGCAAAATGTGCATGAGGGTTTAATGCAGAGGTGCTGGATAATGCTTGGCACCAGTTGGACACAAAATTAGTATAGCAGCCCCTTTTTGGAAGCCACTTATGTTCAGCACTGATTGCTATAAAAATTGCGTAACAAAATGTGCATCAGGGTTTAATGCAGAGGTGCTGGAAAATGCTTGGCACCAGTGGGACACAAAATTTGTATAGCAGCCACTGTTTGGATGCCACTTATGTTCAGCACTGTTTGCTATAAAAAGAGCATAGAAAAATGTGCATGAGGGTTTAATGCAGAGGTGCTGGAAAATGCTTGGCACCGGTGGGACACAAAATTAGTAGAGCAGCCACTTTTTTGATGCCACTTATGTCCAGCACTGTTTGCTATAAAAATACCATAGCAAAATGTGCATCAGGGTTTAATGCAGAGGTGCTGGAAAATGCTTGGCACCAGTGGGACACAAAATTAGTTGAGCAGCCTCTTTTTGGATGCCACTTATGTCCAGCACTGTTTGATATAAAAATAGTGTGGCAAAATGTGCATCAGGGTTTAATGCAGAGGTGCTGGAAAATGCTTGGAACCGGTGGGACACAAATATAGTATAGCAGCCACTTTTTGGATTCCACTTATGTCCAGTACTATTTGCAATAAAAATAGCGTAGCAAAATGTGCATCAGGGTTTAATGCAGAGTTGCTGGAAAATGCTTGGAACCGGTGGGACACAAAATTAGTAGAGCAGCCACTTTTTGGATGCCACTTATGTTCAGCACTGTTTGCTATAAAAATAACATAGCAAAATGTGCATGAGGGTTTAATGCAAATGTGCTGGAAAATGCTTGGCACCAGTGGGACACAAAATTGGTATAGCAGCCACTGTTTGGATGCCACTTATGTTCAGCACTGTTTGTTATAAAAATAGCGTAGCAAAATGTCCATCAGGGTTTAATGCAGAGGTGCTGGAAAATGCTTGGCACCAGTGGGACACAAAATTATTATAGCAGCCACTTTTTGGATGCCACTTATGTCCAGCACTGTTTGCTATAAAAATAGCTTAGCGAAATGTGCATGAGTGTTTAATGCAGAGGTGCTGGAAAATGCTTGGCACCGGTAAATCACAAAATTAGTATAGCAGCCACTTTTTGGTTGCCACTTATGTCCAGCACTGTTTTCTATAAAAATAATGTAGCAAAATGTGCATGAGGGTTTAATGCAGAGGTGCTGGAAAATGCTTGGCACCAGTGGGACACAAAATTAGTAAAGCAGCAACTTTTTGGATGACACTAAGTTTCAGCAGTGTTTGCTATAAAAAATAGCGCAGCAAAATGTGCATGAGGGTTTAATGCAGAGGTGCTGGATAATACTTGGCACCGGTGTGACACAAAATTAGTATAGCAGCCACTTTTTGGAAGCCACTTATGTTCAGCACTGTTTGCTATAAAAATAGCGTAGCGAAATGTGCATGAGTGTTTAATGCAGAGGTGCTGGAAAATGCTTGGCACCGGTGGGACACAAAATTAGTAGAGCAGCCACTTTTTTGATGCCACTTATGTCCAGCACTGTTTGCTATAAAAATACCATAGCAAAATGTGCATCAGGGTTTAATGCAGAGGTGCTGGAAAATGCTTGGCACCAGTGGGACACAAAATTAGTATAGCAGCCACTCTTTAAATGCCAATTATGTTCAGCACTGTTTGCTATAAAAATAGCGTTGCAAAATGGGCATCAGTGTTTAATGCAGAGGTGCTGGAAAATGCTTGGCACCGGTGGGACACTAAATTAGTTGAGCAGCCTCTTTTTGGATGCCACTTATGTCCAGCACTGTTTGATATAAAAATAGTGTGGCAAAATGTGCATCAGGGTTTAATGCAGAGGTGATGGAAAATGCTTGGAACCGGTGGGACACAAATATAGTATAGCAGCCACTTTTTGGATTCCACTTATGTCCAGTACTATTTGCAATAAAAATAGCGTAGCAAAATGTGCATCAGGGTTTAATGCAGAGTTGCTGGAAAATGCTTGGAACCGGTGGGACACAAAATTAGTAGAGCAGCCACTTTTTGGATGCCACTTATGTTCAGCACTGTTTGCTATAAAAATAACATAGCAAAATGTGCATGAGGGTTTAATGCAGATGTGCTGGAAAATGCTTGGCACCAGTGGGACACAAAATTGGTATAGCAGCCACTGTTTGGATGCCACTTATGTTCAGCACTGTTTGTTATAAAAATAGCGTAGCAAAATGTGCATCAGGGTTTAATGCAGAGGTGCTGGAAAATGCTTGGCACCAGTGGGACACAAAATTATTATAGCAGCCACTTTTTGGATGCCACTTATGTCCAGCACTGTTTGCTATAAAAATAGCTTAGCGAAATGTACATGAGTGTTTAATGCAGAGGTGCTGGAAAATGCTTGGCACCGGTAAATCACAAAATTAGTATAGCAGCCACTTTTTGGTTGCCACTTATGTCCAGCACTGTTTTCTATAAAAATAATGTAGCAAAATGTGCATGAGGGTTTAATGCAGAGGTGCTGGAAAATGCTTGGCACCAGTGGGACACAAAATTAGTAAAGCAGCCACTTTTTGGATGACACTAAGTTTCAGCAGTGTTTGCTATAAAAAATAGCGCAGCAAAATGTGCATGAGGGTTTAATGCAAAGGTGCTGGATAATACTTGGCACCGGTGTGACACAAAATTAGTATAGCAGCCACTTTTTGGAAGCCACTTATGTTCAGCACTGTTTGCTATAAAAATAGCATAGCGAAATGTGCATGAGTGTTTAATGCAGAGGTGCTGGAAAATGCTTGGCACCGGTGGGACACAAAATTAGTACAGCAGCCATTTTTTGGTTGCCACTTATGTCCAGCACTGTTTTCTATAAAAATAGCGTAGTGAAATGTGCATCAGGGTTTAATGCAGAGGTGCTGGAAAATGCTTGGCACCGGTGGGACACAAAATTAGTATAGCAGCCACTTTTTGGTTGCCACTTATGTCCAGCACTGTTTGCTATAAAAATAGCATTGCAAAATGTGCATCATGGTTTAATGCAGAGGTGCTGGAAAATTCTTGGCACCAGTGGAACACAAAATTAGTATAGCAGCCACTTTTTTGATGCCACTTACGGTATGTCCAGCACTGTTTGCTATAAAAATAGCGCAGCAAAATGTCCATCAGGGTTTAATGCAGAGGTGCTGGAAAATGCTTGGCACCAGTGGGACACAAAATTAGTATAGCAGCCAATGTTTGGATGCAATTATGTTCAGCACTGTTTGCTATAAAATTATCGTAGCAAAATGTGCATCAGGGTTTAATGCAGAGGTGCTGGAAAATGCTTGGCACCAGTGAGACACAAAATTGGTATAGCAGCCACTGTTTGGATGCCACTTATGTTCAGCAATGTTTGTTATAAAAATAGCGTAGCAAAATGTGCATCAGGGTTTAATGCAGAGGTGCTGGAAAATGCTGGGCACCAGTTTGACACAAAATTATTATAGTAGCCACTTTTTGGTAGACACTAAGTTTCAGCAGTGTTTGCTATAAAAATAGCGCAGCAAAATGTGCATGAGGGTTTAATGCAGAGGTGCTGGATAATGCTTGGCACCAGTTGGACACAAAATTAGTATAGCAGCCCCTTTTTGGAAGCCACTTATGTTCAGCACTGATTGCTATAAAAATTGCGTAACAAAATGTGCATCAGGGTTTAATGCAGAGGTACTGGAAAATGCTTGGCACCAGTGGGACACAAAATTAGTATAGCAGCCACTGTTTGGATGCCACTTATGTTCAGCACTGTTTGCTATAAAAATAACATAGCAAAATGTGCATGAGGATTTAATGCAGATGTGCTGGAAAATGCTTGGCACCAGTGGGACACAAAATTGGTATAGCAGCCACTGTTTGGATGCCACTTATGTCCAGCACTGTTTGCTATAAAAATAGCGTAGCGAAATGTGCATGAGTCTTTAATGCAGAGGTGCTGGAAAATGCTTGGCACCGGTTGGACACAAAATTAGTATAGCAGCCACTTTTTGGTTGCCACTTATGTCCAGCACTGTTTTCTATAAAAATAATGTAGCAAAATGTGCATGTGGGTTTAATGCAGAGGTGCTGGAAAATGCTTGGCACCAGTGGGACACAAAATTAGTAAAGCAGCAACTTTTTGATGACACTAAGTTTCAGCAGTGTTTGATATAAAAAATAGCGCAGCAAAATGTGCATGAGGGTTTAGTGCAGAGGTGCTGGATAATACTTGGCACCGGTGGGACACAAAATTAGTATAGTAGCCACTTTTTGGAAGCCACTTATGTTTAGCACTGTTTGCTATAAAAATAGCGCAGCAAAATGTGCATCAGGGTTTAATGCAGAGGTGCTGGAAAATGCTTGGCACCAGTGGGACACAAAATTAGTATAGCAGCCACTGTTTGGATGCCACTTATGTTCAGCACTGTTTGCTATAAAAATAGTGTAGCAAAATGTGCATCAGGGTTTAATGCAGAGGTGCTGGAAAATGCTTGGCACCAGTGGGACACAAAATTGGTATAGCAGCCACTGTTTGGATGCCACTTATGTTAAGCACTGTTTGTTATAAAAATAGCGTAGCAAAATGTGCATCAGGGTTTAATGCAGAGGTGCTGGAAAATGCTTGGCACCAGTGGGACACAAAATTAGTATAGTAGCCACTTTTTGGATGACATTAAGTTTCAGCAGTGTTTGTTATAAAACTAGCGCAGCAAAATGTGCATGAGGGTTTAATGCAGAGGTGCTGGATAATGCTTGGCACCAGTGGGACACAAAACTAGTATAGCAGCCCCTTTTTGGAAGCCACTTATGTTCAGCACTGATTGCTATAAAAATTGCGTAACAAAATGTGCATCAGGGTTTAATGCAGAGGTGCTGGAAAATGCTTGGCACCAGTGGGAAACAAAATTAGTATAGCAGCCACTGTTTGGATGCCACTTATGTTCAGCACTGTTTGCTATAAAAATAACATAGCAAAATGTGCATGAGGGTTTAATGCAGAGGTGCTGGAAAATGCTTGGCACCGGTGGGACACAAAATTAGTATAGCAGCCACTTTTTGGTTGCCACTTATGTCCAGCACTGTTTTCTATAAAAATAATGTAGCAAAATTTGCATGAGGGTTTAATGCAGAGGTGCTGGAAGATGCTTGGCACCGGTGGGACACAAAATTCTTATAGCAGCCACTTTTTGGATGCCACTTATGTCCAGCACTGTTTGCTATAAAAATAGCGTAGCAAAATGTGCATCAGGGTTTAATGCAGAAGTGCAGGAAAATGCTTGGCACTGATGGGACACAAAATTATTATAGCAGCCACTTTTTGGATGCCACTTATGTCCAGCACTGTTTGCTATAAAAATAGCGTAGCAAAATGTGCATGAGTGTTTAATGCAGAGTTGCTGGAAAATGCTTGGCACCGGTGGGACACAAAATTAGTATAGCAGCCACTTTTTGGTTGCCACTTATGTCCAGCACTGTTTTCTATAAAAATAATGTAGCAAAATTTGCATGAGGGTTTAATGCAGAGGTGCTGGAAGATGCTTGGCACCGGTGGGACACAAAATTCTTATAGCAGCCACTTTTTGGATTCCACTTATGTCCAGCACTGTTTGCTATAAAAAATAGCGTTGCAAAATGGGCATCAGTGTTTAATGCAGAGGTGCTGGAAAATGCTTGGCACCGGTGGGACACTAAATTAGTAGAGCAGCCACTTTTTGGATGCCACTTATGTCCAGCACTGTTTGCTATAAAAATAGTGTAGCAAAATGTGCATCATGGTTTAATGCAGAGGTGCTGGAAAATTCTTGGCACCAGTGGAACACAAAATTAGTATAGCAGCCACTTTTTTGATGCCACTTACGGTATGTCCAGCACTGTTTGCTATAAAAATAGCGCAGCAAAATGTCCATCAGGGTTTAATGCAGAGGTGCTGGAAAATGCTTGGCACCAGTGGGACACAAAATTAGTATAGCAGCCAATCTTTGGATGCAATTATGTTCAGCACTGTTTGCTATAAAATTATCGTAGTAAAATGTGCATCAGGGTTTAATGCAGAGGTGCTGGAAAATGCTTGGCACCAGTGAGACACAAAATTTGTATAGCAGCCACTGTTTGGATGCCACTTATGTTCAGCACTGTTTGTTATAAAAATAGCGTAGCAAAATGTGCATCAGGGTTTAATGCAGAGGTGCTGGAAAATGCTTGGCACCAGTGGAACACAAAATTTGTATAGCAGCCTCTTTTTTGATGCCACTTACGGTATGTCCAGCACTGTTTTCTATAAAAATAGCGTAGTGAAATGTGCATCAGGGTTTAATGCAGAGGTGCTGGAAAATGCTTGGCACCGGTGGGACACAAAATTAGTATAGCAGCCACTTTTTGGTTGCCACTTATGTCCAGCACTGTTTGCTATAAAAATAGCGTTGCAAAAAGGGCATCAGTGTTTAATGCAGAGGTGCTGGAAAATGCTTGGCACCGGTGGGACACTAAATTAGTAGAGCAGCCACTTTTTGGATGCCACTTATGTCCAGCACTGTTTGCTATAAAAATAGTGTAGCAAAATGTGCATCATGGTTTAATGCAGAGGTGCTGGAAAATTCTTGGCACCAGTGGAACACAAAATTAGTATAGCAGCCACTTTTTTGATGCCACTTACGGTATGTCCAGCACTGTTTGCTATAAAAATAGCGCAGCAAAATGTCCATCAGGGTTTAATGCAGAGGTGCTGGAAAATGCTTGGCACCAGTGGGACACAAAATTAGTATAGCAGCCAATCTTTGGATGCAATTATGTTCAGCACTGTTTGCTATAAAATTATCGTAGCAAAATGTGCATCAGGGTTTAATGCAGAGGTGCTGGAAAATGCTTGGCACCAGTGAGACACAAAATTTGTATAGCAGCCACTGTTTGGATGCCACTTATGTTCAGCACTGTTTGTTATAAAAAATAGCGTAGCAAAATGTGCATCAGGGTTTAATGCAGAGGTGCTGGAAAATGCTTGGCACCAGTTTGACACAAAATTAGTATAGTAGCCACTTTTTGGTAGACACTAAGTTTCAGCAGTGTTTGCTATAAAAATAGCGCAG
This sequence comes from Anomaloglossus baeobatrachus, assembly GCF_048569485.1. Taxonomy (NCBI): domain Eukaryota; kingdom Metazoa; phylum Chordata; class Amphibia; order Anura; family Aromobatidae; genus Anomaloglossus; species Anomaloglossus baeobatrachus. The sequence goes on along the minus strand of NC_134354.1, from coordinate 406,297,970 downwards.
CAAAATGTGCATGAGGGTTTAATGCAGAGGTGCTGGAAAATGCTTGGCACCAGTGGGACACAAAATTAGTATAGCAGCCAATCTTTGGATGCAATTATGTTCAGCACTGTTTGCTATAAAATTATCGTAGCAAAATGTGCATCAGGGTTTAATGCAGAGGTGCTGGATAATGCTTGGCACCAGTTGGACACAAAATTAGTATAGCAGCCCCTTTTTGGAAGCCACTTATGTTCAGCACTGATTGCTATAAAAATTGCGTAACAAAATGTGCATCAGGGTTTAATGCAGAGGTGCTGGAAAATGCTTGGCACCAGTGGGACACAAAATTTGTATAGCAGCCACTGTTTGGATGCCACTTATGTTCAGCACTGTTTGCTATAAAAAGAGCATAGAAAAATGTGCATGAGGGTTTAATGCAGAGGTGCTGGAAAATGCTTGGCACCGGTGGGACACAAAATTAGTAGAGCAGCCACTTTTTTGATGCCACTTATGTCCAGCACTGTTTTCTATAAAAATACCATAGCAAAATGTGCATCAGGGTTTAATGCAGAGGTGCTGGAAAATGCTTGGCACCAGTGGGACACAAAATTAGTATAGCAGCCACTCTTTAAATGCCAATTATGTTCAGCACTGTTTGCTATAAAAATAGCGTTGCAAAATGGGCATCAGTGTTTAATGCAGAGGTGCTGGAAAATGCTTGGCACCGGTGGGACACTAAATTAGTTGAGCAGCCTCTTTTTGGATGCCACTTATGTCCAGCACTGTTTGATATAAAAATAGTGTGGCAAAATGTGCATCAGGGTTTAATGCAGAGATGCTGGAAAATGCTTGGAACCGGTGGGACACAAATATAGTATAGCAGCCACTTTTTGGATTCCACTTATGTCCAGTACTATTTGCAATAAAAATAGCGTAGCAAAATGTGCATCAGGGTTTAATGCAGAGTTGCTGGAAAATGCTTGGAACCGGTGGGACACAAAATTAGTAGAGCAGCCACTTTTTGGATGCCACTTATGTTCAGCACTGTTTGCTATAAAAATAACATAGCAAAATGTGCATGAGGGTTTAATGCAGATGTGCTGGAAAATGCTTGGCACCAGTGGGACACAAAATTGGTATAGCAGCCACTGTTTGGATGCCACTTATGTTCAGCACTGTTTGTTATAAAAATAGCGTAGCAAAATGTGCATCAGGGTTTAATGCAGAGGTGCTGGAAAATGCTTGGCACCAGTGGGACACAAAATTATTATAGCAGCCACTTTTTGGATGCCACTTATGTCCAGCACTGTTTGCTATAAAAATAGCTTAGCGAAATGTGCATGAGTGTTTAATGCAGAGGTGCTGGAAAATGCTTGGCACCGGTAAATCACAAAATTAGTATAGCAGCCACTTTTTGGTTGCCACTTATGTCCAGCACTGTTTTCTATAAAAATAATGTAGCAAAATGTGCATGAGGGTTTAATGCAGAGGTGCTGGAAAATGCTTGGCACCAGTGGGACACAAAATTAGTAAAGCAGCCACTTTTTGGATGACACTAAGTTTCAGCAGTGTTTGATATAAAAAAAAACGCAGCAAAATGTGCATGAGGGTTTAATGCAGAGGTGCTGGATAATACTTGGCACCGGTGTGACACAAAATTAGTATAGCAGCCACTTTTTGGAAGCCACTTATGTTCAGCACTGTTTGCTATAAAAATAGCGCAGCAAAATGTGCATCAGGGTTTAATGCAGAGGTGCTGGAAAATGCTTGGCACCAGTGGGACACAAATTTAGTAGAGCAGCCACTGTTTGGATGCCACTTATGTTCAGCACTGTTTGCTATAAAAATAGTGTAGCAAAATGTGCATCAGGGTTTAATGAAGAGGTGCTGGAAAATGCTTGGCACCAGTGGGACACAAAATTAGTATAGTAGCCACTTTTTGGATGACATTAAGTTATAGCAGTGTTTGTTATAAAAATATCGCAGCAAAATGTGCACGAGGGTTTAATGCAGAGGTGCTGGATAATGCTTGGCACCGGTGGGACACAAAATTAGTATAGCAGACACTTTTTGGAAGCCACTTATGTTCAGCACTATTAGCTATAAAAATAGCGTAGCAAAATGTGCATGAGGGTTTAATGCAGAGGTGCTGGAAAATGCTTGGCACCGGTGGGACACAAAATTCTTATAGCAGCCACTTTTTGGATGCCACTTATGTCCAGCACTGTTTTCTATAAAAATAATGTAGCAAAATGTGCATGAGGGTTTAATGCAGAGGTGCTGGAAAATGCTTGGCACCAGTGGGACACAAAATTAGTAAAGCAGCCACTTTTTGGATGACACTAAGTTTCAGCAGTGTTTGCTATAAAAAATAGCGCAGCAAAATGTGCACGAGGGTTTAATGCAGAGGTGCTGGAAAATGCTTGGCACCAGTGGGACACAAAATTAGTAAAGCAGCCACTTTTTGGATGACACTAAGTTTCAGCACTATTAGCTATAAAAATAGCGTAGCAAAATGTGCATGAGTGTTTAATGCAGAGGTGCTGGAAAATGCTTTGCACCGGTGGGACTTTATATTAGTAGAGCAGCCACTTTTTGGATGCCACTTATGTCCAGCACTGTTTGCTTTAAAAATAGTGTAGCAAAATGTGCATCAGGGTTTAATGCAGAGGTGCTGGAAAATGCTTGGCACCAGTGGGACACATAATTAGTATAGCAGCCACTTTTTGGATGTCACTTATGTCCAGCACTGTTTGCTATAAAAATAGCGTAGCAAAATGTGCATCAGGGTTTAATGCAGAGGTGCTGGAAAATGCTTGGCATCGGTGGGACACAAAATTAGTAGAACAGCCACTTTTTGGATGCCACTTATGTTCAGCACTGTTTGCTATAAAAATAGCGTAGCAAAATGTGCATCAGGGTTTAATGCAGAGGTGCTGGAAAATGCTTGGCACCAGTGGGATACAAAATTGGTATAGCAGCCACTGTTTGGATGCCACTTATGTCCAGCACTGTTTGTTATAAAAATAGCGTAGCAGAATGTGCATCAGGGTTTAATGCAGAGGTGCTGGAAAATGCTTGGCACCGTTGGGACACAAAATTAGTACAGCAGCCACTTTTTGGATGACACTAAGATTCAGCAGTGTTTGCTATAAAAATAGCGCAGCAAAATGTGCATGAGGGTTTAATGCAGAGGTGCTGGAAAATGTTTGGCACCGGTGGGACACAAAATTAGTATAGCAGCCACTTTTTGGATGCCACTTATGTTCAGCACTGTTTGCTATAAAAATAGCGTAGCAAAATGTGCATCAGGGTTTAATGCAGAGGTGCTGGAAAATGCTTGGCACCAGTGGGACACAAAATTGGTATAGCAGCCACTGTTTGGATGCCACTTATGTTCAGCACTGTTTGCTATAAAATAGCGTATCAAAATGTGCATCAGGGTTTAATGCAGAGGTGCTGGAAAATGCTTGGCACCGGTGGGACAAAAATTTAGTATAGCAGCCACTTTTTGTATGCCACTTATGTCCAGCACTGTTTGCTATAAAAATAGCGTAGCAAAATGTGCATGAGGGTTGAATGCAGAGGTGCTGGAAAATGCTTGGCACCGGTGGGACACAAAATTAGTATAGCAGCCACTTTTTGGTTGCCACTTATGTCCAGCACTGCTTGCTATAAAAATAGCGTTGCAAAATTGGCATCAGTGTTTAATGCAGAGGTGCTGGAAAATGCTTTGCACCGGTGGGACTTTAAATTAGTAGAGCAGCCACTTTTTGGATGCCACTTATGTCCAGCACTGTTTGCTTTAAAAATAGTGTAGCAAAATGTGCATCAGGGTTTAATGCAGAGGTGCTGGAAAATGCTTGGCACCAGTGGGACACCTAATTAGTATAGCAGACACTTTTTGGATGTCACTTATGTCCAGCACTGTTTGCTATAAAAATAGCGTAGCAAAATGTGCATCAGGGTTTAATGCAGAGGTGCTGGAAAATGCTTGGCACCGGTGGGACACAAAATTAGTAGAACAGCCACTTTTTGGATGCCACTTATGTTCAGCACTGTTTGCTATAAAAATAGCGTAGCAAAATGTGCATCAGGGTTTAATGCAGAGGTGCTGGAAAATGCTTGGCACCAGTGGGATACAAAATTGGTATAGCAGCCACTGTTTGGATGCCACTTATGTCCAGCACTGTTTGTTATAAAAATAGCGTAGCAGAATGTGCATCAGGGTTTAATGCAGAGGTGCTGGAAAATGCTTGGCACCGTTGGGACACAAAATTAGTACAGCAGCCACTTTTTGGATGACACTAAGATTCAGCAGTGTTTGCTATAAAAATAGCGCAGCAAAATGTGCATGAGGGTTTAATGCAGAGGTGCTGGAAAATGTTTGGCACCGGTGGGACACAAAATTAGTATAGCAGCCACTTTTTGGATGACACTAAGATTCAGCAGTGTTTGCTATAAAAATAGCGCAGCAAAATGTGCATGAGGGTTTAATGCAGAGGTGCTGGAAAATGCTTGGCACCGGTGGGACACAAAATTAGTATAGCAGCCACTTTTTGGATGCCACTTATGTTCAGCACTGTTTGCTTTAAAAATAGCGTAGCAAAATGTGCATCAGGGTTTAATGCAGAGGTGCTGGAAAATGCTTGGCACCAGTGGGACACAAAATTGGTATAACAGCCACTGTTTGGATGCCACTTATTTTCAGCACTGTTTGCTATAAAAATAGCGTAGCACAATGTGCATCAGGGTTTAATGCAGAGGTGCTGGAAAATGCTTGGCACCAGTGGGACACAAAATTAGTATAGCAGCCACTTTTTGGATGCCACTTATGTCCAGCACTGTTTGCTATAAAAATAGTGGGGCCAAAGTGGGTAGGTGGGTACAGTGGCCGGGTTCTCTGGGTCAGTGAACATGAAAGGAAGCCTCACTTTCTATCCCTCCTAATGGCAAAATGCAGCAAGGAATTCCCTGAGCTTAGGTACACAGACGCTGTTATCTGAAGCTGTATACAGTGTTTCAACGGACCTGACTGTCACTTATGACTCTGAGCCCAAGAAAATGAGCCCTGAAAAGGGCTGAAATAAACCTCTGTCCCTTATCTGTAGAGCGCTGTGTGTATAGCATACACAGCCGTAGTGGCGCCAGGAGCTGCGTGAGTGGTGACTGTCACCTACAAGCAGAAAGCAGATAATGGCGCCGTGAGGGAAAATGGCCGTATTTATAATGCAAGGACATGTGACATGGACAGCCTATGACACATGCCCTTGCTTGTCTGGCAAAAAAGACCACTTAGCTGTGTGTGTGTATGGGATTGGCTGACATGCTGGCCCGGCCCACTGCATGTGCGCTTAGGGGAAAAAAAAATGTTGATCGCCATTATTCCAGCAGCACTGAATTAAACGCGCCACCACCGCACACTATACGCTGAAATTTGATAATAGTGTGAATCACAGAGTGACTCACACTATTTCAGTGACAAGCCAGCTAGTAACTAGCTAGGCTTTTTGCTGATCGAACTGTTCTCGAACGTAACTCGAGATATCGAGCTTTTAGCATAAAGCTTGCATTCGCGTTCTTTCTCGAGCACCCCCAAAATCACTCGAACATGAAATTGGCGAACCTCTAACCTCGAACATCGCTCAACTCTAGTGAAAAGCCACACTTTTGGTGATCTAACCGTTCTCTTATGTACCTCGAACTGCCGAACTTTAAGCATATCATTCGAGTTCGTCGAACGACTCAAACACCCCACAAAATCACTCGAACATGACTTGGCGAACTGTTCGACTCGAACATCGCTCAACTCTAGCAGTGACCATATTGACACTACAATTTTGCGGTGAAGAAAGAATAACTTTTTTTTTTTTAATAAACTGTTGTTTTAACCCCACATTTTTACTTTTTTTAAGGGCTAATAAGAAAAAATGTACCACATAGTTTGTTGGGTAATTTTTCCTGAGTGCGTCAATACCTTCTATGTAATCGGGAACAACTTTGGAGTTAAAGGGCAAAGCTGAGAAGGTAAAAAGCATCATATTGGACTTCAATATTTGCTGGAACGGTTTGTGGGTGTCATCTCACATTGAACGAGCCCCTGAGGTGCCATAACAGAAGAAATCCAACACAAGTTACCCCATATTACAAACTGCACTTCTCAATGAATTAATTTAGGGGTGTAGTGAGCATATTAACACCACTGGTGTATCACAAAATTTTATAGAATTGTGCGATAAAAAAAAAAATAAATTACATTTTTACTACTAAAATGTTGTTGTAACCCCAGATTTCTAATTTTCCCAAAGGGAATGGGTAAAAAAAGGCTCCGTAATATGCTACATAATTTCTCCTGAATATGACAATACCCTTGCAATATTCTGCCATACATTATATGCGATAGTTCTGGGACTGTACCCGGCTCTTCCCGATTTGCCCTGGTGCGTTGGCAATCAGGGTAATAAGGAGTTAATGGCAGCCCATAGATGCCACTAAATCCTAGATTAATCATTGCAGGCGTCTATGAGACACCCTCAATGATTAACCTGTAAATTAAAGTTAATAAACGCACACAGTGAAAAAATCCTTTATTTGAAATAATAAACAATAACAAAGACCCTCGTTCACCACTTTAATAAGTACGCAAAAAACCCATCCTTGTCCGACGTAATCCACGGAGGTCCCTTGACGCTCTCAGCTCTGCTACATGAAGGTGACAGGAGCTGCAGAAGACCCTGCTGCTACTGTCAGCTCCACGCAGCAACTGAGGTGAGAAGCGCGATCAGCTGATGTCAGTCAGGTAACTCGCGGCCACCGCTGGATCCTCCAACAGTGACAGCAAGTCACCCGAGTGACAGCGATGAAGTCACAGGTGAGTTACAGTCACGGGGGGAGGATCCAGCTGGCCGTGGTTAACCTAAGTGACGGCAGCGCTAATCGCACTGTTCAATTCAGTCACTCAGGGGATTAGCGGTTACCGGTGAGTCCTTCACGGGTAACCGCTAATCAGGACGCGACACAGACAGAGCCGCGGCATGACAATGAAGTCGGGTGAAGTTCACCCGAGTTTATTCTGATCGTGCGGCTCTGTCTGTGTCTGCTGTCATCTGTCATTCAGCTCTGCTATATGGCTGTCTGTGGCTGCTGTCAATGGCCAAGTAGCAGAGCTGAATGGCAGATGACAGCTGCTGAGAAAAAAAAGGATCACACACGGACCACACACGCATTGCACACGCACTGCAATCATGAGAAAAATCTCAGGATCACATTGCACTCTGACCTAACGTGAACTAAAATCAGCCGAGTTTTTTTCAGCTAACTCGGACCGTTTTTTCTCGCATAGATGTGTTTCCAGCCTTACTGTGTTTTAGACACATTGTGGTGGTGCTCAGAATGGAGGGAGGACATTTGGATTTGGAAGTGCAGATTTTGCTGGATTTTTTTTTTTTTTGAGGGGGGGGGACCATAGCAATTTTCCAGAGCTTTTTAGCTACTGGTAAAGTAGACGCCCCCTATATTTTTGTTAATAGATGATGAACCTGAGTTGGGACTTGTTTTTTTGTATGTTGAGTTGACTGCTATTTGGTGGCAACATGTGGTATATAAGTGATTCAGATGAAACCCACAACAGATCCATTCACTAATGCCCAAAAAGACACTTTGAAAGATGGAAAATGCCAGACCACAGGCCAGGCATGAGTTTAAAGTATCTCCATCTGCCTCCATACAGTGATTTTTCCATTGGGAATTTTGTTTGAATCACTTTTTTTCATAGATTTACACATAATCTCTAGTAAGTGCTCAGATTAGAGCACAGGATAAATGTGAGCCAAGCATAAATGTGATCTATGGGAGGTAGAATAAAGAAATCAATAGCAGTCGAAGAATTGGCTTTATTACTATTTTTTACACCATTCACTTTGTTGTATAAATGATAGTGCGACTTAACTTCTTAGGTCAGTACCATTACAGCAATACTAGATTTATATATTTTTTTTTTATTTTGGATAGTAGTTTCCCTCTAAAAAATGCTTTTTTACAAAATAAAGTTTCTTTGCATCACAGAATTTTGAAGACTATAGTTTCTTTGTTTCTACAGACAAAGTCATCCGAAGGCTTGTTTTTTGAGGGATAAGTTGGAGTTTTCATTGATACCATTTAGGGCAACAATACTTTTTTATCGCTTTCTATTCCGTTTTTTCTGTGAGACAAATAAAGAGAAACAGCAATTCTGGAATTGTTTGTTATTTCGTCGATCACAGTGTCGTAAAAGTGATGAGAGCATTATTCTTCGGGTTAGTACAATTACAGCGATACTCCATTTATATATTTTTTTATGTTTTGCTGCTTTAATAGCATAAAAAAATGTTTTATTGAAATCTTATTGAAAAGAATGTTTTTGCACTGCTGTATTTTGAGAGCTATTGCTTTTAAAATTTATTTCACTGACAGCTGTATGGCGATTTTTTTTTGTGGGACAAGATGATGTTTTCCACAATTTCATTTATATATATATATATATATACGTATGACTTTTTAATCATGTTTTATTTTAGATTTTTGTCAAAGCTATGAGTAAAAGACAGTTTTTGCTATGTTTTTTATTCATTTTTTTACGGTGTGCATTAGTGAATAGGTTACGTATAGTGACAATTTTAAAGATTGTGTTGTTCTCGATTCAGTGATACCAAATATATGTACTTTTTTGTTGATTTTTGTTTTTACATAAATATAGGTATTTTTTGGTATTTTTTTCATCTTTTTTCATTTTCAAATTTATTTTTAACAGTTTTGCTTTTTCTTTCTTTACTTTTTCTTAATTTTTTTTAATTAGCTCCTATATGAGACATTAATTTTTATTACTTTGATCGCTAGTATAATATATTGCAGTGCACAAACATTACATGCAATACACCTTTAAGTTCTACATAATCCTTGCATGGTCTAACAGGATTGCTGTCGATTGCTGACCCGGAAGTCGTCGTGATGATCTCAGGCTGCCGTGGTAATGATCTGGCCCCTGTGATGAAATCGAGCAGGTCCTGACTGGGTGTTAGAGGGAGTGCGCTTCCTCTCCCAGCATCGTAACGCTGCAATCACTATTGATTAAAACAACCACTTTGAACATGTGTCCATGTTCAAAAAATGAAGTGACAATATAAATAGATTAAAAGCAATATTTTTATTGAAATGAATATTAAAATCGTACAAAACATGCAATAAAAAACAGCAAGAAAAAGTGCAAGTTGATAAATACAATACTGGGGGTCATGGACTGGATATCATATTTAATTATGCCATGAAAACTCCATATATAATCATTTCGAGGAGGTTTCTTTTATTATAAATTATTTACCACCCATACTAAATGCATATAGCTAAATATTACCCGGAAGAGATTGTCTCAAAAGAGATTTATCTCACAGCTAACATACTTAAGGTGCCTATGTGCCTATGTGCTGGAGGGAGAAGAGAAGAAAGCCACCAAAATATATAAACTACATAAGCATGTAGATAATTAGATATTCATATTGAAATTCAAACAATGATTTTAGTGGCCAACCTACAACATACAATACTCCCAACCGTGAGTATATACAAACACAAAATGGCAGTTCCTAAGGCAAAGTATTAAGGACATTATATTTACCCAGATGTATAGGTGGTATGAAGGATAGTCCACGGCCCCTCACTCCGACACGTGTTTCGCCCTGTTGCTTTATCAAGGAGCGTGACCGGAGTGGGAAGCATCGCAGTTTAAATATCCCCAGTAACCAATGAATTAATGCCTGACAGATTGTTAATTAAGGTTCAGCCAATCGGCTTATGTTATACATACTCGTGTTTGTTTGCTCACTTCCCGGTTTCATCATGTGATGCTGCGTCATCATTACCAAAATGCACTGCAGTATGAACGCTTTAGTCACCATGGTAACTCACCATGGAAGCGCAAACGCTGAAGCATATATTTGCCTACTTCCTGTTTGTATCATGTGATCCCTTGCGTCATCATTCCCGGAGCGCACTGTGGTACGAGCATTCTGGCTACCATAGTAACCTCCCATGGGAACACAGACGCTGCGGCTCACATATGAACGCGTGACGCCACACGCCACACCTCCATAAAGTAGGTACGGCGGATGCCGGAGGCAATCATCACTCAACGCCTCAAACATCACGCCCACCACTGTCATGGGGGATACCTCTTGCCAGTATAGAAGGTGCGATCGCATGACATCACAAGAGGCATGCCCACGGCTTACGGTACCAATAGTAAGTTCAATCGCCACGCAGGCGCCCAGGTCATTGCGTCCTGCTGTAACCATGGGACCGCACAGCAGGCTAAACAGTCCCGCCTGGACGTCGCCATGGAGATCTAACAGTGCAGGCACCAGCGCCATATCCACAAAAGGATCACAGAACAGATCACGTTAAGCTCCTACGTTCATTAGTATATTTATAATACGTGGTGCTGTTGACAATATAACATTTTCTCATGTGGCCTATCATAACATAAAGGTTCAAAGATGGCACGTTAAGTGGGACGCAAACAGTTAACGTCACCTTAATACTGGCGAACACAGAAACCCAAATCAATAGAACAAAAACAGCTATAGTATGAATTTCAGCTAAGTGTCAACAGTTAGTTAATGGCCGAACCTACATTCCCACAATACATACATTTAAGCAGGTCAGTCATTATACAGCGGAACAAGTCCCCCTACAATTGTATACCCTGACAAAAAATATCAAAAGAAAGAAACATGAGAGCATATCAAATTACATTAAACAATGATAGTCAAAAAATACATACATATATCCCATATATGTTCTTCGACAGTCCTATCATAGTTTCTTCTTAAATTTAACTCAAATATTGTTTTTAATCTATTTATATTGTCACTTCATTTTTTGAACATGGACACATGTTCAAAGTGGTTGTTTACATTGCATTGAAGTGCTATTCCATTAAGGACTAAATGTTGAGAATCACTATTGATTGTGGCATTTAGGGGGTTAAACATCCAGAGGCAGAGTAGGGAGCAACCCTGGCTGTGATAACCAGAACTCAGCTATAACATACGCTGACTTCCCGGCAGTGATTGTTCAGACAGAGCTCCTGTGACTTTATGTTCTCCATACATACATTTTCAGCATTTTGCAGGCACCCCTTCTCAACTATGATGCAAGTGTACATTAAATGTAGTGAAGGAGTAAATTAATATACTTTTTGGTTGTTTACTATGCTATTAGTACAAATAGCATAATTATTTTAATCTGTGGGTGGCTATGATTATGAAAACAGAAAATGTAGTTAGAAAAACTCTTTAGGAACATGTTCTTAAATAATTATAGAGATTTAAACTCTCCTACTTGACAAACAGGATCACATTTTTCTACAACACTGTGCGGGAACATTATAGGGAACCTGTCAGGTCCAATATGCACCCAGAACCATGAGCAATTCTGGGTGCATATTGCTAATCCTTGCCTAATTATCTCTGTATACACTAGCATAGATAAAGGACAGCCCGAACTGCTGCCCTGAAGGGGCTCAAGGGAGAGCAGCATGACTAAGGAGGGATGCTAGCCTTTGGTGTCAGAGAATGGGTTAACTTGTGGGGTGTTTTGCAGGAAAATGATAGGGTGGAGCTGTAGGGTTGGTTGGGATTTGGGGCATTTTGATTGGTTAAGGGTTGGTGCTAAAGGGGCAGTATATAATGTCAGGTCCCCAGGGGGTAGGTCACTGCTACCTGGGAAGGCGACCGGGTTAGTTACCACCCGCCCTTGTAGCAGTTCATCAACCATTGTGGAGAAGTGGAAGAAGAAATTTTGTCGCAGCAGCGGGGGTAAGGAGGGGGGTATTTGAAGGTGGGGTTTTGCACAAAACAGTGAAGGGGGGAATCCAGTGCAGGTTCGGTTACCCCTGGTGGTGCAACTGATTAGTAACATGGGTTCTTGCTGGGCTGAGTCTCAGGGGAACATGGGTTGGGCAGCATTCGGCTGGGTTCTGTCAAGCCGGTGTGGAGTGGCTGAGAGCAGGTGGTGGAGCCAATGTTGTAATAAAACGGTTTCTGGTACCTTCATTTACCCCTTCTCCTTTCGGATGTTTCCCTCGTGTAAAAAAATTTTACTTATGTGTTGATGTTTTGCTGTTATTTAATAAACGGGGCTGCTGTGGCCTTTTATATCCAACATCATGCAGTCTTTTGTTTATTTCGGGTACAGTTTGGAGTAGCGGGTGGGGGTGATATTCGGTTGGACAAGGTAAGAGCCAATCAGTTAGACTTTCCGGAGTCAAGAGATCTTTAGAAAAAATTATTTCTGAAGATCTTTTATCATATGCTAATGAGTTAGGGAACTAGTCCCCTAAGCGTTAGTTCCCCTGGTAGTCAGATCCATTAGCATATTAAGACACCCCTGTGGGTGTGCTAACATGCTAATGAATGCGCAGCGTCAGAGGATGATCTCACTCGCCTCTCCGCTGCCATTGCAGCCCGACACTGGATTTCAGCTCAGTGCGCATGATCCCGGAGTTTCGGTCATGCACACTATAAAGCCAGGTGTACGTGTCCTGGCTTCACACTGAAGCTGTACATACAGTTGGCCTAGGCTATAAAAAGATTACCAACACCCTAGAACTGAGCTGCAGCATGGTGGCCAAGACCATAAGCAGTTTAACAAGACAGATTCCATTCAGAACAGGCCTTGCCATGGTTATCAAAAGAAGTTGAGTCCACGTGTTAAGCATAATATCCAGAAGTTGTCTTTTCAAAATAGATATGGGGAAGTCAGCCTGTCAGTGCTCAGACCATACGCCGTATACTGCATCAAATTGGTTTGTATGGCTATCATCCCAGAAGGACACCTCTTCCAATGATGATGCACAAGAAAGCTGTCAAATAGTTTGCTGAAGAGAAGTAGACTAAAGGGGGCTTTACAGGCTGCGACATCGCTAATGCGGAGTCGTTGGGATCACAGAATTTGTGACGCACATCCGGCCGCATTAGCGATGCCGTTGCGTGTGACACCGATAAGCGATTTTGCATCGTTGCAAAAACGTGCAAAATCGCTAATCGGCGAAATGGGGGTCCATTCTTAAAAATCGTTACTGCAGTAGTAACGAAGTTGTTCCTCGTTCCTGCGGCAGCACACATCGCTGCGTTTGACGCCGCAGGGACGAGGAAGCTCCCCTTACCTGCCTCCCGGCTGCTATGCAGAAGGAAGGAGGTGGGCGGGATGTTACGTCCCGCTCAGCTCCGCCCCTCCGCTGCTATTGGGCGGCGGTTCAGTGACGCTTCAGTGACGTCGCTGTGACGCCGCATGGACCGCCCCCTTAGAAAGGAGGCGGTTCGCCGGTCACAGCGACGTCGCCGGACAGGTAAGTATGTGTGACGGCTCTGGGCGATGTTGTGCGGCACGGGCAGCGATTTGCCCGTGTCGCGCAACAGATGGGGGCGGGTACCCACACTAGCGATATCGGGACCGATATCGCAGTGTGTAAAGTAGCCTTAGGGACATGGATTATTAGAACCGTGGCAGCAAATAGTTGAGTAGTACAAAGACGTGTATGTCTTGCCTACCCTCAAGCATAGTGGTACGAGTGTCACAGTTTGGGGGCTGCATGTGTGATGCCCTGGACCCCAGGGGTCACAGGTAATAACATCTACCACATACACACACACCCCCATCCCCTGTGAGGTCACACACATGTCACCCATAAGGGAGACCTGATGCCTTCCCTCAGGGCGAGTAGAGCACACCAGGTGGGCAGAGTCAGGCAGAAAGACATGCCCACCAAGGAGACTACTGTCCTGGGGGCAGGAAGTTCAAAGAGAAGGAGTTAGAACAGTTTTGGAGTTGACAGTGAGTGGTAGAGGAGCAGCTGTCAGGGACCCGGGTAGGAGCCTGGGCCCCTTAGAGAACGTTAGGCAGGCAGACGGTGGTGGCCGTCTGCAGGAGTACCGGTACAGCAACCGGTGGAACCGTATGGACCGGGCCTGGGTTGGAGCCCGCCGGTCCTGAACCGGGGAGTCAACTGTGTACCGGAGCACCAACAGGAGGGTACTCAGACCCCGTCCTAGCTTAGAAGCCACTGAGTATAGGCAAATTGACTGATTGCTGGCTGGACCTCACGGGTTCATCCACACCCAAAGTCCCGAAAGAAGGCAAAAGCCCACCGAGACCGGGTGAGCGCCACCGCCAAGGGCCAAACACCTGACGGGCCAGCGCCTGCGGGCAATCGAGGGCTCCTCTGGCAGCTCAATGCTGGGGAGCGGGCTACCGCTGCTTACGCAGGGGGGCCAAAACACAAACATCCAGAGGTGCACGGGTAAAGGGGCCACCATCAACCCCACAGGGGACATCAGCAGCCGGCCGTGGGGACCGACCACTTCTGAACTTTGTTTTACCAGTGACTCTGAGTGTGAATCAATCGTGAGTACACCAGTGCCATCCGGGCATGACGCTACACCGCGGCACGGCGCCCTGCACCCCGACGACAACATCATCCCTTGCAGTTCCCCACCGGGGCCCCGGGACACACCGCTCCTACCCACAGAGGGGCTAACATCTCAGCTGCGGCCGCAACACCGATCTCGGACGAGCCCGCCATCACTTCAGCTGCAGCGGTGGTGCATCCCCCATCACCAAGACCCGTGGGGGGTGTCACGACCCGTTACACAACCACCACCTCCCACCACCTTCCCTTAACAAGAGCGACGTGGCCCCCGGTCCGGAGGCGCTCGTGCCACCAAGAACCCGAGCCCGTACCTCGAGCGGCTCGGCCCGAGCAAGCGGAGGAAGCGGCTGGGCCCCTCTCAGGGTGGTACATGTATACTCTTCTGGCGTCATGAACAGGATTCGGACAGTCCACTTACCTGTGGAAAGTGCGCCTTAGAAGTTTCCATCAGCGGCGTCCTGCCGAAAAAGTTGAAGTCCCGCCATCTTGGCGCGAATGTTTCCCGCTCGAGTCGTCTTTCCCGAGCAGTGAAGGGGCGAAAAGTAAAGCCCCGCCCCGAAAGAGGAGTGCTAAGAGAAAACCAAGGGGGATGCAGGCAAGGAGACTGCCGGATGTAGCAGAGAAGATAAAAAGGCAGGGACTCCAGGACCCTGCATCCGTTCCGTTCCTGGACCCACACTGTGCAGCATGGCGACTCCCGTCCCGCGTCCCGATACCCGGAGCCTGCGCAAGGAACAGCAGCGTGGGTGAAGGCCCGGACGGATGAGATGTGTCGCCACCTCCAGCACCAGGTAAACTTCCTGGTGGAGCACTGGGCAGCAGAGATGGGGGAGATAGTGGCTGTTGTGAGAGAATGACGGTGTTGGCAGGGTGGGGAGGCGACCCACGTCCCTATGCCTTTGAGGGGTCGGCCATCACGGCTGAGGGGCTCGGTCTGCTGTTGCCCGCCATACTGCCTCCTCCATTGCCCACAACAGTGGTTGCTGCTCCTCCACCCGTATCCCCACCCTCAACATCGGTGGCAGAGTACGTCCCGGGCGCTCAAGGGAAGTTACTGGAGGAGGCAGGCCTGGACCTGCAATGGAACCTGGCCGCGCAGAGCCCGCTGCCGGAGGGGACCCGTTACCGGACGGCATCTGAACCAGAGGCGGTGCCGAAGGCCCCGGAAGTGGCCGCTCCCAGAGGTACCCAGGCTCCAGCAACCCGCCCGGCCAAGAAAGTCCCAAAGGCAAAACAAGCCGCTCCAGGATCACGGGCCTCGGCTGAGGTTCCGCGGGGAGGCAGCTGCAGGGCAGCAGAACCGGCAGCGACACAGCAGCGCTCCTCTGCGAGGGTGTCGATAGTGGTCTACACTGGGGAGCGCCGGCTGGGCCAGATCCCCACTGATGCAGACCCCGGGCATGCAAACCCACTGTATTGGGAGTGGCAGCCCAGTCAGTTGAGCCAGGAGATTGAAGCCAGAGAAAGAAAGAGAGAGGAGGTGCTGGCCCGTACCATTGAGGGGAAGGAGCACCTAAGGAGCGCTGGCTGCTGGGTAAGGAGCCCCACCCACCAGGGCCAGGTCCGACGATTTAACAAGGACAAGGGCTGGGGATTCTTATACGACCCCGGTCTGGAAACAGAAGTGTTCTTTTCCCGGCGGGATGTAAATAGCCACCTCCCAATCGGGCACCCTGACCGTGACCTCCTGCCCGGCAATTTGGTGCACTACACCCGGCACCAAGGGGAGAGGGGCTGGTTTGCCCTAGATGTCCGGAGTGGCAGACAGCCCCCTCTTCCACCGTACAGCCCTGAAGTAGAGGTGGAAGAGGAGTTCCCCGTTGATGAGTAAAGCCGGTAGCCATTGCTGCTAAAAAGGACCCGTCCCCGTTGGGAGTTGTGTGTTGTTGAAAACCCCTGGTGCGTGAGTGACTGCTCATGGACAAGGCCGTGGACTTCCCGGCCACCTAAAAACTTTTGGGCTTGTAAATATTGCCCTACCTGCCCCTTTGAAATGCCTTCCCGTTCCGTTGGCCTCCGGAGAAGCAGATTGGAGGAAGAACCCACAGCAGAGTAGGCTGTAGTCCGCTCACCACCGGGACCAGTGACCATCCTCCGGGGAGCCCTTTGACAACTATCGGGTGCGCTGCACCGTACCCGTTCCCGCCTGGGTGACCTACCGCGTTCCTGTTTCCAGACTGGGGAAAAGGGGTGCTGCCCATTTCTTAGGGGCAGCATCAAGGCTAGGTTTTTTGGGTGGGAAAAGCGGAAGGACATGAACCCGTTCCCGTTTAATAAAATTTGAAATGTCAAAGTAAAATGCTTTCCGTTAAGGGAAGACCTTCAGTAACCATAGTTTGTATTAATGTTATTATAATTGTAAGTGTTTTCCCGTTTTTGCAGTTGACAAAGAAAAATAAACCGGAGTGGATCGGGCAGCCCGCGGACGGTCTGCATTAAACCAAGGGGGTATGTGACGCACTGGACCCCAGGGGTCACAGGTAATAACATCTACCAGATACACACACACCCCCATCCCCTGTGAGGTCACACACATGTCACCCAAAAGGGAGACCTGATGCCTCCCTCAGGGCAAGTTGAGCACACCAGGTGGGCGAAGTCAGGCGGAAAGACACGCCCACCAAGGAGACTACTGTCCTGGGGGCAGGAAGTTCAAAGAGAAGGAGTTAGAACAGTTTTGGAGTTGACAGTGAGTGGTAGAGGAGCAGCTGTCAGGGACACAGGTAGGAGCCTGGGCCCCTTAGAGAACGTCAGGCAGGCAGACGGTGGTGGCCATCTGCAGGAGTACCAGTACAGCAACCAGCGGAACCGTACAGACCGGGCCTGGGTTGGAGCCCGCCGGTCCCGAACCGGGGAGTCAACCGTGTACCGGAGCACCAACAGGAGGGTACTCAGACCCCGTCCTAGCTTAGAAGCCACTGAGTATAGGCAAATTGACTGATTGCTGGCTGGACCTCACGGGTTCATCCACACCCAAAGTCCCGAAAGAAGTCAAAAGCCCACCGAGACCGGGTGCGCACCACCGCCAAGGGCCAAACACCCGATGGGCCAGCGCCTGCGGGCAACCGAGGGCTCCTCCGGCAGCTCAACGCTGGGGAGTGGGCTACCACTGCTTAGGAAGGGGGGCCGAAACACAAACATCCAGAGGTGCACGGGAAAAGGAGCCACCACAACCCCACAGGGGACATCAGCAGCCGGCCGCGGGGACCGACCACTACCGAACTTTGTTTTACTAGTGACTCTGAGTGTGAATCAATCGTGAGTACACCAGTACTATCCGGGCACAACGCTACACCGCGGCACGGCGCCCTGCACCCCGACAACAACATCATCCCTTGCAGTCCCCCCACCGGGGCCCCGGGACACACCGCCCCTACCCACGGAGGGGCTAACATCTCAGCTGCGGCCGCAACACCGATCCCGGATGAGCCCGCCATCACTTCAGCCGCAGCGGTGGTGCATCCCCCGTCACCACGACCCGTGGGTGGCGTCGCAACCCATTACACAACCACCACCCCCCACCGCCTTCCCTTAACAAGAGCGACGTAGCCCCCGGTCCGGAGGCGCTCGTGTCAACGAGAACCCAAGCCCGGACCCTGAGCGGCCCGGCCCGAGCAAGCGGCCGGGCCCCTCTCAGGCCGGTACACATGACCATTGTCAGCTCTGGGAAGCTGCAGTGTTCATTGAGGGAACCATGAATGCAAACATATACTGAAGCACAGCCTGATGCCCTCCCTTTGGAAACTGGGCTGCAGGCAAGACTGGCTCCAGGTATTTGTGAGCCCTAAATGAAAGAGTTTCAGAGGGCCCCATGCACATGCAAACATGCATATAAACAAACATACAGATACAGGCATATGTACATATACAGTTGAAACCATCAGTTCACATACACTATCTAAAAAGTAAAAGGAATGAAGGTTTTACCCAGCACACCTGCATGATAGGAGACCGAGACCTGTGGACCGTGCAAGGAAAAAGTCGGCAATTCTTTGGTAATGATGAAGGAAGATATTCCAGCAACTTGAGTCCAAACAGGAAATTCTTTAAAACGTTGATTCTTTATTATTTACATATTAAAAAGTCCACGTTGGGGTGAAACAAACCCAAGACAGAGAGGACCCGTTTCAAACACTTGGTTCTTAGTCAATCTCAATCTGAGATTGACTAAGAACCAAGTGTTTGAAACGCGTCCTCTCTGTCTTGGGTTTGTTTCACCCCAACATGGACTTTTTAATATGTAAATAATAAAGAATCAACGTTTTAAAGAATTTCCTGTTTGGACTTAAGTTGCTGGAATATCTTCCTTCATCACTATCTAAAAAGATATGCATGTTTTTCTCACTTTCTGACAATTAGGATTACCAAAATTATTTCTATTTGCCAAATGCCAGAATAATGAGAGAGAGAGAATGTTTAAGGCTTTTTTATTGCTTTCTGCAAAGTCAAAAGGTTACAGAAATGTCACTAGTATTTGATATCATTGCCCTTAAACTGTATACTTCAGTCAAATGTTTTAGATATCCTTCCACAAGCTTCTCACAATAATTGGTAAGAATTTGGGCCCATTCTTCCTGAAAGAACTGGTGTAACTGAGGCATTTTTGTAGGTCGTCTTGCTCGCACCGGCCTTTTCAACTTTGCCCATAAATATTCTATAGGATTGAAATCAGGGTTTTGTGATGGCTCCAAAACATTGACTTTGTTATCTTTATGTTACTTTGTAAAAGGTTTGGCAGTATGCTTCAGATCATAGTTCATTTCCGCCCAAGCTTTAAGTTCCTGGTTGATGTCTTGAGATGTTTCTTTAGTATTGCCACACAATTTTTTTTCTTCATGATGCCACATAGATTGTGATGTACACCAGTCCCTCTTGCAGCAAAACAACCCCACAACATGATGCTGTTTCACAGTTGGGATGATGTGCTTAGGCTTCAAAGCTTCTCTCTTTATCCTCCAAACATAACGATGGTCATTATGGCTGAACAGTTCAATTTTAGTTTCGGCAGACCCCAGGCCATGTCTCCAAAAATTAAGGTCTTTGTTCCTGTATGCATTTGCAAACATTAATCTGGCTCTTTTGGAGTAATGGCTTCTTCCTAGCAGAGAGGCCTTTCAGCCCATGCTGATACAGTGTTCATTTCACTGTGGATATATAGTTACATAGTTACATAGGTTGAAAAAAGACCCAAGTCAATCTAGTTCAACCTTCCTCCACCAATTCTACATTTTGTCCCTAAGTCACTTATAATCAACAATGTTGTGTGTACTGAGGAAATCATCCAGCCATTTTTTAAAAGCTGTTATAGTATCTGCCATTACTACCTCTTTTGGTAGGGCATTCCACAGTCTGACTGCTCTAACTGTAAAGAACCCTTTCCTATTTAGCTGCCGGAATCGCTTTTCTTCCATTTGCTGTGTATGCCCCCTGGTCCTTAGTACTGTCTGGAAGGTCTTTTTCTTTTTTTCTTGGGTTGATATGCACATGTGTGACCAAAGCACATTCATCTCTGGTACACAGAACACATCTGCTTGCTGAGCACTATGATGGCTGGACGTTCCCATTTTGTTTGTAGTTGCGTACAATTGTTTGTACAGATGCATGATGTCCCTTCAGGTACCTGGAAATTGCACCTAAGGATGAACCAGTCTTATGCAAGTCTACAATTATTTTCCTGAGATCTTGACTGATTTGTTTTGACTTTCCCATGATGCTACACAAAGAAGCAGTGTGTTTCAGGTGTGCACTAAAATACATCCACAGGTGTGTCTTTAATTATCTCAGATGTTGCCAATAAAACTATCAGAATTTCCAAAGACATAACATCATCATATGGGCTGTCCCATATTTTATAAAGGCATAGTACTCTTACTGTATGTAAACTTTTGACTTTGTATAAAGTATAAAAATGCCTTAAAACATTCTCTCTCATTATTCTGGCATTTGAAAAATCTAAATAACCTTGGCTCATAATTGACCTAAAATGGGAAAGGTTTATTCTGATTTCATGTCAGACAGTAAAGGCCACTTTACACAGAGAGATAAATCTTTGGCAGATCTATGGACATATTGTTCCATTTGTACACAGCCACAAACCTGGCACTGACTGTCCACAATTTCACTGCAACCACAGATCTGCTGCAGATTTATCTTTGTGTGTAAAGTGGCCTTAAGAAAAACATGCATATGTGTCTTTTTAGATAGTGCTTGTAAACTTCTGGTTTCAATTGTACATATTTGAAGACAGATTCATAAAATTACATATAAAGAGACATAAATATATACACTGTCATATAAACTGGCATACATAGTTACACACATCATACTTGCACACTCAGACACATTAGAGATATTTTTAATTTGGGGAAGGTGACAGCAAGCTGACTCAACTCCCTAGTTTGTCTCCTGAATGCGCTGCGCTATGGTAATCACTTTAACAGAAATGGTTGTGTACAGTGCACACTGAGACTGCTGCAAAGAGATCACAGGGGAGCCTAGGGGCATACATATTACTGGGGGCATACACATTACTGGGTGGTGGCATATCATATAAATCAAATAGAAAACCGGTTTTAAATGCCGCACTAAAAACCACAGATGCGGTAGATAAAGAGATTTCCTTTATTTCACAGTTCTACGCGTTTCAGAGACATCTCCGTCGCCTTCCTCAGGATGGTGGCATAAACATTAATGGGGGGAATTCACATTACTGGGAGCATACACATTTCTTGGTCATACTCATTACTGGGGGGAATACACATTACTGGGGGCATACACATTACTGGGGCATACATGTTACTTGGGATATACACAATATTGGGGGCATAAACAAAACTGGGGGGTATACATGTTATTGGAGGGCCACACACGTTACTGAGGGGCACACACGTTACTAGGGGGAATGCAAGATGCTGGGGTCATACACATTACTGGGGTGGGGGCATACAGCTCTGGTGAGGTGGTATACATTTCTAGGGGGAGCATATAGCTCTGGGGAGAG
This sequence comes from Anomaloglossus baeobatrachus, assembly GCF_048569485.1. NCBI lineage: Eukaryota > Metazoa > Chordata > Amphibia > Anura > Aromobatidae > Anomaloglossus > Anomaloglossus baeobatrachus. The sequence goes on along the minus strand of NC_134354.1, from coordinate 406,276,530 downwards.
CATACAACAATTCTGGTGGGATATATACAACTCTGGAGGGCTATACAGCTCTGGGGGGAACATACAGCTCTTGTGGGATGGCCCACAACGCTGATGGGATGACATAAAGCTATGGGGGGCATACATCTCTAGGGGAGTATACAGCCTGATGTGTGTGAGTAGCATATAGCTCTGATGGAGGGCATACAGCACTGGTGGGAGTAGGGGCATACCGCTCTTCTGAGGTGGCATACAGCTGTCATTGGGCAGCATACAGCTCTGGAGGGGCTGAATATAGCTCTGGTGGGGCATCATAAAGCTTTGGTGGGGCAGCATACAGCTTTGGGGTAGCATACAGCTCAGTGGGATGCTGGTTCTCTTACTCCTCTCTTTAACCATGGAATAGGACTGCATTGCGCATTAGCTCTGCCCATAGATGAACGTTAATGCACATACAGTATCTGCAGCATTCAACAGTGCGGGTTTAAAGGGATGGCAGCTATCAAAGTGCATCTGTGATGCCCTGGACTAGTCAGGTCGTCCCACATAGTCACACACACACACACCACCCCCCTCCCTGAGTAGGTGACAGCAGCCAACCAAGAAACCCTTGTCACCACCCTCCAGGTTTGATGTCCACACCAAGGGGGTGGAGCCAGGTGGTTGGCTCCACCCACTGAGGTGTTCACAGGCCTGGAGGCAAGAAAGACACAAGTTCAGACAGGTTTAGGGCAGTCTAGAGAGTAGTCTTGACAGTGAAAGAGGGAGGACGAGTTCAAGGGCAGACCTTTGACCAGGCCTGCCAAGAGTCTACTCAGGTGGCTGGGTTGGAGCCCAGTCACCTTTGGCAAGGAGGCAGACGGTGGTGGCCGCCTGCAGGAGCTGGGATTACAGCCGTTGGAACTGTAGGGACCGGGGTCGGGCGGTAGCCCGCCGGTACCGAACCGGGGAACCGATTCGAAACCGGAGCACCAGGAGGGGTACTCAGACCCAGTACAAAGCCCCGAACTGACAGGGTTGAGTCAAATTAACTGATTGAGGACTGGACTTTAGGACCTATCCCACACAGGACACATTAGGAGACAACAGCCCAACCATACAGGGTAAAGCCACTGCCAAGGCATAAAGACCCAAGGGGCCAGCGTCTGAGGGCAAACAGGGCTCTTCTGACAGCCAGCAAGCCGGGGAGCGGACTACTGTTGCTTAGGCATAGGAGTCAAATATTCATATAAAAGGTGCAGGAGAAAGGCGGAAACCTCCAACCCGTTCAGGGAGAAGCTGCAGCCGGCTGTGGGCCCCGTTCATCATCCCATTTGGTTTACCAGAGACTACAGTGTATTGTGTCATAGTAAGTAAACCAGTGCCTTCGGGCTGCGCACCGCGCCGCACCGCTTCAGCATACGCCCTCACCCGCTCCCACGCCTCTGCACCTCCCTCGGGCCCCCGGGACCATCGCTCCCCTACCCATGGAGGAGTCAACACCAAGCTGCGCAACACCATCCCTGGGAGGCCTAGTTAACGGCAGCGGTGGTGTCCATCTATTCACCACAACCCGTGGGTGGCGTCACAAACTTACAGCCCAAACCAAACTACCGCGGCCCCGGCCGTGGAACCCCCCCGTCAAGACCCTGCGTGTAGTGCCAACCCCCCTTGCAGAGCGACGTGACCCCCGGGTCCGTGAGAGGCTCGAGCCACCACCCATCGTACGAGCACGGATCTGAGCGGCTCAGCGTTCGCAGCCGAGCCCGCGGGGCGGTACACATCTGTTGGCCCAAGCACCTCATTCCCCAGAAGTCATCCTGGGTGCTGCAGAATACATCACTAGACCTGCAAATGCCCAGGTGCATCGGGTGCTAGCGCCGGCCCTAGCCGCAGGCCAGCATTGCAACATGATAACGACCCCAATCACTCCGAGAAGACGACCACTGCATTGCTAAAGAAACTGAGGGTAAAGGTGCTGGATTGGCCCAAACTAATTCCTATTGAGCAACTATTGAGCAACTGTGGGGCATACTTAAACAGAAGATGGAGGAGTGCAAGATCTCTAATATCCACGAGCTCACTATGTTGTCACAGAAAAGTGGAAGAGGATTCCAGTGGATCCTGTGAATCTCCAGTGAAATCTGTGCCCAATAGATTTATGACAGTGCATGATAATAAAGGCGGTCACAAAAAATATTGACTCAGTGGGCACAATTTGTCTATTTCAATTTAGGCTATACAAAAGCAGTTTGTGTCCTAGCCACAGTAATATTAACCCCTTTACGACCGCCGATACGCCTTTTAACGGCGGTAAATAAGGGTACTTTTTCCGATCCGCCGCTTTTTAACGGCGGTCGGAAAAAAGGGTCTAGCGCCCCCCAGAGTCAGAAAATTTCCGGGGTCTCAGCTGCCGGGGGTATCTGAGACCCTGGAGATCATGATTCGGGCCGGTTTTTCCGGTCCCCGCTCACCTGATGACCGGTATACACCGTATACCGATCATCAAGTTATAGTAAATGACCGCGCCGGTAAAAAATGATTTATCTCCCATCTGGCATGATCAAACATGCCAGATGGGAGATAAATCTTTTTCCCGGTTCCCTCCGGTCCCCCGGTGTCCCCAAAGTGCCCCCCCCGACCCCCAACCCCCTCCCGAAAATCCAAGATGGCCGCGCGCACCGGCGAGCACAGCAGCGCGCCGGCCGCATTTCCACTGTTCCTATGGTTTCTGTCGTATGTGCCATAACACATACGACAGAAACCTGCTCCCTAGGCCCTGCCGGGTCCCCCCCCTACCCCCCCCCTGGTGTTCCCCGGTGTCCCCCGGTGTCATACATACCTGTCGCAGCTCTGATCCCCCGCGGCCCCCTCCTCCGGCTCCTTCTCAGCAGACTCCGGTCACATGAGCAGAGCGCAGCTGTCAGCTTCCTGTGTTCAGGACGCTGGCTGCTCGCACTCTGCAGCTGTGACCCAGGGAGGGTGGGTGCAGATTCTTTGCACCCACTCTCCTCAAATGGAGGGTCTGCCCTCCTAGAAAATGGGGGATACGTTCCCTGAACGTGTCCCTCATATTCTAGAAGGTCCAGAGTCGACGTGGGACGTCCAAATGGATTATAGTGGATTTTTATTTTTTTCTTTTCAATAAATTGGTCAATCAGGGAATGTTTTGGGGAGTGTTTTTTCAAATAAATTTTTTTTGTTGTCAATTTTTTTTTTATTACTGTCAATTAGTTATGTCGGGTATCTGATAGACGCCGTGACGTAACTAATTGCTGGGTGACATTACACACCTGGTATCAACCCCATTCATTACCCCGTTAGCCAACGCACCAGGGCGCGGGATGAGCTGGGGCGAAGCGCCAGAATTGGCGCATCTAATGGATGCGCCACTTCTGGGGCGGCTGCGGCCTGCTATTTTTAGGCTGGGAAGAGTCCAATAACCGTGGCTCTTCCCATCCTGAGAATACCAGACCCCAGCTGTCAGCTTCACCTTGGCTGGTGATCTAATTTGGGGGGACCCCACGTTTGTTTTTTTTTTTTAATTATTTATTTATAAATAATTAAAAAAAAAAACAGCTTGGGGAGCCCTCCAAATTGATCACCAGACAAGATGAAGCTGTCAGCTGTGGTTTGCAGGCTACAGCTGTCTGCTTTACCCTAGCTGGCTATCAAAAATAGGGGGGACCCAACGTCATTTATTTTAATTCTTTTTTTTTTTTTGGGCTAAATACAAGGCTAGGCATCCTTTAGTGTCACATGAAAGGCACTAAAGGGCGCCAGCTTAGAATATGCAGGGGGGTGGGACGTTATATATGTTTGACATCTATCCATTCATCCATTGTAGCATTTTACGCTGTGTGCCCACAATCAGGGTTTGCAACGTTTTGGGCGCAGAGTGTTTTCCCTGCGTCCATAACGCTGCGTTGTGCAGTAGAAGCACAGTGGAAGGATTTTTAGAAATCCCGTGCCCACTGTGTTTCTTTTCTCCGCAGCATAAATCGACCTGTGGCGCAGCTTCCTGAGCCTCAGGATGTCAATTTATGCTGCGGAGATGAGTGTTCTTTGCAGGTAGAATAGAACTAAAGTCCACAGCAGCCTGAACCCAAATCGTGGGCATGGGCAGCTGCGTTCTCCCGTGGACAACACTCACATTTCTGCAGGAGGCTGACACTGTGTACTAGACGCCGTGTCGCTGGATCATGGCCACATAGCCTAAAGGCTACTTTACACGCTGCGATATCGGTCCCGATATCGCTAGCGTGGGTACCCGCCCCCATCTGTTGTGCGACACGGGCAATCGCTGCCCGTGCCGCACAACATCGCGCAGATGCGTCACACATACTTACCTGCCCGGCGACGTCGCTGTGACCGGCAAACCGCCTCCTTTCTAAGGGGGCAGTCCGTGTGGCGTCACAGTGACGTCACTGAGCGGCCGCCCAATAGAAGCAGAGGGGCGGAGATGAGTGGCCGGAACATCCCGCCCACCTCCTTCCTTCCTCATAGCGGCCGGGAGGCAGGTAAGGAGAGGTTCCTCGTTCCTGCGGCGTCACACATAGCGATGTGTGCTGCCGCAGGAGCGACGAACTACATCGTTACTGCTGCAGTAACGATAATCGAGAATGGACCCCCATGTCACCGATGAGCGATTTTGCACGTTTTTGCAACGATGCAAAATCGCTCATCGGTGTCACACGCAGCAACATTGCTAATGCGGCCGGATGTGCGTCACCAATTCCGTGACCCTAACGACTCCGCATTAGCGATGTCGCAGCGTGTAAAGCCCCCTTAACAGTGAGAAATGTTTTGCTACAGCAACAGTTTTGTGAAGTACCTGTGGATTCAAAATGTTTACTATACTCCTGAATAAAATCCTTGAGGGGTCCAGTTTCCAAAATGAGGTCACTTGTGGGGGGTTTCTGATGTATAGGTGCCCAAGGGGCCCTGCTAATGTGACATGGTGCGCGCAATTTACTTCAACTTTTCCAAAATTCAAATGGTGCTCCTTCCATTCCAAGCCCTCCCATTTATCCAAACAAAGGTTTTTGGCCACATGTGTGGTATCCCTGCGCTCACAAGAAATTAGATAACAACCTGTGGGGTACACGTTTTGTTGTTGCCTCTTGAAAAAGTGAAAAATGTGATGCTAAATCAACATTTTTGTGAAAAAAATGAAAATTTCAATATGGCAACCTAAGCTTATCAAATTCTGTGAAGTATTCGTGGATTCAAAATGCTCAATATACACCTAGATTAAAGCCTTGAGGGGTCTTATTTCCAGAATGGGGTCACTTGTGGGGGACCTCCACTGCTTAGGCACCTCAGGGGTTCTCCTAATGCAACATGGCGTCCGCTATTGATTCCAGCCAATTTTGCAGTCAAATTGCACTCCTTCTCTTCTGAGCCCTGTAGTGTGCCCAAACAGTTGATTTCCACCACATACAAGATATCAACAAACTCATAAGAAATTGCGCAATAAATTTCATGGTGATTTTTTTCCTGTTACCCTTGTGAAAAAAAAAGCTACCTGGTTGAAGTAACAATTTTGTGGTAAAATTTTATTTTTTTATTTTCATGGCTCAACGTTATAAACTTCTGTAAAGCACCTGGGGGTTCAGGGTACTCACCAAACATCAAGATAAATTCCTTGAGGGGCCTAGTTTCCAATATGGGGTCACTTGTGGTGTTTTTTTGCTGTTTACGTACCTTAGGGGTCCTCCAAATGCGACATGGTGCCCGCAATCTTTTTCAGCCAAATTTCCTTTCCAAAATTCAAATATTGCTCCTTCCGTTCCAAGCCCTCCCATTTCTCCAAACAAAGGTTTCAGACCACAAGTGAGGTATCACCGCGCTCATAAAAAAGTGGGTAACAAACATTGGGGTCACATTTTTGGAATTACCTCTTGAAAAAGTGAAAAAATTGATGCTAAAGCAACATTTGTGAGAAAAAAATGAAAATTTTCAATGTGACAACGTAACGTTATCAAAATCTGTGAAGTACCTGTGGATCTAAAATGCTCACTATACCCCTAGATAGAAGCCTTAAGGGGTCTAGTTTCCAAAATGGTGTCACTTGTAAGGGGTTTCTGCTGTTTAGGTACCTTGGCGGACATGTAAATGCAACATGGTGCCCGCAATCTATTTCAGCCAAATTTGCTTTCCAAAATTCAAATATTGCTCCTTCTGTTCCGAGCCCTCCCATTTGTCCAAACAAAGGTTTCTGACCACATGTGGGGTATTGGCGCGTTCATAAGAAAGTGGGTAACAAGTTTTGGGGTTCATTTTGTTGTGTTATTTCTTCTAAAAGTGAATAAATTTGGGGTAGAGCAACATTTTAGGTAAAATTTTATTTTTTGCTTTTTTTCATTCCACTTTGCTTTAGTTCCTGTGAAGCACCTGAAGGGTTAATAAACTTCTTGGATGTGGTTTTGAGTACTTTGAGGGGTGCTGTTTTGAGAATGGTGTCACTTTTAGGTATTTTCTGTCACTTAGGCCTCTCAAAGTCACTTCAAATGTGATGTGGTCCCTAAAAAAATGGTTTTGTGAATTTTGTTGAAAAAATGGGAAATTGCAGATGAACTTTGACCCCTTCTAACTTCCTAACCCCAAAACATTTTGTTTCAGAAATTGCGCTAATGTAAAGTAGACATGTGGGAAATGTTATTTATTAACTGTTTTGTGTGACATAACTCTCTGGGTTAAGGGCATAAAAATTAAAAGTTTGAAAATTGCAAAATTTTCAAAATTTTCATCAAATTTCCGATTTTTTCACAAATAAAAGCAAAAAATATCGTTCTAAATTTATAACTATCATGAAGTACAATATGTCACGAAAAAACAATGTCAGAATCACCGGGATCCGTTGAAGCGTTCCAGAGTTATGACCTCATAAAGTGACACTGGTCAGAATTGCAAAAAATGGCCTGGTCATTAAGTACAAAACTGGCTTCGTCCTTAAGGGGTTAATAAATAAATTGTAACCATTGTATACAGTCTTGCTGAAAAGTTTACATACCCAGGCAGATTTTTTGCTTTCTTGGCCCTTTTCAGAGACTATGAATGATAACACAAAAACGTTTTTTCCACTCATGGTTAATGGTTGGGTGAAGCCAGTTTTTGCAGACTACTGTGTTTTCTCTTTTTAAATCATAATCACAACCAAAAAACATCAAAATGAACCTGATAAAAGGTCACATACCATGGTGATTTTGGCCTGATAACATGCACAGACGTTGACCCAAATGAGTTTGAATGGCTAATAAAGTTAAAATCATCACCTGTGACCTGTTTGCTTGTAGTCAATGTGAATGCAGAAAAGCTCAGTCAGTTTCTGAGATACAGACAGACTCTTGCATCTTTCATCCAGCCACTGAGATTTCTAGATTTTTAGTCATGGGGAAAGCAAAATAATTGTCAATGAATCTACGGGAAAAGATAGTTGAACTGTATAAAACAGAAAAGGGATACAAAAAGATATCCAAGGAATTGATAATGCAAGTTAGTAGTGTTCAAACTGTGATTAATAAATGGAAAATCAGGGTCTCTGTAAAAACCAAACCACAAAAATGGCAGCCACAACTGCCAGCTGCCAGGATAATTTTTCAAAATGCAAAGAAAAACCCTTAAATAACATCAGCTAAAATGCAGGACTCACTGAAAACTAGTGATGTGGCTGTTTCAAGAGGCACAATAAGGAGCCACTTAACGTAAAATGGACTTCATGGTTAAGTCGCCAGGAGAAAGCCATTACTGTGCAAATGCCACAAAGTATCTCATTTACAATACAAATAGCACAAACAAGCCTCCAAACGTCTGGAACAAGGTAATTTGGAATGATGAGACCAAAATCGAACTTTTTGGCCACAACCATAAATGTTACATTTGGAAAGGTGTCAACAAGGCCGATGATGAAACGAACACCATTCCTACTGTAAAGCACAGAGGTGGATCGCTGTTGATGTGGGAATGTGTGAGCTACTACAAAGGCACAGGAAACTTGGTTAAAATTGAAGGAAAGATGAATGCAGCACGTTATCAGCAAATACTGGAGGCAAATTTGCAATCATCAGCCTGGAAGCTGCACATGGGACGTACTTGGATATTCCAACATGACAATGATCCAAAACACAAGGCCAAGTTGACCTGTCATTGCCGACAGCAGAAAAAAGTGAAGGTTCTGGAGTGGCCATCTCAGTCTCTTGACCTCAATATCATTGAACCACTCTGGAGAGAACTCAAAGATGCAGTTCATGCAAGAAAACGCAGTAATTCACAGGAACTGGAGGCTTTTTACCAAGAAAAATAGACAGCTTTACCATCTGAGAAAATAAAGAGCCTCATTCACAACTACCACAAAAGACTTCAAGCTGTCATTGATGTTAGAGGGGGCAATACACGGTGTTAAAATCTGGGGCATGTGAACTTTTGATCAGGGTCATTTGGATGTTTTTGGTTGTCACTTGTCAGTATGATTTAAAAAGAGAAGACACAGTAGTTTCACAATAAATGGCCTCACCCAACCACTAACCATGCGTAGAAAAAAAGTTATCATTCTTATGCCCTGAAAAAGGCCAAGAAAGCAAAAAATTTGCCAGGGTATGTAAACCTTTGCGCACAACTGTACAATTGATGTCAGTTTTTCTATGCATTTACTATGATGTCATTTCTGTACTTGTGCTTAAATGATAAGGTGATGTGTAAATTATTTTGTGAATATCTGGCAGGGGAACACCTACCTCATGCCCAAGCTATAGCCCTTGCTAATGACCGTTTTCTGCCAGACACCAGCTCCGTTTCTCTCTCTCTTTCTAAATCACATTTTATTTCCACACCAGCTGCTTAGGCTTTGAGACAGATTGGAAGATCAGTTATCACAGCAGTGAATGAATCTAATTTTTCAATATCATTTGAGATAATTCTATATTCATTGTCAATGTTGGAAATAGCACTGGATCATTGCCAAGGAGTTAACTTTGACTTTTCAGACTTCAGAGCGTCCTATATAAACAGCCAGTAATTAAAACCATTTGTAGATCTGTATCACAATGTTGTATCAAAGCAATTCAATCTTTCCTGGGCATGTGAAGTCAGGCACTTAATATATTAACAGGGGGAAATCGTAGTTCAGATTGAAGAGTGATAGAAGCACAAGTTTACTTCTCCCACATGTCAAAAGATGTGACAGCATTTATACACATAGTGCTATTGTCGGAGTGATAAGGACTAAAAGAAAGGGGGGATTTTAATTGCTCAATCGCATGATATTAATCTTTTAGGAGCAATCATTCTATTTTCAACACATTGGATTCAATTAAACATGCTGCTTGGCAATTTTTAATCTTTGTGTACAGAGATCATCTAGTTTGATGATTTCATGGTCCAATTTAATCGCATACTCTAGCATGAACAAGCGACTAATCGCTTCCATTAAATATAATAAAGGGTCCATTAATCAGTGGGGTCTAGAGGTGTCTTGTGAAGTGAATAATATCAGGTGATTCATTGAACAAAGGAGGATAAAGTAGTATTCCTTTGTCACCTCTTACCCATTCACCATGAGTAAAAATACTCAGTTGTCCACATGTGTTTTTTGGCTAGATCTAGGAAAAAAAAAAATTCTTCTCCGATTCTCTGACATCAATAAAATGCAATGACCGAAGGTCCAATAGGGATCCAGTGAGTCAAGAGACAGAGACGCAGGCAGAAATTTAACCACATAGAGTTTAATGACAAGGTTGGAGGAGGAGATGTAGATATATAAACTCTTCCCCCAGACTACCTCACTACAGTACTACAATGAGATATACTCGAGGATCAGTGTGTCAGCCTCAGAGTTCCACAGATTGTGTTTCACAGCAAAATCAGGAACAAATTTACCTAGCAGAACACAAGCTGAATAACTAGCACCGCAACAGAGGGAGGTAAATCATTTGAGTGTGTCTCCAGGAGGGATCACTGAGGCTTCACACCAATTTACAACTTAACAAATTCTATCTGCAACACAACACATAATCCAGAGGCACAGTATATGCGCATAAACTCTAAGCAATTAGTATACCAAGGAATATCTGAACTGAAGGTACCTTTAGCTCTGACAATGACTGTCACAGGCCTGTGAAGAGTCCAGACTGCAGTCGCTTCCGGGTTCTTTGGCACCAAACAGGGGAATCCAATGTCCAGAAACAAATCTGTACTCTTTATTCCCCAGCGTTCCAAAGGACTTTGGCCATGCCACTTACAGTTCTGTAAGCACAGGGATGATAGTCCTCCACTCGGGTGTTGTCTCTTAAAGGCGGTTCTCTAGCTTGTCCCTTCTCCAGCCTTGCAGGAGTTCACCACTCTTTTCTCAGGGGGAAAGCTTCTTCTCACTCTCTAGGTCCCAGAGGAATGTCCCTTTCGGCAGCTGACCTCGCCCTAAGAAAGCATCGTCCACCACAAACGTTTAAGCTCCTTGCAGCAAGCCAGGACAGTTTCTTCTGCTGTTTCCCAGGCTTGTGCAAGCATATCCTGTCCACGCTGCTCCTTCTCTTTCTGGCCACCACCTTTGTTAGGCAGGAAACCTCCGGGTCTCAGTTTCCTCTCCATTTTCTCCACACTTAATCACACACAGAGAGAGGGAACTTGTAGAATTTACAGCACAGCTTGCAGTACTTTTCACACTGTTACAATAATACATAAGAATCTTAAACCACAAGAGAGAACTTAAAATATGTTGTGCATCACAAATACGGTCTATGAATAGATATTGGTGTCATAACACTAGTTCCAAATGAAGTCCCTCTCTGACAATTGCAGAGAATAAAGTGAATTTTTTAACCCCACGGTAAGCCATTGAACATATTGTGTTGACAATGGAACCTACAAAGACAGATTACTTGATGACGTTCACATCATTTATATCTCCAACTATTGGATATCAGTAACATATCCTGGCTATATGCCACCAATATCTATGGCTAGACAACCCCCTAACAACATTCTATATTCCACACAGAGTTGAGCAAAAAGATTTGATGGACAACCAGACCAGAGACCTTCCCTTACCCACTGGCAAACTTGGCGCTAAGTCGGGAACCATAATGGGGACGAACGGGAGGTGAAATTATCTCATCAGGGTGTTATTGTTATATTTGTTACAACTATTCAACTATTACAAATGTAATACAAAATATTTGATTAAAAAAAAGTTTATTTATTATTACTAGGATACTAAGAAAATAAGAAATAGTAGGACTTCAAGCTTTCTAAAGTGCGTATTACAAAATGTGTATCAAAAGTCATTTTTTTACTTGTAGGTATGAAAGTAATTTTTTCTGATTATGCATGAAAAAAAACCAGAAATGTTTTTCTCTAAGGTCAAAACATTTGTACAATGAAATGTAGTGTCACCCAAAGGGATTTATAATTCATTCCTAAGTTTCCTGTTGATGAAGCATGGGGTTTATCATGAAGCATAAAATAACTTTTAGAATTTAGGTAGATAGAAATGAGGAAAGTTATAGGCAATAAGTGAAACGGAAGAGTGTCTGCTTCTCTTCATTTAATAAAACACTAACCAAATCCCTCACAGGGGTGTAAAGTACCTCGCCGCCAATTAATTGGCAAGAATGTAAATGTCTGCAAGTAACAAAATGAATTAGGTGTTACAGCTTATCTTTCCGGATTCACAGAGGTCATTTAAAATTTATATTCTCTCTTTTTTTGCAAGCATTTAACAATCTGCTATTTTTATAATTATTGAATTTTATTGAAGGGATTGTCTGGTCACACTACATCAATGACCTATCCATAGGATTAATCATCAGCACTGAATAAGTGGGTGTCTGACATCCAACACTAACAGCTGATGATGATGATCAGCTATTTGTTCTGGCAGCTGCCAAATCTAAACACAGGATGGCGTTGTAAAGACAGGATTAAATGCAGAGCTACCAAGATAAAAGATAACCCAGGAATATAGATGGGGATTTATTTCTCCACGCGTTTGGGAGAATACTTTCTCTTTTTTCAGGAAATCACATGGCAAGGCAGCTTCATTCAATGTGTAGCGATCACTCCTATTTATTAAATCTAAGTATTAGAGATGAGTGGATAGGGTGAAAGCTTAGCTCAAATTTAGTTGGGAAATCCAATTTACATTCAATTTATTATAGCCTATACTTTCCTTTAGTACTGTTCAAATGTCCTCTTCTGCTCCTCTAACATTATCACTCTTAGCCAGGTTTTCTTTTCCCAAGTAAGCCTCTGACATTAACTAGCAGAGTGTATGGTTGTGACGTCTGTTGTCCAAGGGGCTGACTAGGGCTTGGGCAATGCATTTAGGGAGGCCTATAAGGCGTCAGAAGCTCAGTTGCAGAATAAAGATGCTGAAAGAGTTGACGAGGATGTTGAGTGCATAGAAGGCTGCCATGGCAGGACAGTTGAGCAGCAAATTACCATAAATAAAATTTTTCACCCTATGTTTTGTAAACTCGTTGGTCCCAAATCAAATTTCCTAGCCAAATTTAGTGAACTAGAATTAAAATATCAACAGATTTGATCAACACAAGTTTATATACAATAAAGCAGGAGAGAAGCAAAGTCCTGCACCACCGCAGATTACCTGCAATATCGCTTGCGGTACCGCCTGTGCTCGGGTGGAGAGCCTGGAGGGTCCGACAATCCAAGAGCGGGGTGCTGGTCATAAGGCAAAGTCCATTGATGAAGCGTAAGAGTAGAAAGAGACCGCACTCAATCCGCTGTGAAGGATTTCTTTATTCAAACACGTGCAGAGTGGAGGGCTGGAGACACACTGTGAGCTGGCTCCTCAAGAATGGACGACAGCTGTTTCATTCTTCAAGATGTGCCAATTTCTGCAAAGAGCAGTTCTAATGGCACATTGCCATTAGAACTGCTCTTTGCAGAAATTGGCACATCTTGAAGAATGATCCGGCTTTATCTGACAGGACAATGTCCAATCCTTTGGTATCGTTCAGACGATGCGGCAATTTGCGGGACAGACTTGTGAGGAACAGACTTACCAATTCGACAACCTGGCTAGACAAATGCTGCCCACCAGGGAATTACCGGTGCGGTCAGTGTCGTTTTTGCAGCCAGCATTTAAAAGGTCGCTCCGTACAAGTCGGCCCGCACTTGCACACTGTCCATCAATTCATCTCATGCAAAACCAAGTTTGTGGTCTATGTGGTGCTCTGCCCTTGTGGCAGGTTCTACATAGGCAAGACTATAAGATGCTTATATGTGCGATTCAGGGAACATTATAGTTCAATAACATCAGGGAAAGGTTCTCACAGATTAATTTCCCATATCCAGGATTGTCATGATGGTGACCCCGACGTTTTGCGTTTTGCCGGCCTTAAAAAGGTCTCCCTCCCTTTGAAGGGGGGCGACCTGCACAAATTGTTGCTACAAGAGGAGGCTAGGTTAATTATTAATTATGGGGCACAGGGCCCCCAAGGGTTAAACGATCGTGTGGATCTATCTGTGTTCCTATGATAGTTCTGCCTGTCTATCACCCATTGCTTCATTTTATTCAAGTGTGTTCTTTTATATGTTTAAAATGTGTTGTAAATTCATGCATGGAAATGGATACATGTATTTTATATGCATACACAAATCTCCTGTTTGTTTTTATGTGGTCTGGGGCAATCTGTGAGCACTCCTTTAAAAGGGGTGTAGCCGTAGCTCCACATGTGGACCTGTGGAAGCCCAATTTGGGCGAAACAGCTGTCGTCCATTCTTGAGGAGCCAGCTCACAGTGTGTCTCCAGCCCTCCACTCTGCACGTGTTTGAATAAAGAAATCCTTCACAGCGGATTGAGTGCGGTCTCTTTCTACTCTTACGTTTCACAAGTTTATATACAGTATGCATTAACCCCTTCAGCCCCCAGCCTGTTTTCACCTTAAAGACCCGGCCATTTTTTGCAATTTTGACCAGTGTCACTTTGACAGGTTATAACTCTGGAACACTTCAACGGATCCTGGCGATTCTGAGATTGTTTTTTGTGACATATTGTACTTCATGTCAGTGGTAAATTTAGGCCGATATGTTTTGCGTTTATTTGTGAAAATTTTGGAAATTTGGCGAAAATTTTGAAAATTTTGCAATTTTCAAAATTTGAAATTTTATGCCCATAAATCTGAGAGATATGTCACACAAAAAAGTTACTAAATAACATTTCCCACATGTCTACTTTACACCAGCGCAATTTTTGAAAAAAAAAAAATTTCCGTTAGGAAGTTAGAAGGGTTCAAAGTTCATCACCAATTTCTCATTTTTACAACAAAATGTAAAAAAAAAATTTTTTAGGTACCACATCACATTTGGAGTGATTTGAGAAACCTAGGCGACAGAAAATACCCAAAAATGACCCAATTCTAAAATCTGCACCCCTCACTCTGCTCAAAACCACATCCAAGAAGTTTATTAACCCTTTAGGAGCTTCACAGCAACCAAAGCAATGTAGACGAAAAAATGAAAATTTTACTTTTTTAACACAAAAATGTTACTTTAGCCATAAAAATTAGTATTTTTACAAGGGTATCAGGAAAATTGCATCATAAAATGTATCGTGCATTTTCTCCTGAGTACGCAGATACCCCATATGTGGTGGTAATCAAATGTTTGGGCACACAGCAGGACTCGGAAGGCAAGGAGCGCCATTTGAATTTTTGAGTGCAAAATTAGCTGCACTCATTAGCGGACGCCATGTTGGGTTTGAAAACTCCCCGAGGTGCCTAAACAATGGAGCTCCCCCATAAGTGACCCCATTTTGGAAACTAGAGCCCTCAAATTTTTTTTCTAGATGTTTGATGTGCACTTTGAACCCCTGGGGGCTTCACAGAAGTTTATAACGTTGAGCCGTGAAAAGAAAAAAAAAATTTTTTACCACAAAACTGTTGCTTCAACCAGGTAGCTTTTTTTATCACAAGGGTATCAGGAAAAAATGCACCATAAAATGTATTGTGCATTTTCTCCTGAGTACGCAGATACCCCATATGTGGTGGAAATCAAATGTTTGGGCGCACGGCAGGACTCGGAAGGCAAGGAGCGCCATTTCACAGCAAAATTGGTTGGAATTATTAGCGGACGCCATGTTGCGTTTGGAGACCCCCCTGAAGTGCCTAAACAATGGAGCTCCCCCACAATTGACCCCATTTTGGAAACTAGACCCCTCATGGAATTTATCTAGCTGTTTAGTGAGCACTTTGAACCCCTGGAGGCTTCACAAACGTTTGTAATGTTCAGCCGTGAAAATATTTTATTCTTTTTTTTACCACAAAATTTTTTTTTCAAACAGGTTGCTTTTTTTTCCACAAGGGTATCAGGAAAAAATGCACCATAAAATGTATTGTGCAATTTCTCCTGAGTACGACGATACCTCATATGTGGTGGAAATCAATTGTTTGGGCGTACGGCGGGTCTCAGAAGAGAAGGAGCGCCATTTCACAGTAAAATTGATTGGAATTATTAGCAGACGCCATGTTTCATTTGGAGACCCCCTGAGGTGCCTAAACAATGGAGCTCCCCCACATGTGATCCCATTTTGGAAACTAGACCCCCCCCATACAAAAAAAATTAGTTTGGCGAAATAAAAAATACAGACATCAGTAAAAAAAAAAAAAAAAAAAAAATGAGCGCCTGCCACTAAGACCAGTGCCAAACGTGAGAGCAATGCACGAGTCTCGCATCGCATCATCCACTGCAGTCTGGAAGCGAGCAACTGCGCTGGATAATGCGATGCGAGAGGGCGGGGCGGCAGATGAGAAAGGGCGCAGCGGATGGAAGATGGGAAAGGGCGCAGCGGGTGGAGGAGCGGCAGAGGATGGGAAAGGGCGCAGCGGATGGATGATGGGAAATGGCGCAGCGGATGGATGGGAAATGGCGCAGCGGATGGAGGAGCGGCAGAGGATGGGGGGGGGGGTGAGATGGGGATACCTACCTTACAGGATGGATCTAGGCAGCAGGATCACAGCAGACAGAAGAGGCAGCAGATGAAGGAGGCAACAGATCGAGGAGGGTGAGAGGGGGCAGTAGATGGAAAATGGGAGAGAGCAGGCAGCAGATCGGGGAGGGGGGCAGAGTCTGATGGGAGAGAGAGATGGCACATGGAGGAGGGGGGGCCCCGGGGGGAGGGTGGCTTGCAGCACATGTAGGGGGAGGGTGGCTTGCAGCACATGTAGGGGGAGGGTGGCTTGCAGCACATGTGCTGCAAGCCAGCCACCCTCCCCCCACATGTGCTGCAAGCCAGCCACCCTCCCCCCACATGTGCTGCAAGCCAGCCACCCTCCCCCCACATGTGCTGCAAGCCACCCTCCCCCCACGTGGGGGGAGGGTGGCTTGCAGCACATGGAGGGATAGGAGGTGTGGCGATGGAGAAGGGGCAGCCGATGAAGGAGGCGGCGGCGGCCGCCGCCGATCGGGAACAGTGGGGGCCGATTCGGGGGCAGCAGCGGCTGAAAAATGTGGGTGTGACGGCGGCAGGGACAGTGGCGAGCATGGCGGCGGGGACAGCGGTGGATCGGGAGTGGCGGCGGGGACAGCGGTGGAGCGGGAGCATGGCGCCGGGGACAGCGGTGGATCGGGAGCGGCGGCGGGGACAGCGGTGGAGCGGGAGAATGGTGCCGGGGACAGAGGTGGATCGGGAGCGGCGGCGGGGACAGCGGTGGATCGCGAGCATGGCGCCGGGGACAGCGGTGGATCGGGAGCATGGCGCCGGGGACAGCGGTGGATCGGGAGCATGGCACCGGGGACAGCGGTGGATCGGGAGCATGGCGCCGGGGACAGCGGTGGATCGGGAGCAGCGGCGGGGCGATCGGAGACAGCGGCGGGGACAGCGGTGGATCGGAAGCAGCGGCGTGGCGATCGGAGATAGCGGCGGGGACAGCGGTGCATCGGGAGCAGCGGCGGGGACAGCGGTGAAGCGGGAGCAGCGGCGGGGCGATCGGAGACAGCGGCGGGGACAGCGGTGCATCGGGAGCAGTGGCGGGGACAGCGGTGGAGCGCGTGAAGCGGCGGGGCGATCGGAGACAGCGGCGGGGACAGCGGTGCATCGGGAGCAGCGGCGGGGACAGCGGTGGAGCGCGTGCAGCGGCGGGGCAATCGGAGATAGCGGCGGGGACAGTGGTGCATCGGGAACAGCGGCGGGGACAGCGGTGGAGCGGGAGCATGGCGCCGGAGACAGCGGTGGAGCGGGAGCATGGCGCCGGGGACAGCGGTGGAGCGGGAGCATGGCAACGGGGACAGCGGTGGATCGGGAGCAGCGGCGGGGCGATTGGAGACAGCAGCGGGGACAGCGGTGGATCGGGAGCAGCGGCGGGGCGATCGGGGACAGGGGCGGGCGGCGGGGACAGCAACTTACCGCTCTCCTCGGCTTCCAGGGACGGTCACAGGCCGCAGATCCACATTGATTGGAGAGAGCGGTCACAAGACCGGTCTCTCCAATCAGAGCTGGGGGTGAGTGAAGCATCGATCACCCAGCTCCAGCCAATGGCCAGTGCTACAGCAGCACTGATCAGGGCTGGTTTTCAATGTTCCAGCCATTTTCAATGGCTGGAACATTACAGTGGCTGTAATTGGCTGAGCGGCGTTCGTCAGCCAATCACAGCCTCTGTAGGTTCAGGGAGGAGGCACCACCCCTCCTGAGGTCAGGCAGAGGTCCCCTCCTTCCCGAATCTACTGTTTAATTAAACAAATTTCACTCCCCGGGGCTCCGGGACCGCGATTTCGCCATGACGTACTGAGTACGTCATGGGTCGTTTAGCACCATGTCACCATGACGTACTCAGTACGTCAAAGGTCGTTAAGGGGTTAATGGTATTCAAAACAAAGAAATGGAGAAGTTATCAAAATTGGTTTTGTTGATTAATAGAGATGAGTGAACCTGAGGTTCGAGGTTTGGGTTCAGAAACTGATTACCAAAAAGCAAAGTTCAGGTTCAACATTCAAGTGAGTTACACAAGTTATGCAAGTGAGCAGCGCTGTGCTTGGGTATGAGTGATGCTCAGCCCCGTGTGAGCCGCAGTGTTAGAACGTCTCACACTGGGGGTAAAATCAGAGTGATCAAATGCAGGCAAAAAAGAAAAAAAAAACAATTTGAAAAACCGTGCGCCCTTCCCCGGAAGTGTTCTGTTATAGCTGGCTCCGTGTGGGTGGAGACATGAACTGCCCAATTACATACTTCCATTTAAATTAAGTTCAAATCAGGGTCACAAACTGAACCTTATCTAAAGTTTGAATGTGCCCTCCGAACTGAACTTCCAATGGTTCGCTCGTCTCTAGTGATTAATACATTGTTCTTATATATATCATGCCCTGTACTATTTTTTAACCTCTGCCATTTCACTACAAACTGATATTATAGTTTTCTATAGAGTAGAAATAATGTTGCATCTATTGGAGTTTTTCTTCATTTTTGAGACTCGATTTGTTCACACACACAATAATAGATGTCATCAGGTGCAGCTGGATAATACATAAAACAGACTGGACTCAACTGATATATAAAAATCCAGAATTCACAGGACCTGTTGATTGCAATCCCTGGAGGAGAAAGTAGAAAACTATTGAAATCTTGCCCATTAAGGCCTGTTTCACACGTCAATGATTCTGGTACGTATGTGAGAGTTTTTATAGGTGCCAGAATCACGGACATATGCAGACCCATTAAAATTAATGGGTCTGCGCACACATCAGTGATTTTTCACTGACCGTATCTCTGTGCGGCGTACACCTTTGTCCGTATTTGCCGCATGGAGATATGTCCATTGTTTTCTGGCATCACTGATGTCCCACGGACCACACTATGGTGTAATCCGTGAAACATGTACCAGAAAAACACGGACATTTGGAAATAAAAAGCATTTTATACTCACCTTCTACAGTGCTACTGTCTCTGGCCTCTGCTGGCTGCTGCTTCAGAGCCAACTTTGCACTAGTGGGACACTAATGGAAGTCCAACAGCCACTTTTACGATGCCACTAAGTTTACTAAGTGTTTGCTAGTAAAATGGCTTAGTAAAAATGAGCTTGAGGGTGCAATGCAGAGGTGCTGCAAATAGATTTGCACAAGTGGGACACTAATGGAAGTCCAACAGCCACTTTTAGGATGCCACTAAGTTTCTTCAGTGTTTGCTAGTATAATGGCTTAGTAACAATGAGCTTGAGTGTGCAATGCAGAGGTGCTGCAAATAGATTTGCACTAGTGGAACACTAATGAAAGTCCAACAGCCACTTTTAGGATGCCACTAAGTTTCCTCAATGTTTGCTAGTATAATGGCTTAGTAACAATGAGCTTGAGTGTGCAATGCAGAGGTGCTGCAAATAGATTTGCACAAGTGGGGCACTAATGGAAGTCCAACAGCCACTTTTAGGATGCCACTAAGTTTCCTCAATGTTTGCTAGTATAATGGCTTAGTAACAATGAGCTTGAGTGTGCAATGCAGAGGTGCTGCAAATAGATTTGCACTAGTGGGACACTAATGGACGTCCAACAGCCACTTTTAGGATGCCACTAAGTTTCCTCAGTGTTTGCTAGTATAATAGCTTATTAAAAATGGGTTTGAGTGGGCAATGCAGTGGTGCTGCAAATAGATTTGCACTAGTGGGACACTAATGGAAGTCAAACAGCCACTTTTAGGATGCCACTAAGTTTACTCAGTGTTTGCTAGTATAATGGCTTAGTAACAATGAGCTTGAGTGTGCAATGCAGAGGTGCTGCAAATAGATTTGCACTAGTGGGACACTAATGGACGTCCAACAGCCACTTTTAGGATGCCACTAAGTTTACTCAGTGTTTGTTAGTATAATGGCTTAGTAACAAGAGTTTGAGTGTGCAATGCAGTGGTGCTGCAAATATCTTTGCACCAGTGGGACAATAATGAAGTCCAACAGCCACTTTTAGGATGCCACTACGTTTACTCAGTGTTTGCTATTATAATGGATAAGTAACAATGAGCTTGAGTGTGCAATGCAGAGGTGCTGCAAATAGATTTGCACTAGTGGGACACTAATGGAAGTACAACAGCCAATTTTAGGATGCCACTAAGTTTACTCAGTGTTTGCTAGTATAATGGCTTAGTAACAATGAGCTTGAGTGTGCAAAGAGCAGGAGGGTACAGTGGCAGGGTTGTGGGTCTGTGTAGAGGAAAGGAAGCCTCACTTTATATCCCTCCTTATGGGGAAATGCAGCGAGGAAGTCCCTGACCTTTGCTACACAGACGCTCTTATCTGTAGCTGTTAAAATCTGTTTCCACGGACTTGACTGTCACCTATGGCTCTGAGCCTGCTGTTATTAGCCCTTACAAGGACTAAAAGAAACTTCTATCCCTATTGTGTATAGCGCTGTGTGTAGAGCGTACACAGCAGTATCGGAGACAGGAGCTACGCCAGCGGTGACTGACACCCAGACGCAGAAGGCAGATAATGGCGTCCTGACGGGCAGATACCCGTTTTTATAATGCAGGGACATATGACATGCACATCCTATCACACATGCCGTTGCTTCTCTGGCTAAAAGTCCACTTAGCTGTGTGTGTGTCTGGGATTGGCTGACATGCTGGCTCGCCCCACTACACGCGCACGCTTAGGGAAGGAAGACAAGGAAAAAAAAAATAAATGGCGATCACCATTATCCCAGCAGCATTGATCTGAATGCGCTGTTCCCGCACACTATACGCTGAAATTTCATAATAGTGTGAGTCACAGAGTGAGTTACACTATTACAGCGGAAAGCCAGCTAGAAATTAGCTTGGCTTTTTGCTGCTAGAACAGTTCTCGAATGTAACTAGAACTATCGAGCTTTTGCAAAAAGCTCGAGTTCTAGTTCGATCTAGAACAGCCCCCAAAATCACTCGGACCGCGAACTGGAGAACCACGAACCACGAACCGCGCTCAACTCTAATCCTTATGCAGTTTTAAAGCAATAAAAGTGTTGCTCTGCTTGGTCCCTCTCAAAGGAGCCAAAATGGATAGCCACTTTCTAAATTTTAGCGGGATATTTTGGTTGAAATCACTGGGCTATGATCACTGCTGTTTAACTATTTAAATGCAACTGTCTTTCAAGCACAGCAGCATTTAAAGGGAACCTGTCAGCAAGATGTTCTACCCCAAACTAAGGAGATGTATGTAAAGGTACTTTAATGTTGATAAAATCCTTACCTTTCTTGTAGAAATCCATTTTGCTGTTTTAGAGAAATCCATCCTTAAAATTGTATGCTAATGACTGAGTTGCATGTGTGGTGGGCGGGCACTGCACTTACAGTTCTCCTGTTTGTTTCGGATTGATAGGTCACTGAATCATGAATGACCTCTCAGTCAGAGACAGGAGGCAGGCAGTGGGCGTGGTATAAAGAAGTAATTAGGAGAGCTGAAGGTGCAGGGCCCCACTACAATTATAGCTCATTAACCCCTTCACCCCCGGCCACTAAAACACCCTAATGACCGGGCCATTTTTTGCAATTCTGACCAGTGTCACTTTGACAGGTTATAACTCTGGAACGCTTCAACGGATCCTGGCGATTCTGAGATTGTTTTTTCGTGACATATTGTACTTCATGTCAGTTGTAAATTTAGGCCGATACTTTTTGCGTTTATTTGTGAAAATTTAGGAAACTGTGCGAAAATTTTGAAAATTTCGCAATTTTCAAACTTTGAAAATTTATGGCCATAAATCTGAGAGATATGTCACACAAATTAGTTACTAAATAACATTTCCCACATATCTACTTTACATTAACGCAATTTTCGAAAGAATTTTTTTTTCCGTTAGGAAGTTAGAAGGGGTCAAAGTTCATCAGCAATTTCTAATTTTTCCAACAAAATTTACAAAATAATTTTTTTAGGGACCACATTACATTTGAAGTGACTTTGAGAGACCGAGGTGACAGAAAATACCCAAAAGTGACCCCATTCTAAAAACTGCACCCCTCACACTGCTCAAAACCACATCCAAGAAGTTTATTAACCCTTTAGGTGCTTCACAGGAACCAAAGCAATGTGGAAGGAAAAAATGAAAATATTACTTTTTAACACAAAAATGTTACTTTAGCGATAAAATTTTCATTTTTACAAGGGAGAAAAGAGAAAGTGCACCCTACAATTTATTGTGCATTTTCTCCTGAGTACGCTGATACCCCATATGGGGTAAAAATCAATTGTTTGGGTGAACGGCAGAAAGGCCATTTGAATTTTTAAACGCAAAATTAGCTGCACTCATTAGCGGACACCATGTCGGGTTTGAAGACCCCCTGAGGTGCCTAAACAATGGAGCTCCCCCACAAGTGACCCCATTTTGGAAACTAGAGCCCTCAAATAATTTTTCTAGATGTTTGGTGAGCACTTTGAACACCTGGGGGCTTCACAGAAGTTTATAACGTTGAGCCGTGAAAAGAAAAAAAAAATATTTTCCATATAACTGTTGCTTCAACTAGGTAGCTTTTTTTTTCACAAGGGTATCGGGAAAAAATGCAACATAAAATGTATTGTCCATTTTCTCCTGAGTACGCAGATACCTCATATGTGGTGGAAATCAAATGTTTGGGCACACGGCAGAGCTCGAAAGGGAAGGAGCGCCATTTGAATTTTTGAACGCAAAATTAGCTGCACTCATTAGCGGACGCCATGTCTGGTTTGAAGACCCCCTGAGGTGCCTAAACAATAGAGCTTCCCCACAAGTGACCCCATTTTGGAAACTAGAGCCCTCAAATAAGTTTTCTAGATGTTTGGTGAGCACTTTGAACACCTGGGGGTTTCACAGAAGTTTATAACGTTGAGCCGTGAAAAGAAGAAAAAATTGTTTACTACAAAACTGTTGCTTCAACTAGGTAGCTTTTTTTTCACAAGGGTATCGGGAAAAAATGCAACATAAAATGTATTGTCCATTTTCTCCTGAGTACGCAGATACCTCATATGTGGTGGAAATCAAATGTTTGGGCACACGGCAGAGCTCGAAAGGGAAGGAGCGCCGTTTGAATTTTTGAACGCAAAATTAGCTGCACTCATTAGCGGACGCCATGTCAGGTTTGAAGACCCCCTGAGGTGTCTAAACAATGGAGCTCCCCCACAAGTGACTCCATTTTGGAAACTAGAGCCCTCAAATAATTTTTCTAGATGTTTGGTGAGCACTTTGAACACCTGGGGGCTTCACAAAAGTTTATAAAGTTGAGCTGTGAAAAGAATTTTTTTTTTTACCACAAAACTGTTGCTTCAACTAAGCAGCTTTTTTTTCACAAAAGTATCAGGAAAAAATACACCATGAAATGTATAGTGCATTTTTTCCTGAGTACGACGATACCTCATATGTGGTGGAAAGTAATTGTTTGGGCGCATGGCGGGGCTCAGAAGAGAAGGAGCACCATTTGACAGCAAAATTTGTTTGAATCATTAGCGGATACCATGTCACGTTTGGAGACCCCCTGAGGTGCCTAAACAGTAGAGCTCCCCCACAAGTGACCCCATTTTGGAAACTAGACCCCTCAAAGAGTTTATCTAGATGTTTGGTGAGCCCCAAGGGGCTCCACAGAAGTCGATAATGTTGAGCCATGAATACAATTTTCTTTTGTTTTACCACAGAACTGTTACTTGAACCAGGTAGCTTTTTTTCACAAGGGTATCAGGAAAATTGCACCATAAAATGTATTGTGCAATTTCTCCTGAGTACGCAGATACCTCACATGTGGTGGAAAGTAATTGTTGGGCGCATGGCGTGGCTCAGAAGAGAAGGGCACCATTTGACAGCAAAATTGGTTGGAATCATTAGCGGACGCCATGTCACGTTTTTAGACCCCCCCTATGGTGCCTAAACAGTGGAGCTCCCGCACAAATTACCCCATTTTGGAACTAGACGCCTCAAGGAATTTATCTAAATGTTTAGTGAGCCCCTTGTACCCCCAGGGGCTCCACTGAAAGTTGATAACGTTGAACTTTGAAAATTATTTTTTTTTTTTTAAATTTTTGCAGCAACAAGGTAGCTTTTTTTTTTCTTTTTACAATGGTATCAGGAAAAAATGCACCATAAAACGTATTGTGCAATTTTTCCCAAGTACGCAGATACCTCATATGTGATGGAAATCAATTGTTTGGGCGCATGGCGGGGCTCAGAAGACAAGGAACGCCATTTGACTTTTCAAACGCACAGACGCAGTGCACTGATCGGCCGCTGCAGGAGGCACGGTCAGATGAGATACAAAAAGCGCTGGGGATACGGAAAAAAAAAAAGTCACGCCAAAAATTGAGCAGGGATGCTGATCCGCACTCAGCGGGACGCACGGACAGATGCGATACTTTTCTTTCCGTATCCCCGACGCTTTTTGTATCGCATCAGTCCGTGCGTCCCGCCGAGCGCTGATCAGGGATGCACATAACGGATCGGCATCCCTGCTCAATTTTTGGCGTGACAAAAAGTATCGGGGATACGGAAAAAAAAGTCACGCCAAAAATTGAGCAGGGATGCCGATCTGTTATGTGCATCCCTGATCAGCGCTCAGCGGGACGCACGGACTGATGCGATACAAAAAGCGTCGGGGATACGGAAAAAAAAGTATCGCATCAGTCCGTGCGTCCCGCCGAGCGCTGATCAGGGATGCACATAACGGATCAGCATCCCTGCTCAATTTTTGGCGTGACTTTTTTTTCCGTATCCCCGATGCTTTTTGTCACGCCAAAAATTGAGCAGGGATGCCGATCCGTTATGTGCATCCCTGATCAGCGCTCGGCGGGACGCACGGACTGATGCGATACAAAAAGCGTTGAGGATACGGGAAAAAAAAAGTCCCGCCGAAAACTGAACACGGATGCAGATACGTTATCTGCATCCCTGATCAGCACTTGGCGGGACGCACGGACGCATGAGGTGTAAAAATGGACAGGGGATAGAGGAAAAAAAAGAAAAAAAAAAAAGTTATACTCACAGTACCCAGAGGATTAGCAGAAGGAACAGCTTTACAGGAGCAGCAGGCAGGAAGTTGGACAGCTCAGCAAAAGACCCAGGAAGAAGGACCCAGCGATGGAGGCAGATGTGATCGGCCGGTGAAGACAGGTAAGAGGACGTCGGTAGGACAGCGGAGGGAGAGGGGGACAACAGAGGGGGAGGGGGACAGCAGAGGGGGGGGGGGACAGCAGAGTGGGAGAGCAGAGGAGGAGGGAGATACCGGAGGAGCTGCAGAATAGAGATCACGGGGGAGGCCGGCAGATCGGGATGTCAGGGGGCAGATCGGGATGTCGGGGGGGCAGATCGGGATGTCGGGGGGGTAGATCGGGATGTCAGGGGGGTAGATTGGGATGTCGGGGGGGTAGATTGGGATGTCGGGGGGGCAGATCGGGATGTCGGGGGGGCAGATCGGGATGTCGGGGGGGCAGATCGCAGGGGGGCACGGGCAGGGGCCATTACGGGAGTGCGCAGGAGCAATCACAAGTGCGCGCAGGGGCTGCAAGGAGAGCAGAGGAGGAGGGAGATACCGGAGGAGCTGCAGAATAGAGATCACGGGGGAGGCCGGCAGATTGGGATGTCGGGGGCAGATCGGGATGTCGGGGGGGCAGATCGGGATGTCGAGGGGGCAGATCGGGATGTCGGGGGGGCAGATCGCAGGGGGGCACAGGCAGGGGCCATTACGGGAGGGCGCAGGAGCAATCACAAGAGCGCGCAGGGGCTGCAAGGTGAGCACAATACTCACCGCTCCTGCTCCGTGACGTGACAGCAGCGGCAGCAGCAGCGGTGGCGTGGTACCACTAGTACCAGCCAGCGCTGCACGCTGCAGACATGTTGGGGGAGGGTCCCCAGACCAGCACAGGCCTGAGGAGGGCGGCCACCGGCAGATCAGACCGCCCCACTGCACACTGATTGGAGCGATTGCGCGTCATAGCACGATCGTTCCAATCAGTGCTGCAGGGGCTGGGGGCGGCATGTTTGAGATCCACCTATGATCTGCTGTACCTGCTACAGCACATCATAGCCGGATCTCACAGTATCACACTATTTCCGGCATTATTTTTACCGAAATCAGTGCGAAAGATGTGGTTGGCGGTTCAGATTTGAACAGCCAATCACATCGATCGTCGATGAGGGGTGGCGATGCCACCCCCCCTGGGGTGAAGCAAAGGTCCACTGCTGTAAGAAACAGCAGGGGACATCATTTGAAAGCCGTTGCTATGGCCACGGCAATCAAATGAACTTTAGGCAGTAAAATTACGTCCCTGGTCGTTAAGTCACGTTAAAATAGGACGTAATTTTACTGCCCGCGGTCGTGAAAAGGGTTAATATATAATTTTAACAATTTTTTTTTTTCTAAAACAGCAAAACAAGCAAAATAAGGTTTTAATAATGATTAAAGCACATTTCTATACATGACATTAGCTTAGGGTATAAAATCTTGATGCTAGTTCTCTACAGACCCGTTGTATATGCAATGGTTCCTATCGGACCATTCACAGGGTGAACATAAGGGTGTTCATATGTTGTCATGGTATTCCCTTGCCTGTAAATTGCCATTGTTGCCTCCATCTTAGTCCTCCTGTGAAGCCCAGTGTATGAACATAGATAAACACTACTTTGCAATTAATGAATACATGAATTATGCTATTGGTACACATGGAAAAAATGTGAGGTGGTTGTGATGGTGGAATATGTTGTGTAGGTTTGTATTTTAGGCATGGTTCACTGTCCATTCTCTGTATTGCTTGTGTGTACATTGTATTTACTGCAGGTAATCACCCCCTGTAGTGTTTCTGTCCCTAAGGGGTGCTTCACACACAGCGAGCTCGCTGCCGAGATCGCTGCTGAGTCACGCTTTTTGTGACGCAGCAGTGACCTCATTAGCGATCTCGCTGTGTGTGACACTGAGCAGCGATCTGGCCCCTGCTGCGAGATCGCTGCTCGTTACACACAGCCCTGGTTCGTTTTCTTCAAAGCCGCTCTCCCGCTGTGACACACAGATCGCTGTGTGTGACAGCGAGAGAGCGACAAATGAAGCGAGCAGGAGCCGGCATCTGACAGCTGAGGTAAGCTGTATCCAAGATAAACATCGGGTAACCAAGGTGGTTACCCGATATTTACCTTAGTTACGAGCCTCTGCAGCTCTCACGCTGCCTGTGCTGCCGGCTCCGGCTCTCTGCACATGTAGCTGCTGTACACATCGGGTTAATTAACCCGATGTGTACAGCAGCTAGGAGAGCAAGGAGCCAGCGCTAAGCAGTGTGCGCGGCTCCCTGCTCTCTGCACATGTAGCTGCATTACACATCGGGTTAATTAACCCGATGTGTACTGTAGCTATGGTAGGAGAGCAAGGAGCCAGCGCTCAGTGTGCGCAGCTCCCTGCTCCCTGCACACACAGCTGTGCGCTGGTAACTAATGTAAACATCGGGTAACCATACCCGATGTTTACCTTAGTTACCAGTCTCCGCAGCTTCCAGACGGCAGCTCCGTGCAAGCGCAGCGTCGCTTGCACGTCGCTGCTGGCTGGGGGCTGTTCACTGGTCGCTGGTGAGATCTGCCTGTTTGACAGCTCACCAGCGACCATGTAGCGATGCAGCAGCGATCCTGACCAGGTCAGATCGCTGGTCGGATCGCTGCTGCATCGCTAAATGTGAAGGTACCCTAAGTCTGGGGGAGGGGGGACTGTGATCCACCTAAACTCTCTGCTTACCTGGGGGATTAGTCTTTCTGGGTGAGACTTAAAAGATAAAAGAAGCAAGATTGAACCTCTGAGGGGAAGTTGACACCACAGAGTGACTGTGAGAAACCCCAATTTCCATGGAAAAGAACTGCTGGAGGAGTGTGACTGATCCCCGGGACATTTATGCCATTACTGGACTATATTCGTGTTTCCGGACTATTTTTACCCTCTGTATGGTGGATTATTTGATGGACCTTTTGGATTGCATGAAATAAATTTTCTTTGGATTGCTCATCCGTCTCTTACTCTGTTGATTGTGTGATATGGGAGAAGAACCTCGTCACAACTTAGTTAACATTGTTATGAAAAGTGTATAAGCCATCCAACAATGACCTCACTGGATGGGCTCAGGACTTTGTATGTTTTTAATTGAACAAAAAAACAACATCTCTGCAATGTGCTTCTATGCTCTTTTTGGTAGAAGCTGGGTTGTCTTTTAATTTATGTCTATATTTACAGTTCATGTCTGAAAGATGCTCCAGCTATAAGCTGGATTTCTGAAGAGCCTCTCCTAGTTTTTGTCTGACACAAGGCATCTTTTCCCATGTTGGCATCTGACCGGACGTGTGTGTAAAGGGGTTGGCAGGTTGGTGATTTCAATAGCTCAGCCAACC
Organism: Anomaloglossus baeobatrachus; assembly: GCF_048569485.1. Taxonomy (NCBI): domain Eukaryota; kingdom Metazoa; phylum Chordata; class Amphibia; order Anura; family Aromobatidae; genus Anomaloglossus; species Anomaloglossus baeobatrachus. Next base: position 406,248,294 of record NC_134354.1, on the reverse strand, counting down.
TCCTTCTCTTTCACTGTCAATTTATAAACACAAAAGGAGATTGATGTAGCAATTAAAGAGAACCAATCACCAGGATTTTCGTATATAACCTAAAGCCAGTGTATACTAGCACTATAAGGCTGATTCTATACATACCTGTACTGGTCAGCTTGGATGTAAAGTTTTTTTAATCCAAAAAAGTAAAGTTTATAAAATGAGCAGCTTGTTGAGTGACAGTTGGACTGGAGCAGATAATATATTCATAGTTATCCCCTCCCTCTGTTAGATTTAGCAAAAGCATTAAACAAACAATTCACTTTGTTTCAGGACCTGAGTGAGGTCATACCCATGTGACCTGGTATCTAGCTTTGTTGACTGAGGCCCCGCCCCTTCTGGTCACATGGGTATGACCTCACACAGGTCCTGCAACAGACAAAGTGAATCAGTTGTGCAATACTTTTGCTAATTCTAAAAGATGGAGGGGATAACTATGAATATTTTATCTACTCCATTGCAGCTGCCACTCAACAAGCAGCTAATTTTATAAACTTTACTTTTTTGAATTTCAAAACCTAAACATCCGAGCTGTTCACTACAGGTATGTATAGACTCAGCCTGATAGTGCCAGTATATATACGAAAATCCTGGTGATTGGTTCCCTTTAAGTCAGTAGTCAGTTAGCTTTCTTCACACACAGTATGAAGTGTATAAAAAGCCGACACAGGAAAAGCTGTACTTTACATCTGTATGATACATGTGCATGATAAGAAAACGATAAAACTGATAGTCCCAGTGATGCCAATGCTGAATAATTGAGACCTCTTTTTTATCAACACTTTGACCAATAATAATAGTAGGTGTTTAAAAGGGTCTTTACTTTATAGTCACACAAATGTGTCCTCATGAATTCCACGAGACTTTCTAAATAATGAAAAATATGACATATGGCATTGCATCTGGAAGATACGGGAAGATTCTGATCTCCAGTGCATGAGAAGGATATACAGTATCTGAACTAGAGCAAGTGCAGAGAAGAGCGAATGGGTGGAATGCAATAGCAAGACAGGTTATAAAACTTGGGGATATTCAGTTTAGAAAAATGAAGGTTTAGGGGAGATCTTACTACAATGCACAAATATATGAGGGTACCATACACAATTCTCTCTAATGATCTTTTGACACCTAAGCCTGCGATGGGGACATACACTACATCTAGATGAAAGAAAGTTAAATCATAATCACAGACGCAGATTCTTTACTGTAAGAGCAGTGAGGCTATAGATTTCTTTGTCAGATGATGGTGTAATGGTTCATTCACAGCTACAATTCAAGAAGGGCCTGGATGCCTTTCTGGAAAAATATAATATTATATGTTATGGGCAGTAGATTCTGTGATGGACATTGATCCAGTCTGCAAACTGCCCTGTAGAATGAAAACTGGAATTTGTCTGTGAAGAGAACACCTCTACAACATACCAAACTCCAATGAATATGAGCATTTTCCCACTAAAGTCGGTTACGACGATGAACTGCAGTTAGGTGTAGACCCCGATGATGACGAGCATGAAAATGAGCTTCCCTGAGATAGTTTCTAAGAGTATGCGCAAAAATTATTTGGTTATGCAAAGCGATTGTTGCAGCAGCTGTTCAGGTGGCCGCTCTCAGGTGATCTTGAAGGTGAAGATGCGGGATTTGGAGGTCCTGGGCTGGTGTTACATGTGGTTTGCAGTTATGAGGCCTGTTGGATGTACTACCAAATTCTCTGAAACACCTTTGGTAACGGCTTATGGCAGAGAAATGAACATTCAAGTCACGGGCAGCAGCTCTGGTGGACATTTCTGTAGTTCAAAAAGTGCGACATCTGTGGCATTATGCTGTGTGATAAAACTGCACATTTTAGAGTGGCCTTTTATTGTGGCCAACCTAAGGCACACCTGTGCAATAATCATGCTGTCTAACCAGCATCTTAATATACCACACCTGTGAGGTGGATGGATCTCAGCAAAAGAGAAGTGGTCACTAACACAGATTTAGACAAATGTGTGAACAATATTTGAGAGAAAAAGGCCTTTTGTGTACATAGAAAAAGTCTTAGATTTTAGAGTTCAGCATATAAAAATGGGAGCAAAAACAAAAGTGTCATGTTTATATTTTTGCTTAGTGTATGAGCTTCAGTTATCCCCAGTCCTTACAGCGTATTAGGCTGCAATCTTCATATGATCAACACTGCTGGATTTCCAGTATCACAGATGTAATTTATCTCTGCAGGAATGTTATTATTTTTGTCTGTATTCCTTGGACAAACATATTACAGTGGACATAACATACTGTATGTCTCATTAAAGGTAAAGAAATAGATATAGATAATTCATCTTACTATTCTGCATCTTTGTGTGAAGCACATGCAAAGGTGATAAACATACTATAAGTATTAGTTAGTATTAATATTATTACTTAGTAGTAATACCCGTATAGAGGCATATTAGGTTAGTGACCCAACAAAAAGTTAAGCCTTGTTGCTGGCTGTTGAGCTTTGATAAAGTGGCCACTTTATGCCCTAAATATCTCATTTGTTAAACTTATTTTTAATAGCACTGATGCAGTTCCAACATTCATATATTAAATATTTGCTTATGTTAGCATTTCAGAGTTCAGATGTATTTTTGTTTTTTAGCAGTAGATAACATTGTCAGTTTGCACTTGTTCACATTTGTCTGTTTGAATGTGCTGGTCAGTTTTTTATGTTATATTATAGTTTATTCCTTTCTGACTGAGCACTCCTCCCACCAACTTTAGGAGTTTTTCAATTTAAGTAGATTCCCATAAAATTTTAGGCTTTAGGCACTGATAGAGGGATATTAGGTTAGGGACCCTACAAAGAGATACGCCTTGTCACTAATTGCTGGGGTCTCATAAACTGGCTATTTTCTTCACTAAGTATCTCATTTTTAAAGATTATTTTCATTAGCGGTAATGCAGTTCCAAAATTCCTATATTCAACATTTGAATACCTTAGCCTTTCAGAGTGCAGCTCTATGTTTTCTTAGCAATAGATTGTATTTTCAGTTTCCACCGGTTCACATTTGTCTGTTTGAATGTGCTGATCAGTTTTTTATTTCAAAAGTACTCTTAGGCTACAGTAAAAGCAGAACCATTGTTTTAATTTTTAATTCAAAAATCAATAATACACATGAAAATAATTACATTTGAAATATAATCTTATCAGACAAATCTGCTTTGTTTTTCTGCCAGAATTGATCAGTCATTATCAAAATTCTCAACTCTGAGGTAAAATCTGTATTCAATGAATACTTTCCCATTACTGAGATAGGAGATGGCAGTTGGTACTGATGAAATTCTATGATGACGGGAGGGAGAAGCTAGATACAGAGGGAGGAGCTAAAGGCAGAGCTCCGCCAGCTGCCTACTTTTCAACCTACAAATTATTTAATCAACACTAAATGTCATCCCCTATCTCAGTAATGGGAAAGTCTTCAATGAATACAAATATTTCCTCAGAATTGAGAATTTGATAATGAATGATCAATTCTGGCAGAGAAAGAAGCAGATTTGTCTGATAAGATATATTACAAAATTGTTAAATTTTATGTGTACTATTGATTCATAACTTAAAAGGACGGTTACGCTTTAACTGTAGCCTAAGAGTATGTTTGGTCATCTTTGTATGTTCTTCCTACAGAGGTATATGATGATAAGATGAATGATTTCTATGTATTTCTTTACCTATAATGAGACATACAGTATATTATATCCACTGCAATATGTTGGTCCTAGGAATATAAAAAAATAATAACATTCCTGTAGAGATCAATTACACCTATGATACTGGGAATCCAGCAGTGTTGATCAAGTGAAGATTGCAGCCTAATACACAGTAGAAATAATGCTTCTTTTTGACTAGTATAATTCCTTATGTATCAAAGTTGAATGTACTTTTTTAATGAATGTTCTTATAGTTGAAATATTGAAAATGAGAAATAAAAGTTCAAAGTAATGAACAAGTTCTTCCTCTTGTTTGGTTTCTCGAGGTCTTATCTTGAAGAGAAGAGATTAATGTATTGAGACTTGTCAAGGCACTGAAAGGTAATACAATTCACCTTGGTTTCTACTGTGACAGAAAACTGAAGTAAATAATATGAGCCAAAGTACAAAATAAATGTTATGGGCTTGAAGAATCCAAATTTACTTAACACATTCTTAAATATTTACCTGTAAATATTATCAATATTGGCATAATGGAAAATATATCTCTATACATATTACAGATATGATATCACAGAGTAATGAAGACTCCAATATGCATGTTTAGATGTATTTAACTAATACAAAGAGATGAGAAGATTGTTTGAAATTGCTGGCTTCAAAGAAATTTCCCAAACAAATTGAAGAAAGTTGCCACGAATTGCAATAGCTGTATTGTAGTTTGTGTCCCCCACACCATACATTTTGTTTACTCCCTGGATGAAGAATGGCGAAACGTGCATTGGGGCGAGGAGGACACACACACACTATATCATATTATCATATCTACATGTAAGTGTAATGCTTGCCAAGCAAACAGAAATTTTAGCAAACCAACTGGGCCACAGCACACCGAAAACTCTGAGGGGTTTCACTGCGGAACGAAACCTGGTTTTCACCAGCGCCTCTAATGGTGAGGGTGGTAAGCTGCAGGTGTGAGACCGGGTGCCACTCGGGAAGACTGGTGCTGCAGTGGCTGGCCCAGGGGTACTGAAGCAATAATCTCTGGAGAAAGATGATAGCAGCAGGTGTCGAGGTTTTGACAGGGATGAAAGGATGGATGGATGGGTACGACAGCAGCAACTGGTGAGAATCCTTTGCTGCAGCGGGTAACATGGTTGGCGGCCATGGTGGCAGCTTGTAGCAGCAGTGGCAGGTTCGGGAAAAAAGCAGCAGTACATTGAAATACAAACATACAGTTAGGTCCAGAAATATTTGGACAGTGACACAAGTTTTTTTATTTTAGCTGTTTACAAAAACATGTTCAGAAATACAATTATATATATAATATGGGCTGAAAGTGCACACTCCCAGCTGCAATATGAGAGTTTTCACATCCAAATCGGAGAAAGGGTTTAGGAATCATAGCTCTGTAATGCATAGCCTCCTCTTTTTCAAGGGACCAAAAGTAATTGGACAAGGGACTCTAAGGGCTGCAATTAACTCTGAAGGCGTCTCCCTCGTTAACCTGTAATCAATGAAGTAGTTAAAAGGTCTGGGGTTGATTACAGGTGTGTGGTTTTGCATTTGGAAGCTGTTGCTGTGACCAGACAACATGCGGTCTAAGGAACTCTCAATTGAGGTGAAGCAGAACATCCTGAGGCTGAAAAAAAAGAAAAAATCCATCAGAGAGATAGCAGACATGCTTGGAGTAGCAAAATCAACAGTCGGGTACATTCTGAGAAAAAAGGAATTGACTGGTGAGCTTGGGAACTCAAAAAGGCCTGGGCGTCCACGGATGACAACAGTGGTGGATGATCGCCGCATACTTTCTTTGGTGAAGAAGAACCCTTTCACAACATCAACTGAAGTCCAGAACACTCTCAGTGAAGTAGGTGTATCTGTCTCTAAGTCAACAGTAAAGAGAAGACTCCATGAAAGTAAATACAAAGGGTTCACATCCAGATGCAAACCATTCATCAAATCCAAAAATAGACAGGCCACAGTTAAATTTGCTGAAAAACACCTCATGAAGCCAGCTCAGTTCTGGAAAAGAATTCTATGGACAGATAAGACAAAGATCAACCTGTACCAGAATGATGGGAAGAAAAAAGTTTGGAGAAGAAAGGGAACATGTAAAACATGGTGGAGGCAACGTGATGGCATGGGCATGCATGGCTTTCAATGGCACTGGGTCACTTGTGTTTATTGATGACATAACAGCAGACAAGAGTAGCCGGATCAATTCTGAAGTGTACCGGGATATACTTTCAGCCCAGATTCAGCCAAATGCCGCAAAGTTGATCGGACGGCGCTTCATAGTACAGATGGACAATGACCCCAAGCATACAGCCAAAGCTACCCAGGAGTTCATGAGTGCAAAAAAGTGGAACATTCTGCAATGGCCAAGTCAATCACCAGATCTTAACCCAATTGAGCATGCATTTCACTTGCTCAAATCCAGACTTAAGACGGAAAGACCTACAAACAAGCAAGACCTGAAGGCTGCGGCTGTAAAGGCCTGGCAAAGCATTAAGAAGGAGGAAACCCAGCGTTTGGTGATGTCCATGGGTTCCAGACTTAAGGCAGTGATTGCCTCCAAAGGATTCGCAACAAAATATTGAACCTAAAAATATTTTGTTTGGGTTTGGTTTATTTGTCCAATTACTTTTGACCTCCTAAAATGTGGAGTGTTTGTAAAGAAATGTGTACAATTCCTACAATTTCTATCAGATATTTTTGTTCAAACCTTCAAATTAAACGTTACAATCTGCACTTGAATTCTGTTGTAGAGATTTCATTTCAAATCCAATGTGGTGACATGCAGAGCCCAACTCGCGAAAATTGTGTCACTGTCCAAATATTTCTGGACCTAACTGTATGTCAGCAGCAGAAACTAGCATAATATTACAGCAGCAGCACAGTGCTAGGTGACCTGAGAACTAGCAACGTGTAAGACTTGTTACCCAGGCACTTCCTCTGGTAAGAAAGTACCTTAATTAGCTGCAGTCTCTCAGCTAACCTGAGAGGCACTTCTGGGTTAAGGGTACCCTGACCCTTTAAGAAAGGGAGCGTGGCCGCGCACGAGCCCTTAGTGCAGAGCCAGGAAGCCTTCAATGAGTACAACAGGTTCCGAGAGACAGCAGGATGGGACAGAAACAGACTGACCACCGCAGGAGGGACATACGGGTGAGCAGGTCAACGTCCCCGTCAGGGGAGAGGGGCAGGAGCATGCGGGGATGCCAGTGTGGGCGTTACATTAAGTATTATCTGTCTGACATTTTTTAATCAGTATTGTGTCACTTTATAATCTAATTTGCATTATGTCCTTTCTCATGTTTGTAAGCGCTGGTTTATCCTATGATTGTGCTCTATTCTACCAATTGCACATTTTACTTTTTTACATTTTACATTTTTATGCACGTCTCATTATGTAGCATTTTAAGTGTATTAGGGATTTTTGTCCCGTTTTCATAACTATAGCATTATTTTTTTTATATTGCATCCTCATATTGTATTGGATTGTATGCCATTTTGTTACCTATCTATTCTTGGATATGATTAATACATATTTTGGGCTTAATACTCCTATTGTGAGGCTTTTTCATGTCTTGTGCTTCCTTGTTCTTTAATTTAAATTTGTTATCAGTATGATATGCTTTCGCACTGAGGTAGGAGACATTTTTTGCTTTACTGTTCACATCTGCCTTTGAGGCTCCAGTGCTATCAAGTTAAATTTGCTGGACCCTATGTTGGAGACCATTTAAACACTTATAGTCAGTGAGGACAGTCAGGTACCATTGGGGTACAGCATTTAAGGTGTTGAATGCTAACATTTTTTTTTAATTGTTTCTTTGATAAAGCAGTACACAACTAACTAACAGGTATAAATAATGCTGATGTGAACAGTATTATATACAAAGATGATACTGTCTCATATGTGTTTCATATTGTGTTAATGCATCAAATATCCAGTGTTTTGAAAAAATGAAGCAACAAATAGTCTATATAAATTTAGTTTATATACAGACCAATGAGCTTCCATGATGGCTTACACATAATGTGCAGTTTGACATAGAGAAAACATTCAGTGTAAGGTGCAGAAATAAAAAGACTAACCTATTTTCCATGCCCCAAAAACTATCATGAACCAAAGGTTTGTAGATCCATTTCTTATGTGTCTTCTATTAGGATTAATCTCCTTTCTCAATGGTTTAATGAAAAATTGCCATTTCTTTACAGCAGGCACAATATGGATCTAGATGACTATACTCCTGCTAATCTTTCTGCATGACACCATAATCTGAGTAGAAGGAAGAACTGTGTATATTTCTGTGTGTTGCTCATGGATCTTAATTTGGTGCCCCATAGTATGTCCTTAAACTCACCCCCACTTCCTTCCCTTCTATTTGTGACCCGGTGAGGTTATGTTTGGTCATGTACTGCGGTTTTCTGATGTTGCAGCATGTCTATTAGCCGGAGACAGTGGGTTACAAATTACGATTTGCAAAACAGGAGAAATATTGTGGACAGAAATGGGAGGATATATTAGGATGAAATACAGAGGTCAGTGGTAGAGATAAGCGAATCTTTTGAAATTCAAATTCACTAACATCAACAAATCTTCAACAAAATCTTGATTATCGGTTAAAAAATGTATGTGAATCTCAATACTAAAAGCTTGTAATTGTTCAAAATATTTAGATAGAGAAGAATAGAGGGCAAGAAAGAATCCAGTCAACCACACAGAGTGTCACGGTTTCGCCTCGCCGTCCACATGGCTAGGGGGTGGAGCCTTCTCCTGGGCCTCACTTCCAGAGCTTGGATGCTTTAAAAGCTGACATTTCCAGTGAACCAGTGCCGGCTATAAGCTTAGCGCTGCTTTGCCTGTGTCTTTGCTAGTCTTGTAAGTGTTATCCTGATCCGTCTGCTCCTGTGCCCCCAGGCAATGTCTGTGTTCCGTCCTCTAGTTGTCCCTCCATTCTTCTGTTCCCTCTCCTACCTCCCCACTCGGTTGCTTCCTATGGTACTGATCTCAGCCTGGCCTCGACCTCACTTCTACTCTTTCCTCTGGTCCTCCTTCTGCCCGTGCTGTGCTTGACCCGGCCTGCCTGACCATTCCTTGCACACCCCGCTGCTCGGCTCCCCAGCTGTGCTGTGAGACAGTGTATGAGCACACACTGTGTATCCACTTTATGATTCTTGTTGCTCTGTGTAGTGTCTTCTGCTGCTGAGCTCTGGCTCCCCCTGGTGGCAGCTTGACAAAGAGCTTACACTTTACAGGTGATTGTGAGAGAGAACCTCGCTAACCATAAGAGCTTACACTCTACAGGAGAGAGATAAAAAGGACCTCACCTATTGCAAGAGCTTAAACTTTAGACTAGAGAGATAAAGAGGACCTCGCCTATTGCAAGAGTTTAAACTCTACAGGAGGGAGAAAGAGAGAACCCGCAAGACCATAAGAGCTACCACGCTATAGGAAAAATAGGCAGAGTACCCGCTGACTATAAGAGTTTACATTCTATAGGAGAAAAAGGGAGAGAACCCTGTTGACCATAAGAGCTTACAATTTACAGAAGAGACAGACTTAAACAAAGATAATCAATGTAATGAACAACTCAGTGTAGAGATGTAAATATAAAAACTAGACAAATATGGAAATAAAACCCATGAAAAAAAGATCATCCTGTTTGCAGCAGCTATAATAGATTGAAACCGAAGCCTGTCTGATTAGTGACATGCCAATCAATAGTGATTTTAGAGTACAGTATTCTAGGTAAGGAAAAATTACAGCCTTTATTACTGTTTTATCGGTGTAAGTCGTGTGGCAGGGATGGATGTAAAAGATGTTTTTTAAGTGAAAATGAAAGGAATTGTTAGAATTGTCAGAAAGGATAGCACAATTTTAAGCACTGTATTGCTTTAATTTATACAAATTTATTTTTACATCCTGGATCAATAGGATTTTAAGACCAGGAGGTACCAGAGTTATATAATTTATATGTTGCAAATTGAAATAATATTAGCCTATGATACAGACTCCTGATTTGAGAAGCACACTTTGAAATGGTCTCCCACAGTCTCATATCATCAGAAGGTTAAAAAGAATAATAATTACAGTATATATATATATATATATATATATATATATATATATATATATATATATATATACTGTATATACCCAAATAAAACAAAAAGTAAATAAATAAAATACGCTACATAGAATATGCAATAACTTTTATCCTCCATCTTATGACTTTATCAATGTTATATTACAGTTAAGGCCCCGTCACACACAGAGATAAATCTTTGGCAGATCTGTGGTTGCAGTGAAATCATGGACTGCAAAAGGCGCCCCTTTTGAAGAAGCGAGGCGAAACAGCGTCAGGGGTGGTGGAGCACATGGCCAGGTGATCCCTTCCAACAAGTAAATACCCTTTCTATCCACTTAATTACCTTACAGCAGTAGCAATATGTGAGCTAGTGATATTATCTTTAATAGGCATTTGCCTTATATCTAAAAATAGCAGTTTAACAACTATAGCTCAGTTTACTTTTTGCTAATTTACTCTATCTGAACTGCAGGGTGACTATTTGCATATAAGGCTGGTGCTGTCTGCATTTTAGTGTGGAAACTAATGGTGTTTGAATTGGGTATTCCCTACACAAATAGAGTTAGCCCTCTTTTTGCTGCCAGCAGGCAGACGGCAAACAAGCCCCATAGGCAATTGTATGGGATTATTTTCACTATATAGGAATATGATTGTGATATTTATCTTGTTGTTAATAAATCTTTTGTAATGGAGACTATGTATTATTAATTATGGATGTCATCCTGGGATTATGTGCTCTACTCGTGGGTTCTTCTTGTTTTTATAAAAAAAAATTTGAAAAATGTTTTGAATTTATATCAATAAAGTTTCTAATTTTATTAAATATATGTTTACGCTTTCACTTCATACCTAATCATCATTTTGGTTGGGTTGCTGTTTTGGACAATTGTTGGAGCCTGTTTTTCAAAAGCTTTTTGTTTAACAAATTAATTTAATTGTCTACACAAACAAAGACACCATAGTTACAATAGCACACAACGCATGGTGGTTTCAGTAACACTTCACTCATCTCGAATGTCCTGGCGCAGGGGCAATTGGGGTAATAAGGAGTTAATGGCAGCCCATAGCGGCCACTAAGTCCTAGATTAATCATGGCAGGGGTTTCTGAGACCTCTCTCATCATTAATTTGTAAATGAAAGAAAATAAACACAAACACCAAAATAATCCTTTATTTGGAATAAAATACAAAACCACCCTCTTTCACCACTTTATTAACCCCAAAACACCCAAGTCCAAGGTAATCCACACGATGTCCCACAACGGTGCTGGCTCTGCTACATCCAAGCCTAGAGATACCAAAAACATGTCCTATCTCTCCAATGAAATACATACAAAAACACCCTCGTTCACCCCTTTATTAACCCTAAAAACAACCAGGACCAACGTAATCCACACAAGGTCTCACGATGATTCCAGCTTTGCTAAATCTGAAGTGACAGCATGCGGCAATAAAACATGATGAACCGCTGTGATCTTAAGGCAGAGAATCAGCTGCGCGATGAGTGTTAATGTCACTCAGGTTATTTGTGGTCACAGCTGGATGTTTCCACATTCCTCCACCTGTGATCACAGGTAACCTCAGTTGAGGTTACTCAATACAATGCGGTCTTCTAGAAAAATGCTTGAGTTCACCATTGAATTCCATCGTACTCTGTAAAGTGTTGTAAATACCCAAGCAACAAAATTATCAGTATGCTTACCGAGCACCTGAGCACCAAGCAGTTCACTCATCACTAACAAAAATCACTCTAATACACTGCCAGGTGACCCGTAACTGGGTCTACTATAAACCTAATGATGCAATGCGGCCAGACAATCACTTTAATGCAAGTTGGAAAAATGACAATGGAATTATTGTGTTTGGCAGGAAATCCACAAAACATGCAGGGTGGGAACTCGAGCATGGCGCTCGAGCATCAGGGATATTCAATCCAGTATCAAGCGTGCCCAAGCACCTGATGCTCGATCAAGTATCAAGCAGTGGTGAGCGCACTTGCTCATCACTAATTGGAGTCCTAAAATTAACACGATAATGGTAATGGTGCCTTCGCTCCTCACCGACTGACCTTGGAATTCCTTATAAGACCCTGATATCTGACAATGCTGATAACAATGGACACGTAACCAAGAGTACCTGTGATCCCAGGTTATACTGGCTTAAGTTTGTTAATAAATGAAGAAAAATATTCTTTATTAGAATCACAAAAAGTAAAAAACAAATTGCATTTCTAGACAAATTGGGTAAGGACAGTGTAGACAACGCATTTCGAACGCTATAATGGTTTGATAGATAAGGCAGGATCTTGAAACGCGTAGTCTGTCATGTTTTTCTACCATTTGTTTTGAAATGTGATTTTTTTTTTTTTACTTTTTGTGATTCACATAAAGAAATTTGTATTCAGAACCTGGAATATTTTTTTTCTGCATTCATCCTTTGCATGTTTGGTTTCACTGTGATTATTTGCATTCAGAACTCCACACTTGAACGGTGAGCTGGCATTCCACATTCTGTTAAAGTATGTGAAAACAGATAATGAATAGCAATATACTTTGATATCTATCAGTACATATAGTATACAAAACTGAGTACATCCCTCACATTTTGTAAATATTTTATTATACCTTATTATACCCTTGACACTTTGATACAATGTAAAGTAGTTTGTGTACAGTTTGTATAACAGTGTAAATTTGGTGTGCTCTCTAAGTAAGCAAACCACAGCTAGTAATGTCAAAATCACTGGAAACAAAGTGAGTACACCCCTAGGTGAAAATGGCCATGTTTTTAAACACTGCTTTAACATTATTGGGCATGGAGTTCACTACAGCTTTACAGGTTTCTACTAGACTCTTCTTCTATCCTGCATGACGACATAAAAAAGCTGGTGTACGTTAGAGACATTGCGTTCCTTGTCCTTCCGTTTGAAGATGCCCCACAGATGCTTAATAGGGTTTAGGTCTGTCTTGGCCAGTCTAGCACCTTTACCCTTAGTTTCTTTAGTAAGGCAGTTGTCAACTTGCAAGTGTGTTTGGGCAGTTATCATGTTGTAATACTGCCTTACAGCCCAGTGTCTGAAGGCTTGTATCATGCTTTTCTTCAGTATATCACAGTAAATGTTGGCATTCATGGCTCCCTCAATGGACTGTAGCTCGCCACAATCGGTATGACTCTTGCAGCCACAAACCATGACGCTCCCACCAAAATGTTTGAATGTAGGCAAAAAACACTTGTGTTTGTACTCCTCACATGGGTGCTGCCACACACGCTTGACACCATCTAAACCAAATAAGTGTATCTTGGTCTCATGAGACCACAGTACATGGTTCCAGTATTACATGTCCATAGTATGCTTGTCTTTAGCAAACTGTTTTCAGGCTTTCTTTTACATCATCTTTAGAAAAGGCTTACTTTTGGGACAACAGCCATGCAGACTAATTTGATGCTGTGTGTGGCATAAGGTCTGTGCACTGACAGGCTGACCACCCACCCATTTAACCTGTGTCAAACGGGGCATGACAGGAGCTAGTGTACTATATTTACCCCAGGACTTGCCAGCGTTCCTCCGACCTGTGATGTTTCTTCAGTTCATTGGTGCTTAGTCCATTTGTAAAGAAGGATCAGGTGATATCTATGACAACCTTTTATCTCTCACTTTATATTATTGCACTGCACTTTATGTGTGTCCGTGTTTTTATTGGTACATATTAAAAGAATGTAGTGTGCACAAAAAAAAAGGAAACACCCTGTCCATTTGACCCCCGAAGGGATCTGTTTATGGCTCGCTGCATTTGAGCAGAGATACAAACTGCCCAATTACTGACTTCCTTGGGGGTTCAGGTCAAGTCCAGGTCCCAAGGGTGTAATCACTTTGTTGTCCATGGTTTTGACGTTAATTGCTGTGTGTTGAGTTGTTTAGAGGGCACCAAATATGCACTGTTATACAAGCTGTACACTGACTACTTTACATTGCAAAAATATTATCTTAAATGTACAACAACCATGAAGTACAATATGTCACGAAAAACAATCTTAAAATCACTGGGGTCCATTGAAGCATTCGAGAGTGATTACCACAAAAAGTGACAATGGTCAGATTTCTGAAATTTGGGGCATAACTGACTCAGCAGTGTTGCAGTGGTGAGCACCTCAGCCACCTCCACAGAGCAAGGTTTGCGGTGATCCTGGCTTATACCATCATGCAAACCAGGATGCTTCCACTGACGAGTCATCACCACAGTCTCTGGATTCTTTATTAAAAGTCGTTAACTATAAGTCACGCACAGTACTTTTAATACATTGATAAAGCGGTCACCACACTTGAACACATTCTATACAGCATATTCAACTTCAAGACACACTTTTACTCTAGACTGCTCCATCATTCCTGGTACTACTGCTGCTGTTTGTCCATCCTACTCCTTACTTCCTTGCACTAAAGTTCCACATGATAAAGTTATATAGTCCTCCCTGGTCAGGGTCTTGTCCCATCCACAGGAACTCGTTCTCTATAATGGTGTCGACCAGTCAGACTCGCCTTGTCTTCTATATCTTTTGTGCTTATCTCTTCACCCAAATCTATGCACTGACTGGGAAATCTCTGTAGAGTTTGGACCTGGTACTCACAACTGCAGGACAGAGGTGACCCTCTACCTGTCTCTGAATGGAATACTTCCCGGGCACTCTGTTCTCAATGTGACTCTGAGGGTCAGGTGATGGATGCCATAAACACCCACTTACTACGCCTAAGATATCTGTCTGGCTTGCACACATCTTCTACTCACTATACTACCCACTAGACTAGTACAACTTTCTACACTCTCACCACTACTGACTAAACACAAACAGTCAGGCTATTCCATGCTGCTGGCTCCTCCTCATCCATATGACACAGAGATTAACTGTTCCCTGTCTATAGTCCTTCAGTCGCTAGGCAGAACCTACTCTGTACACCAGGGAGCAGTACTGTGAATTGGCCACTACATGGCCATACTTTTATGCATGAACACCCACATACATAAACACAGTTCACATTATTATAACACAATGATAAACAGTGTCTTCACGGCAGGCACATGAGCAGTGTCTTCAGGACAGGCACATGAGCCTAGTCTGTCCTCTTACATTTGGGCACTACATTTTGACAAAAAAACCTTAGGCAATTTTCCAATTTCATGATGCATAGCACACAGTCAAAGCACCAAGTGCAAGAAGCGGCAAATGATGGCAAAACATCTGTGAACGTTCAGCATATTTGACTGCAGGTACAGTGCTCTTTTCATTGTAGCCCTAACTTCATTTTCAGTAAACAGTTCAAAGTTGTGCTCTACCAAAAAGCCCTATCTTGCTCTTGTCTGTCCACAAGATGCTTTTCCAAAGGATTTTGGCTTACTCATGTCCATTTTGACAAAGTACAGGCTCGCTTTTTCATATCTATGTGTCATAAGTGGGGTCCTCCTGCCATAGCATTTAATTTCATTCAAATGTCAATGGATAGTTTGCGCTGACACTGATGCACCCTGAGCCTGCAGAACAGCTTGAATATCTTTGGAACATGATTGGGGATGTGATACCCCATGTAGCTCAAGATATTACCTTGAATACCTGTCGCCACGCCAGTGGTTTGCAGAAGTCGTGGCCTGACTCAGTTCTGTGGCCCCGTGGTGCACAGTAAAAGGGGTAAGCAAGGATTGTTCCTGGAGAAGATGTCACCAGTTATGGTGGTGACTGGAGTCCCAGCCTCCTCCGCTGTGGACCCTTCCTCCGACCTTTCCTCCTCCAGGAGTGGAAAGGATAATGTCGACTATGACTCCTGTTCTGTGCGGCCAGCTATAAGGCCGCCACTGCAGGGTACCTTGCCGGGGAAGATGTTGGGGTGCAGCCGGGATGATATTGCTCCCCACAGGTGGAGCAGCCCCCGAGAGGGAAAACGGGGAACTGAGAATCGCCAGAGCTCAAGGCGATGACAAACAGAGTCAGAGTCACTGGGTTGCGGGTTTCAGATCTTTTACTCACTGATCCTTGTTTCACATCCAGCATGCTGGACCTTACTGTAATGAGCTCCGGTCAATCCCAGGCAGGGCAGAGGTCGAGGTCTGGTAGAGCAGTCTAAGGGCCCCCTCCTTTTGTGCTCTGGTGTGGCTGTCCTCTCACATTCCAGTTCTTTGTCAGCTAATGGATCGGGAACCTCCTAACTGGCGGTATCCAGTACCCACTGGGATCCGCTCTCTCAGCTTAGGAGCTTAGGGCCCTCAGCCATCCACCAGCCCGGTTCTAGGTGAGGGAAGGGTGTATGTACCGGTCTGGACCTTGTTGTTCTGCTGCTCTGCCTCCCAGAGGGCGCTCCTCACAGTGCGTCCACTCTGTCTGGTCCCTCAAGACATTCTGAGGTTAAATGAATCTAAACTGTCTGTTTTGTAACTTCCTGCTGCTCATGCCCCCACCAGAGGAATTCTCTCTGTCTCTGTGTGAGGCACCTGCTGTATGTGTTTGCAAGGCTGTTTGATGCAGAAAATGAAACTTACTAGACCTTAACCTCTTCCTGCCCAGGATGGACGGACATTATAAAATACATAAAATACATAAAATACATTACCCTGTAGCAACCAGGCTCAGGGGCACTACAGGGATGCTTATCCGCCATCCAGACTTTTCTGTGTTGCAAACTTTCATCAATTTTTCTCTGCCGTCCACGTCCAGGGAGTTTAACTCCAGCGCTATGGATTGCAAAACGTCTTGTTTATGTTGCACACCATACAAAAAGAAGCATCAACATCTTCTAACCTTGAGATTGTTGATATTTTTCAACAATTTTGGTTCTCGAGTCCACAGACAGTTCTCTTGATGCTTCGTGTGGCGCACACAGACACACAATGCAAAGCATTGCTTTCTACCAGTTCCTTCTCTGCATGATTGTCACAAACTTGGAGTGTATCATGTATCATATGACCTGGGCAAGATGGCGTCTGCCATCAGTATTGCTGCACCTCAGGACAGTGTAAATGCCCTGTCACACATAGAGATAAATCTGCGGCAGATCTGTGGTTGCAGTGAAATTGTGGACAATCAGTGCCAGGTTTGTGGCTGTGTACAAATGGAACAATATGTCCATGATTTCACTGCAACCACAGATCTGCCAAAGATTTATCTCTATGTGTGACTGGGTCTTTAGAAGCTGAAGATGGATTTCTAACCTTGAGATTGTTGATATTTTTCAACAATTTTGGTTCTCGAGTCCACAGACAGTTCTCTTGTTGCTTCGTGTGGCGCACCTAGACACACAATGCAAAGCTTTGCTTTCTACCTGTTCCTTCTTTGCATGATTGTCACAAGCATGGATTGCTTCTTTATCTTTTTGTTTCAATTGCATGGTCAAAAGTTTGGACACAAATTTTCATGCAGTTATTTCCTGCATTAAGCAAAAGAGGAGAACGTTGAGTATATGTGCATTTCATTGAAAAATATTTTATTGAAAAACCACAATAGAGGACAGTATTAAAAACAGATAAAACATCACCATATAGAAATATCATGGGGATTTAACATTAAGGTCATAATGGCAGAATCAAAAATTTCAGAGATTATTATCAGATTATACTAAAATACCCAAACACAGAAGGTAATTGATTGCTATGAATAAATAAGATCAGGATATCAAAATTAAAAATTACAAAAAAACTCTTAAAAACCTGCCAAAAATATGAATAACAGTTCTAGGAGAGGGATTAATGTCAAAATCTGCACTCACCAACTCCCAAAATAATGAGAGTTGGACCAAGGTAAAAGTAATGAACCTAGGAAAGAAATTTACCACAATGACGTAGGTGTCAAAATGTATAGTGGACTAAAGGTTAACCAAGATTATAGACAATTTAATACCTTAGGAAAGAGAGTGCAAGGACCATTGGAGGTCAAATCCCTCAATCAGAAACCCCCCAGATAGGAACCGTGTCTTCATCGACGCGCATTTTGCATGGTAAGGCTGCTTTTTCAAGATAGAGAGGCACAAGGCCAGTCTAGAATGGCTGGGATTATATATCCTTCCGTTTAATGTGAAATAGCATTCAGCTGTTGTAGGAGGGCTGCCAGACGCCAGAAGTAAGATCATTAGGTAACTCCCCGCCGCTGTAACCACGAACGCACATGCAGTGCCAAGGACACATTACCTGGACAACCACACGGCGCATCGCACCATCGAGGAGAAACCAACAGGATAAAGAGAGAAACAGATGGAGAAGATAGATGGTATGTGAGAAATGCACGATTATAAATAAGCACAATCTCAGCGTGAATAATGTCATGCATATCATATATACACATAAGGAATTGGTAATCTCTCTATCAGCAGGCACAAAATTATTAGAGCACCCAACTTTTCAAGGGTGAACTAGACCAGTAATGTGCACCCAAACCGGTAATACCATAATAACATTAGGGAGGTCCAAAAAAGGGGTGAACAAACATCCTAATTTTAGGCTCACATCCCAAGGGGGCACATAAAAACTGTGTCCACAGAGGGTAGAACCAATCAGGGTGTTCACTTCATAACAGGCCTATCCAAGACACAGAGAGAAGCCACATACAAAATAAATAATATAGTATCAGAATATGCCAAAGTCAAATACATTTAGACAGTATAGATACATATATAGATCATCACAGGATTATAAAATGATGTGTGCTACCTCATTCACCCATCAAGGGCACAGATGGAAAGGCCGAAATATATTTAGATGTTCGCCCCTCTGGGGCACGTATACAGGAAGCTAAGCTCTCCAATCCCATCGATTTCAAACTTCAATTTTCCATATGCTGTAAAGAATATGTCATAACAAGATGTGTTATCTGGCAGTCGATCCAATTCTATGAAATGAGAATTGTAGTTAGTATATACACCAAAAAAGAGAGGGATAAGGAATAAGAGAACACTTTCGCCATAAATGGCCACATAACAAGTAAAGTTTCACATGGTGAAAGATAAATATAATAAAACCAATAGAAACACTAGTGATGCCACAGAATACAGGGTAACCGTGGAAAACCTACAAAAATGGCACAAAGCTAATATTATCATTTAGCCCTCTCGGAGTCAAAGTGTCAAGGGTGATGACCCAACAGGCCTCAACCTGGGCGAGCTGCTTTTTAAAGTCACCACCCCTGGACCCTCCACGGACGACATCGATTTTTTTGTAAGTTTTCATTTTGATACCCTGATCTTACTAATTCATAGCAATCGATTACCTTCTGTATTTGGGTATTTTAGCATAATCTGATAATAATCTCTGACATTTTTGATTCTGACATTAGGATCCTGATGTTAAATCCCCATGATATTTCTATATGGTGATACTTAATCTGTTTTTAATACTGTCCTCTATTGTGGTTTTTCAACAAAAAATATTTTTCAATGAATTGCACATATACTCAACGTTCTCCTCTTTTGCTTAATGTTCAATGTGAGTAGCGCTGCCGGAGATTTTGGCCCATTGAGGCCACTCTCAGGCTAACCTCTTATGGTTCAAATGTTGAGAATTTTGCTCTTGAGTTGTTTCCTGCAGTAGTTTGGGAATGTGCACAATAGAAATTCAGACTCAAGGCAGCAAAACCACAAAAGAGCATGTATTGAAGCAAGGCATAAATAAACACATATGAAACAAAAAACATGTGTTACCTCTTAGATAATTTGATAACATCTTTATACACTTTTACCATGCTCTCAAGCAGTTTTATCTGGTAGTCACCAGGAATTGCTTTCCATTCCAGGGGAGTTGGGATAAAATTCAAGACTGGCTAGCCATTCTATGTGTTATCTGATGAAAGTGCTTGAGAGAATGCTAAAGGTGTATAAAGGTATTATCAGAGTAAAAGGGGGTATTTTTAAAACTGTTATTTTACATCCTTGTTTCCATAAGTTCCCCTTCTGAGGTTTCTACCTTTAGTCTGAATTTATCAAAGCTCTGCTTAAAATAAAACAAATATACAATTAGAGGTATAATTCATACATGGTGAAAACCAAAAATAAAAAATAGGGAAAAAAATTCATAAGTTTATTAAATATACTATATTTCACCATATCTCACCATAACATGTCAAATATATTTTATCCAATAAATTTTATTCTTTCAATACTCCTGTATTAATCACTATTAAGATTGCATAATGCATAATGATTCCTATTTAGCTGAATAAAGTTAATAAAAATAAAATTGGATTTCCCTGTCATTTCAACAAAATCTATTCATTTCCTGAGTGCCGGGACTTCTTGATATCTACATTTGAAAACTCTCTCCATGAGCACCACACTGATATACAAAGTGCCAATCCACCTTGGACTCCATATTGACCTGTAGGGAGAGACACAAAGCTATTGTCCACTATTGGATAATCCCTTATTAATTGCCTGTAATCCTCTTCTTTTAGTCATGTGTTAACATTTTTGTCTGAGCAGAAGAGCAATGCTAAGACTTTAGCCCATTTAGAAAAAGTATTTCTAAAGATCCAATGTGATATGCTAATCAGCGCAGGAACTAGTTGCAAGGGCGGTGTTTATTCTGCCTTCTTAGCATGTTAGCACGCCCACAGGGGCGTGGTAACATGCCATTCAATGCCCACCGCTAGCGTCATCACCAGTGGTGACACGCGTACCTGTCCGTTGCTACAGCCTCAGACGTCGGACAGTAAGCATGATTAGAAGTCCCCGGAACTTCCATTCATATGCACTAGACCTCTCTGAAGCCGGGAACTCATACACTTGACTTAGTGCGCATCACCGGAAGTGCGGTGACCTGATCATGCACAGTGCCAGATGACTGAGGCTGTAGCAATGGACAAGTACGCGAGTCACTGCTGGTGATGATGCTAGCAGTGGGCATTGATTAGCATGTTAGCACATGTGGAAGTGCTAACATGCTAAGCGGGTAGAATAAGTGCAGGAACTAACGCCCTTGTGACTAGTCCCTGCTCTCATTAGCATATCATCAAGGATCTTTAGAAATTATTTTTCTAAAGATCCTTTTATCTATGCTGCAATAGGCTGGGACAGCTAGGCAGTGATTAGATATATGTACCCAGAACTGCTAGTAGTTCTGGGTGCATATTGCACCTGACAAGTTCCTTTTAAAATCAACCTGGTTTCTTTACCCCTATGGATATGCTGTTGCCAGGGGCGGACATATTATTGTTGAAGCCTGTGCAACTGCACAGGGGCCTAAGAGGTAAGAGGGCTCGTTTCCACTTCCAAGTCACACAGAATTGTGTATTTTGATAACTTACTGGACTAAAAAGAGCCCATGTACTATTTTTGCCCAGGGGCCGTTTTCTGTCTGTGTCCACTACTGGCTATTGCACTACTAGTTCCAGGAGGACATTTATAGTTTTTTATTT
The DNA here is from genome assembly GCF_048569485.1 of Anomaloglossus baeobatrachus. Taxonomy (NCBI): domain Eukaryota; kingdom Metazoa; phylum Chordata; class Amphibia; order Anura; family Aromobatidae; genus Anomaloglossus; species Anomaloglossus baeobatrachus. The sequence goes on along the minus strand of NC_134354.1, from coordinate 406,227,116 downwards.
GCCATTCTAGAACTGAAGATTAAAGAGGCATGGCCATCGACTTAAACTGGAAATGGTAAAAGTCAAAATTGAAAAATGTATACAAGCTAAAGTAGTTATGTGAGCTGGAATAGTTAATAGTTATATTATGTGCTTAGTCATTACTTTTTATTACCCTAATTTATTGTCTACCGATTCTTTATTCTTCATGCTGCATCTATTTTGATTCTTTAATTGTTTACACAGTATGACAAGGTTTTATCTCTTTGATATATGGTTGTTACAACCATTTGGGAGCTGTGCGACTTTATCATAATCCGCAGCCAGCATTTTGTGCATTCAATAGTGCAGTTTTAGCTGTTTTTAACCTTTGTTTGTGGTGTCATTTCTATGTATGTTTATTGCCAATAAAAATCCTTACAAATCCATTCAACTGTTTGATTTGCCAGAAGCTTTTTTCTGGTGTATGTTTTTTTGCTTTGTTGTGTACACATGTAGTAGAAATAATTTAAAGAATAAATATTTTTCCTGCTGTATACTTCCTTTATACAAATACAAATCCTTATTTTTGCCTTGATTTTTTTTAAAGGGAAATATAGTTTCATAATATCGAATGTTATTACTGAATCCTTACATTAATTATTTGAACAAATTTAGCTGATTTGCGTTATGATAGGTAGACCTATGAAAAAGATACATGTGATAAAAAAACACCAATGTGTTCGAAACGTGTCTTGTGAATCACGCTTTTATTGGAAATGGTGTATTCCCCTTTTTCCCCTGATTTTAAATGATGAAATAAAGAAGAAACTCTGAATTTTATATGGTGCTGGATCTTCACCTACTTTTTCTCATTACTCAATGTGGACCTCGGCCACAGATTTCCGTGCACCTGCTTATTGAAACCCGCTGAGCCTTTCTGGACTTTTTGGACAGTTGAAGTGGTGTGCTGATACTACTTACAGCATAGACGGGCTGCAGTGTGTACATTGCCCAGGCAAAAAACTTATACTCTACCAGGATACAGCTAAATCCCCACTAAATGGAGGCATCACAGGTGTCGGAGGAGCAAATCACACACAATCGTCCATGGAATGGGGGGGGCAATTGCTGGATGGTAAAACTGCACACTAATGGCTTGCATAGAGCGCTATTCACACATACAGATAACACACTCACGAGCCCGCAGCCTATTAGGTGATGCCCATACTATTAGATCAGGCGGCCTGCCAAGCCATACCCCACCCGTGTATCATGCACGGACAGAAACTCTAAAATTAAAGGCCTAACAGAAAGGGGACTGGCTGTATCCTGTACAAAAAATATGAGGTTTAGTTGGTATTTATGGCCATAAAACGGAAGCCTACAACCCTTGTCACGGGAACCTTCTGCTTTTAGGTCCCTACACTAAATATAAAAATAGCAACAAAAAGCCTGCCTGATCTAATAGTATGGGCGTCACCTAATAGACTGCGGGCTTGTGACTGTGTTATCTGCATGTGTGAACAGTGCTCTATGCAAGCCATTAGTGTGCAGTTACACCATCCAGCAATCGCTCCCTCCATTTCATGGAAGTATGTGTGTGATTTGCTCATCCTGCACCTGTGATGCCTCCATTTAGTGGGGGTTTAGCTGTATCCTGGTAGAGTATTAATTTTTGGCCTGGGCGATGTACACACTGCAGCCCGTCTTTGCTGTAAGTAATACTAATTTTAGGAGGATATTTATTTCTCATTTTGTTGGTGTGCTGATACATAAAATGTCAGGCTGCCAGCAGGGGGAGCTGTAGTCCTGCAGGGAAAGACACTACATGGAGCTGAATGAGCAAGGAGGGGAACTCCCAGTGTGTGCTAATGCAGTGTCTGGCAGCATCAGCTGGACAGCTGAAGCTGTGGAGCATGTGGGGGATGGTCAGACGGGTCCGGATCATACACAGTACGAGCAGCAGGAAGACCAGAGGAACTAGGAGTGGAGGAGTCGAGATCAGGCCTAGGTCAGTACCAGAGGAAACAACTGAGTTGGTAGGTAGGAGAGGAGGGAACAACCGGGGCTATTGTGGTAAGGAAGGAGGTGGGACAGAGGAATGGCAGAATGACTTGGGGACAGAACACAGACAGAGGCTTAGGGCACAGAGAGGGAACGGATCAGGATCACACTTACAGGGACCAGCACTCATAGGCAAAGCAGCGCTAAGCTTATAGCTGGCACTGGTTCACTGGAAATGTCAGCTTTTAAGGCATCCAGGCTCCGGAAGTGAGGCCCGGGAAGGCTCCACCCTCTAGCCTTGTGAACGGGGAGGCGAACCATGACATAAACACTATTTTTACTTGTCTATAAAAAAGATAATATAAAGGGAAGATCCGAAACCTAGAGGGGTATCTCATCTGGGCCATATATGGCATATCCACAGGCTAGAGAACAACACTAGGATTTATATCTATCTTGATAACAGGGCCTTCTTTGCATGCCATCAATAATGGAGATATGGCCATGCATAAAAGGCTCTCTCTATTAATTTGTATATGGTTCATAGAATTTCCAGGACCCGTGTTTATCGCATATTTATTGCATACACCTGTCATGCGCCGTCCGCTTCTGTACACGCGGATTACTTTTACTGCATCGGACTCCGTTCACATTGCAGAGTCCGACAGGCAACCTGGTCTCTCTTAAGTGCTCAGCTCGGCTGGGTGTCGGCTCAGTTGTTTCACTGTTCCGAGCCTTCAAGGCTTTAATCCTTGTTGTAGCAGCATGTTGAGAGCCAGGTTGCTGATTTCCTTCCACAGCTGGTCTCCTCTTTAACACTGGAGTGTGTATTAGGAGATTAGGAGGCCACTGTAGATAGTTTCTGCTTGCAATTATGTCATCCCAGTGTTCGTAGTGATCCTACATTTGGTGATCAGCGATTTGTTGTCTGTGCTGCATGACAGCTCCCTGGTGTGACTTACTTCTTCCCTTTTCATTTATTCCTTCTGGTTTCTTTTTGTTTCTCCTCTGTGGATATTTGCGGTGTGAGTGAGTTTTGTTTATCCTCTTGTCTTTGTCGTGTGGGTGGTGTTATTATTCGTGTCCTGTCTAGCCCTAGATTAGGGGGTGCAGGGGTATTAGGTTAAGGCCTGACAGGAGACAGGGACATGCTGGTGGCTCAACAGTGACTACCTCCAAGTCTACTGTCAGGATAAGAGACAGCACAGGGTCCCCAGCCTTAGGGTCAGCTCAGGAGCCTCTGTGCCATCCGTACTCCCCATAACATTATCTTCAGCCCACATAAAAAAAAAAAAACCCTGTTTGCTCATGGATCCCATCACCAGCCTGGCTAAACAGCTGCAGGTACTCACCATGTAAGTGGCTGAGCTAATGGGGGCAGTTCAGCTGCAGGCCCAAACCCCATCTAATAGGCAATGGACAAGCAGGAGTAGTGACCAGGGCCCCTGAGCCCAAATTTGTGCTTCTTAAGCGGTTCACTTGGGACCGCAGTCAGTTTGTCTCATTTCAGGAGTCCTGTAGACTGTACTTCTGACTGCGACCTCACTCTCTGTTGCCGTCCAGGAATTGCCCTTTTTGGGGTACATTATTTCGGCGTTAGGGTTCAAGATGGACCCCTCTAAGGTGAATCTTGAATTGGAACCATCCTGAGAACCTTAAGGCTTTGCAGCAGTTCCTAGGTTTTGCTAACTATTATAGGAAATGTATTAAAAACCTCTCCGCAATTGCCAGACCCCTTACTTATATGACAAAGAAAGGGACAGATTTTTCTGACTGGTCGGGCAGTGCTGTACGTGCATTTGAGTGTCTGAAGAAGTGTTTCGCATCAGCACCAGTGCTCATTCAACCTGTTGTGTCCCTCTCATTTACGGTTGAAGTTGACGCATCTGAAGTAGGGGTGGGGGTGGTGTTGTCACAGGTTCCATCCTTGGGTATGCTTCACCCATGTGCATTCTTGTCCAGCAAGTTGTCGCCTAGTAAGTGTTATTATGATATTGGTAACAGGGAGCTCCTTGCCATCAAGTTGGCGTTTGAGGAGTGACATCACTTCCTGGAGGGCGCCGCACACCCAGTGACGGTAATCAAAGACCACAAGAGCCTCCTATATCTCGAGACTGCGAAACACCTCTCCCCGAGACAAGCTTACCACCCAGGTTCTAAAAACACCAAGGTGGATGCACTTTCCCTGTGCTTTCCTGGAGGGGGAATCTGCCAGAGGATCCAGTGCCAATTTTACAGAATTAGGTCATGATGTCAGCGCTCAGTACGGAGGTAGAATCTGAGATCGCTGAGGCCCAAGAGGCACCACCAGGTATTCTCCCCAACAAAGCCTTTGTTCCCCTGAGTCTATGATTTAAGGCTTGTGGGCCATTCTGGGGTTAAAGGTACATTAGATCTCAAATGGTGTCGCTTTTGATGGTTCAGTATTCGTAGAGATGTTGTCTCCTACGTGTCTGCTTGTACCGTTTGTGCATGCTCCAAACCACCATTGGAGGTACCTAGCAAACCCTGGATGGAAATTTCCATTGACTTCATCATGGACCTTCCCCGCTCTGCTGGTAATACTGTTATTTTGGTGGTGTTGGACAGGTTTTCTAAGATAGCTCACTTTGTGGCTGTACCTTCCATACCTAATGCCAAGACGCTGGCTCCAGTCTTTATTCAGAAGGTGGTTCGACTCCATGAGGTTCCATCTGACATGGTGTCCGATACAGATACACAGTTACCTTTGGAGAGCTTTTTATTCTTGGTTGGAGATTAAGTTATTCCACTCCTCTGCTTTTCACCCACAGTCCAATGGTAAGCCAGAATGTAGGAATAATAACCTTGAGCAATACCTGCGTTGTTTTGTCTCCAATAATCAGGAACCGTGGTCGACATTCCTTCTTCTGCTATAAACAACCACTGTCACGAGTTCTCAGGGTTGTCTCCCTTTTTCTGTGTGTATGGCCAACATCTGCAGTTTTCTAATGTAGGTAAGGGTTACTCTTCTGGGGTACCAGAGGAGGATGAGGCTGGCTCTGCATTTTGTATCTACATGGGTTAAGTTTTAAAAGCACTTGCATGACGTGAGCTCCAAATATGTGTGTGGAAGACTGTGGTCGTGTGCCGGGCCCGGACCTGTGTGTGGCTATCTACTGAAAAAAAAAAAGATATAAACCTTAAGGTGCCTTCTCTTAAGTTAGGTCCTCGTTTTATTGATCCATTTAAGATCTTTTCCATTGTCAGTCCACTGGCCTATAGGTTGTCCATTCTGGCGGTATACAAGATACACAACGTATTTCAAAAATCTCTGTTGAAAAAGTTTGTGGGACAGGGAGCCCCGCTGCCAGTTTCCCTCTGTGGTAGTCGACGCGTTTCTGGAGTTTAAGGTCTTTAAGATTTTGGATTCTCGTTGGGTGCGGCTGTCCCTGCAGTATTTGGTGAACTGGCAGGGCTATGGTCTTGAGGAGAGGACTTGGGTGCCTGCTTCCAATGACCATGCGGATTTTCTGGTTAAGGCCTTCCATCTCAAATATCCTGAGAAGGCAGGATCAGTGGTTCCTGAGGGTCCAGTGGTCCCTCGTAGAGGGAGCGGTACTGCCGTTTGCTTCCATACATGAGGATTACTTCTACTGCATCGGACACTGTTCACATTGCAGAGTCCAACCCGAAACCTGGTCTCTCTTAAGTGCTCAGCTTGGCTGTGCGTCGGCTCAGTTGTTTCACTGCTCCGAGCCTTCAAGACTTTAATCCTTGTTGTAGCAGCATGCTGAGAGCTAGGTTGCTGATTTCCTTCCATAGCTGGTCTCCTCTTTAAGGCTGTGGTGTGCAGTAGGAGACCACTGAAGATAGTTTCTGCTTGCAGTTACGATATACCAGTGTCCGTGGTGATCCTACATTTGGTGATCAGCGATTTGTTGTCCGATGGCTGATTGTATGATAGCACTCTGGTGTTACTTACTCCTTCCCCTTTGGTTTATTCCCTCTGTTTTCTTTTATAGGGATAATCGAATAACCTAATATGTGCTTTGCCGAATATCCGTCGAATACCTCGCCGCTATTCGACTATTCGCGAATATTCGACGACGCCTTTAAGTCTATGGGAAACCAGAATAATTTTATGTTGGACCCAACGGTGACCTGTGGTGACTAAAGAAAAGGCTGAAATAGATGGGAAAAGGCTGAAACAGTATGGGCACAGCTTGTAGAAGGTGCCTGACTGCATTTCTGGTGTTTTGGAATAACGTGCTCAGAGCAGCACACGGCATTTACGTAGTCACCAGAACAGCTCTCAAACCAGAGTAAAAGAGGGGAAGTTGCTAAGAAACAGTTTATAGTGCCTAATCACTGTAATAAAACGTCAAATCAAGCCCCAACCTCCAAAAAAACACTTTAGTATATGTTCACACAATTCGTTTTTTACATTTTTCCTTTTTTTCGATTAGAAAGGGCTGTAACTTATACATTATATTATATATATTGGTGCCTGTCTCGCACCTCCTTTTTTGGGACATATTTGACAGCACTTTAAAAGGTCAGCTACATTGTGCCCATTGGGATGTTGGCCTCACCCTGCTCCTCCACCAACACCACCGGCTCCAGTGGCCCTCTATTCAAATGTAGTAAGGGCCACTGGCTGTCCTCAAATCTCAGACTTCTTAGGGCTCTCAGGTGGGCCCTGTAACATACATTGGGGAGGAATGGCAGTCATTTGTAGTTTTCTGCATCCCCTATATCATTAGTGTGAAAGTTGGAATGTGTACTCCATAACACTTTACAGTGCTATTGCCAATGTGGCCATTTGGGTATTGGCCTTGCCCTCCTCCTCCTCCACCAACACCACTGGCTCCAGTAGCCCTCTATTCAAATTATTCAGTAATGTATCTTTAATGAATGCCAGGCTGGGACATCGAAGCTGTTGTCCTTGATGATAATTGCATCTGAACAAAAGCAGGTTGGGAGTAGGAGGCATCATTGCCTGCTTCCTAGACCACAGTTTGTGAAGCATGCAGCACCGTGGAAGTGGCACTTATTTCACTCTGGAACTCAGGCTTTATTCCACTAGCTAACACAGAGGATTTAAAAAAATTCAGTTTCTCCAGGGGGAATGGTTCAAACACCAAAATAGCACAGCATCAGAAGGTTCTCCCAACAGCTCCCAGCAGCTTTTTTTTTAAAACATTTGTAAGATAATCAACAGGGCATAAAATGCCAAGGAGTTCAATACATTCAGTTTTTCCAGGTGATAAAGGTTCAAACACCATGGAGCACAGCAGAAGGTACTCCCAACAGCTCCCAACAGCTTTTTTTAAAAAAAAATTGGTAGGATAAGCAACAGGGCATAACATGCCAAGGAGTTTAATAAATTCAGTTACCCCAGGGGGGAGTGGTTCAAACATCATGTAGCACAGCATCAGAAGGTACTCCCGACAGCCCCCAACAGCTTTTTTTAAACATTGGTAGGATAAGCAGCAGGGCATAACATGCCAAGGAGTTTAATACATTCAGTTTCAACAGGGGGGAATGGTTCAAAAATCATGCAACTAAGCATCAGAAGGTACTCCCGACAGCTCCCAACAGCTTTTTTTAAAAAATTGGTAGGATAAGTAACAAGGCATAACATGCCAAGGAGCTAAAAAAAAATTCTGATTCCGCAGGGGCCCATGTGTAACACACCGTGGAGCACAGCATCAATAAAGAATACAAATAGAGACTGCCTGACCAATTGTTACAGACAGTGTAGCCTCGACAGTGGTTGTGTCAGTGAACAAAGTGTACAAAGGCTTGAAAAATATTGCCCTGGGTGATTGGACCGAAAAATTACATCGCGACAGCATAACAAGTTAGATTAGTCATGCAATGTCATTAGATAATAGAAGACAAAATAGTCTTGAATGAGAAACAATGGAACTTATTTGAACTTAAGAAATACAAATTTTGGGGATACACTTATTATTGGGTCTTGTTAACAGGCGGCCTGAGATACTCTGGGGCAATCCATCTATGGTTTATTTTGATCATCGTCAAACTGTTTGCACTTTCCATGGATAGTTGTTTGCGAGTATCTGTTATTATTCACTCCGCTGAGCTGAATACATGCTCAGACAACACACTTGCAGCAGGGCAAGCTAGCACTTCCAAAGCGTATAAGGCAAGGTCTGGCCAAGTGTTGAGCTTGGAAACCCAATAGTTAAAGGGAACTGTAGACTCGGAAAGCACGCTGATATGGTCACCAACATAGTACCTCACCATCTTACATAAGTGTTCCCTCCTTGTCATAGTTCCCCCAACCGGTATCTGATTCGAAGTTGACGGTGTGTTGAAAACGTAACAGTTTTGGCACATTAGTCCCCCGCCTGTGTTGCTCGTACTATGCGTAGACCTCTCTTGTAATCCTGTTGCATGAGATAACACGCTACCTGATGCCAGCATGACATGAGGGTAATCGTTTCATCAACTGCTCCACTACAGCCCTCTTGAATGTTTCCTAAGTACAATCCTTATTTGCCTCGACAAGTATTGAAGTGAATTTGTCTTTGAAGCGTGGGTCAAGGAAGATACATAACCAGTATTTGGTGTCTGCCAAAATGTGGACTAGCCGACATTCATGAGAAAGGCAGTGTGACATGAACTGTGCCATGTGTCCCAGACTCCAAACTGGAAACCTTTGTGTGTCACTGCTAAGAATACATTCTGTCTCCCTAAACCTCCTCTCCTCCTCAGTCTCTCTCTCCTCCTCCTGCTCCTCCTCAGGCCATCCATGCTGGACAGCCCTGAAGCTTGGGTTGTCAATCCCTTTGTTACAAACTTCAAAGCATTCCTGTTCTTCATCATCCTCCTCATCCTCATGATGCTGACCAAAGGTGGCCTGAGCCTGGTGGCCGAGGTTGTGCGGATTACGAGCAACCATTGTGAAGTCAAGATCCACAGACACCTCAGGTGCATTAACACTTTGGTCAGTCAGACCATCCAGAGAGCATTTCAATAAACAAATTAGTGGAATGGTAATGCTGATAAGAGCATCCTCATTGCTCACAATGTTGGTACAGTAATCAAAATTCTCTAGGACCTAACAAATGTCTGCAATCCACACCCACTCTGCAGTACTTATGTCTGGCAGCTGCGTCTGACGGGCATGTTCCAGCTGGAATTGAGATACTGCTCTCTGCTGTTCATGGATCCTGGCCAACATATAAGTTGAATTTCATCTCGTAGGGAGCTCACATATTAGTCTGTGACGAGGCAAGTGTAAGTGCTGCTGCAGCATTGCCAGGCCAGCAAAAGAGGGAGATGACTTGCGGAAATGGGCGCTAATACGTCGTACCTTGGTAAGTAGGTTCTGGTATCCCAGGGTATTTCTTCAGAAAGTGCTGAAATACTAAATTTACAATGTGGGCCATACAAGGAACGTGTACAAGCTTTCCAAACTTTAAACCACTACCAGATTACGGCCATTATCGCACACTACCATCCCTGGACAGAAGTCCAACAGTGCAAGCCACTCATCTGTCTGCTCAGTTATTGCTTTCAAAAGCTCAAATGCCATGTACGATTTGTCACCGATACAGATGATCTTCAGTAGAGCGTGTTGCCGCTTAGCCGAGGCAGTGCTGCAGAGATCCCAGCTGGGGAATGATGTCGACGGTTGGACATCAGCGGATGTTGAGGAGGATGCACAGGAGCCAGATGAAGAGTAGAAGGAGGAGGGAGTTGTTGCTGTGTAGGAGGCTACTGAAAGTCTGATTGAAGTGGGGCCCACTATTCTCGGTGTGGAAACTATATGGGATGTTGCCGGCTCAGACTTTGTACCAGCCGCCACCAGGTTCACCCAGTGTGCTGACAGTGAGATGTAGCATCCCTGTCCATTTCTGCTTGTCAACGTGTCTGTGGTTAGGTGCACCTTCCCTTGTTATGGTGTTGGTAAGAGCCCGTTTGATGTTTACGAACACGTGATTTTGGAGCACGGGGATGGCACAACGAGAAAAATAGTGGTGGCTAGGCACAGGGTACCAATGTTCTAACACCGCCAAAAGGTCGTGGAAAGTCTCTGGTCCCACAAGCTGAAGCGGCAACATCTCAAAGGCTATCAATCGTGCAATATGTGCAGTTATGGTTTCTGCCCTTGGGTGCATAACGAGGTATTTTTGCTTCCTTTCGAAGGTCTGTGGTATGGACAACTGAACGGAACGCTTGGACACTGAAGCAGATGTGGTCATTGATGATTGAGTTTGGCCAACATCAGGTTGGGAGAAGGAGGCATCAGCACCTCCTTCTTGCACATCAGTTTGTGAGTCAGGCAGCCCAGGGGAAGTGGCAGAGTTTTGAGACTAAAAACCGTGTTTTTCACCTTGAGGTTTCAACCACCTAGTGGTGTGCTTGGCTCACATATGGTTTCTCATGCTGGAGGTGCCCAAGCTGGAAGTATTCCTGCCTCTGCTAAGCTTGGTCTGACAGATTTGACAAATGGCAAGCGTTTGGTCCAAAGGACTCTTGGAAAAAAACTCCCACACAATCGCAGCACGGACCCTTGGACTCTGAGAAGCCACAGGTGGTGGTGTCATGTGCACAGTTGATTGACCTCTGGCAGTGGTCGAAACCCTATTTCTTATAGCCTTTTTGCGGACTATGGGAACATGCTCCTCTGCACTGCTGCTCTCGCAATCCATGCCACCCGTCCATGTTGGATCAGTCACCTCATCATCGATCAGGTCGTCTTCAAATTCCTGAAGGTCAACATCTTTGGTAATGGAGGTTTCAGGCTGACCTGAGGGCAACTGTGTCTCATCATCCTCCAACACTTCCACCTGATTTCCCAGCATGTCACGGCCAATAACATGGCTTTCTTCTTGCCTTGGGTGCTCAAAGATCTGTGCATCACTGCACACTACAGCCTCACCTGCGTTGGTGGTGTTGCGCGGTGAGAGGCAAGAAAGGTCAAAGGATCCCGTGAAAAGTTCCTCAGAGTAACTTGCTTTGGGGTCATATGTTTCCTTAGAATACTGATGCTGTGAGGAAGGAGGACCAGGCTGAGTATTCCATGGGCCAGCCTCTGGGCTACTCAAGTTTGTCTGTGTGGACCCTTGGGATTTACTACTTGACAAGTAACTGGAGGCATTTTCTGCTAGCCAACTCATTACCTGTTCTTACTGTTCAGGGCGCTAGAGGGGTTTCCCAAGTGGCAAGAAAATTGGGATAGGAAGGCAGAGGTAGATAAAGCAGGAACCTTTTTCTTTGGCTTGGTCACACACTAATTGGGCGGCCACCACTGTCACTACTAACTCGTCCACAGCCCTTACCCCCTCTTTTTCCCATTTTTTTTGTTTCATTATTTGAAGGTGAATACTGTAATGTGACCTTTTGTATAGGCAGTGGAGCAACACTGATGTCGAGTTGTTAAACTTTTGTTAATAGTTTCCCCCGATAGCTGCTTTTGTAAGTCTAAAAACCACAAGGTACCTTTATTGGACAAAGAGAAACCAAGGAAAAAAAAAAATTGTGAAAACATACCCTGCTGTAACTAAATAAAAGCATAGTGCATATAAACATAGGGTACTTAGTAAACACTGTTTTTGATCAAAAAAAGCATAAAGCTATCCCACTCGCTTTTTTTTTTCCTTGGTTTCTCTTAGTCTCATGGCCAGTGTGAACATGGTCTCACAAGTTCCATGTATACCATCTCATACTCCGGCTCACTTTTTTGTTTTTATGTGGTTTTTTTTTTGTATTCAGTACAAACAGGGAGTGGCCCCCTTCTCAGCGAGCTGGACATTTCATTCTGTGAATCCCCCTGACTGTGTGTGTCCTGTTGGGACCCGGTCGCTCTCAGCCCTTAGCCACATTGAGGCCTATTTTAGACCCATGGTAAGGTTTTAATATTAGAGAGTGTAGGTACTATACCAACTGGGTACACCTTGACGTTTGGTGGGATAGCTTTATGCTTTTTTTGATCAAAAACAGTGTTTACTAAGTACCCTATGTTTATATGCACTATGCTTTTATTTAGTTACAGCAGGGTATGTTTTCACAATTTTTTTTTTCCTTGGTTTCTCTTAGTCTCATGGCCAGTGTGAACATGGTCTCACAAGTTCCATGTATACCATCTCATACTCCGGCTCACTTTTTTGTTTTTATGTAGTTTTTTTTGTATTCAGTACAAACAGGGAGTGGCCCCCTTCTCAGCGAGCTGGACATTTCATTCTGTGAATCCCCCTGACTGTGTGTGTCCTGTTGGGACCCGGTCGCTCTCAGCCCTTAGCCACATTGAGGCCTATTTTAGACCCATGGTAAGGTTTTAATATTAGAGAGTGTAGGTACTATCCCAACTGGGTACACCTTGACGTTTGGTGGGATAGCTTTATGCTTTTTTTGATCAAAAACAGTGTTTACTAAGTACCCTATGTTTATATGCACTATGCTTTTATTTAGTTACAGCAGGGTATGTTTTCACAATTTTTTTTTTCCTTGGTTTCTCTTAGTCTCATGGCCAGTGTGAACATGGTCTCACAAGTTCCATGTATACCATCTCATACTCCGCCTCACTTTTTTGTCTTTATTGGACAAAGTAACACTTGGAAGAGTCGACAAAGATGTTGTGAATGTCTTACTGTCATCTCTCTCATAGTTAAACCATTGTAAACTATTGGACAGTCACAAGTGGCAAAATAAATAAAATTTGATGTACCGCGTGATATATATTCCTTTATCTCAAAGGTTCGACTGCCATCAACGAATGAGATGTTCTTGGTGTGGATGACATTGGGACAGGCAAGACAGTGGCCACAAGAATAAGATCCAGGTAACGGAGAAATAGAGCCGAAATGGTTGGGCACTGAGGGTTCATAGTGGCTGTGGCTTAGGAAATCACAGAGATTTTTTGATCTACGTGGGTCATAAGGGAATAATCAGACAGTAGAGGGCCAAAGGTCAAATATGATTTCAGTACCGACCAGTATTTCTTAAAAACGTCTCATAGTATGACACTGATTGTTATGAGCGGCGATAGAAAGAATATGTCCATCCCACTGTCCCCCCTCTTCATCCTCCCACCATCAGAATACTGCAATAGAGCATTTCTGTCTTTTTTTTTTGCTCTACTGAGACCATATTTGATGGATCTACGACTGTAACCTCGCTGGGAAAAATGAGACACCAAGTCCTCTGCCTGTTGATCAAAATTCTCAAAAGTGAAGCAGGTCTGCTTCAACCTAAGAAATTGACGAACTGGGGTGGCCTTGACAATACTATAATGATGCGCTGATGAGGTGTGGAGGTCCGCATTAACGCATGTCAGTTTCCTGAAGACATCTATTTGGAGGTGACCGGTATGGTCAACCTCCATCAAGATGTCAAGGAAATCCATTTTGTTAGGGTAAAATTTGTAACTCAATGTGATATTTTTGTCATTATGGTTAAAATGGTCCATAAATGTCCTGAGTTGCTTGCCGTGCTCTGCCAAAAATTAACGAAATTATCTATGTACCTAAGCCAGCACTGCACATGGGCATCGGCCTTGGCGCCCCCGCTACCAAAAATCTCTCTTTCCCAGATGCCAAAGAAGACATTAGCATACGAAAACGCACAGGCTGCGCCCATTGCAGTGCCGTGTAACTATAAAAAAAAAGTAATCTTTGAAAACAAACAAATAGTTAGTGAGGATATAACGGTGCAGCTGAAGTAGAAGGGAACATAAATTAACCTCCCAGTTGGTACCACTCATAAAAAAGCGGACTACCTCAAAACCATCATCGTGATCGATACAGGTGTATAAAGACTTGATGTTTTATTGCCACTCATAACCACGAGTGGCATACTCTGAGGGATGTTTTTAAGAAATACTGGTCGCTACTCAAATCAGGTCCGACCTTGGGCCCTCTGACTGTCTGACTGTTCCCTAATGACCCCCTGCAGATCTAAAAATCTCTGTGATATTACCATGTATGTCATCACAAAAAATATGTCCATATACTGAACATGCCTTGTTGTCTTGTGTGTTTTGTATAGTTATCAGCAGTGGTGCTGTCTATGATTGTATAATATTACTATCTTTTGCATATAATAAAATGCATTTGATGTTTGCAACTGATGTCCACAGTTTCTCCTTTTCTCTCATAAGTTTTTTTTATGGGAGTTGCTGCACCTTTTATACCTAAATGTATTCTTTCTAGGCGTATTCTATTATATTATTTGCATATATGGATTTTGTTTTCCTTACAAGAATACATCAGTAGAACCCCTATCAGTAAAAAACACAGCATCACAACCCTCATTAATGCAGAAATTAGTCATCAGAACCACGAGCAGTATAGAAATTCAATATAAGAACCAACAGTAGCACAGAAATCCATCACTAGAACCACCATGAGTACGGAAACACAGCATCAAGACTCTCATTATTACAGGAATACATCAGATGAACTACTTACAATACAGGCATACATCACAAGGACAACCAGTAGTACAGGAATACAGCTCTAGGACCACCAGCAGTACAGGAATTGAACACCAGAACCACCATCAGTACATGGTACATCAATTATAATGTCAGGTCAGTCTAGTATACAGTTATATTGCATGAACCTACAACTCCCAGGATGTCCTTAACAATAGTAAGGAAATACTGAAAGTTGTTACCAGTCATCAGCAGACAACAGACCTGTCCCATGGAGATTTGCACAAACTTTAACAACTGTCATGCTGGCGACAGACTCTGTTCAGATTGCAGATTCTGACACTTTTCCCCATGGTTTATCTGGTGTTTGGGATCAACAAAGGCAGACTCGGACATTGACCTGCTGTTTGCTAATTCATAGGCAGGCAAGCAAGGGATAATCTCTGCTGGTCTGCTTGCTCCTTTGATCATATGTTATGGGGAGACATATCACATCTTCTCCCCTTCAATTTATGCTGGTTGAATACTTCCACTCATGTTAGCTGTAGTTTGTCTTTGTTGGTCTGTGAGGTGTGCTTTCCCAGACTCTCTGGTGAAAGCTGTGCTTCTTGCTTGGTGCAGTTATAGAGTTTACACATGTTCTTTTGAAGCTTTCTTTCTGCTCTTGTTTTTCCTACTGAATCTCTTATTGCCTTAAGCTTTGCATGTGCGTGCTGTTTGACAGAATTTTGGTTTTCCCTTGGCTGTCTTTATCTGTGGGTTTCATCTCACTGCTCTCCGATCCCTCCCAGAGTGGAGTGAGAATCAGATCGGGACTGGTCCGGAGCAGGGCCAGGAAGGAGACTCAGGCATCTCCACAATCAGGAGTATCCCTAAGGTTAGGGATAGCATAAGGCCCCCTAGCTTTAGTCTGTATCACAAATATTAATTTACTTCCAAGTACCTTATAGGTGACATTGTCTCTGATTGGAATCATTGCCTTTTTTTCTTCACTTTGTTGAGATGCCATGATGACTTTTCACGTGCACAGCTCTTCTCTGCAGACTTTCATCTTCTCCGGTCTTCTGAATTACATCCATGCATGATACCCTTAAAAATAACGAGTGATTAAAATGCTCCTGAATAAAATATATCTGTCCTATGCTGTGAGCATGAATAAATAATTGATTCTCATGTGCTTCCAGCACAAGGTATGGTGCATATACTGTCCCTCTTATTGTACATGCCTTCCACATTGCCTTCTCTTTTCCATACTGAGCCCCCTTGTCACACTGTGCTCTTACACTGTGTCCCCCTATACTGAGCAGTCTCTATATTGTGTGCCCAAATCACACTCCCCCTCCTCGACATACTGTCCCATCCTTGCTGTAGCCTCACACTGTACCCCCATGCTGCCCTCTCTCCATATCACCCACCCACACTACTAAGTCTCTATTGTTTGCCCCATCACATTTTTCTCATTCCATATTGCCTCCTCACTACCTCCCCACTAATCCCTTCCTTGATCCCCATTATGTATCCACACCCATCTCCCCTCACTCCCCATAATGTATCCACATACACTCATCCCTCGCTCCCCATAGTATGTCCTCAAACTCACCCAACACTCTCTATACTTTCCTCAAATGTATCTCCGCCTCACTACCCATACTGTGTCTACACCCACCCTGCCACCTTTCTCCCCATTCTGTGTCCTAAAATTCTCCCATGTTCCTCAATCTGTCTTCAAATTTTCCACCATACGCCCTATTCTGTGTCCTCAAGTTCCACCCCCTCGCTCCCCATAGTGTGTCCTCAAATTCCCCCCCCTACCCCATACTGTGTACTCAAATTTCTTCCTCTCTTGCACTAACTACAATACGTTTTTGGTGTCTTCAGCTCTACTGGAGCCCTTACTACACCAACAGCCTGCTGCCTATGAGGTTCCGAGAAGTGATGTCAACAGTGTGATCAGATAACCTGATCCAATTGCTGTTGTTGCCTTGACTCAAAAATTTTATCCATCAGGGTTTCAATTGTACTCATGCCTGGAAGACGAGAGTACAATTGATTGCTGGGAGTCAGCACGGTGCCCTTTTTCTGAGATGGCTGACAGTTTGATGACAGACTCCCACTACAAGGGACACAAAATGCAGCTGCCGGGGATACATCTTAAGTAGCTGTATCAGATGGCCTGCTAGCTCTTCCTGGGACAATTGCCCCGCCTTCCCCCTAGGTATGCCACTGCCATGCAGCAAGCAGTGGAATATAAAGGTAATTGAGTAGATGGATAATAAATTTCAGCTTTGATGACAAGTGCTGTTCTTGTTATTCAAAATAGTTCCCTAGATCAAGAACAACTAAAAGAACACCAAAAAAATAAATAAATACATAAAAAAAACAAAATGTTTAGCCCATTGCATTAATTCTGTCTGATGAGTTGTGTTAAGCACCACTTAGATCATCCCAAGGGATGTATTATGTATGGAATGAAACAGCAAGAGATAGATGAGAAATGCCTGAAAGGGACCAGACAGGGAAGGGAGGTTAATGCACATTAGTCTATGTCTGAGAATGATATATATATTTAAGTGATGGTGTGCTATATAGTTTTATGAGAATCAAAAGTAATAGTAGTATTAAAAACAAAATGTTAACATTTGGGACTTGGGGCTGAAACTGATGATCTTGAGCAAAGCCTGAGGCTAAAATAGGAATTAGAAAATAACATTTTAAGAGAAACAATTTTGTTGAATTGAATACCTACCTTTAGGGTAAAACGAAAGTTAAAATTCTAACAAAACCAGGAGTCTAATAATAAACATCAAGCTTGCAGAATATACTCTTGTAGGGACAACATAAGCTCCAAAAATAGTATTGACTTTATAAAAGAAAATCCTTAGAGTCATGAGGCCATTGAGTCAGGTAATAAATCGCCTTTCCCGCTATATGAAAAAAAAAAAATAAATGTAGGCATTTCTAGTAAACAAAATGAATTCCTGTCTCTGGGAGGCAGGGGATAACAGGGGATCAGGGGTGTCGTAATCAGGCCACCAGGCTAGAGGGTACCTAACTGTTCCTGTGTCCAGAGATGCGCCTGATGGGGACAAATTCCTAGGCTGCTTTCCTACCCCTGGTCCTGATAAGCCCTTATCTAGTTCTCCCTCCCACCCTATCCCAGAGGCAAAGGGGGGGTTGCGGGACAGGAGTATGTTAAAATCAACAGTGATAGACAAACAGAGGTGTTACGGAGGGGAAAGATTGAATATAGAATAATGTGATATCAATTGTCACCCGAAGTCCGCCGGGCAGATGATAAAGCCACAACAGGACTGGTGGACGCACACAGCAACACAGACGAACAGAAGTAAGAACGAAGGGGATGTTAAGGTCACACCCCAACATGTAGTGTATTCCTGTTGACTTCACAGGTACACGGATGCTGGTCACGTGTGTATAGACACGTGAGACCAACAGATGACCCAGTTAAACTCATTGGAACACCAGGGACATAAACCTGGAACCGGTCACGTGCGTATGGGGCACTACTGACCGTGAATAGGCATACAGGCATCGATCACGAGCGTAGAGGCACGTCAGACCGAGCGAACTACCCAGTTGGCATCGCCGGGTACACAGTTACTGGTACACACACACACGTCTGCCACAAGCACTGCAGACCACCGGTCACATGTTTCCGGGACACATCAGGCCGGGAGGGTAACAAGCTAGTGATAATGGAGAATCGAGGACTGGTAGGACAATAGTTGACCCTCACCGTACCAAAGTACAGGTGTGCACGGTACGAATACCCGGCACCGACACATAGCCCTGAACTAGTCACTGTCCTTTTCTATATATATGCCTGCCACACGCACTGCAGGTAAATGGCGCTGGAACCCCACGCACTCTCACAGCCACGTCTGCTGCCTTAGCTGTCAGCATACAGAATGACACTCGCGCGGCCATGGTCGGAACTACAGACCTTTTATAGCCGCCTCCCTGGCCCAGGCCACATGGCATGTGGTAATGGCGTCGGCTGCAGCCATATAGAGACTGCCACATCATTGCTGATGTCATGATGACCAATCAATATCCGCTGTGTCACTGTTGACATCACGCACATCCTCATTATGGCTGAATGAGCACTTAGTCTCAGACTGAGTACTGGCTCTAGCCACCTGATGCCTCTCAGCCAGATGCCTTGAACGATGGACAGGTGGCGCTGCGAACCATAACATGACCCCCCGTATAGGGCCCCCCCACTCCAGCGCTCAAATGCCGCCACCAGGGAAGGTGGTATTGCCAAACCTGGCACCCAGGTTCGGTGCTCGGGACCGAATCCCTCCCAGTCCACTAGGTACTGCATTCTTCTTCGGACCCGTTTGGATTCGACCACCACTCTGGCAGACCGCTCCCTATCCAGGGACTCGGGGATGGTCAGAAGGTCCACAAGAAATCTGGTAATATGGACTGGTTTAAGGAGGGACACATGGAATGTGTCGGCAATGCAGAGGTGAGCCGGTATGGCCAACCGATATACTACAGGGTTAGGTTATTCAACAACTGTTAAGGACCCAGGTACTGGGGCGCATATTTAGTGGATTTGACCCGGAGCTTGATATTCCATGCAGAGAGCCAGACCCAATCCCGACCCAATCCCCAGTAGCAAAGTAAGGGGCCGCACGGCGATATTTATCAGCTGTCGTCCGCATCTTCTCTTTGGAGTCCCGTATTGCATACTGTGTTTGGTCCCAAATGTCCCGGGCCTGAACTGCCCAATCTGCCACTGTGGGAGATGGGGAGGACACTGGTATAGGGACAGGAATATGGGGGTGCTGACCATTGTTAAGGACAAACGGGGTTTGTCCTGTTGCCTCTGCCACAGAGTTAATGATGGCGAACTCTGCCCAGGGTAACAGAGATGACCAGTCATCATGATGCGCTGAGACAAAATGACGCAAATATGTCAGCATCGACTGGTTCATCCTTTTGACAAGACCGTTAGTCTCCATATGGTAAGAGGGGGAGAGGTTCAGCTCTATCTCCAGTAAGGAGCAGAAATCTCTCCAGAACCGAGAGGCAAATTGGGGCCCTCGGTCACTAACGATCTTGTCTGGCATCCCATGCAAGAGGAAGACATGCATGATGAAGAGGGATGCCAGTACCCTGGACAATGGAATACGTAGCAGAGGGATGAAGTGAACCATCCTGGAAAAATTGTCAGTCAATACCCATATAACCTTGTTTTCCTTGGACAAGGGTAGGTCCCCAATGAAGGCCATGCCTACCATCTCCCACCGGCGATCGGGCACTGGGTGTGGATGCAATAGGCCAGCAGGTCTCTGTCTGGAAGGAAGGTTGGTGGCACACGACAGGCATGCTTTGACATATGCGCGCACATCCTGCGCAAGTCGTGGCCACCAAAACGATCTTTCGATTAGCTCCTGTGTCGTTTTTACCCCGAAGTGACCTTCTATCTTGGACGTATGTGCCCAAACCAGCACCTCCACTTGCTGGTCAGGAGCCACAAAGGTCTTTCAGGGTGGTATATGGCCTAGGGACACAAAAGACAGCGCCCTCAGGCTGTCCAGAGGGACATTGAGGCGAGGTTCCTCTTCCTCGTCCTCTACATACACGGGTCATCAAAGTGTGTCCGCCCACGTGTTCTTCTCTCCCAATGAGAAATGGAGGACAAAATCGAATTGGGAGAAGAAGAGAGACCATCTAGCCTGTCTAGGGTTCAGGCTTTGGGCAGACTGCAGGTATAACTCAAGTAGGTGCTTCCACTCAGAGAATGCCAGCTTCATAGCTAGCAACTCCCGATCTCAGATGGAGTAGTTATTCTCAGCGGGGGAAAACATCTTTGAGAAGAAGAAACAATGCTGTTTTCTCCCCTGGGGATCATTTTGGTACAGGTCAGCCCCCGCACCTACTTTTGAGGCATCCACTTCCATGATGAAGGGCTTCTCCTCATCCGGGTGATGAAGGCTAGGAGCCACAGAGAAGTGGACCTTGAGGGAGGTGAAGGAGTGAGAGGTCTCTTTCGTCCAGGTCTTGGGGCTAGCACCCTTCTTGGTTAGGTCTACTAGGGGTGCGACTAAGGTGGAGAAAAGGGGTATAAACTGGCGGTAATAATTAACGAACCCCAGAAAACGCTGAACCGCTTTCAGGGATCAAGGTTCAGGCCCGTTCATAACGGCCTCAAGCTTGGCAGGATCCATAGCCAATCCTGAGCTGTAGATCATATAACCAAGGAAAGGTATGAATTCCTGCTTGAAAATGCACTTTTCCAACTTGGCATAAAGTGCATTTTCTCGCAACCGGCCTAGTACTCATGCCACGTCCTCCCGGTGAGTGGCTTTATCTGAAGAGAAGATGAGGATATCATCCAGATAAACCACCATTGATGATTGGAGCAGGTCGCAGAAGCCGTCATTCACGAAGTCCTGGAATACCGCAGGTGCGCTACATAATCCAAAGGGCATGACAAGGTATTCGTAATGACCGTCCCTGATGTTAAAGGCAGTCTTCCACTCGTCACCCCTTCAGAGTCTGATGAGGTTGTAAGCCCCTCGGAGATCCAGCTCTGTGAATATCTTAGCCCCCTGCAACCGATCAAATAGCTCCGAGATTAAGGGGCGAGGATACTTGTTTTTGATGGTGATAGCATTCAATCCCCTATAATCTATACACGGCTGGAGATACCCTTCCTTCTTCTGGACAAAGAAGAAACCTGTTCCGGCTAGAGACGTGGACTTTCGTATAAACTTGCGCTGCAAATTGTCCTGGATGTACTCTGACATAGCCTTGGTCTCAGGTACGGACAAGGGATAGACCCTACGCCGGGGAGGTTAGGAACCCAGGATAAGGTCAATCGGGCAGTCGTAGGGGCGATGTGGGGGCAATGTCTCTGCTGATTTTTTGGAAAATAAATCCGCAAATGGGTGATAATGTTGGAGCTTGGTTAAATCCACCGGGTCAGCAGAGGACCCCCACCTACGGTTTTAAAGTCAGGTTCCCTGACACCTAGTACCCCAGTTCCATATTTTCCCGGTACCCCAGTCAAGGTGTGTTAAATGGTGTCTCAACCATGGGAGTCCCAGTAAGATTTTGTCCAACCCCTCGGGCATTACTAAAAATGATATGGTCTCCTCGTGACCCGACGGCATAGTAAGAACCAACGGGGCAGTAAGATAGGAGATGCCCTCAGGAAGAACGGATCCGTTCACTACCCGGATAGGAATGGACTTGGGTAGCATAATCAGGGGTACCTCATGCAGACGGGCAAAGATGGAAGAAATTAAATTCCCGTCTGCATCTGATTTAACACAAGCTGTCATGGGTACGGAGACGTTGTATATAGAAAAAATCCTTTGTATGTTTATTTAGAGAGTGTAGTAGGTGTATCTAGTGTCTCCCCTCTGACAGACACTAGACACGTCCTTTTCCTGAACCCCTGGGGCACTGATTGGCATAATGCCTTGTCTTTTTACAGGCGAATCAAACAGGTTATGCCACAGACGATCTAGTCCTGGCACCTGTTTCACCAATCTCCATCGGGACAAGTCGTGCGTCAGGGTACATGGTCGGAACTACCGGGTTAGAAAAAGAAAGGGCTAACCGCGCACGAGGTCGACTTTGCCCATGCTCTAATTTATGCTCAGAATGACGTGTGTCGATCCTCGTGGCGAGAGATATCCAGGTCTCCAAGGTAGTTGGTATTTCCCTGGTGGCCAAAGCATCTTTCACATGCCTCGACAATCTCTTGCAAAAAAACGGTAATAGAACCTTTTCTGGCCACTCTAGTTCAGCGGCCAGGGTCCGGAATTCAATGGCATCAGCCGATACTGGTGATGTACCCTGGGTCATTTCCAAAAGGTGCAAGGCAGAATCATGGACCACCTGGGGGCTCAAAAACACTGCCTTCATTGCCTCAAGGAAAACTGTGGCCCGGTTAGTCACTAGTTTTCTCGCTCCCAGAGTGGATTAGCACACACAAACCCCACCTTGGGTCTTTGTAGGGTATTGTGAGGCCAAGAGCTCCAGGTGTATCGAGCACTGGTTAATAAAAGCACGACACGCTTTACTGTCCCCAGAGAATTTATTAGGGAGGGACAGGCATGGTGTGGTCTTGGCTGTGGAGGAAACCAGCGATGTAAGTTGGTCTGCCGCCTGGGATGCAGTGTGTTTAATGAGAGCTGCGACATCCAACACTGGAGAAGCCTGTTCTACAGCCCTCAGGCGTGCTTCTAATTGTTGGATGTATCGCTGTAATTGCTGTGGGTCTGCCATGTCCGGAGGACTGTTGGCGTGAGTGTACTGTTACAGAGGGGGGTGATTGAATATAGAATATGTGATATCAATCGTCACCTGAAGTCCACCGGGCAGATGATAAATCCACAACAGGACTGGTAGACGCACACAGCAACACAGACGAACAGAAGTAGGAACGAAGGGGATGTTAAGGTCATACCCCAATGTGTAGTGTGTCCTTGTTGACTTCACAGGTACACGTGTGCTGGTCACGTGCGTATAGACACTTCGGACCAACATATGATCCAGTTAAACTCACTGGGACACCAGAGACATAAACCTGGAACCGGTCACGTGCGTATGGGGCACCACTGACCGTGAACAGGTATACAGGTATTGATCACGTGCGTAGAGTCACGTCAGACCGAGCGAACTACTCAGTTTGAGTCGCCAGGTACACAGCGACTGGTACACACACAACACACACACACACGTCTGCCACAAGCACTGCAGACCACCAGTCACGTGTGTACGGGACACGTCAGGCTGGGAGGGTAGCCAGCTAGTGATACTGGAGACCCGAGGACTACTAGGACAATGGTTGACCCTCACAGAACCAAAGTAGAGGTCTGCACGGATACAAATACCCGGCACCGATGCCTAGCCTTGAAGTAGTCACTGTCCTTTTCTATATATATGCCTGCCACACGCACTGCAGGTAAATGGCGCTGGAACCCACGCACTCTCACAGCCAGGTCTGCTGCCTTAGCTGTCACCATACAGAATGACACTTGCGCACCGATGGGAGGAGCTACAGACCTTTTATAGCCGCCTCCCTGGCCCAGGCCACATGGGATGTGGTAATAGCATCGGCTGCAGCCATACAGAGGCTGCCACATCATTGCTGATGTCATGATGACCAATCAGTGGCCTCTGTGTCACCGATGACATAATGCACATGCTCAGTATGGCTGCATGAGCACTTAGTCTCAGACTGGGTACTGGCTCTAGCCACCTGATGCCTCTCAGCCAAACGCCTTGAAAGACGGACACGTGGCACTGCGGAGTCCAGCGATCCTGGTACAGAAGATAGAGACGGGACCAGATCGGTTCGATGCTCAGGGGAACCCCGAACCGTAACAAGAGGAAACCAAAACTTTCTCACATAGCACTTTCAAACAGGGTAATCAGACAAGTGATAAGGAAGAAAACTAAAGCAGGGAGGAAATAACCAGAGGAGAGGAGGAATTCCAGTCCACATCAAGCAACACGTAGTAAATCACCAGACTGGAAAACAACAGCACATGGACCGGTGTAACAGAAAGCTATAGTTGGCACAGGAAGACAAATTCTTCCATCTTGAAAAGATGGGGAGTAACTGTGATAGGTCTCCCGTAACATGTGATCAAAAAGGTAACCAGCAGGCTAGCAGAAATAAACTCCTGCTGGTCCAATCACTAATGAGTACCAAGCTGATTGACACCCAAGCCTGTCTGTGCAACTCAGAAGCACCAAAGAACATATAGTGAAAAATGCCAGAGTCTAGAACAAAATACCGTGTGACAGTACCCCTCCCTCAATGAGGGGCCTCTGGTACCTCAGGACCAGTTCTCTCCAGAAGATGGCGATGAAATTCCGTAACTAGACACTCCTCATAGATATCAGAGGCTGGTACCCAAGTCCTCGAATCAGGACCATAACCCTGCCAGTGAACCAGATATTTTAAAGAACAATGAACAACCTGAAATTCCATAATTCTCAAAACCTGGAACTCCAGCTACCCATCAACTAAGACCGGAGGTGGAGGAGGAGTAAGAGCATCTCTCAAACCCACAAATTTCTTTAATAGAGATTTGTGGAACACATTATGAATTTTGTATGAAGCTGGTAAGGCCAGACAGAAAGCCAACGGGTTGATGATCACGGTAATTTTGAATGCACAAATGAACCAATGTCATAACTTAAGAGATGGTAATTTAAAGCTTACTGTTTTTAGTGGACAACCACTCCAGATCACCCACACATAGTTCTGTACCGTGCACACGTCTACTGTCAGCCACATGCTTATAATTAGAGTCCAAGTTAAACAATTGCTGTTAAACCTTTTCCCATGTAGTCAATAGTGCTGAGCCCAATCGATTCTTCTCAGTCAAGTACACAACTGGAGATGGTAACTATAGACATAAAAGAAAGGGTATATACTAGAGGACTCATGGTGATTACTGATTGCAAACTCTGCAAGAGGAAGGAATGAGGACCACTCCTCCTGATTATCCGAGACAATATAGCGCAAATACTGCTCCTAGTTCTGATTTATCAGCTCCATTTGTCCATGAGGCTGTGGATTGAACGCCGACGAATGAGACAGTTTAATAACTAAAGTAGAGCAGAAAGCTTTCCAAAAGTTGTCAATGAATTGAGTACCTCTCTCTGAAACAATATCAGATGGGACTCCATGGAATCTGACGATTTCATGTATATATATATATATATACCTGAGCTAAGGTTTTAGCATTAAAAAATGATGGTAATAGTATAAAATGTGTGATTTTGGTAAACCTATGCAGCAACACAAAAATGACTGTATTACCAGCAGGAGGATGATCCGTAATAAAGTCCATGGAGATGTCTGTCCAAGGCTTGCTAGAGACCCTAAGGGGTACTTTGCACACTACGACATCGCAAGCCGATGCTGTTATGCCGAGTGAGATAGTCCCTGCCCCCGTCGCAGCTGCGATATCATTGTGATAGCTGCCGTAGCGAATATTATCGCTACGGCTGCTTCACATGCAATCACCTGTCGTGCGACGTCACTCTGGCCGGCGAACCGCCTCCTTATTAAAGGGGCGGGTCGTGCGGCGTCACTGCAACGTCACACGGCAGGTGGCCAATAGGAGCGGGGGGGCGGAGATGAGCGGGATGTAAACATCCCGCCCACCTCCTTCCTTCCGCATTGCTGCCGGGAAGCAGGTAAGGTGATGTTCCTCGCTCCTGCGACTTCACACACAACGATGTGTGCTGCCGCAGGAGCGAGGAACAACATTGGACCGTCACGTCTGCGTAATTATGGAATTCGCCGACGCTACACCGATGATACGATTACGACGATTTTGCGCTCGTTAATCGTATCATCTAGGATTTACAGACTATGATGTCGAGAGTGATGCAGAAAGTGCGTCACTTTCGACATGACCCCACCGACATCGCACCTGCGATGTCGTAGTGTGCAAAGTACCACTTAGTGGCCACAGACAACCTGATGGACAAGAACGCGTTGGCTTAGAGCATACACAGAAGGCAAATGCAGACACATAGGGCACCATATTCCTCTAGATTTTGGGCAACACGACACAACGCAAAAAGAGATCCAGACTACCTTTCATCCCAGGGTAACCAGCCAAGATGAAATCATGATGTTCCCTCACAACCTTAAGGCGAAGATTCAGAGGACCAAATGACTTATTAGCTGGTCTCACCAACACTGCCTCATTCTGGGCCTCTGCAATCTCAAATTCAACCTCAATACTGAGTGCTGACACCACCACTCCCTTCTGCAGGATGGGCACAGGGTTCCCCTACCCTGGAAAACTCTTGGACAATGCATCAGTCTTAGGGGTACTTTGCACACTACGACATCGCAGGTGCGATGTCGGTGGGGTCAAATTGAAAGTGACGCACATCCGGCATCGCAGGCGACATCGTAGTGTGTAAAGCCTAGATGATACGATTAACGAGCGCAAAAGCGTCGTAATCGTATCATCGGTGTAGCGTCGCGCGTAATCCATAATTATGCTGACGCAATGGTCCGATGTAGTTCCTCGCTCCAGCGGCAGCACACATCGCTGTGTGTGAAGCCGCAGGAGCGAGGAACATCTCCTACCGGCGTCACCGCGGCTCCCGTAGGATATGCGGAAGGGAGAAGGTGGGCTGTTTACATCCCGCTCATCTCTGCCCCTCCGCTCCTATTGGCTGCCTGCCGTGTGACGTCGCAGTGACGCCGTACGACCCGCCCCCTTAATAAGGAGGTGGGTCGCCAGCCAGAGTGACGTCCCAGGACAGGCGAGTCCATGTGAAGCTGCCGTAGCAATAATGTTCGCTACGGCAGCTATCAAAAGGATATTGCAGCTGCAACGGGGGCGGGGACTATCGCGCTCGGCATCGCAGCATCGGCTTGCGATGTCGCAGCGTGCAAAGTACCCCTTAGTGTTTTCAGACAGTGGACGATAAGTTATGAAAAAGTAAAACCTATTGAAAATAATGACCACTGAAATTGTCCCGGTGTAAGACATTTAGCCAACTCGAGGTACAGGAGATTTTTATGATCAGTCATAACAATAACAGGATGAATAGCTCCCTCCAAGAAGTGTTGCCACGCCTTGAACGGCAATTTAATGATGAGTAGTTCCCTATTACCAATGTCATAATTATATTTGGACAGAGATAACGTTTTGGAAAAGAAGGCACATGGACATAGATTTCCTACAGATGGATTTTGGGACAAAACAGCTCCCACTGATGGGTCAACCTCAACCATGATGGGCAAACACTCATTAGGTTGTATTAATACAGATGCTGATGCGAAAGATTTTTTATACAGTCAAACATGTATAAAGCACTCTCAGGCCGTTAGAAAAGTTCATACCCTTTTTCATCATGTCAGTCAGAGGTCTCTGCAATGGCAGAAAATGTTTTAACAATACACTTCCTGTAATAATTAGCAAACCCCCAAAAAACGTTGCAACACTTTAAGGTTCTCAGGACGGTCCCATTTTAATATAGCCTTTAACTTAGAGGGAATCCATTCTAAAACCAGAAGCAGAATTTACTGTATATAACAAAAAAACGGAAGTTCCTGAACGGCGACTACACACTGCAAATTTAGTGTATAACTTGTTCTTTCTGGCAATTTGCAAAATATGTTTAATATGTTTCAAATGTGACCCAAAATCCTGTGAATAAATGTCATCCAAGTAAATGATAACAAATTTTCCTTACAGGTAAGCAAATACAAAATTAACAAGTTGTTGAAAAAGCACAGGAGAGTTGATCAGGCCAAACGGCATCACCAAATTTTTGAAGTGACCTTCTGGCATCTTGAATTACATCTTCCACACATACTCCCCTCAGACTCTAAGTAGATTATAGGCCCCTCAGAGATTAAGTTTGGAGAACCGTTTGGCACCAATAATCTGATTGAATAGGTCCAGAATGAGTGACATAAGATACGGGTCCTGAACCGTAATCTTGTTAAGCTCATGGAAATCCATGCATAGATGCTATCTACCATCCTTCTTTTTGACAAGAAAGAAACCTACAGCCACAGGAGATAAAGATGGCCTAATGTGACCATTAGTCAAACTCTCCGCTATGTATTCCTTGAGAGTTTGTCTCTCAGGCTGGAAAGATCATACAGGCTGCACATGAGCAACTTGGTCCCTGGCTTCAACCTTATGGTGCAGTCATAAGGTCTCTGAGGTGGCAGCTCCTAACAACCCTTCTCAAAAAACATATGACCAAACACTGAGAAAGGATCGGGATTACTTGTGGTTATCACCAAGATACATGTCTCTAGACAGTGTTTGTTACAGTAAGAGTAACATTGTTATATAATGTAAACCAAAGAAAACCCAATTTGTGCAGGGAGGTCTTTCAATAGCATGAAATGCGCTCCGAATGGAGTACCCCTATGTGAAGCTCCAACCCCTCTATACGCTCCATAAGGAACCTTTGGCAGACAGGTGACGAGTTAATGTCAAAAATCTAGACCAGACTAGGTAACTCATTCACGATTAACTCGGAGGCTTTAGTAAATTGTTTGTCAATTATGTTTCACACAGAACCACTAACCTGAAATACCATAATAGGGACATCCTGGCCCCTTATTTTAAACCTGGCAGGTATAAAACACTGAGTCCCCATGGTGGATGAAATACGTAACCCCAGAGGGACTAAATATTTTCCAACTGCTGTTTTTTCTTAGACACTAAGGGACAAATTCTAATAAAGTATCCCTTTTTATCACAATAAAAATAGACTCCTCCACTTTTAGGAGTAGAAGAGTGCCTCCTCTCATGGGACAGCTCTTCAAGCTGCATGGGCTGGGCTGAGGCCTCAGGAGACAATATTGGAATGGTAACCCCCTCCCAAAGAGTATTGGTAGGATGAAACCTCTGTCTGAAAACAAATACCAATAAGGATTACAAGAGACATGGCACACTCAAGAGAAGGTGGAGTTTCATCCATCACCAATGCCTCCTTTATTCTCTGTGACGCAGCCTGAAAAACTGTTTTTTAAGTGCAGGGTCATTCCACTAAGTGTCCATGGACCAGCGCCGGGATTCAGGGCAATAATCCTCTGATGGCCAAATGCCCTGGCTCAGTGAATGGATTTTACACTCACCTAAAGATACCCTATGAAGGTTATCGTAGATAAGACCGAGTGCAGAGAAAAATCTGTCCACCGACACAAACACAGGGGGCAAGGAAAAAAACCCAAGCTTGTAGATCCCCACCTTGGAGCGAGATCACAATTTCCACCAGCTGCACCTCACTATGAGAGGCATGGGTAAAAATATGGAAATACCATTTGCATGCTTCTCTGAAGGAAACAAAGTGGCTGCACTCCACAGAAAATCTCTATGGGAGGGGCAGGTTAGGTTTAACAAACAATGCGGATAGCGCCAGAGTGGGGAACTGTGCTTGTTGCTGTGAACTGTCCCCTTTAATTCCGTCATCTGGAGGGACAAAGACTGCAATTGTCTAGAAAGTGCAGAAACGGGGTCCATGTCACAATTTAAGTATGGACCAACTACAGTGTCACGGGTGGAAAGGGATAAGAAGGGACTGGGGCTCCTTAACTAGCCCTCAGGCTAGGGGGGCCCTAGCTGTCCCTGATCCCAGAGATAGGTCTGATGATGATGATGTTTAGGCTGCCTTCCTACCCCTGCTCCTGGCCAGGCCATAACTACTATGTTCTCTCTCCCTACCCCGGGGGGGCGACTGGGACATCAGCGTGTTAACACCAATAGTGATAAACAAACAGGAAAAACCAGACCTCTTCACACAACATGCTCACACAGAATAATCAGACAACCTTTTATAAGGAGGAAACTAAATCAGTGAGGAAATAACCAAATCAGAGGAGGATTTCCAATACACACTAAGCAACATGCAGTAAACCACCAGACTGGAAAAAAAACAGCCCATGGACTGGTATCGCAGAAAGCTATAGTAGGCGCAGGAAGACAAATTCCTCCAGCTTAAAAAGACAGGGAGTACCTGTGATAGGTCTCCTGCAACAATGGGTGAATAGAAAAAAGTGGGCTCAGCACCGATATAAAAATATGTAAAAAAACTTTTTATTAGGAATCCGATTAAAACATAGTCTGGGAACACGTTGCACACAATAAAGAGCCGGAAAACTTTACGCGTTTCGGACAGGCTAATAATTTAAAACCAAAAGGTGTCCTTAGTCATAACTTATGACTAAGGACACCTTTTGGTTTTAAATTATTAGCCTGTCCGAAACGCGTAAAGTTTTCCGGCTCTTTATTGTGTGCAACGTGTTCCCAGACTATGTTTTAATCGGATTCCAATAAAAAGTTTTTTTACATATTTTTACATCGGTGCTGAGACCACTTTTTTCTATTCACCCTTTGCCACTTATACCGGTATGGACTGACCGGCAGGACTCGTGCACCCTGGAGGAAAGCATGGACTTTGATGGCAGGTTAGCTGGATTTTCTCTTCTTTGCTGTTAATCTCCTGCAACAATGATCAAAAAGGTAACCAGCAGGCTAGCAGAAATTAACTCCTGCTAGTCCAATCATTAATGAGAACACAGCTGGTCAATAAACGAGCTTGCCTGTGCAACTTAGAAGCACCAGAGAAAGTATAGAGAGGAGTGTCAGAGTCTGTGGTCTGAACAGCGGATGCTGCCGTCATGACACTCGGTGAGTCTGAGCAAAACGTTGTGTGACAATTCTAGAATTTATCAACTCAATTTAATCCAAATTGAACTCGATTAGAAATTTATGAAATTTGTACGTCCTTGCAAATTTGAATAACTTTTGATTTTATTTGTGTGAATTACTAAAAAAGCCTGTTACCATTTCATACATTAAGGAACATTTTATCAGATACAGAAAACAGACATAACCTCAGGCACTAGTGATGAGCGAGTACTAAAAAGCTCGGGTGCTCGAAGCTCGGGCCGAGCCTCCCAAGATACTCGTGTACTCGGCCCGAGCAACGAGCCCAATGTTATCCTATGGGAGACCCGAGTATTTTTGTGAAATGACCCCCCGGCAGCATGGAGAAACCCTAAAAATGTCACAAAAGTCTCAGAAGAGTGCTCAAATGGTCATGGCAACAGCATGGGGAAGACCCCTTGAAGCATTTATCACTGAAAAGTCACAGCTGTGAACAATTTTGTCCGCGTTTTACGCCATTTTTACGGACTCACCAGAAAACCTTCCAAAATGACCCCAAAATGATTTTTCATGGCGGAAATGTTAAGGGCACATACCCAATAGTGAGATAGAGCTGGTGTATGTTACTTTTTGAGATTAATACATGAAAGATTTTACGTGAAAACATTGTGTGGCACTCCGATGTCCCTGAGAAGAGACGTACATGAAGGCCTCTTGAGTCTAATGTGCCCATTTTGAGGAAGTGAGTCTTTGTAGTATTTTCCTTTGCCAGGGCAGTCCAAAATTGTGAGGTTCACCAATGCCCCTGCATACAGACGTGCATGAGGCTCTGTAAACCTGAAGTGCCCATTGTAAGGAAGTGGGTCTATTGTAGTATAGCCCTTAGGCAGGGCAGCCAAAAATTGGGAGGCTCCACATTGTCCCTGGATAGAGACGTGCATGATGGCCTGTAAACCTGAAGTGCCCATTGTAAGGAAGTGGGTCTATTGTAGTATAGCCCTTAGGCAGGGCAGCCAAAAATTGGGAGGCTCCACGTTGTCCCTGGATAGAGACGTGCATGAGGGCCTGTAAACCTGAAGTGCCCATTGGAAGGAAGTGGGTCTATTGTAGTATAGCCCTTAGGCAGGGCAGCCAAAAATTAGGAGGCTCCACGTTGTCCCTGGGTAGAGACGTGCATGAGGGCCTCAAAACATTAAGTGTCCATTGTCAGGAAGTGGGTGTATTATAGTATAGCCCTTAGGCAGGGCAGCCAAAAATTGGGAGGCTCCACGTTGTCCCTGGGTAGAGACGTGCATGAGGGCCTCAAAACATTAAGTGTCCATTGTCAGGAAGTAGGTGTATTATAGTATAGCCCTTAGGCAGGGCAGCCAAAAATTGGGAGGCTCCACGTTGTCCCTGGGTAGAGACGTGCATGAGGGCCTCAAAACATTGTTCCCATTGCAAAGGAGCGGGTCTCCTGTCGTTGTAAAGTCCATTCTGCAAAGAATGGGCGAAAAAATTTACCACTGGGGGTATACCTGAAACAAAGGCCTAAGTATTGCAATTTGTAACGGTCATCATCATGGTGGCGCATGAGGAGAAGGAGGAGCAGTCCAGCGATTATCCAAAGTCCAGAAGTGTGTACCCATGGGTGAGTGGAGGTACATGGCAAACTTTAAATTCCGCTCTCATTTGCTGGTGGTGTGGTGAAGTCTGGCCCAATCCAACCCTTGTTCATCTTGATCAGAGTCAGCCTGTCAGCATTTTCAGTTGACAGGCGGGTGCGTTTATCTGTAATGATTCCACCTGCGGCACTAAAAACACACTCTGACAAAACGCTAGCAGCAGGGCAGGCCAGGACTTCCAAGGCGTAGAGAGCCAATTCATGCCACGTGTCCAGCTTGGATACCCAATAATTGTAAGGCACAGAGGAATGTCGAAGTACAGTTGTTCGATCTGCAAGGTACTCCTTCAGCATCTGGGCAAACTTAGGATTTCTTGTGGCACTACCCTGCACCTCAGGGGCTGTGGTACGTGAGGGGCTGAGAAAACTGTCCCACATCTTAAAGACTGTTCCCCTACCTCTGGCGGATTGGACTTGTGCCTCTCTCGGCTGTACGCCTCGGTTGTCCACTGATTCATGACCTATGCCGCTAGCGTTTTGTGAGGGGAATGCTTTGCCTACTTCCGTGACTATGGCCTTCCGGAACTGCTGCATTTTGGTTGACCTCTCCTCCACGGGAATAAGAGACAAAAAGTTCTCCTTGTAGCGTGGGTCTAACAGTGTTACCAACCAGTAATGATTGTCGGCCAAGATGTTCTTAACGCAAGGGTCACGAGACAGGCAGCTTACCATAAAGTCAGCCATGTTCGCCAGACTCTTAACAGCCAGGACTTCAGTAGCCTGACCAACAAGATGACTGAACATGCTGTCCTCCTCCTCCTCCTCCTCCTCCTCATCTACCCTGTCCTCTGGCCAGCCACGCTGAACCGAGGATATGACTGGTGTGCATGTCATATCCTCAATTTGGCCGGAGAGTTGCTCCATGTCTTCATCCTCCTCCTCGTCATAGTCCTCCACTGCACGTTGTGATGAGACGAGGCTGGGCTGTGTGTTATCATCACCCACACCCACTACTGTTTCTTGCTGCAACTCATCGCGCTCCGCCTGCAATGCATCATGTTTGTTTTTCAGCAGAGACCGTTTTAGAAGGCAGAGTAGCGGTATGGTGACGCTAATAATGGCGTCATCACCACTCACCATCTTGGTGGAGTCCTCAAAGTTTTGGAGGATGGTACATAGGTCTGACATCCATCTCCACTCCTCAGGTGTTATGTGTGGAGTTTGACCCATTTCCCGACGGCTTAGGTGATGCAGGTACTCAACAACTGCCCTCTTCTGCTCACATATCCTGACCAACATGTGCAGAGTTGAATTCCAACGCGTGGGGACATCACACACCAGTCTGTGAGCCGGAAGATGCAAACTGCGCTGAAAGCCGGCAAGGCCGGCTGAAGCAGTAGGTGACTTTCGAAAATGTGCAGACAGGCGGCGAACTTTTACCAGCAGATCAGACAGCTCTGGGTATGACTTTAGAAACCGCTGAACCACGAGGTTGAGCACATGGGACACGCATGGAACATGTGTCAGCTGGCCTCGCCTCAAAGCCGCCACCAGGTTCCGGCCATTGTCACACACGACCTTTCCTGGCTTTAGGTTCAGAGGTGTGAGCCAGTGATCTGCCTGCTGTTTCAGAGCTGTCCACAGCTCTTCTGCATTGTGGGGTTTGTCACCTATGCAGATTAGCTTCAGCACAGCCTGTTGCCGCTTCGCCGAGGCAGTGCTG
This sequence comes from Anomaloglossus baeobatrachus, assembly GCF_048569485.1. Taxonomy (NCBI): domain Eukaryota; kingdom Metazoa; phylum Chordata; class Amphibia; order Anura; family Aromobatidae; genus Anomaloglossus; species Anomaloglossus baeobatrachus. The sequence goes on along the minus strand of NC_134354.1, from coordinate 406,193,289 downwards.
CAGTGCTTCCAGCTTGTGACTGGTGTGGAGGGTACAGTGGATGAGGATGCGCAGGAGGAGGAGGAGGCTGAAGAGCATAACATTCCGGAGCTGTAGAGTGTGGGTGAAACACTGACTGAGGTAGGGCCTGCAAACCTTGGTGTGGGAAGGACGTGTTCCGTCCCTCGCTCAGACTGGGTCCCAGCTTCCACAATATTAACCCAGTGTGCCGTCAACGAGATGTAGCGGCCTTGCCCACAAGCACTTGTCCACGTGTCTGTGGTTAGGTGGACCTTGGGTGAAACAGCGTTGTTCAGGGCACGTGTGATGTTTTGTGACACGTGGTTATGCAACGCGGGGACGGCACACCGGGAGAAATAGTGGCGGCTGGGGACCGAGTAACGTGGGACAGCTGCCGCCATCAGGTCACGGAATGCTTCTGTCTCCACCAGCCTAAAAGGCAACATTTCCAGCGCAAGCAGTCGCGAAATGTTAGCATTTAGAACTGTGGCATGTGGGGTGTTGGCAGTGTATTTGCGCCTGCGTTCAAAGGTTTGCTGAATGGATAACTGAACGCTGCGCTAGGACAAGGACGTGCTTGATGATGGTGTTCTTTCTGCGTAGGCAACTGCAGGTGCAGGAGTGGAGGAGGCTTGTTCGCAGGCAGCATGGACAGGGGATTGGCTCGCATGCACAACCAGCGAAGACGTAGCAGTGACATCAGCAAGCACTGCTCCTCGACTCTGTTGTACTTCCCACAAAGTCGGGTGCTTGGCTGACATGTGCCTGATCATGCTGGTGGTGGTCAGGCTGCTAGTTTTGGTACCCCTGATGATGCTGGCACGGCAGGTGTTGCAAATGGCCTTTTTTGAATCATCTGGATCCAACTTAAAAAACTGCCAGACTCGGGAAGACCTAACATTTGTACAGGCACCTTGTGTCGTCGTGTTGTTCCGGGGAACGGTTGCCTGACTTCTGCCTGGGGCCACCACCCTGCTTCTTACTGCCTGTTGTGATGCTACGCCTCCCTCCCCCTGTGCACTGCTGTCCTCGCTCTGCATATCCTCCTGCCAGGTTGGGTCAGTTACTGGATCATCCACCACGTCGTCTTCCTCTTCCGCACCCTGCTCCTCCTCCTGACTTCCTGACAATTGTGTCTCATCATCGTCCACCACTTGTTGAGACACGTTGCCAACTTCGTGAGAACGTGGCTGCTCAAATATTTGGCCATCTGTACAGACGATCTCCTCATGACCCACTTCAATATGAGCTGGCGAGAGGCCAGAATGTGTGAATGGAAACGTGAACAGCTCTTCCGAGTGTCCAAGTGTGGGATCATTAATGTCCGAGGAGGACGTGTACTCAGCCTGGTGGTAGGAAGGAGGATCAGGTTCAGAAATGTGTGGTGCAGAATCACGGCTACTGACACTTGACCGTGTGGAAGACAGAGTGTTTGTGGTGGTGCCAATCTGACTGGAAGCATTATCTGCTATCCAACTAACAACCTGTTGACACTGGTCTTGGTTCAAGAGCGGTGTACTGCTGCGGTCCCCAAGAATTTGGGACAGGACGTGCGAGCGACTAGATGTGGCCCTTTGTTGTGGCGAAATTAGAGCTTGCCCACGACCTTGGCCTCTGCCTGCACCACCATCACGTCCACTTCCTTGTTCCTTGCCAATGCCCTTGCGCATTTTGCAATGCTGTGCACTGCTGACGTGTATATTCACTACTTGTGCGTTATATCAAAGTTTGTGGAAATTGCACACAAGTGCACCTGTACGCTGCCACCAACAGGCACACACGTGCGGTTTTAAAAACCAAGCACGGACGCAATAAGAACCTAACAGGTTTTTTTGGGGAGCGACAATTACAGACAAGTCAGACACTATCTGGACTGTTTTACACTGTGTACACCAGCCCCAGATATGATGAAGGCTGGTATACGGTCACCACTACCCTGCCTGCCTGCCTGCCTGTATACTGGTACAATAGTCCTGACAAGGACTCTTCTGGTCACTAGCCTGTATTCAGACCTGGCTATACCCTGCCTGTATATAGCAACAATAGTCCTGAGAAGGACTCTGCTACTGTACTCCGACCTGGCTATACCCTGCCTGCCTGTATACAACTAGAATAGTCCTGAGAAGGACTTTTGGTCACACTGTTTGCAGCCCTGCAACTGAAAAAGCTATAAAGGGCCGCAAAGCTTTCCCTGAATCAGCGATACTCTCCATGCACTGACTGTCTGGATAGCTGTGAGCAGAGCACAGCACGCCGGCCGGTATAAAGGCTCGGTCACGCTGTGCAGGCCGGCCAATCACTGCAATTCCACAACTAACAGGGCTGTGGCATTGCAGTGGTCTGCCAGCCAATCCCTGCATGAGGGCTGGCTCTCAAAAGAGCGCCAACATGCAGAAATGAAGACCACGAGTACAGCACGAGTATCGCGAGATTACTCAGTCCCCGCCGAGCAGCCCGAGTACAGCGATACTCGTGCGAGTACCGAGTAGTTACAAGCATGCTCGCTCATCACTATCAGGCACAACTGAGCAGACTTCACAATAATGTATTTGCAGTTATAACATGGTACAGCGAAGCCAAACAGGAGGGACTATAACTGCCCTTATAAAATCTTATTAGGGTCAGCCCCCTTGTGTGTTTTTTATTTATTTCTAATCTATATCAATTTCTTTGGGTCGTTCCTTTTTAAGAGATATATATAGTAGTTTTGTCCATTTGCTTGATAGATTCTGAATAAGAATTCCCCCTGATTAATAGCCCCTATGGGGAGTGCAATTATATTCTGTCCATTAGTTGACATTTGCATATCTGAATACTGGGAAGTTCAACTGTCTGCATACACTTATTGCAAGGTTATCCGTGGCACCATAGGGGTTAATTTCAGACAGTTCGGGCTGAGGCGCAGGGTGTGCGCATGCCTGCAATTATTGACTGTTGATCATGTGATCAGGACCCAGAGTATGGTGGCTGATGGAACCTGACTCTTGCTGGCGTTCTGGGCTGAGACGCAAGATATGGGCATGCCTGGAACCATAACATTGCAACTGTGAACATGTGACCGGGAATAATCATGTGATGCGGAAATGGTACTGGGGAGCTCCAAGCGATATGCTAATGTGCAACTGAATGGTGCAGGCGGACTTGATTGGTATCACTCAGTACAGGTGAGATTAACAATTACAGGTATATTTATTTGGGGGTAAAAGGGGCGAGTTCTACTTTGGATCCTAGGCCTTCACGTTGCCTCATCTAGGCTGGAGGATTGGTATATTTGGGGACTCGCCATATCTATGGCTGCTGACCTGACAGCATGGGACGTCCTCTCTGCAGGGAATTTGCTTTACCCTAAGCATCTGTGTCTGTGGGACCAATATAATGAAAAGATAAGTGACAAATTTCATCTTATTGAGCATAATATTGTACCTCCCTGCGCTCGGCTGCAGCCGAGTCGCTCGGATCCGGGCTCGTTGGTGGGTGGCTCGAGCTCCTCCGGACCCGGGGCCACTTCGCTCTGAAAGGGGATGCTGGCGCTTTTGGTGGGGGTTAGGTAGGTGCACGTCCAGAGCCGCGCTTGAGTTCATGACGCCACCCATGGGATGTGGTGAAGGTAGACACCACCGCTGCAGTTACGGGCCACCCGGGGGAGATGTTTATGCAGCAAGTTGTTAACCCCTCCGTGGGCAGGGATGGTGGCCCCGGGACCTGTTGGTGGTAACTGGGTGGTGCAGGGCAGTGCGCGGCCAGATGGCACTGTTGTACTCACTGTTATTGCACTTACAAGTCTCTGGTAAACCAAGTTGATGGTGGTCAGTGCACACAGCCGGCTGCGTCTGGTCCCCCACCCGGTTGGGCGGTCTTGGCCTTTCTCCTGCACCGTGTTGTGTAACTGTGGACTGCCTGCGCTTCAGCGACGGGAGTCCGCTCCCCGGCTTTGTGTATGTCGGGAGAGCCCTTTTGCCCGCAGATGCTGGCCCGTGGGATCTCTCTGCCTTTGCGGTGGCTTTCTATCCCCCTCAGTGGGCTGTTGTCTTCAGTCGGGACTTGGGTGGGAAAGGACCTATAGTTCAGAACGCAATCAGTTAATTAACTCAGTCCAGTGGATTCTGGACCTCGTTTCAGGGTCTGAGTACCCCGTTGTGTGCTCCGGTTTCCGAGTCTGTTCCCCGGGTCGGTACCGGCGGGCCACTACCCTGTCATAGTCCACCATGGTTCCACCGAGCCGTCTTCCCGGCTCCTGCAGGCTAAGGCCACCGTTTGCCTCCTAGCCAAAGGTGCCCGGGCTCCAACCCCGACACCTGTCAGACTCCTTCACACCTCACTCACTACTCAAACTGATCTGCTCGTGTTTCCTGCCTCAGGCCCTCTGAACTCCTCGGTGGGCGTGGCCAACTGCCTGTCTCCGCCCCCTGGTGTGTTCATCAAGCACTGAGGGAGGTGACTTGGTTTTAATGGTTGGCTGATGACACCTTTTGGGGGAACAGGTGTTGTGTGGTTGTCTATCTGTGACTACCTGGCTAGTCCAGGGTGTCACTTTATAGCTATGTGGAATATGATGTGGTATTTCCCTTATGAATTATAGCCAGGACGTGTGTATTATTCCTTATGTGCTGAATTTTTGTCCTGGTCAGTGAATGCGTACATCATATGCATTGTTTTTGCGAACATTGTCTTTCAACTGATGTCCTGCCTGCAACCATACAGAGGGATGTTCTTTCAGTTTTTGACCCCCAACACAGTACATATACAGTATATGTCTTTAACATCTGATATAATGAATCTGGTTATGTAGTTAATAATCTTGGTTATTAACTCCTGAAGAACCCTAGACTAATAGAGGGAAACGCGTTGGGTGGTTTCCTCCAATTTTTGGTAGGAATAGGTAATAAATATATAGAGGACGATATGCCGTTGTATCCTTCTGATGTAATTGTATTGGTCGGATACGCATCTGAACATCTTTTTTTTTTTTCACACATTTATTCCCTATTTTTCTTTATCATTGTTGACTAGGCTATTTGGTTGTTTTTTGATCCTATATTGTGAATCTCTTTGACCTCCCTTTTAGGGATTGATAGGGTCAACAGGTAAAAGTCAACGGTGAGCGGGGGCGCCAGCAGCGCAGGTAATAGGGCGCCGACCTCCGCTGCAAGGTAGGGGCAGCTGTGGGGCCTATTAGGGTCAGCCCCCTTGTGTGTTTTTTATTTATTTCCAATATATTGGATGTGGGGTTTAACTTTTTAAATTAAATTAATATATTCTAAGTTTTAGGTGTTTTTGTTTATGTTACAGTAAAAACACAACAGCACAAGAATTGTTACAGAAAAAAAATCGGAAATAAAAGTGTTAGATTGTGTGCTTGTGATTGTGTCTGTGTCTTTACTGAGCGTTTGCGCTGCTTGTGCAATTTTTTAGAGTAGGGAATATTTTTTTGCAAATCTGTTTTACTAGTAAAATTTACATCTATACACACAACACTAATTTAACACCATGCTGCAGCTGCTGGCATTTTGGTTGTCTACCTAGCATAGCTTGGCTTAAAAAAAACCAAGGGCAATTAACAAGGTAATGTAAAGGAAAAAACACTCCTACCACTACTAAAAAGTTGCTAGCAGCACCAAATGTACCATTACTACCTCTTGCAACCATTGGCAGCAGCCCTACAGGCAGTAGTGCTAAAAAACACAGGTCCCAATTGGCTCCCATTGCCTCTGGTAAGTGTGGCGCTCCTGAGGCTTCCGTCACCAGAGAGGTACTGCACCTCAGCCAGAGGTGTGGTATCCCATCCCGGGTAAGAAGGGGGTCATCTACCAGTTCACAGACGAAACCTGCACACACCAATTGGTAGGGTTTAAGGCAGGCACTCCATTAATGCTGAGAGTAGCGACCAGTATACCTGGTTATGGGTCCTTACGTCCCATTCACTGGTCCATGAGGGGGTGGAGCCTACCAGGGAAGGGTGTGGGAGGAGTCAGGGAGAGGAAAGGGGAAACAGTAAGTTCAAGTTCAGTCGGTGGGAGAGAGAGTCGGAAGAAGTCGAGGAGTGAGGAGGTTGGCTGTCAGGAGAGGACAACGAGCAGAAAAACAGAGACAGAAGGAGGTTCCTGATGGAGATCCTGGGGTCTTGTTAGGCCCAGGTGACACCGATCGAGGGAATTCCAGGGTGCCACGGAAGTATGAACGTCCCGTGGACCTGTTCCACTAGAATACCGGGTGGAGGGATTCAACTGCAACACGGGGAAGGTCCCTAGGCTGAAAGAAGAAAGACATTACTTTTAGCGAAACCGACGGCCCGGGAGATTGCTGTAGGCACTCGAGGCCACAACCTGCCACAGATCACCTGCCAGTGGAAGAAATAGAAGACCTAGGTCAGCTACCCTTGGACAGGCTCGGTGGTGGAGGTACAGGCAGCCAAGTGCAGTTTTGCGCTAGGGAGACAGCCAGATAGGACACACTGAGGGGTGCACCGGTACTGACCCTTAAACTATTCGGGATCAGCGGAGGTCCCTGACAGCGGATCCGGTCAGTTGCAGCATTGAAACTGAACAGTGAGTAAACATCTTAACTGCAAGCCCCGTGTTGCCTGCACCTCATCAATAAACACAATAGACTTTTCCAAAGGTTGCCCCGGGGTACCCGCTCCACCTGTGGGGAGCAAGATCCACCTCAGCTGCCACAACATCAGCTCCTGAGGTCCCTTCCAGCAGCTGCGGCTTCATAGCTGCACAATTCCACAGGTGACGTCACGAATTTAAATAAACTACAACTCCCATCATCACCTCCCCAATATCGCCATGTTAATTGACTCTGCCAGGGTCATGGAGTCGGGCCCCGCTACCGCTGACTACCCCAGACTAGTCTGGCCCAACACCGAGTCACCTAAGGCCCTGGGGTGGGCGAGTCATAAGCCTTTAAGTAGGAAAAAGTGAAGGGTTCCTGAAATATGTGGCTCGGCGCTGGTCTACGTCACAGAAAAATTACTGTAGGTTGCTAATACCTGTCAGCCTGCCTGATTACAAATGACTAAGAGGGATAATTTTTGAACTTTTTTTATTTAAAAAAACAAAAACATGAAAATTCTATTTGTGCACTGTTATTAAAAGAGGGGAGGATATTGGTTACTACCGACTTACAATTTGTTTCTATGTTGAGTTTACTTTGATATTATTAAGGCTGTGTTTGTATTATAGAGAATCTAAAATGTTGTATAGAGTCCTAAGAGACCTTAGAGTGTAATACACATCATTTAAGAGAAACTGCAGTATCTGCTATTCTCTAAAGCCCGCTTTACACACTACAATGTATCTTACAATGTGTCGGCGGGGTCATGTCGTAAGTGACGCACATCCGGCATCGTAAGGTACATTGTAGTGTGTGACGTGCGATTGCGATTGAAAGTTAAAACGTTTATCGCATACACGTCATTGAATCCTGACGAATTGCACGTCAGGTTGTTCAATGTTTCCGAGGCAGCACACATCGAAATGTGTGACACCCCAGGAACATTGAACAGATCTTACCTGCCTCCCGCGGCTCCGGCCGGAAATGTGGAAGGAAAGAGGTGGGCGGGATGTTTACATCCTGCTCATCTCCGCCCCTCCGCTTCTATTGGCCGGCTGCCGCGTGACATTGATGTGACGCCAAATGTCCCTCCCACTCCAGGAAGTGGACTTTCGCCGCCCAAATCGAGGTTGTATGGACGGGTAAGTACGTGTGATGGGGGTTAATCGTTTGTGCGGCACATTCAACAAAATTGAACGTGCCGCACATACGATGGGTGCGGTTACGATCGCATACGATATCGTATGCAGAATCGTAACATGTAAAGCAGGCATTAGATACAACCTAAATAATGCTCTTGAATTTATTAAGAGCAACTTAAAGGGAATCTGTCACCAGGTTTTTGCTCCCCCATCTGAGAGCAGCATAGTGTAGAGTCTGAGACCCTGATTTCAGCGATGTGACACTTACTGAGCTGTTTGCTGTCATTTTGATAAAATCAATGGTTTCTCTGCTGCAGATCTAGCAGTTACACAGAGCTCATGCATTTGCTAGACTACCTGGCAGCACACTAAGTAGTCCCCTAATGATAATCTACTGCTGATTAAACAGTGATTTTAGCAAAACTAAACTAGCAACCTAGTAAGTGACACAACGCTGGAATTAGGATCTCTGTCTCTACATTATGCTGATCTCAGATTAGGTGGCAAAAACCAGGAGATAGATTCCCTTTAAAGGACATCAAATGGGTGGTCACACATAGAAATAAATGTCAAAGATATATTGTTACAGCATGACAAAATCATGTATTTTAAGCTAAAAAATTTGTGCCATACATCTCAAGATTTCAATACATAGAAAATCATAATGGTGATTCCAGTACATATAAACAATTAAGACCTACAAAAATGTACTGAAGCTCATGTTATAAAAACAATAATTTTTATTATTGATTAAAAAAAATTTTCTTGTACAAATGAAAAAGGATTAGAGAATTAGGGCGAGAAGAATGCAATAACAGTGAGTGAACTGTGGTAACTCCCCAAAGTAATAACATCATACAAATGGGTGGCAAAAGTAGTCACCGTACAGACTGACAAGAACGTATGGTCTATGTGTGGAGTAATGTGGGATGAGTCAGGTTAGATAGTTGATCCTGTTCCGGACCATATAGAGTATATGTGGTGGGCAGTATAGTACAAACCCACTAACAAAAACTTATAGGACCTGAGTCAGCTCACATATGTTATTTCCACATATGGGTTACTATATTGAATACGGTCCACACAGATCAGACAATTATCGACCACCGTTTGGTTGGTGAGGACCCCGGAGCAATACATTGAATATAATAGCATCACATTCTAATAGGTAAGATTACTTACATGAAGGGGACCACAGGGAGGCTTCCCAATGCGCGTTTCGCCGTCTTTTTCAAGGGAAACAATCCAATCAACCAAACGGTCCCATGGTCTCTACCCTTTTGCAGTTGTTAACAGGGGGTCGTGTTCAGCATACCTGTTCATTCATAATTTATATGTTACATTTAGGTGTAGCTCTCATCTGGGTGTCCCTCCCATATGCATAGTGCACTTGGCACTTTATTTCTATTTTGATATTTAGCTTGATTATTGGAAGATAGGTCTTGTCCCTTAATGAGCACCTATGCAGAACATACCCCCTCCTGACATGATGTACTCTTTGGTGAGGATCCTAAGGCATTATTTGTGAAGATTTTGAGGCTTGTGGACTGTATTAGGTCCTATATATGCATACTTATGCAGTCCTCTTACTTCTCTGCTGATTACTCTGCACTTTGCATTCTAGAATACTTTTTGACTGTATCCATCACTTTCATTACCTAATATAATCTATATCTGTCTACATAAGCCAAAATAAATTTGACTTATAGAGACTTTATTACCTCAAACATATTTTATATATAGGTTTCATGGTCTACTTTGCTCTTTTGTCCAACACACAGCTATGTGACCAACATATTCCAACATTGGTAAACCTTCAATACATTATGCACTGAGTACTTTACATTCAGTTTAATAATTATGCCATATGTATTTATAGGTATAATGATGCATTATCTACACAATTTTATTATTGTTGATAATTTATACTAAATATACTCATTTGGTCGATAATTGTCTGATCTGTGTGGACCGTATTCAATATAGTAACCCATATGTGGAAAAAACATATGTGAGCTGACTCAGGTCCTATAAGTTTTTGTTAGTGGGTTTATACTATACTGCCCACCACATATACTCTGATCCTGTTCCGGACCATATAGAGTCTATATGGTCCGGAACAGGATCAACTATCTAACCTGACTCATCCCACATTACTCCACACATAGACCATACGTTCTTGTCAGTCTGTACGGTGACTACTTTTGCCACCCATTTGTATGATGTGATTACTTTGGGGAGTTACCACAGTTCACTCACTGTTATTGCATTCTTCTCGCCCTAAGGGGCACTTTGCACACTGCGACATCGCAGGTGCGATGTCGGTGGGGTCAAATTGAAAATGACGCACTTCCGGCATCGCATGCGACATCGCAGTGTGTAAAGGCTGGATGATACGATTAACGAGCGCAAAAGCGTCGTAATCGTATCATCGGTGCAGCGTCGGCGTAATCCATGATTACGCTGACGCGACGGTCCGATGTTGTTCCTCGCTCCTGCGGCATCACACATCGCTGTGTGTGAAGTCGCAGGAGCGAGGAACGTCTCCTACCGGCCTCACTGCGGCTTCCGTAGGATATGCGGAAGGAAGGAGGTGGGCAGGATGTTTACATCCTGCTCATCTCCGCCCCTCCGCTCTGATTGGCTGCCTGCCGTGTGACGTCGCAGTGACGCCGCACGACCCGCCCCCTTAACAAGGAGGCGGGTCGCCGGCCACAGGGACGTCGCACGGCAGGTGAGTGTGTGTGTGAAGCTGGCGTAGCGATAACTTTCGCTACGCCAGCTATCACCACATATCGCTGCTGCGACGGGGGCGGGCACTATCGCACTCGGCATCGCAGCATCGGGCTGCGATGTCGTAGTGTGCAAAGCCCGCCTAATTCTCTAATCCTTTTTCATTTGTACAAGAAAATTTTTTTTAATCAATAATAAAAATTATTGTTTTTATAACATGAGCTTCAGTACCTTTTTGTACATCTCAAGATTTGTTGAACCCCCAGAAATTGTAAGAAATGACACATCTATCTGAAGTGAATACTTTTTTTTGTTTTTAATCCTTGCCTAGGGCTTTGACCAGAGATGTATCTAAGCTTTCTGGCACCTGGGGCAAGACTTCAGTTTGGCGCACCCCCATGTGACCAATTATTCATATGTGAATTGCATACTCACAGTCACGTAATGACGAGCTGCTCTTCATAATTTAATTTTCTCAATGTTCAAAAAGAAACATAGGAAGAGAAGCTAGTTGTCACATGCAAGTATGAAAATCACATATGAGTGGAATGGCCATATGATGATTACTGGAACCAGAAACAGAGCTGAATTCTGAAAGGGAGTATATTACATGCAGTTAGGATTTGGCTTCAGTGCTTAATTTTATAAGTAAAGGGGTTATCCAGGTTTGAGATGAAAATCTGCAGCCACTATGTGACTGTAGACTTCTGAATTCTCACAGTGAGCACACTGCACGCTGACAGGATTCTCTGGTGCCGGCAGTGAGAATGGGAGATCACAAAACTGCAAGTATGTGATTTACATTTATGTAGTCACGTGCTGACTAGACATGCGTGGCCTCGCTCAAAATTAATTGAATGAAGCTGGACACGTCAAATCAGAATGTGGCCAGAAATATAAAAATCTCATACTTCCGCTCACATGACCGTCCACTATTGCCACTGGAACTGCAGAGCATGTATTATGAGAATTCAGAAGCCTGCAGTTATGCCGCCCCCGTGACAGCAGCCGGCGCTGCTCGGATCCTGGCCTGCTGTGGTAGTGGCTCAAGGGTCTCCAGACCCGGTTGTCTCGCGGACACGGCGAATAAATGGGGGCGTGTAGATGTACGGGCTAGGCCGTAGTAAGTTCGTGACGCCACCCACTGTGTGTGGTGAAGTGGGACACCACCGCTGCTGTTGTAGGGCACTCTAGGAAGATGTTGTGCAGCCAGTTGTTAACCCCTCAGTGGGTAGGGATGGTGGCCCCGGGACCCGATGACTCATTGCAGGGGATGGTGACCGCAGGGGGTGCTGGTGTACTCACAGTTAATAAACCACACAAGTCTCTGGTAAACCAGGGTGATGGTGTCCGGTGCCGCGGCCGGTTGCATTCGGGTTCGCCACCCAGCTGGTGGTTGCTATCCTTTTCTCTGAACTCTTTTGTGTAAGGTGGACTTCCTAGCGTGAAGCTCAGGAGTCTGCTCCCGGCTGGATGTGGCCTAAGAAGCCGTGCCCACAGACGCTGGCCCGTGGGATCTGTGGGCCCTGGCGGTGACCTCTTATCCCTATCGGTGGGCTGTTGTCTTCTATGAGAGACTTTGGGTGGGACAGAACCTCTAGTCCTGGCCTCAATCGGTGAATTAACCAGTCTGCTCGGTTCCGGTTCTGGCTTCAGGGTCCGAGTACCCCCCTTTGTGCTACGATTTCTGGGTCGGTTCCCCATGTCGGTACCGGCGGGCTACAACCCTGGCCCGGTCCACCTCGGTTCTGCCGCCGTCTTCCCGTCTCCTGCTGACGGAGACCACTGTCTGCCTCCTAGCCAGTGGCAGCAGGGCTCCTACCCTGGTACCGTTCAACTTGAACTTTACTGCTGGAGCTACACTTAGCTCCAGCCCACACTCCTCTCTCAACTGAACTTCAAACTGATCTGCTTTGTTTTCCCACCCCAGGCTTTCTGGACCCCTGGGTGGGCATGTCCCAACCGCCTGGTCACGCCCACTGGTGTGTCTATCTTTCCCTAAGGGGGGTGTCTAGGTTTTCTGGTTGGCTGTGTGTTTCCTAGTGGGGGAAGGTGTTATGCGGGGGCCTATTTGTGACTACCTGGTTTTGCCAGGGCGTCACACAGTCACCTAGAGTCACTGCAGAATTTCATCTCAATTTCATCTCAACTTGGACAAGACCTTAACATATACAAATAAGCTGTGTATCCCAATTCTAAGTAAAGGGCTTGTCCAATCTTACAATTTATGAATTGTTACTTAGGTACAGGATCAGAACTAATAACAGCACCAGAACCAGAAGAGGTACAGAAATACATAATTATAACATCCAACAGCACAGAACACAGCATCAAAACCCTCATTGGTGAATAAAGACATAATCAGAACCACAAGCAGTACATGGTACATGAATTGTAATGTCAGGTCAGACCCATACATATTGGTATTGCATGAACCTACAACTTCCAGTACATGCAGGGCTGGCCCCAGGTTTTTGTGGGCCCCGGGCAAAAGAGTCTCAGTGGGCTCCATACACACATAGAAGTGCGTATAGACCTCCCCTGAAAATAAGACCTAGCAGGAGTTTTCAGGGAGGATTAAATATAAGACATCCCCTGAAAATAAGACCTAGCCGCGGTCAATTGTGAAGTGTCATGCAGCGGTAAAAAAGTTAAAGATACTGCAGGACACTTCATTATAGACAGCAGGAACCCCCTAAAGAAAAAAGAAAGAAGAGAGAAGACCCCCCAATCATACTCACCATACGCCGACCGGGAGCAGGTGAGTGCATCAAGGTCTTGCGGCGGAACACATACACACACAAATCAAGTCACATATACACACACACAGATCAGATCACACACGCACACACATCAGATCACATAAACACACACACACACACTACAGATCGTACAGTGTCTGCGCGCGCGTGTGTGTGTGAGATCTGATGTATGCAAGTGTCAGCCAGATGTATGGGGAGCACAGCTGTTGGGAGATCACAAGGAGGCATGATGTGGAATCTGATGTGTGTGTCTCTGTATGAGTATGAGTGTGTGTTATTTGAGCTATGTGAGTGTCAGCTAGATGCAGGGAAGGACGGCATGCACCTCCCTGCTAGGAGATCACAGGGAGATCTGGGAGCCACACAGACGCCCTGGGCTGGTGGTAAGTATGATGATCCTGGGAAGGGGGGGCTGCTTTTTGTGGGGGGTAAACTTACCCAGAACCATGTGTCCTCTACAATAAGACACACCCTAAAAATAAGACCTAGTGCTTTTTTCAGGGCAAAAAAAAAGATAAGACAGTGACTTATTTTCGGGGAAACAGGGTATTTAAAGACAAATTCACAAGAATGCACCTAAATAGACAAATCTATACACAGTCATACACACTGACATACATAGATACACATCTTGGACACACAGACACATTAAAGGTATTAAGATGGGGAAGCTGGCAGCAGCCTTACTCACCTCCCCCACTTGTCACCCATCCATCTTTTCCTGGGCATGTGGCTGTGCCGCGCTTATTGGTGGCCATGGCTAACAGACATGGCCGCACACAGTGCGCACTGACACTGCTATGTATGTAACACCCCACGGAGCTCAAGATAGGAGCTTCAGTCCGTACCTTGTATACTCATCACTGGGCCAGTGGTTTGTAGAAGTCGTGACCTGACCCCGTTCCATGGCCCCGTGGTGCACAGTAAAGGGAGGCTAGCAAAGATTGTCCCTGGAGAGGTCTTCACCAGTTAAAGTGGTGACTTTGGTCCCAGGCTCCTCCGCTGCGGATCCTTCTTCTGACCTTTCCTCCTACAGGAGTAGAATGGATGATGTCGACTACGCCACCTGTAGTGTGTGGCCAGGGATAAGGCCACCGCTGCAGGGTACCTCATCGGGGGACGGGGGAGATGTTGGGATGCAGCTTGGATGATATTGCTCCCCACAGGCAGAGCGCCCCCCGGGAGGGAGAACGGGGAACTGGGAATCGCCAGATCACAAGGTAACGACAAACAGAGTCAGACTTACTGGGTTGCGGGTTTCAGATCTTGTTTACTCATAGTTCTTTCTTTACTGCAATAACTCAGTTCGTTCCCAGGCAGGGCAGAGGTTAAAGTCTGGTAGAGCTGCCTGTGGGATTCTTCCTTCTTGTGCGCTCTTGTGGTGGTACCCTCCTGGACTCTGGAGCTCTTCGGACCCACTACTCTGCCACTCGAAGCTCCACTGGTTCCCAGGGGGCAACATCATCTTCCCCTCTGTAACCCTTTTCTTCTCCATGCCATATGACTACCAGCCCCAGGCTCTTAACTCCTTCCCGGCTAGCCACCTCTCCTATTCCAAGTCTCTGCCGGCTAATGGACCTGGAGCCTCCTAACTGGCGCTATCTGTTCTCTCAGCTTAGGCATCCTTAGCCATCCACTCACCCGGCCCCAGGTAAGGAAAGGGTGTATAACCAGTCTGAAACTGGTGGCTCCTCCGCTCTGCCTCCCTGAGAAGGAGCTCCCTAGTGAGCTACAAAAGTGTGCTTCCACTCTCTCTGCTTTCCTAAGAAGTTCTGAAGTAAAGTGAAACCAAACTGTCCCTTTTGTAACTTCCTCCTGCACGTGCCCCTATCTAAGGAATGTTCCTCCAGAGCAAAACACAACAATCCTGGGTTGCAAGAGAAAATTACACGCATTTTTTTTTTCATAATTCAAAAAATAACATGTCGCTTTTACCGGTAACCAATAAATGAAAGGAAGAAGCAGAAGGAAAAAGAAAAAGAAGGAGAAGAAAAGAAAAGAAAAAATAAATATGTGGCATAAGTCAGAAAAAAACAAGTCATTAAACATTCTGGGACAGGCCTCCATGCGACCCTCCAGGGAGCTTCAGGTATCCAAATTTGGGAAACTAGAATGTCAGTCCGATCCTTGTGCAGGCTGCGGTGCCAAGCTCACTCTCCAAGCACCACTCACAAAGGCTCGCACTCGATCAGTTTATGTCACCTCCCCATCTTCTGGTCCTAGGGAGGCAGGGTTCCTGGCTCCTAGTGAATGTCCAACATAAAGGGCGGGCACTGGTTTTCATGCCCCGCTTAATCCCACCCACAAAAGGCAGGCAAGTCTAGTCTCTGTTGGTACGCATGGCACCCATCCCATTCTCAATGGACGCCATTTTACATTCTCAGTCCAGTAGTCACAGTGTCCATGGACGCGGGCACAAAATAAACATACGAAAGTCCAGTAAAGGCACACAGTACCTATTACATAGGGCACGCAATCCTGCTGACTACGCCATTTGTGAAAACCCATGGAGCTCAAGATAGGAGCTTCAGTCCGTAACCTTGTATACCCGTTGCCGAGCCAGTGGTTTGTAGATATCATGGCCTGACCTGGTTCTGTGGCTCCATGGTGCACAGTAAAGGGATGCTAGCAAAGATTGTCCCTGGAGAGGTTGTCACCGGTTACAATGGTGACTGGGGTCCCGGTCTCCTCCGCTGTGTACCCTTCCTCCGATCTTTCCTCCTCCAGGAGTGGAGCGGATGATGTCGACTACGCCACCTGTGGTGTGCAGCCAGGGATAAGGCCTCCGCTGCAGGGTACCTCGCCGGGGGACATGTTGGGGTGCAGCCTGGGTGATATCGCTCCCCACAGGTGGAGCGCTCCCCGGGAGGGAGAACAGGGAACTGGGAATTGCCAGATCACAAAGCGACAAACCGAGTCAGAGTCACTAGGTTGTGGGTTTCTCATCTTGTTTATTCACAGTTCTTTCTTTACTTCAATGACTCCATTCGTTCCCAGGCAGGGCAGAGGTAAAAGTCTGGTAGAGCAGCCTGTGAGCTTTCTCCTTCTTGTGCGTTCTTGTGGTGGTCACCTCCTGGACTCTGGAGCTCTTGGAAACCAATACTCTACCACTCAAAGCTGCACTGGTTCCCAGGGGGCAACGATATCTTCCCCTCTGTAACCCTCTTCTCCGTCATGCCACATGACTATCAGTCTGGTAAAAGTCTGGTAGAGCTGCCTGTGGGATTTCTCCTTCTTGTGCGCTCTTGTGGTGGTCCTTTCCTGGTCTCTGGAGCTCTTCGGACCCACTACTCTGCCACTTGAAGCTCCACTGGTTCCCAGGGGGCAACAACATCTTCCCCTCTGTAACCCTTTTTTCCTCCATGCCACATAACTACCAGTCCCAAGCGCTTAACTAGTTCCCGGCTAGCCACCTCTCCTATTCCAAGTCTCTGTCGGCTAATGGACCTGGAGCCTCCTAACTGGCGCTATCTGTTCACTCGCCCGGTCCCAGGTAAGGAAAGGGTGTATAACCAGTCTGGACTTGGTGGCTCCTCCGCTCTGCCTCCCTGAGAGGGAGCTCCCTAGGGAGCTGCAAAGGTGTGCTTCCACTCTCTCTGCTTTCCCAAGGCGTTCTGAAGTAAAGTGAAACCAAACTGTCCCTATTGTAACTTCCTCCTGCACGTGCCCCCACCTAAGGAATGTTCCCTCTGTGTGTGTGTGTGTGTGTGTGTGTGTGTGTGTGAGAGAGAGAGGCTGCGTACTGCAGAAAGAGACTTAACCTCTTCCTGCCAGGGTGGATGGAAATTTAAAAAAATACATAAAGGTACATACAATACAATACCTTGTAGCACCCAGTCTCTCGGGCGCTACATGTACATCACAGGAGAGGCTGGAGACATACAGCAATCGGGGCACATACAGCTCCAGATGGGGGCATACAGCTCTGAAGTGGTATACAGCATTGAGGTGGGGGGACATACAGCTCTTGGGGTATACATCACTGGGGTGGAGAGATATACAGCTCTGGGGGGTAATAAGCTCTGGGGTGGTATACCGCACTGGAGTGGGAGGACATACATCTCTTGGGGGTGTAGTGCACTGGAGACACTTCTGGGAGGGTATACAGTACTGGGGTCAGTGGATAGACAGTTCTGGGGGTATACAGCACTGGGGTCAGGGGACAGACAGTTCTGGGGGTATACATCACTGGGGTCAAGGGACAGACATTTCTGGGGGTATACAGAACTGGGGTGGAGACAAACAGTTCTGGGGGTATTCAGCACTGGGGTGGGAGGGCAGACAGTTCTGGAGATATACAGCACTGGGGTGGGGGGACAGACAGTTCTGGGGGTATACAGCATTGGGGTGGGAGGACAGACAGTACTGAGGATATACAGCACTAGGGTGGGGCTATACAGCACTGAGGTGGTGGGGACAAACAGTTCTGGGCATATACAGCACTGGTATGGGGGGACAGACAGTACTGGGGGTATAAGGGGCGCCCCTGACCTAGTCAGGCACCATTGAGTACTGCAACCATGCTGGGGCAGTGCTTCCAGGTAATTTCAAAGGCCAAAATAGGGTGTGTACGCACAGACACATAGCAATCAGGTCTCCCACACCTTGAGAGGGGACCCTTGGGCAGACTCAAGAGGTGGCTTGCCTCCACATCTCATCAAGGGGTGTATTGGAGGGGCTGGGAGCTAAGGTTGCAGCGGCTGTCAGGAAAGTAGAAGGAGAGCCAGTCTGATAGCAGTGAGCGTGGTTGCTAGGAGACACAGGCACGCGGACACGCTAGTCAGACCCTTCATGTGAAGTAGCCGTTAGTGGGGGAGAACGGTTACCAGTCAGTCAGCCAGAAACACGCTGAGGGAGTAAGTCGGTCGAGTATGGGGACTCCTGGTGACTAGGCATGTACGGGATACAGGTTCCCAGAGCAGGCTCAAGTTTAACTACCTGCTAAACCTGCCGGTGAGGGGAACCACAAGTCCCTCACCAACCATCTAGAGTCCGAGCCTCAGCAGCAATGAGGGGGCCCATAAGAGGGATCGAGCCTGGAGCCATCTCACTTGGTCCATGCTGCCGGCAAACGGGCCAAAAAGGGTAGGAAAGGCAGTAGCGACTTTCCTGGATGAATCCCATGGTACTTCAAGTCAGGAGTCATCCGAAACAAGAAGTGCTAGGAAGGTGAGTTAACGGTTACCCTTAGACCGGCCTAAAGGATACCTGGTTCCACCTGGTTTAATCTCAGCATCGCCCGGGTTCCTCACAAAAACATCTGAAAGTGAGTAAACAAGTTGAAAGACTTTTTGGACTGGAACTGAGTTATTCTGGGACTTGTTGTTCTACACATCTGAGGCCAGCGTCACTCATGGGAGGCCACACCATCCGACTGCAGACCCCATCAGCCCCAGAAGCTCGTTAAACCTGCAGTGGCGGTCACCCAAATCCCTGACCGCAAACCGTGAGTGGCGTCACGACTCATATATATACCAAAACCGACTTACCTGTTGCCAGAAATAACCAAGTGAAGACCCTGTGGCATCTCTGAAGGTGGAGTGATGTCCCTGAAGCGATCGCTGCAGGTGGGCATCACATCTGGCATCACGAACAGGATCAAGGACTAGACCTATTTAGACAGGTGACAGTGCGACTCAGCGGTCCGATCGAAAAATTTGAACCACCGCCATTTTGTCACCATTAAAAGTGCGTGATCTTAAAAGCTGCAGCCTGCGCAGAAGAAAAAAAAAACGCCAACAAAGAGGAGTGGCTGTCCCAACATGGAGGGAGCCCTCTGACATAGTGAAAGGAGAAGATGGGGGCAGATCTGTCCCCGGACTGCGGGGACGTCCCACTCCTGTGGGAGGAGAACCACCAAAAACGAAACTAAGACTGAAGCTTGACCAGAACCTGATAAGTAACGATAGACACAAGATGGCTTCAGTGGAAGGTGACAACAAGGAGCCGGGATGGACCAGGCCCATGACTGCAGGGGAGCTGGAGGCAGAAGTGGGAAGAATTGCCGACGGTATGGAAGAGCAGAGCAGGCGAGAGATAGCCACTTGGAAGAAGATAATGGCAATTAGAAACCTGCGGTTGTCGGTGCAGCGAGGCCCGCCTGGAGGCGCCGCCCACGCTCAACCGGAGTCATCGTCAGCAATAGCGACCCTGCTACAGGACGTCTCCAGCACAAACCTAAGTGAGTGCAAAATCGCCCCTGTTTCACCTGGTACGCTGACCCCACCGGCATTGTCATCAGAAGCCGGTGCGCCGTCCGGTGCGATGCCCGATGCGATGTCCGGTGCGATGTCCGGTGCGATGCATGATGCGATCTCCGGTGTGATGCCCGATGCAATGTCTGGTGCGATGTCCTTTGCAACACCTGGTGCGACATCTGATGCGATACCAGATGCGACACCCGTGGCCAGACCAGACCAGGCAGCAACGTCTCCTGTCCCAGTTGCCAGAACAGAGGTGGTCAAAGCGCCCCAGTCACTGACTGGTGATACAGCGCCTACCCCCAGGCCAGAGGTGGTCACAGCACCCCAGTCACTGACTGGGGAACCAGCACCTGCGCTCCGACCTGAAGAGGACAAAGAACTGGCTCAGCTGAAGAGAGAACTGAATGCTCTGTACCCAGCACACCTGGTGGAGAGGTATTTGATCATCAAGCTACCACTCAACCGGCCGGAGGAGGTCACAGCACCCTCTGAGAGAGAGGGAAGCCATGAGGTCGCGCTGCTGTTCTCCCAACGACCGGAAGAGGTTGCAGCACCCTCCGCCAGGGAGGGAGAAGAGGTCCAGCCACCATCACTGCTGTTTCCCAGCCAACCAGAGGAGGTCGCAGCACCCTTTGAGAGAAAGGGAGGCCATAAGGCTGCTCTGCTGTCTCCTCCCCGACAGGAAGAACTGGTTGCATATAGTCCCAGCATGTCTGTCACCTGGGTGCCTGCTGATGACCAGGTGATGTAATGTGGAGACCAGCCCGCAGAGAGGAGCAACGTGTGAGAGCCAGGTACCCCCTTGAGAAGCCCACCCCAGAGAGAGAGCAAGTGGAGGCCAGGGACCTTCAGGAAAAGCAGTCCCTGCGGCGGGCCAGACACCAGGCCAAAGGTCCCCTCCATCGTGGGGTAGTGGAAGAATTCAACTGCCGAATGGGGTATGGGTTTATTGTAGAGGCAGGGGTTAAAGAAGGCATCTTTGTGTCTCGGCGGGACATACAGTCCCACCTACAGCAGGATCACCCTGGTCGTGATCTCTATGTGGGGGATGAAGTCGAGTTCACAAGACATAAGGGTGAAAGAGGCTGGTTTGCCTTGGACGTGGTACAACGTCCAAAGGAAACCTTAGTGAGCTCAGACTCCACCCCCACTGCTTCTACCAGGCCCCCATCGCCATCACCACCAGGGGACACCCAAGACACAACCTCCAGGTATCAGTGCACTGAAGTGCCAAGCACTGACCTTGGTAGGAGAAAATCTATTTAATTTAAATTGTTTAAAGTTTAAAATGTTTTTATGACCAGTTAAAGCAGCGTTCAAGAATGTGTGCCCGCAAGGACTTTGGCGAGAAGTTTTTTTAAGTAAAATTTAGCACCTGGTTACGTGCACTTTATATATGGACCACAGGCTATGAACTGGCTATAGCCACAAACTATCACCTTGTAAAAAGTTACCTCGGTGGTACCAACCCCAGAGTGTGCCTGTTTATGGGGCATGACTCTGCACCACCAGGGAGCACGCCTGTTTATGGGGCCTGCTCTCCAACACACGGAAGCTGGTACGCCTGTTTATGGGGCCTACCCTCTACTACCATCCTCAGGAAAGGAAGATTGGAGAAAAGGTTTGGGATACAGATGGCCCAGACCTGGTCACCAAAGGGATCGGTGACCTGCCTCCTTTAAGTTTCTGGGTGGGATTTGTGGGTAGTGGTGAAATTTTACCTGATATTTTTTATATGTAAATGTCTCCCCTGTGTGGGAAAAGTTGTATTTATTCTTTTCTTGTCTTTGCAGCCTGAGGACATGCTGTTGATAACCAAGGGGGATTGTGGCGCCCCTGACCTGGTCAGGCACCACTGAGTACTGCACCCACTGCTGGGGCAGTGCTTCCAGGTAATTCCAAAGGCTGGAATAGCGTGTGTATGCACAGACACATAGCAACCAGGTCTCCCACACTTTGAGAGGGGACCCTTGGGCAGACCCAAGAGGGGTCTTGCCTCCACATCTCATCAAGGGGTGTATTGGAGGGGCTGGGAGCTAAGATTGCAGCGGCTGTCAGGAAAGTAGAAGGAGAGCCAGTCTGATAGCAATGAGCGTGGTTGCTGGGAGACGCAGGTGCGCGGACACGCTAGTCAGACCCTGCAAGTGAAGTAGCCGTTAGCGGGGGAGAACGGTTACCAGTCAGTTAGTCAGAAAGACGCTGAGGGAGTCAGTCGGTTGAGTACGGGGACACCTGGTGACTAGGCACGTACGGGATACAGGTTCCCAGAGCAGGCTCAAGTTTAACTACCTGCTAAACCTGCCGGTGAGGGGAACCACAAGTCCCTCACCAACCATCTAGAGTCTGAGCCTCAGGAGCAACGAGGGGGCCCATAAGAGGGATCGAGCCTGGAGCCATCTCACTTGGTCCATGCTGCCGGCAAACGGGCCAAAAAGGGTAAGAAAGGCAGTAGCGACTTTCCTGGATGAATCCCATGGTACTTCAAGTCAGGAGTCATCCGAAAAAAGAAGTGCTAGGAAGGTGAGTTAACGGTTAACCTTAGACCGGCCTAAAGGATACCTGGTTCCACCTGGTTTAATCTCAGCATCGCCCGGGTTCCTCACAAAAACATCTGAAAGTGAGTAAACAAGTTGAAAGACTTTTTGGACTGGAACTGAGTTATTCTGGGACTTGTTGTTCTACACATCTGAGGCCAGCGTCACTCATGGGAGGCCACACCATCCGACTGCAGACCCCATCAGCCCCAGAAGCTCGTTAAACCTGCAGTGGCGGTCACCCAAATCCCTGACCGCAAACCGTGAGTGGCGTCACGACTCATATATATACCAAAACCGACTTACCTGTTGCCAGAAATAACCAAGTGAAGACCCTGTGGCATCTCTGAAGGTGGAGTGATGTCCCTGAAGCGATCGCTGCAGGTGGGCATCACATCTGGCATCACGAACAGGATCAAGGACTAGACCTATTTAGACAGGTGACAGTGCGACTCAGCGGTCCGATCGAAAAATTTGAACCACCGCCATTTTGTCACCATTAAAAGTGCGTGATCTTAAAAGCTGCAGCCTGCGCAGAAGCTCGTTAAACCTGCAGTGGCGGTCACCCAAATCCCTGATGGCAAACAGTGAGTGGCGTCACGACTCATATATATATACCAAAATCGACATACCTGTTGCCAGAAATAACCAAGTGAAGACCCTGTGGCGTCCCTGAAGGTGGAGTGATGTCCCTGAGGCAACCGCTGCAGGCGGGCGACACATAAACAGCACTAGGGTGGTGCGGACAAACAGTTATGGAGGTTTACAACTCTGGGGTGGTGGGGACAAACAGTTCTGGGGGTATAAAGCAATGGGGTGGGGGGACAGACAGTACTGGGGGTATACAGCACTTAGGTGGGGTGGGGGAAGACATACAGCTCGGCGGGATGTTCATGCTTCGGCTCCTCTCTTCATCTTTCTGTTGAGACTAGAATGTATGGGCTCCTTCCAGGTTAGTGGGCGTGACCAGTTTCATGAAAATTAAGTCATACCTTGAAGGACCTCGTACATGCTAGCATCTACCTTCATCTGTGGGACGGGAGCGCAGTGCAGTGTGTACTAGCTCCACCCACAGATCCCCGTGGGGACCACAAGCACCGTGTGATGTTCTTGATGTTGTTGAATGTAACCGAATGATAAGAAGAAATAATCAACCGAACTGTGACCAGATTAGCACCGAGATTAAACCGGCCGTTGCCGGCAATTAGTCCCTGTTGGGACCCCTTGCACCGTGCGTAAGAAACTACTTACAGACAAGCCCGAGAACTCGCAGGGCAACCACAAACTTGTGGCGTGTAAATAAAAATGTTGGCTTGTTACCATGACCGCCTCCAGAGAGGCTGATTTTGGAGGATGGGCCTGGAGGAAAGGGATGGCCCAGGCCCGCCACTACCGTAACTCGTGGCAATCCTCCGGGGGTCAGGGGTCCCCCATGGACGTGGGTCCCCTGAAAGAGACCGTACCCGCTCGGGCAATTTGGTTCTGGACTGGGGCAAGGGGTGCTGCCCACTTACAACCGTAAGGACCGGGGACGGGCGGTGGCCCGCCGGTACCGGATTGAGGAGCGAAGAGATGCCAGCACCATCCGGCAGGGCCTACGGACCCCGACCAGGCTAGGAGTCGCCGTTAAACCGGTCAAATCCCTCAGCAACGGGAACCTCCGGGGTTTCCCAGCAGTAAAGACCCGACTGAAGGCAACCGTCCAAACCGTGAAGGAGATAAAGCTACCGCCAGAGCTAGAGCTCCCAGGGCCAGAGCCTGCGGGCAAAAAGGGGCTCCCTTAGCCAACATACCACTGGGGAGCGGGTTACCGATGGGAAGCCATCGGGGACGAGAACATAACACCAGTGCAGGGAGAGACAGTTACCGCCAACCTACCGGGAGTGACCATCACAGCCGTCTGTGGGACTCATCCATCCAGCCGTTTGCTTTACCAGAGACTCCGTGTGCGTTACTGGCTGAGTAAGTACCACCATGCCAACTGGCACAGCGCTGCCCCGCGACCCTGCACCCAGCCAAGCCCCGCAATCCACCAAACAGACAACAACTCCGGGCCCCGGGACTACCAAAATCCCCCTACCCACGGAGGGGAGAGAAACATCCTAGCTGCTCCCTGTCATCGCTCCCGGGATCCCCGTACAGAGCAGCGGTGGTGCCCCAACCTCACCACACACCGTGGGTGGCGTCACAAACCGACATCCCAAACACCAACAAACCACCCCTTTCACTCACGGGCGAGGAGCGCCGCTCGAGTCTCCGGATCCGGCCCACCGCTCGAGCCACCAAGCAGCAGCAGCAGCGCCGGACCCGAGCGTGGTGAGCGCAGCACCTCGCCGCCCGCGACACAAACAGCAGAGAAGGCTGCGTGCAGGTGTGGATTTAAAAGCCAGGAAATCAGGAAAGTGCGGCTGCCGGAATGAGTGCTGCGGTGCCCAGAACTTGGCCGGCGCTGCATACATCACCGCCCTTGCAGACAGGTGCTGACGCTGGCCCTCGCTGCTGGGGAGACTCAGAGAGCTGCATCAGTCAGCGCGACATTACCCCCCCTGATTCTGCACCCGGGGCACATGCCCCACCAGCCCCCCCAGATACGCCTCTGCTTTGACAGAGTTAATGTCAGAGTTTTTAGTTGTCTAGAGAAGTGAATAGGAAAAAGTCTTTAGTAGTTTATAAATGGGAAGGTTCAAAATTGAGGATCCCTGATGGCCTAGACCATTGAAAGCATTATTTTTTATATGTAAGGTTTTATGGCTTTGCTCTTTTCTTTAGGCTCAAGTATTAACCTCCCTGTAAGGGCCCCTTCACACATCCATGAAAATCTGATGTGTTTTGCATGGCTGCATTGAATGTGCGTATGGCCATTCTGTGCCCCGTTATTTTAGCACAGTAGTTTTCACTGTGTGCTATCCATGATAGCAAATGGAGAGCAAGAACTTTTTACTCACCTATCCCTAGTACTACTGACCCTGGTCATGATGTCTCTGGTGCTGCTGCTCCCGATGCAGTGAATATTCATGAGCATAATGAGCAGACCTGGAAGCAAGTGACAGCAGCACCAAAGACAGTAGGGCTGGAGACAGGTGAGTATAGAACGTCATTTTATTTCAAAGACATGTGTCTTCTCCGGTACATGTCACACTGATTTCTGGCAGAACCATTGATTTTAATGGGTCTGTGTATGTCCATGACTCCGGTACATATGAAAACGGATGTCATACGTACCGGAATCACAGACATGTGAAGGGGGCCTTAAGCTGCATGCCCACGATCAGGGTTCGCAGCATTTTGGACACAGAGTGTTTTTGCTGCATCCAAAATGCTGTGTTGTACAGTACAAGCACAGTGGATGAGATTTCTACAAATACCTTCACCACTGTGCTTCTTTTCTCCGTAGCGTAAACTGACATGAGGTGCAGCTTCCACAGCCACAGCATGTCAATTTGATGCTGCGGAGCTTCGAGTGTTCTCTGCAGGAAGAACAGAGAGAAAGGCACTAGCTTCCCAAACCCTGATAGTGGGCATGTGCAGCTGCGGTCCCTGCAGGGAGAGCACTTGCAGCCCCGCAGGAGAGGACACGTCACAGCATGTCCAGATTGTGGTCACCCACCCTAACAGTAAACAATATATTGAAACTTTCAATTTCCTCTTCTCTTAGTGTTTTTTTTAGGAGGGAGGAGATAGAATGAATGGAGGAATAGTACATAAACAGCTGCACAATTTTCTTTCAGATCATGCAAAGTATTTCAGAATCACTACGATCATTCTCTAAAGACCCTCAAATAATACACAAAATCAAAACTGACTAAATTCTTCGATTCTGTACTTTTTTGGGATTCCCAACACCTTACTACCAGATAATAATTTAAAAGAGTAGTTAATATTAATAATTTTTAGTTCAATATCGCCAACATATTCCGCAGCTCAAAAATGATTTGCCTGAGTATTTCTGTGCAGTGTCTTTTGTCTTGACAGGCTTACATTTCTCCTGGGAACAGATTTTCTAGGATCTAATAAAAATTCTTACTGTTGAGAGAGTTAGAAATTTTATATATATATATATATATATATATATATATATATATATATATATAAATATATATATATATATATATATATATATATATATATATATATATATATAAAAAAAAAAAACTACATTTATTTCCTGGCTTCACTAGAGCCTCCTCTCTGGTGCTCCCTGTTCTCTGCTTGCAGCCAAATAATGGTCTCAGCAGTAATCCCTGTTTTTATGACAAAAGGGACAAAAGACTGCTGAGGCCAGTAATTGTCTTCTGTGGTCACAAGGATGTACAGTGTGATCAAGTAAAAAAAGTAAGCAGGAATCAATGTGGACATTCAGAGACATGGTGCTGGAGTAGTAAGATTAATTAATACGTAGGCATTAGTGATGAGGGAATATACTTGCCCCTTTTTGTTACTGGCATGAATAGTACGGTATTCACGATATCCGTTACTCGACGGGCATTTCGCTGGAAGCTGAGTGTAGTGCAGGGTGAGATATCTGATTAGTACAGTTTGCGTAAAAAGGCATTTAGGCACGGTTGTTTGTTTTAAATTACCTACTGCTTATGAAATATCAAAAAAATCATCAATATTTTATTAGAAATAGGACACACATTGAAACACATGACATATGGTGCAAAAAATACAGATATACAAACAAATACACAAAGACAAATACAGACATCTAAAATCAATTAAAAGCACTGATGCACTTAAGTGATACCCACATTGAAAAATATTTTTGGTCCAAAACCAATGAACTATGGTCAATATTCACAGGCCCTGTAATAACCCTATATTTATGCCACAAAGAGGACGTTCCACGTATGCGTTGGCCTTGGGCTTTAACGCATGCGTGGTTTGATGCTGGCTTTGGGCGGAGCTATGATGTACAGCCTCCGCCTATCAACAAGTTCTTCAGCGCTGTGTCAGTACTGACCAGCGTCTCCCCTGTAATCTGCGCATGCATTGGCTTTTTAGCTTCAACGAATGTGTGGTCCATGTTTAGGAGTCATGACTCCAATCACAGCAGTGTCTGACGCCGCTTGGTTGCCCTGACAATATTTCGGCTTCCTGTGCGGCCGCTAGCTACACAGCCCTAATGTTTTAGCATTGTTGGTATCTATGGCAATGCTGGTCTACGTCCTGTTGCTTCCAGACTGCACGCTGGGTTCTGTTCTTTGCTGCTCACACAGGTGATTTATATTATCTATTTATTACTTCACCTTTAACTAGCACACAAATATGTTTTAGTGGTGTTCATGTCTGCCCTTGAGAAAGCTACCAAGAGGTAGCGAGACGCGTGGGGTCACCCATATTTGGTCCATTACCCCCTCCTGCCCTGCCCTGGACGATTCTTTACCTTTTTTTTTTTTTTTACCTTGCTGTGCCTCGCTGAGGTTTGGTATGTTTACTTGTGAGATTTTCCTCAGTTGCTCCCTGGGCTTCCTTTTTCTACTTTAGCCCGGTTGCTTGACTGCTTGAAACATGCTGGATTGCCTGCTGGGTTTTCTGTTTGGGTTTTTGTGAATTTTACAACCCAATCTCATCCATATATCTTGGCTGTTCACTTTGCCATGGGTCAGCCAGTTAATTTTATATGAATTCCTGAGGGATCCCCGGTGCAGGCCTCTAACTTAATTTGTGGATTTTCCTCTTTGTGGCATAAATATAGAGTTATTACAGGGCCTGTGAATATTGACCATAGTTCATTGGTTTTGGACTAAAAATATTTTTCAATGTGGGTATCACTCAAGTGCATCAGTGCTTTTAATTGATTGTAGATGTTTGTATTTGTCTTTGTGTATTTGTTTGTATATCTGTATTTTTTTTTGCACCATATGTCATGTGTTTCCATGTGTGTTCTATTTCTAATAAAATATTGATGATTTTTTGATACTTCATATGTGGTGATCCCATCTATTAGGTACGTCTTTTCTGTTTTCTGCCACGTTGTACTGTGTACCTAGGAGATCCCCTTTTTTGGGTGGTGCCGTCCCGGTTTTTGCTCTTCCCCCAAGTGTTCTGTAGTGGTTCCTCACCATTTCCAGGGAGTCGGCACGCCTTATTTCTGATATTGATATTTGTTTTTCATATTGAATTATAATCACCCCTTTTGTTGCGGCATGGATTTGCATGCCAGAGAGGCAGCTTGGAGTAATGAAGCAGGCAGTATGTTTGGTTTTGGAGATGAGATGCCTTTACCTTCTAACACAACCCCTATGGATGATCCTACACAGAGATTGATGAGTGACCTCATCAATTTACATAAGCGTTTGACTAAAACTTGGTGGAATATGCGAAGTTTGGAGGAGTACAAGATTTTAAAGATTGTCCCCAGGGGTTTGAGAATACAAATTTTCCCGGCCTGGGAGGCCTATCCTACCTTCAAAGGCGATTGGGAACAGGATTTTCTCAGAGGTTCAATTATTTTCTTAGATTTGTTGGGAGAGCATGACCAAAGGTTACTGATTAAACTCAAGGAAGAGATCAGGACCAAGGAACAAATGTTGGAGCCTTTAAATCAGGAGGATGTGGTTTTGCCATTTAAGAAAAAATTGAAAACAATTATTGATCTATTTGAAAAGGATGTAGTGAAGGGCAAGAAAAACAAGTTCCAGAGGGACAGATCAGATTATGCCAACGGGAAGGCCTATAAGTGGTCCCACCATGGGAATAGGAGACATGCAAGGCCTTTGGACCCTTCTAGTTCAATCCCTGTTCCGGTTACTGACACCACTACCAGTGATTTTTTTTTTTTTTATCTTCGGACACAAGCGAGGCAGAAGGCGCACACGGAGGGGGCTCCGCAAACCAAAAGTTTGTCAGGAAGAGGAAGAACCGGCATTACAATTGGTCCCCAACACATCGACGGGAATAGCGCCAGACCAAGAAATATTAACCACCCCCACAGGAAAAGGTAATTTGCAGGTCATTAACCTTTCCTCTTATGAGCTATCTGAGATGGAGATCAAGCTTCTGACAAAGGGACTTTCCTTCTCCCCCATGAACAGACTCGATAAGTTTGTCCTAACTAAAGATTTGTACTTGTTTTGTAGGCAATTGGTGTTCAGGTTTTTATATAGTAGGCCCACACTGGTGGATGAATTGCCTCGGGAGGACAGATTGGTCTTTCAGGACCTCTTGGAATTGGTGAGTGAGAACGAAAGGCCAGTGGGCACCAGAACTCCATTTTCGGGACGTCTCTTATTGCAGGCCACTCCTCCTTTTAATATCTGTCCAGCGGTACAAATCTTTTTTGATAAAATTTGTGTCGATATAAAAAATCTAAAATTAGACGGTAATAGGGCCAATAATTTATCTAGAGAAGAACTGCTTGCCCTGAAACGCCTAAAAGAAAACAAGGATTTTATCATTAAGGAAGAGGATAAAGGGGGAAATATTGTCTTGTGGCCTTTTGACATGTATGTGAGAGAAGCTAAGAGGCAATTAAATAATGCTCTGTGTTATCAAATTCTTCCATCACATCCAATGGAATTTTTCAAGAGGAAGCTTGATGACCTGCTTAGAATCTCATTCGACCAAGGCATAATATCAACAAAAGAAAAAAACTTCTTGACCACGAAACATCCAGTCGTTCCAACTCTATATCTACTACCAAAGGTGCACAAGGGACTCCAGGAACCCCAGGTAGGCCTATTGTTGCGGGGATTGGTGGTCTCTTTGAAAGACCATGTATCTACTTGGATTTTTTTCTACAACCAATTGCCCAACGCCTACCCTCCTATGTACGTGACTCGACACATATTTTGGAGCAAGTAAGGAGTCTACGAGTACCACCTGGCACCATGTTGGTCACATTAGACGTGGAATCCTTATACACATGCATAAGTCATGATTTGGGGATTCAGGCTGTGTCTTTTTTTCTGAACCAACAGAGAACAGGAGATCGGCTGCATGACTCGTTCCTTTTGGAACTCCTGAAAATGGTATTGGAGAAAAGTTATTTCACTTTTGATAGAGCTTTTTACAAACAAACAGCTGGGACCGTGATGGGAGCGCGTTGTGCGCCAAGTTACGCCAACGCGTTTCTAGGATGGTGGGAACTTAACAGGGTATGTACCATGGATCTTTATAACAAGCTTGTGCTGAAATGGTACAGATTTATTGATTATATCCTGTTCTTGTGGACAGGGCTTCTGGATTTGTGTGATGAGTTCATACGGGGGCTGAATCAGAATGAACTAAACATCAAGCTCACCAAGACCATATCAACTACTTCAGTGGACTTTTTGGACTTGAGGATCAATTTGGAGGGTGAGTCTTTATGCACGTCACTTTTCAGAAAGCCCACTGCCGCCAACAGTTTGCTGCATTACTCCAGTTTCCATCCTCCTCATGTCCGGAATGCGATCCCTAAAGGACAATTTTTGAGGGTTTGGAGGAACTGCAGCAAACTGGAGGATTTCCATGTCCATGCACTTGATCTCTCTAACAGATTCAAAGCAAGGGGCTACCCAAAACGAGTCATATCTGCAGCCTACCAGACGTCATGTAACATGTAACCAGGAGGATGCTTTAGGACCCAAGAATCAGACTAAAGTTGGAACGGTAAATTTGATTTCACAATATCACAATCAGTGGCAGGATGTATATACAATTCTTAATAATAACTGGGGTATTTTACAGCTTTGTGCCTTCATTTCAGAAAAACCCAAAATGGTTGCCCGGAGGGCAAGGAACATTAAATCTTTCCTAAATTCCAGAGACAGAGACAGAATTTGAGGAGGGGTTCTAAGCTTGTTGGAACTTTCCCTTGTGGGGAATGTACGGTGTGCTAATTCATGGTTGCAGTAACCAACTTCTTCTATCTATTCCTCCTGGGCAGGTTTTCTGTCAGTCGTATTATAATTGCTGGTCAAAGAATGTGGTCTGTGTTGAAATGTGACTGCCCTAAACTCTATGTGGGTCAAACCACCCAGGAGCTACGACGCAGACTACAGCAACATCTATCCAATATTAACACAGCAAGAGAGGATTTGAGAAAGGGTAAGACCTTGTCATCTGTGGCTATGCACTTTCTCACACACCATGGCTGTCGTACCAGAAGTCTTAAAGTCCTTTTGGTTGATGCTGTCAATCAGGGCATCAGGGGGGGTGATGTGGTCAAGGAACTGCTACGAAGGGAATCAAAATGGATCTATACACTTAGCAGCCTTGCTCCACATGGCATTAACGAGGAAATTTTGTTTAATGGTTTCAATAAAACCTTTTAACCCCTGTTTGCCTTTTAACCCCTGTTTGTCTATTACTGTTTTAGGTATATCCCTTCCATTTTTGGATGCCCCCTTTTTCATGCGGCTCTGTCTTCATTACCTACCACAAGGACGTGATCATGATGAGTGGCGATTTCCTCTCCGGATGTTTATTGAATGGAGCACTATTCTCAGCCCAGGAGCGATTCAAAGGACCGTGATCCATTGCTCTCCTCTTCATCTTTTGATCTTGAAGATCTTTGAAGGATTGTACATCAACCCATTATGGTCGTCCAATGGATGGTCCTAATCAAGGACGCTGAAATTCTCCATTGCGCTATTCACAGAACTTTTTTGCTTTTGTTCTTGCTTATTAATGTCTTCGGATCCATTGATGTCCTGTATCTTTGATCATAATCGATGTGCTAACTGCAGGACTTCAATGTTTTGGTCTCATTATTACCTTGGACCTTTTGCTCTTGCCGTAGTAATTACTATTTAATATTATGGTTCCTTTAATGTTGTTCTTCTTGGAATATATCAAATGGATCTGAGCCATCTCCCTTGTGTTGCGCATACTCTGTTTGGGGTATTTTCACTCCTCCATTTTTTTTTAGTGTGTTCATTTTTTAGTGTGTACAATTTGGTACACTTCTAAAAATATTGGGGGCCGCCCCATTTCTTTGTCCTGGCAAGCTGTACAAAAAAACAAAAACTCACCAGAAACTAACTAAAGAATAATAAAAGAAAGAAAACAATATATTTTTTTCTTTTTGGGGTCCTTTGTGATCAATTTCTTTTGTCCTTTTGGGTCTCCAATTATACTTTGTATACTGTTGAGCATATACAGATTAGGATTTATAGGTGTGAATGTGAGTGCTGTTTTTTTTGGGGGGGGCCCTCCATTCTGGAAGGTGGGTGCTTGATGTGATTGGTGAGCTCGGTTGTGGGCTCACTGATATATTATAATCCCTGCTTCATCCACTTACTCACCCACACGTTTGTTTATTTTTTGTTTCCTCCCCCTTTTTTTATTTGATTTTTTTTGTTTTTCACTTTTGAGTCACCCAATTGTTCCCTTGTATGATCCTGTCAAACTTAATAAATGAATAAGGTCATGTGAGACCTGGCATGCTGCTTGATTAACATTGCTCATCTCTGTGTTTTTGAGTCTTGACATATATACAGACTATATACTTCTCCTATTAGCACTGTCCGCGCACGGGTCTCCACGCCTGCGTGTTTTTGAGTCTGGATGGAGCTGTGTTCCACAGCCCCCGCTCACCATTGTGAGCCTCTCCTGGTTGCCAGCGCTGACAAGCGTTCCCCGCACGTTCCACGCATGCGTTGGCCTTGGGCTTTAACGCATGCGTGGTTTGATGCTGGCTTTGGGCTGAGCTATGATGTACAGCCTCCGCCTATCGACAAGTTCTTCAGCACTGTGTCCGTACTGACCAGCGTCTCCCCTGTAATCTGCGCATGCGTTGGCTATTTAGCTTCAACGCATGCGTGGTACATGTTTAGGAGTCATGACTCCAATCACAGCAGTGTCTGACGCCGCTTGGTTGTCCTGACAACATTTGGGCTTCCTGTGTGGCCGCTAGCTACACAGCCCTAATGTTTTAGCATTGTTGGTATCTATGGCAACGCTGGTCTACTTCCTGTTGCTTCCAGACTGTACGCTGGGTCCTGTTCTTTGCTGCTCACACAGGTGATTTATATTATCTATTTATTACTTCACCTGTAAATAGTACACACATATGTTTTAGTGGTGTTCATGTCTGCCCTTGAGACAGCTACCAAGAGGTAGTGATATGCGTGGGGTCACCCATATTTGGTCCATTACCCCCTCCATCCCTGCCCTGCCCTGGACGACTCTTTAACTTTTTTTTTCCTTGCCTCCCTGAGGTTTGGTATGTTTACTTATGGGATTTTCCTCAGTTGCTCCCTGGGCTTCCTTTTTCTACTTTAGCCCGGTTGCTTGACTGCTTGAAACATGCTGGAATGCCTGCTGGGTTTTCTGTTTGGGTTTTTGTGAATTTTACAACCCAATCTCATCTGTCGCGGGCGGGGAGGTGACGCTGCGCTCACCACGCTCGGGTCCGGCACTGCTGCTGCTTTGCTTGCTGCTCGGTGGCTCAAGCGGCGCTCCTCGCCCGTGAGTGAAAAAGGGGATGGTTTTGGGGATTTATTGTCCGTGACGCCACCCACGGTTGTGGTGAGGTTGTGACACCACCGCTGCTCTGGACGGGGATCCCGGGAGCGATGACAGGGAGCAGCTTAGATGTTGTTTTTCCCCTCCGAGGGTAGGGGGGTTGGTTGTCCCGGGGTCCGGTGAGGGAGGAATGGCAGGTGGGTTACGGGGCCTGGTGAGGTGCAGGGTCGCGGGGGGCAGTGCGGTGCTGCACGGCACGGTGGTACTCACTCAGCCATTGATGAATGCAAAGTCTCCGGTAAAACAAACGGCTGGATGGACGGGTCCCACAGACGGCTGCAGTGTTTTTCCCCTGACCCCAGGTTGGTAGTGTAAGTCCTTTCCTTCACCTTCGTGTACGCTCTTCCTGCGCTCCGGTTTCCAGCTGGCTCCCCGGTTCGGTACCGGTGGGCCACCGCCCAGCCCCGGCTACCTACGGTTCCACCAAGACTGTCTTCCCGGCTCCCGCAGACGGCCACTACCGTCTGCCTGACTCTCTACACGAGGGCCCTAGGCTCCAACCTAGGCCCCAGTCTGCGTCTGCCTCTCTGCAGACCTCCTGCGTTGTTTTCTGCCTCAGACCAGCTAGACTACTGGGTGGGCGTCTCCATCTGCCTGACTCCGCCCACCTGGTGTGTCTGTCTGAACCCGAAGGAGGAAATCGAGTCTCACTGGGGGTGCCTGCTGTGAACTGCTGGGGGTGGGGGTGTGTGTGGCTTGTCCAGGGCGCCACACATGCATATATCTTGGCTGTTCACTTTGCCATGGGTCAGCCAGTTAATTTTATATGAATACCTGTGGGATCCCCGGTGCAGGCCTCTAACTTAATTTGTGGAATTTCCTCTTTGTGGCATAAATATAGGGTTATTACAGGGCCTGTGAATATTGACCATAGTTCATTGGTTTTGGACCAAAAATATTTTTCAATGTGGGTATCACTCAAGTGCATCAGTGCTTTTAATTGATTTTAGATGTCTGTATTTGTCTTTGTGTATTTGTTTGTATATCTGTATTTTTTTGCACCATATGTCATGTGTTTCCATATGTGTTCTATTTATATTAAAATATTGATGATTTTTTTGAAACTTCATATGTGGTGATCCCATTTATTGGGTACGTCTTTTCTGTTTTCTGCCACGTACTGTGTACCTAGGAGATCCCCTTTTTTGGGTGGTGCCGTCCCGGTTTTTGCTCTTCCCCCTAAATTACGTACTGCTGCTACAAAGAAGATGGCATTTCAATGGAACAATTCCATAACCACTGATATAAGAGTTTTAGTGCAGGGCAAGATATCTGAGTAGGGTCTAGTGTTTCTAAAAAGGTACTTGAGCAGGGTTGATTCTTTTAAATGACCTACTGCTGCTAAAAAGAAATGCAATTTTTTTGGGGGGGGATTATTCCATAACCGCTGCTATAAAAACTTGAGAGAGCGGAGCGAGATTTCAGAGTAGGGTCCAGTGTGTTTAAACGGGTATTTAGGCAGGGTTGATTGTGTGACGCCCTGGGCTATCCAGGTAGTCACATACATACCAAGATACACCCCCCACCCTAGACAGTTACAACAGTCAGACAAAAACCCTTGTTGCCTCCCTCCAGGGCCTGATGTCCACACCAGGTGGGGCGGAGCCAGGCGGTTGGCCCCACCCACCGAGGAGTTCACAGGCCTGGAGGCGGGAAAGGGAGGGAGAGAGGTTTTTGGAGATGAAAGTGAGAGGAGTAAAACCTCTGCGTGTGCCTGGGTAGGAGCCCAGGCACTGACAGCAAGGTTGGCAGATGGTGGTGGCCGTCTGCAGGAGTTGGTGGAACTCTGCAAAGCCGTAAGGACCGGGACTGGGCGGTAGCCCACCACCGCTGTTGGTGTCGGGGGCAGCGGACCAAGTGGGGGAGGCAACATAGAGGGCAGAGGTAGACCGAGCCCCTCAGCCACGTCGGCCGGTCCCTCGGGGACACAGGGGCGTGGGTCGCTCACCAGCTCCTCTAAAATCACCTCCACTTCATGTACTCGCATAACCGCAGCTATCTCCTCCATCTTGCCACCCACCGCTCCATCAGGAAGCGCACCTGGGCTTGCAGACGGTGGCACATCAGCGTAGTCCGGGCTTCCACCCACGCTGCTGGTCCAGGTGTGGGCTCCGGTGCTGCTGGCTTGCGGGACAGGTCAGCCATAGTGACTTCATGAGGTCCAGAAACCAGAAGTGTGGCAGGGTCCTGGAGTCCCTGCCCTTTATCAGCTCGGTCACATGTCGCTGTATCTTCACCCACCCCCCTCTTGGTCTTTTCGTGGCACTCCCTTTTTCTGCTGGGCAGTTTCGCTTTTCAACCGCGTGCTTTGCTGCACGGCCGTGTTCCCAGGGGGCGGGGCTTTGGCTTTCGCACATTTTCTGCCGGGAAGACTCCCGCGGGAATCTTCGCGCCAAAAGATGGCAGCAAGATGGTGGATTCTGCTAATTTCGCAACGGATCACCGCTGACTTCACTTCAAGGCGCACTTCACTAGGTAAGTGAATAGGTAAGCATCCTGTCCGTGACACCAGAAGAGTCGATGTGCACTGCCCCGCGCTCGGCTGAAGCCGAGCCGCTCGGATCCGGGCTCGTAAGTGGGTGGCGCGAGCGACTCCAGACCTGGACTCACTTCGCTCTGAAAGGGTGCTGGCGCTACTTAGGGGGGTGGTAGGTAGGTGTACGGCTGGAGCCGTGTTTAGGTTCGTGACGCCACCCACGGGATGTGGTGAAGGTGTAGACACCACCGCTGCAGTTACGGGGCACCCGGGGGAGATGATGATGCAGCAAGATGTTAACCCCTCCGTTGGCAGGGATGATGGCCCCGGGACCCATTGGGGAGAGCTGGGCGGTGCAGGGCAGTGCGCGGCTGGATGGTACTGTTTTTCATGTCAGTATTCACACAGCAGTTTCTGCTATTCCATGTATTCCCCTTACATAGTCACTGGTGTGCATACCTTATCTCCCCATAGTGATGTTTTTTTAGGTTTTTGCACCCAGTTCAGACAGAATGGAGTTCCAAACGTTATTTCTTATTTGATAGTAGTTTTTCGTTTGTGAACCCTCCCCATACACACCTATTGCCAATCCACATCGTATATATAGCCTGGGTCTCAGCTTCCCATACACGGTAAGTTTTTTAACTGCATGAGAGGACACACACAAGCTAGGGACCCCAACGTAGAGAAATACTTTGGCGTAGTGTTGGGGCTCTATTGCATTGATCAATTCAGTAGCTAAATTTCTCTTTATTCATATATTCATGGCAGTAATGCAGGTTCCATTTTTCACATTTCATTCTTACATATAGCTATTGAATTTTTCATGTCAGTATTCACACAGCAGTTTCTGCTATTCCATGTATTCCCCTTACATAGTCACTGGTGTGCATACCTTATCTCCCCATAGTGATGTTTTTTTAGGTTTTTGCACCCAGTTCAGACAGAATGGAGTTCCAAACGTTATTTCTTATTTGATAGTAGTTTTTCGTTTGTGAACCCTCCCCATACACACCTATTGCCAATCCACATCGTATATATAGCCTGGGTCTCAGCTTCCCATACACGGTAAGTTTTTTAACTGCATGAGAGGACACACACAAGCTAGGGACCCCAACGCAGAGAAATACTTTGGCGTAGTGTTGGGGCTCTATTGCATTGATCAATTCAGTAGCTAAATTTCTCTTTCTTCATATATTCATGGCAGTAATGCAGGTTCCATTTTTCACATTTCATTCTTACATATAGCTATTGAATTTTTCATGTCAGTATTCACACAGCAGTTTCTGCTATTCCATGTATTCCCCTTACATAGTCACTGGTGTGGATACCTTATCTCCCCATAGTGATGTTTTTTTAGGTTTTTGCACCCAGTTCAGACAGAATGGAGTTCCAAACGTTATTTCTTATTTGATAGTAGTTTTTCGTTTGTGAACCCTCCCCATACACACCTATTGCCAATCCACATCGTATATATAGCCTGGGTCTCAGCTTCCCATACACGGTAAGTTTTTTAACTGCATGAGAGGACACACACAAGCTAGGGACCCCAACGTAGAGAAATACTTTGGCGTAGTGTTGTGGCTCTATTGCATTGATCAATTCAGTAGCTAAATTTCTCTTTATTCATATATTCATGGCAGTAATACAGGTTCCATTTTTCACATTTCATTCTTACATATAGCTATTGAATTTTTCATGTCAGTATTCACACAGCAGTTTCTGCTATTCCATGTATTCCCCTTGCATAGTCACTGGTGTGCATACCTTATCTCCCCATAGTGATGCTTTTTTAGGTTTTTGCACCCAGTTCAGACAGAATGGAGTTCCAAACATTATTTCTTATTTCATGGTACTGTTGTACTCACTGTTATTGACACACACAATTCTCTGGTAAACAAAGTTGATGGTGGTCGTTGCCTGCAGCCGGCTGCGTCTGGTCCCCCACCCGGTTTGGTGGTCTTTGCCTTTCTCCTGCACCGTGTAGTGTATGTGTAGACTGCCTGCGCTTCAGCAACGTAAGTCCGCTCCCCAGCTTTGTATATGTCGGAGGAGCCCGTTTGCCTGCAGACGCTGGCCCGTGGAATCTCTCTGCTGTGCGGTGGCTTTCTATCCCCCTCAGTGGGCTGTTGTCTTCAGTCAGGACTTGGGTGGGAAAAGACCTATAGTCCAGACCGCAATCAAGGAATTAACTCGGTCCAGTGGATTCTGGACCTCGTTTCAGGGTCTGAGTACGTACCTGTGTGCTCTGGTTTCCGAGTCAGTTCCCCGGGTCGGTACCAGCGGGCCACTACCCTGTCCCGGTCCACCACGGTTCCATTGAGCCGTCTTCCCGACTCCTGCAGGCTAGGCCACCGTATGCCTCCTAGCCAAAGGTGCCCGGGCTCCGACCCTGGCACCTGTCAGACTCCTTCACTCCTCTCAAATACTGATCTGAACTGAACTGACTGTGTTTCCTGCCTCAGGCCCTCTGAACCCCTCGGTGGGCGTGGCCAACCACCTGGCTCCGCCCCTCTGGTGTGTCCATCACGCTCTGAGGGAGGTGACTAGGGTGGTATGTGGTTTGGCTGGTGTTACCTTGTGTGGGACTGGTGTTGTGCGGGGCGCTATCTGTGACTACCTGGCTGGTCCAGGGCGTCACACATACGCTTACAATCAGCCATTCATTTATATTTGGCATCGATGACCTTCAGGTTTTCAAAACCCCTCGCCACACAGCAGAAATAGATGAAGAGATCTGTTCCTTCCCAGACACTCCTGAGGAATGGTTTCCATTAAAGATTCAAAATTGTGGATGAAACCCATATGCCCCAAAAAAACAGGGACTTGCCTGTAGATTCATGACAATGGTTATTTACTGCAAACTTTGCAAGAGATAAATAAGAAACCCAATCCTTTTGATCTTAAATATGTCTCAAGATTTGATTCACTCGTTCAGTTTGCCCATTGGATGGAGAGTAAAAGGCAGACGAAAATGAACCATGAATCCCTAGCTGAGCACAAAATGCCTTCCAAAAATATGAATTAGGTCTCGCAATACAATATCAGAGGGAAGCCCACACAGTTTTACGATCTCATTGATAAATACTTGTGCCAATGTTTTAGCAGTCAGAAGTGCAGATTAAGGAATAAAATGAGCCATTTTGCTAAACCTATCAGCCAACTGGTATTACAGCCTTACCAGCGGACACAGTCAGATCAGGAATAAAATCCTGCGACAGGTGTTTCCATGGTCTACGAGGAATGACCAATGACTGCAGAACCTCAGACGGACGAGTATAAGGGGTTTTAGAACGCGCACAAGCCGCAACATAATCCTGAACATCATGGTGCAGTTTAAACCACTAAAATCAAGAAGAGAGCAATTCATAGTAGTTTTACTCCCTGAATGTCCTGCCAGAACTGAATCTTGATGTTCACTAAAAATTCTAATATGTAAATTCAAAGGAAGGACAAACAGCAGGGGTGTCCCCCTGAGCTTTTGCGACATTCTTCTCAAAGTCCTAACATATTGCCAAAATGACTACTCCCTTCTGCAAAATGGGAACAGGCTCACGATCATTACCTCCACCTGGAAAACAATGAGATAATGCATCAGCCTTGATGATTTTATCCCCTAGACGATAAGTAACAAAAAAGTTAAATCTTGTGAAAAACAGAGATCATCTTGCTGGCCTAGGAGTAAGGCTGGGTTCAGACATAGCGACAGCGACAATGACGTCGCTGTTACATCACCATTTTCTGTGACGTAACAGCGACCTTGTAAGTCGCTGTTATGATCGCTGCTTAGCTGTCAAACACAGCGACGCAGCAGCGATCATAACGTCGCTACATGTGCAGAGAGCAGGGAGCCGCGCACACTGCTTAGCATTGGCTCCCTGCATTCCTAGCCACAGTACACATCGGGTTAATTAACCCGATGTGTACTGCAGCTACATGTGCAGAGAGCAGGGAGCCGGCACTGGCAACGTGAGAGCGGCGGAGGCTGGTAACGAAGGTAAATATCGGGTAACCACCTTGGTTACCCGATGTTTACCCTGGTTACAGCTTACCGCAGATGCCAGATGCCGGCTCCTGCTCTCTGCTCGCTTCATTTCGTCGCTCTCTCGCTGTCACACACAGCGATCTGTGCGTCACAGCGGGAGAGCAACAATAAAAAAACGAACCAGGGCTGTGTGTAACGAGCAGCGATCTCACAGCAGGGGCCAGATCGCTGCTCACTGTCACACACAGCAAGATCGCTACTGAGGTCATTGCTGCGTCACAAAAACCGTGACTCAGCAGCGATCTCAGCAGCGATCTCGCTGTGTGTGAAGCACCCCTAAGTCGTTTAGCAGATTCCAAATACAACAAATTTTTATGATCAGTACTGACCATGACCGGGTGCACTGCCCCCTCCAAAAAGTGATGCCATTCCTCAAAAGTCAACTTTATTGCCAGGTGTTCTCTATTGGTGGTATCATAATTTCTTTCAGTGGAAGACAATTTTTTTTAAGAGAAAAAGGCACACATACACCATTTACAGGGAGATGATTCTTGCGACAGTACAGCTCCTAACCCCACCTCTGATGCATCTACCTCTACAATGAATGAATTTAATAGCAGCAAATGCAATGCCACAGGACTGGACCATTTGAAAAGTGTATCTCTATTTTGGTCATATCAATTAATGGTTTGACCATAACCAAAAAATTGTTTATGAACTTAAGGTTGTCGAAGCCAAGAAACCCCTTTAAAACCTTCAGATTTTCAGAAAGTTCCCAGTCCAGTACATCTCGGATTTTTGCGGGATCCATACAAAAACAGTAGAAGATAGTGGATAGATTCCCCAAAAATTGAATCTTCTGAACAATGAACATGCATTTTTCCAACTTACCACAAATCTACCCAGAAAATCTTATTAACAAAATGTTGGAACGTATTGGAGGGACTAGTTAACCCAAATGGCATGACAAGGATTTCAT
Source organism: Anomaloglossus baeobatrachus (assembly GCF_048569485.1). Lineage (NCBI taxonomy): Eukaryota > Metazoa > Chordata > Amphibia > Anura > Aromobatidae > Anomaloglossus > Anomaloglossus baeobatrachus. Next base: position 406,152,463 of record NC_134354.1, on the reverse strand, counting down.
AATGCCCCTCTGGGGTATTGAAAACTGTTTTACATTTATCCTCCCCTTAATCCGGATAAGATTGTATGCCCCATTCAGAAACAGTTTCGTGAACCATTTCACCCTGACATTCTGATTACAGAGATCTGGGATCAGAGGGAGGGGGTACAAATCTTGAACAGTGATCCAATTCAGTTCACCGAAATCCAAACAAGGACGCAGTCCCCTATCTTTTTATTTAAGAAAGAAAAAATCTGCAGCCACTAAGTTGCTTTCATTCACAGTTCAGGGGGCCAGAGGATCTACTTAACCCTAGCAGGGCTGGGAAAAGGAGAATCTGCACAGTCAGCATTATTAACCCCTTCACGACCCTTGATGGATCTCTCCGTCATGGATCGTGTGAGGTTAATCCTCGCCACCTGCCGTGGGCAGGTCGCGGCGATCCGCTCACATATCAGCTGTTTTCAACAGCTGACATGTGTGCCTGCATGCTCCGAGTGGAATCGCCTTACACCCGGAACATTTAACCCCTTACATCTCGCTGCCAAAGTCTGGCAGCGAGATGTATGTGCGCGCGGCCATTATTTTCACTTACCGCCGCCCCCACCGGAAGTTACTTGCGTGATCACGTGGCTTTTGGTGGTTGCCATGGTAGCACAGGGTCATGTGATGACGCCTATAGCTATCATGAGTCACTTTCGGTTTCACTTGGCCCGGAGCCGAATGAATCAGGAAGTGACCATATCTGCTGTTTACAGCTGTGTAGCTGTGATCAGCAGATAGGGCAGAGCGATCGCATTGTTGATCCATATAGCCCCCTAGGGGAACTAGTAAAGTAAAAAAAAAGTTAAAAAAAAAGTTTTTTAAAAAATAAAAAAAAAAACTAAAAGTTCAAATCACCCCCCTTTCACTCCATTGAAAATTAAAGGGTTAAAAAAATAAGAAATATACACATATTTGGTATCGTCGCGTTCAGAAATGCCCGATCTATCAAAATATAAAATCAATTAATCTGATTGGTAAATGGCGTAGTGGCAAAAAAATTTCAAACGCCAATATTACGTTTTTTGGTCGCGGCAAGTTTTACGCAAAATACAATAACAGGCGATCAAAACGTAGCATTTGCGCAAAAATGGAACCATTAAAATGTCAGCTCGAGACGCAAAACATAAGCCATCACTGAGCCATAGATCCAAAAAAATGAGAACGCTACGGGTTTCGAAAAATGGCGCAAAACGTACAACACTTTTATTGGACAAGCTTGTGAATTTTTTTTTTTTAATCCCTTAGATACAAGTAAAGCTATACATGTTTGGTGTCTACAAACTCGCACCAACCTCAGGCATCACAACAACACATCAGTTTTACCATATAGTGAACATGGTGAGTAAAATATCCCAAAAACTATTGTGCGATCACACTTTTTTTTCCAGTTTTTCCCCACTTGGAATTTTTTTGCTGTTTTCCAGTACATTATAAAGTAAAACTTATGGTTTCATTTAAAAGTACAACTTGTCTCGCAAAAAACAAGCCCTCATATGCTAAGACTGACAGAATTTTACAAGAATAAAAATAAAAAAAATAAAAAAAATTACGGCTCTCGGAAAAAGGGGAGCAAAAAACAAAAACGCAAAAATGGAAAACGCCCGGGGGCTGAAAGGGTTAACCTGAGCAAGTGTGCATGAAGCTGTGCTGTGCTCTCCTGATGACCACTGCTTATTGTAGTACTTTCATGACAATTAAAGAGAGATTCCTAAAACTGCTTTTATCATTCCATGCTAGTGCTAATAGAGTTTAATGGAGAAAGACAATTAGGCAAGTTTGATTGATTGCTTTACACTACCTGTTGTTGCCCCAAACAAAATGCTATTTTAAAGGAAATATTCTAAAATTGCTGCTCTCTGCTGCCTGATCAATCAAGCAGTCCATTAAAGGAATAATTCCAATACATTCTATTCTGTTATAAGAGTTTGCTTAGCTGTTTACATAACTAAAAATGCGCACGTCATGCGTAAAGAGATGGGGAAGTGGACATGGTGCTGATGTTGGTGGAAGCCGTGGTCATGGCCATGTGAAAGGGCAAACTGTGCCTGTAACTCCCCCCAGAGCTTTGAGGTACTAGGTCCCGGGCTGTAGACTACAGGGAAAGTTCACTGGGTGTCCGTTGCCAGGTTCCGTTACCCTGGGGGTCGCTTAAAAGGGGATTTGTACAAGGGAAGAATAAAAATAAAATGTTTTTTCGTGACACCACTTGCGGTATGCGGCTATATAGGGAAAACCGCCGCTGCAAAGTCTCTCACTGCTGGGGCTGGCGGTATTGGGCAGCTTAGATATAGTAGCTCTCCGCAAGTAGAGCTAGGCCCCAGGGGAGGATGATAGTGGTTGTAGTATGTTGATGCAGACGTGTAGGAAAAATTCAGACAACACACTGGCTTGGAGTTGCTGCTACCCGGTTTATGCTGGTCTTTACCAATCCGGTATTCCCTTTGATCCAGCGCAGGTGTAGTGAACTGGTGAGCTTTACTTCCGTGCACCCAGTAGTAAATGCTGGGTCCCCCTCCTGTTGCCTCCGTTCTGTCCCGTATAGCAGGCAGCTTGAACCTCTCTTGGGTTGGACCGCTGTCCCCATTCCCAGGTTCCCTCTCTGCTGCTGTGCCACGGACACTAATGTCGGTAAGGTCCCTGATGGTCCCCTCACCAGACAGGTGTTTATCAGGTGAGCCTTGAGTGTCCTCCTGAACTAGGGCCCTGTGCCTCGCCAGTGCTCAGTCCTGTGAGTACTGGTACATACTCTCCCAGCGACTGTACTCCCTTTTACTCAGTACTCACTTTACACTTTCCCGTAGGTGTACTGACTTCTGACTGACTTTCTATCTGATTAGATGTCCATCGTCCGTCCGCTCCACTGACTACCCCCTCCCCCTCCCCCTCCCCCTCTCAGGTTCCTAACTACTGGATTGGATGCATCCCTACCAATAGGTGACCACCCGACAAGTCCATCTCTAGTCTGTCACCCAGTCTGGGGAAAAGGGCGTGGATTTGTGTGTGTTTGTGGTGTTTTACCAGCACTCGTCTTCCAGTAATCCCGATTTAGATGTAGTACCCTGTGGCACCTGACACTCAGGGGTGCCACTTTCTCTCTTGGTAAATCCCAGCACGTCTTCGAGCTGCAAACATGAACATCAAATTATCACTTTTTTTTTTTAATCTGCATGAAAACTTTAAACTTTTTACCCATACAAGGGAGGCATTTTTCTTAAACGTTTCCATAAATTGAAACAAATTTACATGAGGCAACCCTTCTGCCACTCACAACCCGAGGTCCCTTTGAGGTATGTCGCCGGTTACTATGATGACTGGGTCTTGGCCGCCTCTGCCGCAGACCCTTCCTGCGACCTTTGCTCTCCCTAAAACTTTGTTGTAAAATAAGGGTCCTCTTCGAAAGACTGCTGCAGAGTGCAGGTCCTTTTCGTCAGACTTTGTTGCAGAATACAGATCCTCTTCAAAAGACTTTAGTGCAGTATTACTCTGGTAGTGTGCATAACTGGTGCAACTATTTACAAGGCAAGTTTTTGCTACTAACAGTCCAGTAGCTGGTGGTCCATTTTTATCTAAATATCAACATTATTATAACCAGGTTAAAGGAAAAGTCAACATATGCAACAAGAAAACAGAATTGGTAGCAAACAGGTTTTCAGCCACCAAGAAGTTGAAATAGGGGAATCTGGGTCAGCTGATTCCCTGGGATCATTGCACTGGGTTTGAGTGCATTGATCCTGTGCACCTTTACTGCCACCTGTTGGTAGGGAGGTGACTGGTGCTGGTGGGGAGGTGGAGACTTGTGACGTTGCAGCGGCCCCTGCTGGACATTTCTCTACATCCAGGGCATACCAGCCCCACTCCCCATAGTGCCAGGTGTAGGATACCACATCACCCTGGTGCAGGTCCCGTTCAGGGTGCCCTTTTGGGAGGTGGGCCTTCACATCCCGCCGGGAGACAAAAACCCCTTGCTCCAGTCCCGACTCTGCGATGAAGCCCCACCCCTTGGCAAGGTTGAACCTCTCCACAATATCCCGGTACAGCGGCCCACGGGCCTTGTTTCTTGCCCGTTGGAGAGGCTGCTTCTCTAGAAGGTTTTGGGCCTTGATCTGTGCTTTTTCAGCCTCCTGCCACTCCTGTTCCTGGGCCAGCTGGGTGATCATAGCCTGGCAAGCACCCCGGGTCTCCTCATTGATGCTGACTCTCATCTGGCCTATGCTCACTCCTCTCGATGGGTCAGGTACAGACGCCTCCGGTTCCGGAGCTGAGTCTTCCCGATCTGGATAGCTTGCTGCCGGGTCCCCGACAGCAACTTGAGGCGCTACTTGGTCACCGAGGCTCAAGACGGCTTCATCCTCTGTGGCTCCCGATGGTGTAGTGGCCTGGTCTGTCACGGCCCGGTCTGTCGCAGCCCGGCCTGGCGGTGCTGCGGCTTGGTGGAGGAAGGAGGCTGGCAGATGGATCAGTGAGATCAGTGAGGACTTTGGTGACACAAAGCGGCACCTGGTTCTCGTGGGCCTGCATAGCCGCCACTGTCTCTATCATACACTCTCTCCACTCCTCAATCTGCTGGAGCTGCTGTACTCTCAGTTTCCAGCACAGCCACTGGACTTCTGCTTCCAACATCTCTGCATTCCATAGCCTGGGACAACCCAGTTTGTCTCTGCGATCCCCTAGGGCAGACATTCTCTTTCTGCTTCCGAAAACATTCTGCTGCAGGGTTCTGGGTTCCCTATACTGGTTTCGTTTTCACATTGCTTGGTGGCTCCCAGGGGGCTGGATTTTACTTTGTGCCCTTTTTGTCAGCAGTCTTTTTGGTGGCGCAGGTAATTTTCTGTCACTTAAAATGGCGGATACAGCCACAAGTTCAATCACAAACACAGTCCATAAAGCACACATCACCCGGTGTTAATGGGTCTAGTCCAGTCCTGTTCGTGACGCCAGAAAGCTGACTCACCCCAGGGCTTTGGGATACTCAGACCTGGGCTGTAGATTACAGGGAAAGTTCACTGGGTGGCCGTTGCCCTTTTCCGTGACCCTGGGGGACGCTTAAAAGGGAATTTGTACAAGGGAAGAATAAAAATAAAATGTTTCTCGTGATGCCACTTGTGGTATGCGGCTATATAGGGAAAGCCGCCACTGCACAGTCCCTCACTGTTGGGGCTGGTGATATTGGGCAGCTTGGATGTAATAGCTCTCTGCAAGTAGAGCTAGGCCCCAGGGGAGAATGATGGTAGTTGTAGTATATTGATGCAGACGTGTTGGAAGAATTCAGACAACACAGGGGCTGTGGTTTAACTTTTGCTTTACTCACTGGTAGTTGCTGCTACCCAGTTTATGCTGGTCTTTACCAATCCGGTATTCCCTATGTGCCAGTGCCGGTGTAGTGAACTGGTGAGCTATACTTCCGTGCACCCTGTAATAATTGTTGGGTCCCTGTGGCTTGGAGCGTTCTTGGGGTCCCTCTCCTGTTGTCTCCGTTCTGCCCCGTATGGCAGGCAGCTTGAACCTCACTTGGGTTGGACCTATGTCACCATTCCCAGGTTCCTTCTCTGCTGCTGTGCCCCGGACACTAATATCGGTAAGGTTCCTGATGGTCCCTTCACAGGGCCGGTATTTATCAGGTGAGCCTGGAGCGTCTTCCTGAACTATGGCCCTGTGCCTGCCAGAACTGGTACATACTCTCCCAGCCACTGTACTCCCTTTTACTCAGTTGTGACTTTACACTTTCCTGTCAGGGATCGTGATTGCTGAAAAAGAAAAGGACACACTCCCTACTATATCGCTGCAACACCTCTTCAGACTAGTCAGAAATCATCATAAGGATTTCTTGGATCCTTGATGGCTACCCTTTTCTAAATGATGGATAACCTGGATTACACTGTGTGCAGAATTATTAGGCAAATGAGTATTTTGATCACATGATACTTTTTATACATGTTGTCCTACTCCAAGCTGTATAGGCTTGAGAGCCAACTACCAATTAAGTAAATCAGGTGATGTGCATCTCTGTAATGAAGAGGGGTGTGGCGTAATGACATCAACACCCTATATAAGGTGTGCTTAATTATTAGACAACTTCCTTTCCTTTGGCAAAATGGGACAGAAGAGAGATTTGACGGGCTCTGAAAAGTCTAAACTTGTGAGATGTCTTGCAGAGGGATGTAGCAGTCTTGAAATTGCCAAACCTTTGAAGCGTGATCACCGAACAATCAAACGTTTCATGGCAAATAGCCAACAGGGTCGCAAGAAGCGTGTTGGACAAAAAAGGCGCAAAATAACTGCTCGTGAATTGAGGAAAATCAAGCGTGAAGCTGCCAAGATGCAATTTGCCACCTGTTTGACCATATTTGAGAGCTGCAACGTTACTGGAGTATCAAAAAGCACAAGGTGTGCCATACTCAGGGACATGGCCAAGGTAAGGAAGGCTGAAAAGCGACCACCTTTGAACAAGAAACATAAGATAAAACATCAAGACTGGGCCAAGAAATATCTTAAGACTGATTTTTTAAAGGTATCATGGACTGATGAAATGAGAGTGACTCTTGATGGGCCAGTTGGATGGGCCAGAGGCTGGATCAGTAAAAGGCAGAGAGCTCCACTCCGACTCAGACGCCAACAAGGTGGAAGTGGGGTACTGGTATTGGCTGGTATCATAAAAGATGAACTTGTGGGACCTTTTTGGGTTGAGGATGAAGTGAAGCTCAACTCCCAGACCTACTGCCAGTTTCTGGAAGACAATTTCTTCAAGCAGTGGTACAGGAAGAAGGTGGTATTGTTCAAGAAAAACATGATTTTCATGCAGAACAATGCTCCATCACATGCATCCAACTACTCCATAGCGTGGCTGGCCAGTAAAGGTCTAAATGATGAAAAAACAATGACATGGCCCCTTTGTTCACCAGATCTGAACACCATAGAGAACCTGTGGTCCTTCATAAAATGTAAGATCTACAGGGAGAGAAAACAGTACACCTCTCGGAGCATTGTCTGGGAGGCTGTGGTGGCTGCTGATCAAGCAACTGACAGAATCTATGGATGGTAGGCTCTTGAGTGTCATCATAAAGAAAGGTGGCTATATTGGTCACTAATTTTTGGGGTTTTTTTTTTTTGCATGTCAGAAATGTTTATTTCTAATTTTTGTGCAGTTATATTGGTTTACTTGGTGAAAATAAACAAGAGAGATGGAAATATATTTGGTTTTTATTAAGTTGCCTAATAATTATGTACAGTAATAGTTACCTGCACAAACAGATATCCTCCAAAGATAGCCAAATCTAAAAAAAAACCTCACTCCAACTTCCAAAAATATTAAGATTTGATATTTATGAGACTTTTGGGTTGATTGAGAACATAGTTGGTGATCAATAATAAAAAACAAAATCCTCTAAAATACAACTTGCTTAATAATTCTGCATATGGTTTATTTGCAGTGAGGAAGTATTAAAGACAGACTGGTCAAAAATTACCATAAGGATCTCATGGACCCTTCATGGCTACCATTTTCTAAATAATGGATGACCTGCATTATTTGCAGTGAGGAAGTATTAAAGAAGTTGAATCTAGCTCAGTCTTCAATTTTAGAGCAAGCCTATGTTTTAATACGGTACTATGTTAACATTAAAATGTTTGATATTTCAGTAATTTTGTTAAATTGAATTTGTTTTATTTTAATTTATAGAACATATTTGGAAAACATGGTCATCAATATATGACATTTTTATTTACACAGCATATAGCCTAGGTTATCCCAGGTAATGTTCGGGTACTGTCAGTTGCGGGAACAACATTTATTTAATTGTGTTTGCATTGACAAATGTAAACGCTTTTCCGTAGGTAGATTATTCAAAGGGAATTGTCATGAACATTATGTACAGTATCTATCTATCTATCTATCTATCTATCTATCTATCTATCTATCTATCTGTCTGTGTAATAAAAGAGCACGTAGTCAGCACTCAAAAGGAAATTCCATGTAAAAACCCCCAGTTTATTTATTAGCCAGTGTGAACAGGTGAAAACATTTGAGCACTTGTTCACAGGGGTAAATACTGAAGGTGTCTGTAATTTTTCAAAACATTTCAATATATTCAGTATTGAGTATGATCACATTTAGTATTGAGTATGATCACTATAAACAGATACATACCTTGGTATGCTATCAATGAGATTATTAATGATTGTCTGAGGAACATTCTGCCACATTGACTGCAATGTAACACTGAGCTGTTAGCATAGTTGGAACGAAAATTAGAGGGGTTTGGCTACCAAACATTATGTTACCCCAAACCATAGTCCTAGGACATCAACTGGTGCCACAACCCCTCATAAAAGCCTTTTCATGCTGTTGCACACATCATGTTTAGACCAAACTCCAACTATCAAGGAAAAAATGGGACTTATTGCTGAAAAGGATAGACATCTATTCAAGCCTCCAATTCTATCTATCTCTGCACCAAAATAGATATTGAGAGTTGTGGAGTGAAGTCAACATCATACATTCATGAGGGAACATTACACTGGTCCTTCTCCCAGGATTATGGTCTGTGGTGGCATAATATACACTAGTCGGGACCCAAGTAGGTTTGCAGCATCTTTAGACTTGTCTTCTATTGAGCATATTTCTGTTGATCAACTTTCCCTTTAGTTAGACCTCCTTGACTTTTTCTTCAATTAAGCCTTCAAGCCCTTCAGCTCACACAATCAACTTTCTCTTTTACGAAGTATCCTGACTCTCCAGCTCACACGATCGACCTTCCTTTTATGGTCTTGCTTCTTACCTGAACACTATCTATCCCTAAAATTGAGCCTTCTTGGATTCACAGCTCTGCTGAGTGCTAACCATCCCTTTAAGTAGGCTTCCCGACCTTAACTGTTCACCCTGTCAATCTTTCTTTTCAGTAAGCCTCCTGCCTTTAACCGCTCACCCAATCAAATGTTCTTTTAACCAGGGCTCCTACCTTTAGTTGCTCACCCTGCCCTGTGTGGTTCTCTGGTCCTTTAATCAGTTTTTTTGGGAGGGGTTTCTTGTCCTGTTGCCTTCACATTCCTTTAGATATGGCTTTAAACCAGTTCAGCTAACACTGCACATCTGAATTCACAGAAGTCTAGATGGTGACTCCTCCCATGCCCTGGACTCAGGGGCTTTTCATATTTTCTCACATAGCAGGTCACATGTTCCTGCACCTCTTGCCTTTTTTTCTTACCTTGCAACAGACATTTTCTTGTTAGTTACTACAGTTTCTTTCAGTTCCAAGTTTTACAATCTCTGGTCACTAGATGGCAGTGTTTGTTTACGCAAGTTTAACTGTGCATTTCACCTGAAAAAGTCATCCACTTACTTACACTTGCAGCATAGCGGAACGCTCCTAAAATAATTCCGATAATAACCTCATTGATAGCTTTCCATGATAGTGCACATATTTCTGCTCATATTGCGAATATTTGACACTGAATAAATATAGATGTATTGAAAAGGTTGTTAACATTTTTCAGCATTTTCATATCATTAACATGTCTAACTATCCGGGGATTTCAATAATTGCACAACTTTTTTTCTTTGGTATTGTAATTTCTATGTCATTTTTAATGTCGAGGGCTATTGATGAATATATGCGCATTAATAAAAATATATACAGTATTTGCAAAAGACAATAATAATAGATATATCACATATACCCAGGAACTGACATGACATGATGCCTGAATATCAGGCTGATGTACGGTATACATTTAGAATGCTTCAAAGACATGGCATGTTCAGTGAAATCTCAACAGCTCACTCAAGACAGCAAAATATCCTACTCTTTCTTGTTCTTGTCAGACCTTCGCCCCATCATGTGATCTTTTCCCCTCTCTCTGAATGATGGACATGTCACAAATAAACTGGTTTAGCCCAGAGAGCAGAGAGAAAATAGATCTATTAAACTTGCCACTCGCCAGCTAAGGTAGAAATTGCAACATTATCTCTCTTGTCCACATCACATTTTTCAAATAGTCCTTTCAATATCCTTTAGGTTAGTTATGCAGAAATGTAAGCTTTCCACATCATACTCTGCAGAAAAAGCGGAAAAAGAATAAAAGTACAGCTCCTGATTATAAAAAATGTATTGCAGTGAACAGTGCACCATTGCTAAGGATCAAGGAGAAAATCCATACTACCATGTGACAAATTTTTGATTAGTTGTCCTGGGAATAGCTTACAATATCTGAGAAAATTGCTGAAATAAAACTGCTATGACCTGCAATCAATTTGCTTTCTGTTTCCTTTATATGGTTTTAATGTTAGATGTTCAATTCCCAGTTGGTTAACCCGATAAATCATAAATTTATGTCATGTAGTTGAAGCGTGTGTATGAAGCTGTCACGATGACTGTAGGATAATGGAGAACTGGGGCTCCTAATCTGTCTCTAAAGCTAGGGAGGTTCTATGCTATCCCTAATGTCAGGAATATTACTGATGGTGGAGATGCCTGAGTCTCCCTTCTGGCCCTGCTTCTGACCAGTCCTGATCTGATTCCCCCTAATCCTCCCCAGTGTGGGATGAGATATGATTATCATGAAACCCACAGATAAAGACACATAGGAAAACCAAAACTCTGTTAAACAGCACACACATGCACACACGCACGCACGCACACGCACACACACACACACACACACACACACACACACACACACACACACACACAGGATAAGACAATAAGGGGTTCTGGAGGAAAACATGAGCAGGAAGGAAGCTTCCAAACAACAGGGGTGAACTCCACAACCGTACCAAGCAAATAAGCACAACTTTCACCAGCCAGTCTTGGACGTCACACCTCACAGACCAACATAGAACAAATTATAGCTGGCATGGGTAGAAGAATTCAACCAGCAGAAATAGGAGGGGAGTAGATGTGATAAGTCTCCCCACAACATGTGATCAAAGGAGCAAGCAGACTAGCAGATATTAACACTTGCTAATCTGCCTATGAATCAGCATACAGCAGGTCGACGACCGAATCTGCCTGTGTTGATCCCAGACACCAAAGAAACCATCAAGCAGAGTGTCAGAATCTGCAAAACTGAAAAGAGGCTGACGCAGCCATGATAGTCAATGAAGTTTGTACAAAACTCTGTGTGACAACAGTGAACCCAGGAATTGAGCCCACATTATACTGAGAGAATAAATGCTCTGTTAAACAACCAGCATCTGCCCCTAAAAGCAGTGTCTAGGTCTCGTATTTAGAAATGTAGATGCCGCTATGAATCACTGAGAACAATATTTTCATGTCGTCACTGCCGGTTGCATGGGCATCAGTTCCCATTGTCTCTTTGCGGCGAACACAGGGAAGCAAAGGGTTTTCATTGCAGCCTGGGGCCTGCTAAAATCACCAATAACTGCCATTATGGATTTCTTGCGACAATCAGCCATAAGCTGAGCTCCACAGAAAAACCAAACCGTAACGTCACTGTACACTGCAATATTGTAGTATATTGTATAAGCAATCAAACAATTGGAAGTTCCCTAAGGAGACTAATAATAACTAAAGTTAAGAAAAAAAAATAAATATATATATATATATATATATATATATATATTTTGGTAAGACTCTATTGCGCTTCTCCTCCGCATCCTCTTGCTTTCATGATACTTCGGGATGGGAGGGCCCTTGCCCTCTAGACTGCACAGGGCACTGGCTACTCCTAAGGGGGCTTTACACGCTACGATATCGTTAATGTTTTGTCGTCGGGGTCAAGTTGTTAGTGACGCACATCCGGTGTCATTAACGATATCGTAGCGTGTGATACTGACCAGCGACCTTAACCCCTTAACGACCGCGGGCAGTAAAATTACGTCCTAAATGTCATAATGTTACTGCCCGCGGTCCTCCGGCAGCAGCATGCTGCGATCGGCACACATCTCAGCTGATTTTCACAGCTGAGATGTGTGCCTGCTAGGCACAAGCAGAATCGTTATCTGCTCGTGCCGATTAACCCGTTAAATGATGCTGTCAATACGTGACAGCGCCATTATAAGCGCGATCGCGGTAAACTTTTACTTACCGCCCGATTACCGGAAGTCACGTGACACGATCACGTGACTTCTGATAGTTGTCATGGTAGCACAGGGTCATGTGATAACTCCTGTACTACACATGACTTGCTTTCACTTTCGCTGTGCCCGCTGCACAGTGAAAAAGAAAGAGAGCATATCTGCTGTTTACAGCTGTGTAGCTGTGATCAGCAGATACTGCAGAGCGATCGGATTGCTGATCGCAATAGCCCCCTAAGGGGACTAGTAAAATGAAAAAAAAAGGTAAAAAAATTTTTTTAAAAATTTAAAAAAAACAAAAAAACCTAAAAGTTCAAATCACCACCCATTCCCCCCATTGAAAATTAAAGGGTTAAAAAAATAAAAAATATACACACTTTTGGTATCGCCGCGTTCAGAAACGCCCGATCTATCAAAATATAAAATCAATTAATCTGGTCAGTGTACAGCGTAATGGCAAAAAAATTCCAAATGCCAAAACGACGTTTTTTTGTTGTCACAACTTTTACGCAAAAATGCAATAAGAGGCGATCAAAACGTAGCATCTGCGCAAAAATGGTACCATTAAAAACGTCAGCTCGAGACGCAAACAATAAGCTGTCACTGAGCCATAGATCCCGAAAAATGAGAACACTACGGGTCACGGAATATGGCGTAAAACGTGCGCCACTTTTTTCGGACAAACCGATTTTTTTTAACCCCTTATATAAAAGTAAACCTATACATGTTTGGTGTCTACGAACTCGCACTGACCTGAGGCATCACACTGACACATCAGTTTTACCATATAGTGAACACAGTGAATAAAATATCTCAAAAACCATAGTGCTATCGCACTTTTTTTGCAATTTTTCTGCATTTGGAATTTTTTTTGCCGTTTTCCAGTATACTATATGGTAAAACTGATGGTTTCATTTAAAAGTACAGCTCGTTCTGCAAAAAATTAGCCCTCACATGACCATATTGACTGAAAAATAAAAAAGTTACGTCTCTCAGAAAAAGAATGGCGAAAAAAAAACGGAAAGCGAAAAATCGGCCGGTCGTGAAGGGGTTAAACGACCTCAAAAATGGTGAAAATCGTTCACCATGGAAAGGTCGTCCCAAACTCAAAAATCGGTAAGGGTTGTTTATCCAGGTGGTTCATCGCTCATGCGGCAGCGCACATTGCTATGTGTGACACCGCAGGAGCGAGGAACGTCTCCTTACCTGCCGCCGGCCACAATGAGGAAGGAAGGAGGTGAGCGGGATGTTACGTCCTGCTCATCTCCGCCCCTCCGCTTTGATTGGCCGGCCGCTTAGTGACGTTGCGGTGACGTCGCTGTGATGCCGAATGTCCCTCCCCCTTGAAGGAGGGATTGTTCGGCATCACAGCGACGCCGCCGACCTGGTAAGTACGTGTGATGCTGCCGTAGCGATAATGTTCACTACGGCAGCGATCACAAACAATCGCATGTGCGACGGGGGCCGGGTACTTACACGCTCGCTATCGCTACAAATTGATAGCGATATCACTACCGTGTAAAGCCCCCTTTAATCCTCCTCTGAATGTGACCTTCTCTAAACTTTTGAATGCACACATCCAACTGGTCAATGTTTCTGTACTTTGTACACAACTAGTTCTACTCTAACAAGGAGCTTAATTAAAATGAATTATAGGTGTTTGATCCATGAATCACCCAATACATTTAAGGGTTCAATTATAATTGGTATTTAAAGAGTCCTCTTCATAATGTTGTTCACATTTTAACATCATGAGACCAAGAAAATGACACACCCTCGGGGTCTGAGGTTATCCGTCACTGGGCCCGGTTCCTTTCCTGGGTCGCCGCAGTGGCCTTGCCCAGTTCCATGACCCTGGCAGTGTCAATAAACATGAAGGGATGGGGATGATGTGGGTAGTTGTTCGTGACACCACCTTTGGTGTGTGGCCAATGTGGGAGCCGCTGCTGCAAGGAGTCTCGGGTGTTACAGCTCTCCACCGGCAGAGCTAGGCCCCAGGGAGGATGATGGTGATTGTAGTAAGCTATGGAGCCGGAGCGCAGGGGCGATGGCGCTGGTAGAGATGGGACGACACAGAGGATGCAGTTCAAGGTCTTTGCTCACTGGAAGCACACTGCCATTGGAGTACCGAGCTATGCTGTGATGGGCCTCAGCCGATCCAGGATACTTTGGAGGTTGTGGAGGTGTTCCCTTCTGTGCATCTCCTTTCGACGGTTTTCCTCCACTCCAGCTCCTGGGCCATGGAACAGGTCACGGGTGCCTTCCGCACTCCCCACAAACACTGGGATCTCCCTTCTTTCCTAAGAACCTGGGTCAAGCCTCCACCCCAGCACCTACCCTAGCACAGTCCCAGTGGAAGAGCTCCCATGTTCTGTGTTGGTTGGTGTGTTTTTAGTGGTTTACCGGTGTCGACCTCCTCCGTATCCGAGATGAATACTGCACCTGGGGTGAGGTGCCTGAAGCCACAGGAACGCCACACACACCCACATCGAATCACAGCATGTCCGAGGGCTGTAAAATAAGGAATTATAATGGCAACTTCAAAATTGGTATAGGCAAAAGAATAATAACATTTCTTCTCTTTATGGGAGGCACGGCTGCATGAACATTACACAACATTCCAAGCATTTCACATTTCTCACATAAAAACCTTTTCAGGCCTCCGCCACACATCCGTGAAAACCACGTCCGTGTAAAACGGGCCGTTTTTCGGGTCCGTTTTCCGTTTTTTAGGTCCGTTTTTATGGTATGTGTAGCCTGCGTGTGTATCCCGTATGCTAGCCATATGTGCGTGTGGAATGTCCGTGTGTGCGTGAGTGAAATAACTGACATGTGTATGTGTTGTCCGTGTGAAATGTACGTGTGTGATGCAAAATGTCGTTACTACATGTCGGAAGACAGAGTAGCGCGATGAGAATGAACTCGGGTGAACTTCACCCGACTTCATAGTCATGCTGCGGCTCTGTCTGTGTGCCGTGTACTGATTAGCGGTCACCTGTGAAGGATTCACCGGTGACCGCTAATCCCCCGAGTGACTGAAGTGTCCCCCCCTCTCTCATACTCACTGTTCCCCGATCACCGGCGCTGCACGGCGTTCACACTGCTTCGGCGGCTTTTTCTAATTTGAAAAAGCCGGCCGCTCATTAAACAATCTTGTATTCCCTGCTTTCTCCCCCCACCGGTGCCTGTGATTGGTTGCAGTCACACACGCCCACCACGCTGAGTGACAGCTGTCTCACTGCACCCAATCACAGCAGCCGGTGGGCGTGTCTATACTGTGCAGTGAAAAAAATAAATAAATAATTAAAAAAAACGGCGTGCGGTCCCCCCCCATTTTAATATCAGCCAGATAAAGCCATACGGCTGAAGGCTGGTATTCTCAGGATGGGGAGCTCCACGTTATGGGGAGCCCCCCACCCTAACAATATCAGTCAGCAGCCGCCCAGAATTGCCGCATACATTATATGCGACAGTTCTGGGGCTGTACCCGGCTCTTCCCGATTTACCCTGGTGCGTTGGCAAATCGGGGTAATAAGGAGTTATTGGCAGCCCATAGGTAACCTCAGTGACAGCAGCTGATCGCGCTACTCATCTCATTAGCTGCGTGGAGGTGACCGGAGCGGCGGTGTCTTCTGCTGCTCCTGTCACCTCCATGCAGCAGAGCTGGAAGCGACGCTGGAGGTCCGTGGATTACGCCGGACATGGAGGGTTTGTCGGGGTTAATAAATTGGTAATGAGGGAATTTGTTTGTGTTTTTTAATTCTAATAAAGGATTTTTTTCGGGTGTGTGTGTTTTTTTTACTGTCACTTACAGATTAATCATGGAAGGTGTCTCATAGACGCCTGACATGATTAATCTAGGACTTATTGGCAGCTATGGGCTGCCAATAACTCCTTATTACCCCGATTTGCCAACGCACCAGGGTAAATCGGGAAGAGCCGGGTACAGCCCCAGAACTGTCGCATATAATGTATGCGGCAATTCTGGGCGGCTGCTGACTGATATTGTTAGGGTGGGGGGCTCCCCATAACGTGGAGCTCCCCATCCTGAGAATACCAGCCTTCAGCCGTATGGCTTTTTCTGGCTGGTATTAAAATGGGGGGGGGACCGCACAACGTTTTTTTTAATTATTTATTTATTTTTTTCACTGCACAGTATAGACACGCCCACCGGCTGCTGTGATTGGGTGCAATGAGACAGCTGTCACTCAGCGTGGTGGGCGTGTGTGACTGCAACCAATCACAGGCGCCGGTGGGCGGTTAAAGCAGGGAATACGAGATTGATTAATGGGCGGCCGGCTTTTTCAAAATAGTAAAAGCCGCTGAAGTTTTTATAACAGCAGTGCAGCGCCGCGCCGGAGATCGGGGAGCGGTAAGTATGAGAGAGGGGGGGGAACTGACCGACAGACAGCTAGAGGGACAGATAAGACAGAGAGACCGACCGACAGACATAGAGACCGACCGACGGGCTGAGGGAGAGAACAAAACAGAAAAAGAAAAAAGACCGACATCACATGAAAAAAGCACAAAACGTACAGGGAGCAAACAGAGATGCGTCCGTGTCACTCGGACGTGCGCACAGACCCATTGACTTTCATTGGGTCCGTGCTGCGTGTTGCATGCAGAAAATGGACATGCTGGCGTGAGACACGGACCAAAAAACACATCACGGAGACGGACTCACGGACATAACCAAAAATGCAATTGTAACCGCAGAGATATAGTAACATTGGTGCACGTTTGGCCGTGTCTCCAGTATACACGGAAACGGACCAAACACGCACGTGTTTCACGGATGTGTGTTTCAGGCCTGACACTGTAAATGCATAAAACATTAGCATAAGACATTCACTTTTGGGCAATCTGCATTCCCCTCTTTACAAGACTTCCACTAGTGCAATAAAACATTTCACTTGACATAAAATTTTTCTATTTCACATAAAATGTTTACTTTGCATAAAACTTTTCCTGTAAGTGCAACAGTTTAGCAGCAATAACAATATGGGGGACCTGCCTTGAACCCCCAACGTAGGCTCCGGATGTGCTCAGAGCGTTTCAGACCATGCTTTCTCTTCAGTACACCAAAAGGTTTTTGGGTCTTGTTAATTCTTGTAGGGTGCACAACAGGTGCAAATTACTTACAATGCAAGTCCTGGCCATACCAAGTCCGATGGCTCACCTGTCCATTTCAACACTTATCAACTTTTAAGTGAAACTAATATACAGGGCACAGGTGGTTCAATATCTTTAGGGTTTCAGCAGTATACCGGGTACACAGATAAGCCATGGACACCATGGTCTGGGTCTCTTGATTAGAGATGAGCGAACCGGTCGCGGTTCGGCTCGAGGTCGGTTCGCCGAACGGAGCTCCCGTTCGAGTTCGGTTCATCGAACGTTCGACGAACCAAACTCGAACCAATAGGCTATAATGGGAGGCAATCACAAACACATAAAAATGCATGATAAATGTACACAAACAGTTAATAAACATTGCCATAACACTTACCGGTCCCCGCGATCCCTCCTGCACTCTGTCTCCTGCCACTATTCCATCCGATGATCACTGAATCCTCCCGGTGACCGGCACTGCCAGTAGAGATGCAGGACCTATCGTGACGTCAAAATAGCCATGTGACCAGTCACGTGGCTATTATCTCATTGGCTACAGACTGGTCACATGACTATGACGCATCATGTAGGACCTGCGAGTGCATCTCTCAGGTACACGGTGCACATTTGTGTATCGCCGTGTACCGGCGACATGCTCTAGCACACGGTCGACTCCCCATTCCGTTAGGGACCGGCTGACACAGCCGGTCATTAACGGAGATCACCGTTGCCATAGCAACGCAGTTAGCGATGATGTCACCGCTAACCGTGGCTCCAGGAGCACCGTTGCTATGGTAACGCGTCTGTCAGCGTTACCGCTGTTACCGCTAGCAGCACTGATCACTCACGGAGTGAAGGCTGCACGCTGCTTCTCGTGCAGCTTTCACGGAGTGAATGCTCCATGGGAAGCAGCGTCTTCCCCCATGCAGCAGTGATGCAGCAGAGGTGCATTTGTTGAACGAGAAAGACAGAAGAGCAGGATCGTGGAGGGCTGACAGGGGGTAATAAAGATGGAGTCTCTAATGTGTCTGTGTATTTATTTCTATTAAAGTATTTTTTCTCTGTGTGGTGTCTTTTTTTTAACCCTTTAGTGGAGATTCTTAATGGCCGGGTCAAACGTGCCTGACATTAAGAATCTCTGGCTTAAAACTGGCTAGTAAAACAAAGCCAGTATTAACTCATGATTACCCAACAAGCCACCTGGCTCCAGGGCTGTTGGAAGAGTTGGATACAGCGCCAGATGATGGTGCTTCTATGAGAGCGCCATTTTTTGGGACGGCTGCGGACTGAAATTCGCAGCAGAGGCGCCCACAAACCTCGGGCTAACCTGTGCTGCGGATTCCAATCCCCAGCTGCCTAGTTGTACCCGGCTGGACACAAAAATGGGGCGAAGCCCACGTCATTTGTTTTTTAATTATTTCATGAAATAAGTGAAATAATTAAAAAAAAACGGGCTTCCCTATATTTTTGGTTCCCAGCCGGGTACAAATAGCTAACTGGGGGTTGGAGGCAGCCCGTGGCTGCCTGCTGTACCTGGCTAGCATACAAAAATATGGCGAAGCCCACGTCATTTTTTTGGTGGGCAAAAAACTTCCTCATACAGTCCTGGATGGAGTATGCTGAGCCTTGTAGTTCTGCAGCTGCTGTCTGCTCTTCTCCATACAGACAGACAGCAGCTGCAGAATGACAAGGCTCAGCATACTCCAAACAAATGACGTAGGCTTCGCCCCATTTTTGTGTCCAGCCAGGTACAACTAGGCAGCTGGGGATTGGAAGCCGCAGCACAGGTTGGCCTGAGCTTTCTGGGCCCCACTGCTGCGAATTGCAGTCTGCAGCCGCCTCAGAAAATGGCATTTTCATAGAAGCGCCATCTTCTGGCGCTGTATCCAACTCTTCCAGCACCTGCCTGCTATACCTGGCTAGCATACAAAAATATGGCGAAGCTCACGTCCTTTTTTTGTAGTTTTTTGGCAAAAAAAATAAAAAATGCTTCCCTGGATTTTCCATTGCCAGTGAAGGTAACACCAAGCAGTGGGGGTTAGCAGCCAGTAGCTGCTTGGATTACCCTTAGCTAGCAATACAAAAAATGCAGCGGGAGCCCATATATATTTCTTTTAATTATTTATTTAAATAACTAAAAACAAAATGGGCTTCCCTGTATTTTGATTGCTGGACATCACAGTGCTGTAAAAATAAATCTTTAAAAAAATGACGTAGCGCTCCGCGGTATTTTTGATTCTCAGCGCAGATAAAGCAGACAGCTATGGGTTGCCACCCCCATCTGCCTGCCGTTACCTTGGTTGGCAATCAAAATACAGGGAAGCCCATTAATTTTTTCTATTTAAAAAATAGTTAAAAAAAAAATGACGTTGGGTCCCCCCATTTTTGATAGCCAGCTAGGGTAAAGCAGACGTCTGTAGCCTGAAAACCACAGCTGGCAGCTTTACCGTGGTTGGGGATCCAATGTGGAGGTCCCCTCAGGCTCTTTTTTATAATTATTTTATAAATATTAATAATTACACAATAAAAGTAGGGTCCCCCCCAAATTGGATCACCAGCCAAGGTAAAGCGGACAGCTGTGGTCTGGTATTCTCAGGGTGGGAAGGTCCATAGTTATTGGGCCTTCACAGCCTAAAAATAGCAGGCCGCAGGCACCCCAGACGTGGCGCATCCACTAGATGCGCCAATCCTGGCGCTTCACCCCAGCTCATCCCGTGCCCTGGTGCAGTGGCAAACGGGGTAATAAATCGGGTTGATACTAGCTGTAAAGTCACCTGAGATCAAGCCCAGCAGTTTGTGATGTCATGGCGTCTATTAGATACCCAACATCATAAACTGTCAGTACTAACAAAAAAAAAAAAAAATCGACAAAAGAAATTTATTTTAAAAAACAGTCCCCCAAACATTTCCTCTTTCACCAATTTATTGTAAGAAAAAAAATAAAGGGGTCCCACGACGACTCTGGACCGTCTAGAATATGGGGGGGAGACACTCAGGGAACGTATCCCCCATTTTCTAGGAGTGCGGACCCTTCATGTGAGGAGTGTGGGTGCAATGAATCTGCACTCACTCTCCCCGGATCCACAGCAGCAGAGTCCATGTCGTAATGGTTGCTACCAAAGCTGCAATGCCCTGCTCATGAGGTAAGGGCATGCCTAATCAGGAGAACTACTGTAGAGGAAGCTTTGCTCACTGGTATATAGGTGCTCAGAGGTAATAATAGATAAAATTAGTGAGTAACCTCGGCACTCTAAATCTCCCAGACTAAGTCAGTAAGTCACAACGGATAGTAATGCAAAATCACTCTTTATTGGTCTGTATTAAGAAAACATTTTTTTTCATAAGCATATATGTTTTTGTCCAAAACAAGTTACAAATGACGTTTCGGCCTGAGCCTTCGTCAGATTGGACTTATCTGCATGTAATCATGAAAAATGACAATCAGTATCACATAAGAGTGAGCGAACAATAACATAAACTCGAACAATGTAGAGGTACAATTGGGATGCAGCAAAAAAAATTGCAACACAGCAAGAAATGAAACACATGATACAAATGTCATAATACAGTACAAGGACAATATATTAATGACAAATATGGGGTCAGAGTAGGCTTAGACAGCTCTGGTACGAAAGAGATGTCAATCATAAAGTAACATGTGCAGTAGGTGTAGAGCTACACTATGCATGGCAGAGCTAATGGGTAGACCGACCATAGAAAAAGAACGGAGAAAAAGTGGAGAAAAAGTGGAGAAAAAGGTGGAGAAAAAGTGGAGAAAAAGTGGAGAAAAAGTGGAGAAAAAGTAGAGAAAAAGTAGAGAAAAAGTAGAGAAAAAGTAGAGAAAAAGTGGAGAAAAAGTGGAGAAAAAGTGGAGAAAAAATGTTTGTTCATGCCAGATGGGAGATAAATAATTTTTTACCGGCGCTGTCATTTACTGTAACGTGTTCATCGGTGTACGGTGTATACCTGTGATCACGTGAGCGGGGACCGGAAAAACCGTCCTGAATCATGATCTCCAGGGTCTCAGCTAGCCGTGAAACCCCGGAGATTTTCTGACGCCGGGGGGCGTTATTCACTTATTTCTGCCTGCTGTTTATAAACGGCAGATCAGAATAAGGCTACATTAACACGACCGATCCATTTTTGCGGTCTGCAAAAAACAGTCCGTTTTTTTTCACGGGTGCATCCGTGTGGCATCCGTTTCCGTTCCGTAGACGGTCCGTATGTCATCTGTTTGTCATCCGTGTGCCTTCCGACTTTTTTGTGTACTGGAAAAAAAATGAAGGAGGGTAAATGCATAAATTTACCCAGGATCCATAGCTTCATCCTACATGAGGCGGTCACATGTTCACTCCAGTGCCATTTTCTACTGCTTTTCACAGCGTAGAGCGCTCTGGTGATTTTCTTGTGCTTG
The DNA here is from genome assembly GCF_048569485.1 of Anomaloglossus baeobatrachus. Lineage (NCBI taxonomy): Eukaryota > Metazoa > Chordata > Amphibia > Anura > Aromobatidae > Anomaloglossus > Anomaloglossus baeobatrachus. The sequence continues at coordinate 406,130,885 of NC_134354.1, read as the reverse complement.
TACACTTCATATCAGTCTTTTCTGTCATTATAATGGCAGAAGGACACATAATGTCCCACTCTCCTGCATTTTGTAATTTTGCACCCTTTGGTGCCTTTCATGTGGCACTAAGGGGTGATTAGCTTTGTATTTAGCCAAAAAAATGAAAAAAAAATGACGTAGGGTTCCCCCTAGCTTTGTAGCCAGCTAGGGTAAAGCAGACGGCTGCAACCTGCAGACCACAGCTGGCAACCTCACCTTGGCTGGTAATCCAAAACTGAGGGCACCCCACGCTGTTATTTTAAATTAAATAAATAATTAAAAAAAAAAAAACACGTAGGGGTCCCCCCAAAATTGGATCACCAGCCAAGGTAAAGCAGACAGCTGGGGTCTGATATTCTCAGACTAGGGAGGTCCATGGTTATTGGACTCTCCCCATCCTAAAATTAGCAGGCCGCAGCCGCCCCAGAAGTGGCGCATCCATTAGATGCGCCAATCCTGGTGCTTTGCCCCAGCTCATCCCGCGCCCTGGTGCGGTGGCAAACGGGGTAATATATGGGGTTAATACCAGATGTGTAATGTCACCTGGCATCAAGCCCTGGGGTTGCTTAGGTCAGGCGTCTATCAGATACCCGACATCACCAACCCAGTCAGTAATAAAAAAAAAATAGACGACAAACACATTTTTATTTGAAAAAACACTCCCCAAAACATTCCCTCTTTAACCAATTTATTAGAAAGAAAAACAAATCCAGGTCTGGTGAAATCCAAGGGGTTGCCATGACGATCCACACTGTCCCAGTCAATGAAGAGCAGAATGTTCCCCATTGGCTGGGAGAGCAATGCAGTGACCTGAGCTAACATCAATGGGTCAGCCCAGGTCACTGCAGGGCATGACAAGTGCTGCTGTCAGTGAGGTACATTACCTGCGCTGATCTCCTGCACTGCTGACAGCCCCTGTCACTGAGTTCAATGACCGCCGCCTTCACATAAAAGTATCGCGAGAGGCCCGTGACGTCACCGCTAGTCAGTCTCGGGTCGGAAGCGAGAGAAGGTGATGTGACAAGCGGCGGCCATGGAGGACAGTGACAGCGCTGAGGTCGGGATGGCGGGACTTCATCACCGCAGGTAAGCCGAGCGGGACCATGTGTGCAGAGTGTGTGTGCAGAGTGTGAGTGTGAGTGTGAGTGTGTGTGTGTGTGTGTGTGTGCGTACGTGTGTACATGCCACGGGCAGGAGGGGGCGGAGCGAGCTGAGAGGGGAAGTGTCGGCTTCCTGCACGTAACTAGGATAAACATCGGGTTACTAACCAAAGCGCTTTGCTTGGATACCCGATGTTTATCTTGGTTACCAGCTTCTGGCAGGCTGCCAGCGATGGCTCCTGCACACTGTAGCTGTAAAAAGCCCTGCTTTTTGCTGCTAGAACCGTTCACGAACGTATCTAGAACTATCGAGCTTTTAGCAAAAAGCTCAAGTTCTAGTTCGATCTAGAACAGCCCCCAAAATCACTCGAGCCGCGAACTGGAGAACCTCGAACCGCGAACCGCGCTCAACTCTACTCTTGATCACAAGGTCCCCTGGCATCATGATCCAAGTCCATGTCACTGCTGAAGTCCTGATCCAGATGCAACCTGTCTACCCTCAAATCCAGGGCATACCATCCTCTCTCACCTCTTTGACGGGTAGTAGTGACGTGATTGTCTGGGTACAGATCATGATCTGGGTGTCCTCTGCTGAGGTGGGATTCCACATCCCTCCGGGAAACAAACACATCCTGTGTCATCCCGGATTCGCCAATGAATCCCCACCCCCACTCCAAGTCAAAACAGACCACCACACCATGCCTCAGGGCCCCCCAGGCTGAGGGTCGCTCTCTGAGGCAGCACTACTTGGCGGCCAGGTTCCTAGCCTCCAGGGCTTCATGCCTTGCCCGGCGTTCCTCCTGTTCAGCGAGCAGCTCTAGGAGTTGCCGCTCACAGGCCAGTCTGTTTGTGGTTGCCGTTATAGTGGGCTTCAGGGGAGCCTGCAGGCCTGTCTCCTTGTCAACCATTGCGTTCCAGGCTATACTTGTTCTGCCGCGGCCAGGTGCAACAGCCAGAGACTCTGCCAGCGGTCCCGCCAGGTCACTGTCGCCAGCTTCTTGGACCACAGGTGCTGCTGCTCTACGCACCTCATCGTTGCCAGGTTTCTTCCACTTCGGGGTTGGTGTCGCCGTTCCTCCCATCAGGGTCTCCTGCCCCCTCTGGATGGTTTCCTCCTCCAGCTCCAGCAAGTGAGTCCGCAACCGCTGTATTTCCTCCTCCAGTAACTCAGGGGTGATTACAGGTCGCATCACCGGGGCTTCCTCGGGACGACCGGGGGAGCTGGCTGCTTCCACCCTGAGCTGCTGGGTACACTGGCTGCTCTCCGACATCTTGCATCCGGTGACTGGCTGCGCAGTCAGCCCATTCTAATACACTCTCCAGGGGAGCAGGACAGCTTTTCCCGCTAAGTTTTGTTTCTCTCCTCTGGCCTGGGTGGGTGGGCACAGCACTTAGCGCCATTCTGTCACCCAACCTATGAAGGGCGGAGACACCCAGACAAGGTGATTACATAAAGCGCTTGTCATCTTCAATCGCCGCCAGTGTACAGTCTCTTAACACACAGTCTACAGGTGCACAGTAAGGGCACAAAATCCTGTTCGTGATAACAAGTTGATGCGCCCACAGGGTCTGAGGTTACCCGTCACCGGGCCGTGGTTCTTCTCCTGGGTCACCGCGGTGGCCTTGCCCGGTTCCATGACTCCGGCGGTGTCAATAAAGATGAAGGAAATGATGGGGGTAGTTGTTTGTGACACCACCTGTGGTGTGCGGCCAATATGGGAGCCACCGCTGCAGGGAGTCTCTCTGCTGGGGCAGATGGTGATGCAACTCAGATGTAACAGCTCTCCACAAGCAGAGCTAGGCCCCAGGGAGGATGATGGTGGTTGTCGTAGGCTATGGTGCCAGAGCGCAGGGGCGATGGCGCCAGTAGAGATGGGACGACACAGAGGATGCAGTTCAAGGTCTTTATTCACTGGAAGCACACTGCTGTTGAAGCACCGAGCTATGCTGTGAGGGGCCTCAGCCAATCCCGGATACTTAGGAGGTCGTGGCCGGTGTTTCCTTCTGTGCGTCTCCTTTAGACGGTTTCCCTCCACCCAGCTCCTGGGCCGTGGAACGAGTCACAGGTGCCTTCCACACTCCCAGTGAAGCCCTGGGATCCCCCTTCTTTCCTAAGAACCTGGGTCGAGCCTCCAGCTCCAGACCACGGGTCCCGAACTGTCCGTATCTCTACTATTCTCCTCCTCCTGCGACCTGGTGCTTCCTACACCCGGATCCGACTGACTAATGTGTGTGTTTGCCCCTAACTACCCCTGTTGGTGCCCCGCCTCCCGGGTTCCTGAACTAGTAGGCAAGAGGTCCCATACCTCATGATGGCAACCCAAGGACCTACCTTAACCCAGTCCCTGTGGAAGAGCTCCCGTGTTATGTGTTGGTTGGTGTGTTTGGGGTGGTTTGCCGGTATTGACCTCCTCCATATCCGAGATGAATACTGCACTTCTGGTGAGGTGCAGTATCCTGTGGCGCGTGAAGCCGCAGGGGCGCCACAACAACACCTAACAATTGATCAACAGTACCTTGCCAGTGAGAGGCTTCAAGCAGTTCTCAGATGAAAGTATCAGAGATTGTCATCAGCAGGTTGCAACAGAGATACAGAAACACTGGAAGAGTCACAGAAAGGCCTACAAGTGCATGCCATTTGTTCACATCCCACACTGATGACAATTTAATTGTGAACAATGCCCTTCAGAACCAAATGATGAATGCCACACAACTCCAGGCACATTTAAGGGAGGGGAGAGGCACACAAATGTAATGTCAGACCATTCAAAACCATTGAGATCACAGTGGTCTAGGTACCAGATGATCTGGAAGGGTACCTGACGACACCACTAGGGACAGGTATCATCTATGCTTGATGAGGGACCAGTGGGCCTTAGTGCTGTCCATTGATAGCAGAAATTATGGCCACCAACGATGTTAGAGACATCAAGGAGAGCGCTATACATCGGAGACTGTTGTCACCAAACAATCCTTTGGTGTTGATAGTGTTACCAGTGTGGGCAGGTGTGTCTAGTCAATGCACTACACTTTGTGAATGGTACAGTGAAAAACCCCCACTACTTGAATACCATCATTAATTTAATCATTTTGCTCTGGATGAACAACACAGGCCTAAATTCATGTTGATGGATGTGTCATCATTAGGAAATGGCTGCTGGAAGTTGGTATACCTCAAATGGAGTGGCCTGCACGTTCTCCAGATCTAAATCCCATAGAAAACCTATGGGATCAGCTAAGTCGCCGTGGAGAGACTCGTAACTCTGTACCCCAGAACCTCAATGACCTAAGAGCCACCCTTCAAAAATAGAGGGATGCCATGAACCGAATCCGGCAACTCAGGAAATAAAGAAGAATAAAGGAAAAATAAACAAAAGAAGAAAAAAGAAAGTATGTTATACTGACTCTCCAGGGTGGCTGTAACTGCTTCTGGGCCGCTTATTCTACTTCCGGGCCGCTCATTATCGCTCATCCATATGCACTGCTTTCCCCACCCACCAGAAGTCCTGGCCTATGTGATTGATTGCAGTCAGACGCGCCCTCACCCTGTGTGACAGCTACTTGCAATCACAGACCCTGTCTGTGGGTCTATTGGTGTAAAACTAAATAAATAAAAACATTTGCATAGGGTCCCCAATATTATGATAACCAGCACAGATAAACCATACGGCTACAAGTTGCATCCCCCTGGCTCTTCACTATTGCCTTGCAGTGATGGCAATTGTGGTAATAAGAGATTAGTGGCAGCTCACAGCTGCCACTAAAATCTAGATTAATGATAAGATGGCATCTATGAGACCCCCCTGTTACAAATCTGTAAGTAAAACGAAATAAACACCCAAAAAATCCTTTATTTGAAATAAAATACAAAAAACACCCTCTGTTAAAAAACACCATTTATTAATCCCCAAAACACCCAGGTCGGATGCAATCCACGCGAGGTCCAGCAATGATTGCAGCTCTGCTAAATCTGAAGTGACCGCGAGCGGTCATAGAACATGATCGCCCACTGTGGGCTTTAGGCAGAGACTGAGCTGCATGATGGGCGGTGACATCACTCAGGTTATTTGCGATCACAGCTTGAAGTTTCCAAGTTCTTTAACCTGTGATTACAGGTAACCTGGCCTCAGGTGACCTTAGTAAACTCAGTTACCTCCCCTCACTGAGTTCACAGACCTGCATCTCCTGGCATAAAACCGTGGGGGGATTTTGCCAAGAGATGCAGATTTGGTGCTGAAATTTCTACAGAATATTTCTACACCCAATCTACACCTTCTGGCAAAAAAAAAGGCATCAAAACCGTATGCAGTATAATGAGTTAGTGACCTGATTTTTTGCCAGGAGGTGTAGAATTGGTGCGGAAATGAGGTGTAAAAATGTCATCACCAAATTTGCATCTCGGCCCAAAAATAAAAAAAAACAATTTTGACACAGTTTTGGTGTGGTCTTCTGCTAGGAGGTGTAAATGTTGTGCTGAATTCTGGTGCAGACATTTCAGCATTAAATGTACACCTCCTGGCAGAAAAACACACCGAAACGGTGTCAAAAACCATTTTGTTTTAGGGGATAATAAATTGATGAGAGAGGGTGGGGTTTTTTTGTATTTTATTTTAAATAAAGGATTTTTTGAGTGTTTGTGTTTATTTGTTTTCACTTACAGATTAGTAATGGGGGGTCTCATAGATGCCTCCCATTACTAATTTAGAGCTTAGTGACAGTTGTGAGCTGTTATTAATCCCTTATTACCCCGATTGCCACTGCATCAAGGCAATTGGGAAGAGCCAGGTAAAGTTCCTGGACTGTCGCATCTAATGGATGCGACAATCCTGGGCGGCTGCAGTTAAAAATAGTTCATAAGGGGGCAGTGTGGTAGTTATAGTTCATAAGAGCAGACAGTGTGGCGGGATAGTTCATATGAGGGTTGGTTAAGGCCAATAAGAGCGAACAATCTAATGGTTATAACTAATGTGGTGGCTACAGTCACTATGATGGTCATAGCTCTTAAAGAAGTATGGTTTGGAGGCCATTGTTTATAAGAGAATGGTATAGAAGTTATAGTTGATATTGGACAGTGTTGTGGCAATATTTTATAAGATAGGACAGTGTGGAGGCCATGTACCTTAATGGGCACAGTATAAGGGTCATATTTTGTGCAGGGAGCACAGTGAGGGGCAAATATTTATTCAGGGGATACATCACATGGCAAATAATTTTATTCATGGACATTTTAATGACATTGTTATTTTTAAAGGCACTATATGAGGATGTGCTGAAGAAGACCAGAGAGAAATCTGCTGAGATGAAATGTTTATAGGAAAAGTCATCTTAGCGTCTGAAAGAAGGAGAAGAGGACGACTCGAATTAGAGGAAGTATCACCTATAAGGTACCTGAATATACATTAAATGTTTATTTGTACTACTGCCTGCCTCTTATCAGTACTGTGGTTTCTGTATGGTCTGCAGGCTGATGGTCTGATGGTGGCTGGTAACAAGAACTTCCAACTTCATCTAACCATTGTTCAATGGAATCTTTCAGTAGGATCAACCCTCCTAAGCTGTCTACATTGCCATGTAGAACCTAGGAAGCTGAATAAAATAACACATTGATATCTGCAATCTGATGTCTTATTGCTGAGAAATCCATATTTACTTAATATGCTGAGATGAATATTAAGAATCATGGGCCAGAGATACATTTCTCAGAAAATCTGCCTCCAGAGCTTATTTTAAATAAGTGAAAGTTACTAGTGAGACATGTAACTAATATAGTACAGTAGAACTACTCAGACAACCTCTTCACAATCAACATGTTTACTCGTTACAAAATCAACACTTAAGCCCCATCACACACAGCAAGATCGCTAGTGAGATCACTGAAACGTCACAGGTTTTGTGACGTATCAGCGACCTCACCAGAGATATTGCTGTGTGTGACAAGCAGCAGCGAGTGGGCCCCTGCTGCGAGGTCGCTGATCATTACAAAACGATCAGGACCATTTTTTGCTCATTGGTCTCCCGTTGTGCAGCACACATCGGCGTGTTTGATGGTGGGAGACCAACGAGTGCTGGCAGCCTGTAAGCGGCATACTCTTGTAACCAGGGTATACATGGAGTAACTAAGCAAAGCACTTTCCTTAGTTACCTGATGTATACCCTGGTTACCAGAGTACGCCGTCGTTACACGGGTCGCTGGTGGCTGGTGGCTGGTCTCTGGTCGTTGTGATTGACAGCTCAGCAGCGACCATGTAACGACGCACCAATGATCCCCTGCCATGTTGGCTCGCTGGTCGGATCGTTGGTGCATCGCTACGTGTAACGGGACCCTTACACTGACCTTCTGTGCCAGCACTATTCCAGTGGTCTCAATATTCCTTACCCCGGGGGCTCACGTGACATTGTTACATCATGAGAGCTCTGCTCAGGCTTCACTTTCCTCACATTTGGATGAATCGAACGTCCAGAGGTTCAAATGAGACATAATTTTACCAATAGGCTTTATTTTCCCATTAAAATGTCTTAATCTTTTCAATGAAGCAGTTTGTGAATTTCTAATTCAATAAGTTTTCCAAAAGTTTCCTTGTAGACCTCTATGTCTGCCTATCACTGGTGAAGATGTGCTTCCAGCTGATGTGACAGCGCTATGTGACATCATTTTAATAGCATAATATTGAAAAAAGAAAGTATGTGATTTTTTTCTGATAATTGACTGGATACGTTTTCAGGTCTACCAATTTTATCTTTCAGGATGAATGTTCTGGAAGTATAGATTATGATTCTACATGACTATGATTTAAAATGATTAAAAAACCTATTTAAATACATCAAGCTCTGACAGACTGTTTTCTTAAATTTCGGTCTCCGTAAGTAAATGCAGAACATATCACCAATGTTTAATTATTAGAAGAGAGGATGTCAGGCAGATATACAGATTTGAAAAAATGAAATTTACATTTAGGGATAAATTTGTTCAGTTTAACATAATTTCCTCATAAAAAGAAAAAGAATTATAAGAAATAGAAATATGTCACGATGTTTCTCATTTAATTTCATATGGCCAAGTTCATACAACATTTAAACTTTATGCTTCCTGCATTCAACCAGCTGCATGAAGTTTTAAAAACAAAGTAGTCATTATCTAATGATGAGTGAATGTCCCAAAATTTGAATTTGAAGGCAAATTAGCTTGAATTAGGCATTTTTATACAATATGAATCCAATGTGAATAACAATTCTCCAAGGTCGGTCAAAGCCCCAAACATAGGTAAAATAAAAATTAAATAAATGTAATCACACAGCCTTAATCTGTCCCAAGCGTCAGTTATCCCATATATTCCATTGGCTCCTGATATTTTCGGCGTTTACCATGCCCATGTCAGCAAGACTGTGCTATGCATATGCTGACATCACAACCCATGTCAACACATTGCATATGGCCTAGTAGTGAATAGAGATGAGCCAACCTCTGGTTCGATGGTCAAATTTGGGTTCGGAAACCATCTTCCCAAAAGACTAAGTTCGGGTTCGTAATTCGAATGAGTTATGAGTGCAAACCACTCAGGCGAGAAGCGTTGTGCTTGGGTATTAGTGATGCTCAGCCCTGTGCAAGCCGCTTGCAGTGTTTGACCGGCTTGTACTGAGCACAACAACATGATGAGCAATAGTGTGCAGACACAAAAACAAAATTGAAAAACCCCACCCATCGTCCCCCGGAAGTGTTCTGCTTGTGGCTGGCAGCATGTGGGTGGAGCCACGAACTGCCCAATTACTGGTTCAGATCAAGTCGGGGTCAAAAACCAAACGTTTTTAAGGTTCAATTGTACCTGCCGAACCGAACTTCCAAAGGTTTGTTCATCTCTAGTACTTACATACTTTTTTAATATTTTAGTGGTTTAAAAAAAACTTTGCTAACATATTTGGTTTGTGTTGTCATTTCCTGAGTCTGGTAATTATTATTTACTCCTGATGAAGAACTTCTATGAGGCCTTGTTTCTTGTGCACCAAGCTAAAGAATTTATTGTTACCATTTTGGGGTATGTATCATGCTTTGATCTTTTTATTGCATTTTTGGGCATTTGTGGAGTGACCAAAAATAGCAATTCTGGTGTTCTGAATTTTATTTAGATTCAGCATTCAAATATTTGAATACATATTTTAATATTTTATTATTTCTAACAATAATGCTTGCAGTATAACCAAAATTTAAACCACTTAATCTCTAATGTTAATATGTTTTTCTCTGTTCAGCCACATTTGTACTCTGAACATTTTGAACATCAAAGGGAATTTGACTACGTTTTTCGCCCATTCCTCTGTTCAGAATCCTCATCTCTTGATCTTTCCTATGAGGCTGTCTGTCTTCCATGATCTAATCTTTTACCAACATAGACTCCACCACAATAAGAGATATGTCATTACGACTGGAAAATTAATCAAATTAATTTAACTAATTAAGCGTTTTAGAAGAGAACCTGTCATGCCCCAAAAAATTAGTTTGTTATTTTGCCAAAATCCTTGTGATTCCCCTGAACCTGCCATTGTTTTTGTATTTCTTCATCTTTTCACTCCATTGCAGAGATAATGAAGCCCTTGTTTTCTTTTTGGAGTCCATAGGCTAATTCCTGGCTTAGGCCCTGTGCGCACTTACCGTTTTTTCCCGCGGATTTCATGCGGATTTGCTGCATGTTTCACTGCAGAAAATGTTCATAACATCTCTGCAGTGATTCACCAGCAAAACCTATGGGAAAAGAAAATGCTGTGGGCACTATGCGGAATTTGACAGCTGCATGTTTTGCTGCGGGATTCCCGCAGCAAAAACAATTGCATGTCACTTCTTTTCTGCAGGTCCCTGCATTATTTCACTCCATTGACTGCAATGTTATTGTGAAATCCCACAGGGAAGTGATGTCATTACAGGAAGAGGAAGCGGAGCAGACACACACACATTACAGACACAGACATAGAACACAGACATAGAACACACACACATCACTCACACACGGACATATATACTACACATACAAATCAAACGGAAATATAGAAAAAAAAAACACGTGGGCTCCGCCGTATTTTTACCTTTCAGACGAGGTAAGCACACAGCGGCGGCCCGGTATTCTCAGGCTGGGGAGGACGGGGGCAGGTTTAATGTTCCGCCTCCTCCTGCAGCCGAGAATATCAGCCGCAGCTGCCCTTGGACTGTCGCATGCATTATGCGGCAGTCCCAGAGTTTCCCCAGCTCTTCCAGATGCCGTGATGCGGTGGCTATCCAGGTAATAACGAGTTAATGGCAGCGCATCGCCGCCAGTAACTCCAGGCTTGATCATGGCAGCGTCTATGAGACAGCTTTCATGATCAACCCGTACGTAAAGTGAATAAACACACACACACACACACCGAAAAATCCTTTATTTTAAATAAAACACAAAAAAGCCTCCTCTTTCACCCGTTTATTAACCCCCCCGAAACACAGCTCTGGCGTAATCCACAGCTCCGGCATAATCCACGTCTTGCGCTGCTTGCATCCAGAAGCATTTCCCACGTCCGGTAATGTGAATTCACATTACCGCTCGGGAGAACTGCAGCGTGTGCTCACAGGGACTCTTACCTATCCCTCTATCTATCCCTCTATCTGTCTATCTATCTATTCTTCTATCTATTCCTCTATCTGTATATTTATCTATCTACTCTCTATCTCAGAAGGAAATAACCTTTTTTTTCTTTTCTTTTTTTTTTTCAATGTGCTTTATTGCGTGGAATGCATTAAAGCACATGTACTAACCCGCACGCGGCAATACCGCGAACAATACCGCGGTAAAACCGCGGCAAACCGCATGCAGTTTTCGGGTGCGGTTTGCCGCGGTTTTTTACCGCGGGTGCGGTAATCTTTCAGACCCTGCGTTAGGCCTGCGCCACACATCCGTGCCTCCGGTACGTTTTTGGCATTTTTTGCACGTACCGGAGACACGTGCTGATGTTGACATACTATTTTTAATCTAAAAAGCCTCACGTCAGTGTTTGCGCACGGAGCGTGTGTCCGTTCCGTGCGTACGTTTGTGCGTGTCGAAAAAGCGCTGACATGTCCGTTTTCCACCGGCATCACGTCCTCACGGATCCATTAAATCCTATGGGTCCGTGTTTACACGTACGTGATACGGATGGCCTCCGTATGCTATCCGTGTGGTCCGTGTCCGTGTTTTAATTAGAAAGTTTGTTACACTCTGAAATACTTTCAGGTGGCGTAGCTAACATATTTTTTTGCACAAAACTAACTGTGCATTTGCAGAAGGAGTGAGCAAGCAAGAAGTTGTAGTTCTGTGTATTGCAAGATCTATTTTGAGCAAACTTTCGTCTTCGAAATATAATAATGGCACCACGGGTGGACACGGAGAAACTTATAACAGCTGTCGAGACTCACCCACCATTATGGGATACACGTGTAGATGGTTACCATGACCGACTGACAGTTGAGCGCCATTGGAATCAAGTAGCTGAGGAAGTGTACCCCAATAATGCATGGTCTAGATGTTCTCCTGCAAAGCGTGCTAAATATGGTAAGTTGTTGTATTTTTTTATAGTTATTTATTTAATATCTATATTTGGATTTGTTCATACTTTCAAACTGTGATTGTTTTGGCATAGTTATGTTGTCTTTTAGTGTAAAATCCTATGAGAAGAATTGGTCTATGTACTACTCAATATATTGAGTTCCTGTAATCTGACTTGGAATTCTTCATGAATTTACTTAATTAACTGATTAAACTGTCATGTGTTTTAAAATTCCCTGTTGTATTAGTCTAAATTTAGTATCACAATTGAAAAACTTTTTTTTTTTTTTAAAAATAAAATTGTTTAAAATGACATGTCAATATCATTACCTACATGTATCAAATAATATTTCTAGTAATTTATAGCCAAATGTCATTGCAAAAACACCAAATTATAATTTAAATATAGATGACAATTACTTAAAATATAATTATTCAGAAATATTATTTGGTTATGTGTGAATGTCTAAACATGTTTTTGAATGAAGAATATCTAAATAAATTATATTTCATCCTAAGTATTTGACCAACATAATTGTGTTAAATTGTATATTACATTTCGCAAACATTATTTAAATTAATGTGTGCAGATTTATGGAGAATGTTGCAAGTGACATATTTGTTAATTTTCCACAGTTGACTTGGTAAAAAGGCGTTGGCGTTCAGCCCGTGATCAGTACCGAAGGGAGTACAACCCTATACCATCCTCATCCAGCCAAGGCCGCAAACGCAGATATGTCTACTATGAACAAATAAGCTTCCTAGCACCCATCTTAGAAGTTACACAGTAAGTTTTTTTTTTTTTGAAAAAAAAAAAACCCCCTGAAGATAATTGGACAAAGATAAATGTTAAGATTGTAATATGTTTTTTCATTTCTTATAGAACGGAGGATAATCTTGACGAATCAGATGATGAACCAACAGCAGGTCCCTCTGCTACAGCCACCTCAGCATCAGAACAAGAACCTGCCAGAGAAGACATTGAAATTCCTGAGACTCAACAAGATGCAGCAACAGAATCACATGAGGGTGGGACAGAGAGTGCACAAACCAACACCCAAGGCTCATCAACGCAACAAACAACCACACCAGCTACACAAGCAACACAAACAAATGTACTTCCACGTTTTGCACCACAACCTCTACGTGCAAGAAGAATCCGCAGACCTGAGGAAATGAGATCCTTACCGGAAATAATTGACACACGCATTATTCACATAATGAACACTTTAATTCCAGAAACAGATGCCGAGCGTTTTTGTCGGTCTTTATCTACTAGCTTAACCAAAATTCCTTCAGATAGGCAGGAACGTGTAAGAGCTGCTATGCTTACCCTACTGTCAGCTAGTCAGGCAGAACAGGAACCAGTGAGAGTGTATGAGGCCATAGAAAATTGGCGTACCATTATGCAACAACATACAGTCCCAAACACAACAGACAATCAAAATACAATTTCAACACAAACAACAATGGCAACTGTAATAGTCAATAATCCACTATTACAACAATCTGGACAACCTTCAATTGCTTCAAGTACGTTATTCCCAACACCAATTAGACAAGGGTATGTTGCAACCAATACTGGTGCCTTAAGCACAGTACAAAGTGCTACCTCTCAGCAACCCATGAACTATATGAATTTACAACCAACTCAAACTACTAGTTACTTTACTCAACCCACAAATATTGGTGGTTTACCTAATTTGTTTCCAGGTTCAACATACCCACAATCATTCATGATGCCTCATTATCCAATCTCAACTATGTTACCTACACCACACTTACAAACATCAGTCAACTATCCTCAAGGTCAACAACATACACACACACAATACCCAATTACCCATGTAGATCCACAGGTGTACTCAACCACAGGCAATGTGTTGGGACAAACCAGCATGCAACAGACTGTTCCACACACTACTGTAGCTAGTAATAGGAATGTTGTTCAGCAAACAACTGTTTCCATTCCTGAAAATACCATTTCTGAGGCCACACAAAACAACATACTCAGCAACACTCAGGTTACTTCACTAGAAGATCTTGTTGACTTGTGATGCACATTTTTGTTAATCTTAACAATCAAACAACAAATCTGATGAATGTGTCAAAATGTTAAAAAAGAGGGATTTCCAAAAATGTGCAAACTCAGAGTTGAAAAGATTTTAAAAACATGTGTGATTATACTTAGTGACGGATCACATATATGTTTTATGGCCTTTATTTTTGGAAATTTATGAACACATTTTTACCCAACCAATTTGATGGTTAGATTAGTTCTAATATTCTGAAAACACAGTTTACAATTTTTTGGTCTATGTCAATGTCCAACATGATAGCAACTTAATTGGCCGACATTTTTCAACATTGTAAGCAATGCACACATTTTCTTTACAATTACTCTTGTATGTAAAGTATATTTTGTATGTTATGAAGAATAGCATCAAAATTTACATTTAGAAAAATTTAACACAAAATGAACAATATGTACATTTTTAATGTGGATGTGAAAAAATAACATCCTTACTTTATGGATTAATATGCTTATTCTTAATAAAAGATTCTGTTTTTGAAGAAAAGAAACATGTTTATTATTGATATTTATTAATAATATTGCATTTTTTCTATAGACGATTAACATTATTAATGTTGTAAGTTTGAAATAAGTTTCCTAAAACATGATAGTAACACAGAAATGTACATACACATACATACAACATTCAGAAAACCATGTTGCTAACAGAAATGTCAGTTTATGATTAACGCATTTGCCCTTTAATACTAGTTTGATTTAAGCTCTGAGATGTTGAGAAAAATTAACCAAGTTCCTATAATAAAAAAAATTTATATTTTTATCAACAAAAAACCATCACAATCTTAACAATCATCACTATTATTAGTATCATCAAAACAATTAAAGTAATCAGTAAATAAATTTCTAATTTGTAAACCAGATGTCACGGAATTATGAGACATAGGTTCACCTGTGGGATTAACAACATGGTTTATCTGAAATTCATCATCCACATAAGTTCCTCCTTCATGTATCCGACAGTAATTGTGAAGCACTATGGTAGCCTTGAGTACAGATGTGACAAAGGTTGGCTGCAACTGAATAGTTGTCTGATAAATGCGCCATTTGTTAGCTAAAATACCAAATGCACACTCCACATAACGTCTTGCTTTAGTTAGCCGATTATTAAAGTACTGTTTCCTGTCATCAATGGATCTCCTTGGATATGGTCGCATAACATGTTTGGATAATGCAAATCCTGCATCTGCTACCATCACATATGGTGCCAACGGTCCAGATGTACCAGGTAGGGCAACTGGAGGGGGGATCAATAATGAATTTTCTTGCAGGCGTTGGGCTAATCTTGATGAACGGAAAATACGGGCATCTGAGGCACTACCATAGGCCCCAATGTCTGCATAAATAAATCGGTATTCTGTGTCAACCAATGCCAAAATAACAACGGAAAAAAACTTATGAAAATTGAAATAACGTGACCCAGAGTTTGGTGGCTTTTTAACTCTGAAATGCTTGCCATCCAAAGCTCCTATGCAGTTAGGAAAGTCAACAGAGTCCTTGAAGCCCTTAGAGATTTTCAACCAATCTTCTCTGTTTGGCTGAGGCATCATTTCTTCTTTTAAATGTTGCCATATCATGTCGCATGTGTGACGTACTATAACGGCAATGGTTGATCGACCCAACAAAAAATCAAAATGTAAAGCACTAAAAGATTGACCAGTCGCCAAGAATCTATGAAAACAAGACAAACAATGATTTACAATTAACACTATGTTTTTTTAAATTAAAACAATCATAAGAAAACACAAACATTGAATCAAAAATGAGATTAGATCAATAAAGATCAATTACACATTTCAATGTGAAAAATAACACATTTACACAAATTACAAAAATAACAAATATAATACCTCAGAGTCACCATAAATCTCTCCTCTGGGGAAATGGAAAGCCGCATCCAAGTGTCCTGATGTTGCAAATGAGGTCGTAAAATATTTAGTAAGTAATCAAAACTCTCAACTGACAACCGGCAGTATGAAAAAAACTTATCTGGGAAATTCCGTAACTCAAAAAATAAAGTATGGAAATGACCATGCATAGGCCGCATCATCATTAGTGGATGCACCCACAATCTGGTTCTTCTTACATTATCATATTGCAACATGTGGCGTCGAACGCCAAAACGACGAGATATAATCCAACATAAAAACACTAAGGCCTCCGTGGATAATGGCATTGCGACAATTTTGTCTCAACACATAGGTGCTCCAAGGCATAATACAAGCAGGAAACAGTTTATAGTTAACTTATATTTATGTCCTAATCACATACACCTATGTGTCATTTAATTCCAAGTAATCACCATTATCTCAATGTGTGAAACATGTGAAACACGCACAAAAAACGGACTGCACACGGAACACACACTGACGTATTTCACGCACAGGAAAACGCACACACGTACACACGTATGACACACGATATGCATACGGACACCACACGGAGGGGAAAAACGGACTGCAAATACGGAACACGGACACAAAAAATGGACTACACCAAACGTACGTTTTTTACACGTGAGTGTGGCAGAGGCCTTAAGAAAATTCAGTTTTCCAGTGCGCACAGGGCCTTATAGTCCAAAAGGGACTGGAAGAAAAGTTTTCTCTGGGAATGTGTATTTTCCCCCTCTTTGTAACTGTCCAATCACTCCTCAAAAACATCAGCAACAGGCCAATTAGTATGATTTTTCAAAGTCTCTCTCTCCTTGATGTGATGTTTGTGCAGCAAAGTCTTATTGCAGCTTGGTCTAGCAAAAATATGGAGATCTTGGTGTTCAAACAGTTTCATATGCTGCTTTGCACTGAATGGGCATTGGCATAGAGGGGAGATTCACAAGCCTTCAGAGAAAACTTTGCAGACATGTCCTGTTGGTCCACAAGCAAGGAATTAGCAAATTGGGTACCAAAAGGAAAAGAACAGATGCAGCACCGGGATTTTGACGAAGTTTGACAAAATAATTTTTGGTGATACTTCACAGATTCTCTTTTAATGCACCATGACTCAGGGAGCAGATGCTGCAGGAAGAAGTATTTAGCTGATGAACTCAGGTTTGTAAGGACTAGAGATGAGCGAACTGGTCCCGGTTCGGCTCGAGGCCGGTTCGCCGAACGGGGGTCCCGTTCGAGTTCGGTTCGTCGAACGTTCGACGAACCAAACTCGAACGTATAGGCTAGAATGGGAGGCAATCACAAACACATAAAAATGCATTATAAATGTACACAAAGAGTTAATAAACATTGCCATAACACTTACCGGTCCTCGCGATCCCTTCTGCACTCTGTCTCCTGCCGCTATTCCATCCGATGATCGCTGAATCCTCCCGGTGACCTGCACTGCCAGCAGAGATGCAGGACCTATCGTGACGTCAAAATAGCCATGTGACCAGTCACGTGGCTATTATCTCATTGGCTACAGACTGGTCACATGACTATGACACGTCATGTAGGACCTGCGAGTGCATCTCTCCGGTACACGGTGCACATATGTGTATCGCCGTGTACCGGCGACATGCTCTAGCACACGGTCGACTCCCCGTTCCGTTAGGGACCGGCTGACACAGCCGGTCATTAACGGAGATCACCGTTGCCATAGCAACGCAGTTAGCGGTGACGTCACGGCTAACCGCGGCTCCGAGAGCACCGTTGCTATGGTAACGCGTCTGTCAGCGTTACCGCTAGCAGCCAGCACTGATCACTCACGGAGTGAAGGCTGCACGCTGCTTCCCGATTGTAGTGATGATTGTAGTGAGGATGGAGGTTCCCCAGCCCCAAGTGATGAGCTGGTGAACCTCATCCTCACTACAATCGTCACTACTACTACACTAGTGATGATTGTAGTGAGGATGGAGGTTCCCCAGCCCCAAGTGATGAGCTGATGAACCTCATCCTCACTACAATCGTCACTACTACTACACTAGTGATGATTGTAGTGAGGATGGAGGTTCCCCAGCCCCAAGTGATGAGCTGGTGAATCTCATCCTTCCTCACTACAATCGTCACTACTACTACACTAGTGATGATTGTAGTGAGGATGGAGGTTCCCCAGCCCCAAGTGATGAGCTGGTGAATCTCATCCTCACTACAATCGTCACTACTACACTAGAAAGAAAGAAGACAGAAGAGCAGGATCGTGGAGGGCTGACAGGGGGTAATAAAGATGGAGTCTCTAATGTGTCTGTGTATTTATTTCTATTAAAGTATTTTTTCTCTGTGTGGTGTCTTTTTTTTAACCCTTTATTGGAGATTCTTAATGGCCGGGTCAAACGTGCCTGACATTAAGAATCTCTGGCTTAATACTGGCTGGTAAAACAAAGCCAGTATTAACTCATGATTACCCAACAAGCCACCCGGCTCCAGGGCTGTTGGGAGAGTTGGATACAGCGCCAGATGATGGTGCTTCTATGAGAGCGCCATTTTCTGGGACGGCTGCGGACTGAAATCCGCAGCAGAGGCGCCCACAAACCTCGGGCTAACCTGTGCTGCGGATTCCAATCCCCAGCTGCCTAGTTGTACCCGGCTGGACACAAAAATAGGGCGAAGCCCATGTCATTTGTTTTTTAATTATTTCATGAAATAAGTGAAATAATTAAAAAAAACGGGCTTCCCTATATTTTTGGTTCCCAGCCGGGTACAAATAGGCAACTGGGGGTTGGAGGCAGCCCGTGGCTGCCAGCTGTACCTGGCTAGCATACAAAAATATGGCGAAGCCCACGTCATTTTTTTGGTGGGCAAAAAAATTCTGCATACAGTCCTGGATGGAGTATACTGAGCCTTGTAGTTCTGCAGCTGCTGTCTGCTCTTCTCCATACAGACAGACAGCAGCTGCAGAACTACAAGGCTCAGCATACTCCATCCAGGACTGTATGCAGAAGTTTTTTGCCCCCTGAAAAAATTATGTGGGCTTCGCCATATTTTTGTATGCTAGCCAGGTACAGCAGGCAGGTACGGCTGCCCCCAACC
Organism: Anomaloglossus baeobatrachus; assembly: GCF_048569485.1. Lineage (NCBI taxonomy): Eukaryota > Metazoa > Chordata > Amphibia > Anura > Aromobatidae > Anomaloglossus > Anomaloglossus baeobatrachus. The sequence goes on along the minus strand of NC_134354.1, from coordinate 406,112,173 downwards.
CCCAGTTGCCTATTTGTACCCGGCTGGGAACCAAAAATAAAGGGAAGCCCTTTTTTTATTATTTCATGAATTTCATGAAATAATTAGAAAACAAATGACGTAGGCTTCGCCCCATTTTTGTGTCCAGCCAGGTACAACTAGGCAGCTGGGGATTGGAATCCGCAGCACAGGTTGGCCTGAGCTTTCTGGGCCCCACTGCTGCGAATTTCAGTCTGCAGCCGCCTCAGAAAATGGCATTTTCATAGAAGCGCCATATTCTGGCGCTGTATCCAACTCTTCCAGCACCTGCCTGCTATACCTGGCTAGCATACAAAAATATGGTGAAGCTCACGTCCTTTTTTTGTAGTTTTTTGGCAAAAAAAATAAAAAATGCTTCCCTGGATTTTCCATTGCCAGTGAAGGTAACACCAAGCAGTGGGGGTTAGCAGCCAGTAGCTGCTTGGATTACCCTTAGCTAGCAATACAAAAAATGCAGCGGGAGCCCATATTTATTTTTTTTAATTATTTATATAAATAACTAAAAATAAAATGGGCTTCCTTGTATTTTGATTGCTGGATATCACAGTGCTGTAAAAATAAATCTTTAAAAAAATGACGTAGCGCTCCGCGGTATTTTTGATTCTCAGCGCAGATAAAGCAGACAGCTATGGGTTGCCACCCACATCTGCCTGCCGTTACCTTGGTTGGCAATCAAAATACAGGGAAGCCCATTAATTTTTTCTATTTAAAAAATAGTTAAAAAAAAAAAATGACATTGGGTCCCCCCATTTTTGATAGCCAGCTAGGGTAAAGCAGATGGCTGTAGCCTGAAAACCACAGCTGGCAGCTTTACCGTGGTTGGGGATCCAATGTGGAGGTCCCCTCAGGCTCTTTTTTATAATTATTTTATAAATATTAATAATTACACAAAAAAAGTAGGGTCCCCTCCAAATTGGATCACCAGCCAAGGTAAAGCGGACAGCTGTGGTCTGGTATTCTCAGGGTGGGAAGGTCCATAGTTATTGGGCCTTCACAGCCTAAAAATAGCAGGCCGCAGGCACCCCAGACGTGGCGCATCCACTAGATGCGCCAATCCTGGCGCTTCACCCCAGCTCATCCCGTGCCCTGGTGCAGTGGCAAACGGGGTAATAAATCGGGTTGATACTAGCTGTAAAGTCACCTGAGATCAAGCCCAGCAGTTTGTGATGTCATGGCGTCTATTAGATACCCAACATCATAAACTGTCAGTACTAACAAAAACAAAAAATCGACAAAAGAAATTTATTTGAAAAAACAGTCCCCAAAACATTTCCTCTTTCACCAATTTATTGTAAGAAAAAAAATAAAGGGGTCCCATGACGACTCTGGACCGTCTAGAATATCGGGGGGAGACACTTAGGGAACGTATCCCCCATTTTCTAGGAGTGCGGACCCTTCATGTGAGGAGTGTGGGTGCAATGAATCTGCACTCACTCTCCCCGGGTCCACAGCAGCAGAGTCCATGTCGTAATGGTTGCTACCAAAGCTGCAATGCCCTGCTCATGAGGTAAGGGCATGCCTAATCAGGAGAACTACTGTAGAGGAAGCTCTGCTCACTGGTATATAGGTGCTCAGAGGTAATAATAGATAAAATTAGTGAGTAACCTCGGCACTCTAAATCTCCCAGACTAAGTCAGTAAGTCCCAATGGATAGTAATGCAAAATCACTCTTTATTGGTCCGTATTAAGAACATTTTTTTTTTCATAAGCATATATGTTTTTGCCCAAAACAAGTTACAATTGACGTTTCGGCCTGAGCCTTCGTCAGATTGGACTTATCTGCATGTAATCATGAAAAATGACAATAATCAGTATCACATAAGAGTGAGAGAACAATAACATAAACTCGAACAATGTAGAGGTACAATTGGCATGCAGCAAAAAAATTGCAACACAGCAAGAAATGAAACACATGATACAAATGTCATAATACAGTACAAGGACAATATAGTAATGACAAATATGGGGTCAGAGTAGACTTAGACAGCTCTGGTACGAAAGAGATGTCAATCATAAAGTAACATGTGCAGTAGGTGTAGAGCTACAGTATGCATGGCAGAGCTAATGGGTAGACCGACCATAGAAAAAGAACGGAGAAAAAGTGGAGGAAAAGTGGAGAATAAGTGGAGAATAAGTGGAGAAAAAGTGGAGAAAAAGTGGAGAAAAAGTGGAGAAAAAGTGGAGAAAAAATGGAGAAAAAGTGGAGAAAAAGTGGAGAAAAAGTGGAGAAAAAGTGGAGAAAAAGTGGAGATAAAGTGGAGAAAAAGTGGAGATAAAGTGGAGATAAAGTGGAGAATAAATGGAGAATAAGTGGAGAATAAGTGGAGAAAAAGTGGAGAAAAAGTGGAGAAAAAGTGGAGAAAAAAGTGGAGAAAAAGTGGAGAAAAAGTGGAGAATAAGTGGAGAAAAAGTGGAGAAAAAGTGGAGAAAAAGTGGAGAATAAATGGAGAAAAGGTGGAGAATAAGTGGAGAAAAAGTGGAGAAAAAGTGGAGAAAAAAATGGAGAAAAAGTGGAGAAAAAGTGGAGAATAAGTGGAGAAAAAAATGGAGAAAAAGTGGAGAAAAAGTGGAGAATAAGTGGAGAAAAAAATGGAGAAAAAGTGGAGAAAAAGTGGAGAAAAAAATGGAGAAAAAGTGGAGAAAAAGTGGAGAATAAGTGGAGAAAAAAATGGAGAAAAAGTGGAGAAAAAGTGGAGAAAAAAATGGAGAAAAAGTGGAGAAAAAGTGGAGAATAAATGGAGAAAAAGTGGAGAAAAAGTGGAGAAAAAGTGGAGAATAAGTGGAGAAAAAGTGGAGAAAAAAATGGAGAAAAAGTGGAGAAAAAGTGGAGAATAAGTGGAGAAAAAAATGGAGAAAAAGTGGAGAAAAAGTGGAGAATAAGTGGAGAAAAAGTGGAGAAAAAGTGGAGAATAAGTGGAGAAAAAAATGGAGAAAAAGTGGAGAATAAATGGAGAAAAAGTGGAGAAAAAGTGGAGAATAAGTGGAGAAAAAGTGGAGAAAAAGTGGAGAAAAAGTGGAGAATAAATGGAGAATAAATGGAGAATAAATGGAGAAAAAGTGGAGAAAAAGTGGAGAAAAAGTGGAGAAAAAGTGGAGAAAAAGCGGAGAAAAAATGGAGAAAAAGTGGAGAAAAAGTGGAGAATAAATGGAGAATAAATGGAGAATAAATGGAGAAAAAGTGGAGAAAAAGTGGAGAAAAAGTGGAGAAAAAGTGGAGAAAAAGCGGAGAAAAAATGGAGAAAAAGTGGAGAAAAAGTGGAGAATAAATGGAGAATAAATGGAGAAAAAGTGGAGAAAAAGTGGAGAAAAAGTGGAGAAAAAGTGGAGAAAAAGCGGAGAAAAAGCGGAGAAAAAGTGGAGAATTAGTGGAGAAAAAGTGGAGAAAAAGTGGAGAAAAAGTGGAGAAAAAAATGGAGAAAAAGTGGAGAATAAATGGAGAAAAAGTGGAGAAAAAGTGGAGAAAAAGTGGAGAAAAAGTGGAGAATAAATGGAGAAAAAAATGGAGAAAAAGTGGAGAAAAAGTGGAGAAAAAGTGGAGAAAAAGTGGAGAATAAATGGAGAAAAAGTGGAGAAAAAGTGGAGAATAAATGGAGAAAAAGTGGAGAAAAAGTGGAGAATAAATGGAGAAAAAGTGGAGAAAAAGTGGAGAAGAAGTGGAGAAAAAGTGGAGAAAAAGTGGAGAAAAAGTGGAGAAAAAGTGGAGCACCCTTTGGTGCCTTTCATGTGGCACTAAGGGGTGCTTAGCTTTGTATTTAGCCAAAAAAATGAAAAAAAACAATGATGTAGGGTTCCCCCTAGTTTTGTAGCCAGCTAGGGTAAAGCAGATGGCTGCAGCCTGCAGACCACAGCTGGCAACCTCACCTTGGCTGGTAATCCAAAACTGAGGGCACCCCACGCTGTTATTTTAAATTAAATAAATAATTTTAAAAAAAAAACACGTAGGGGTCCCCCAAAATTGGATCACCAGCCAAGGTAAAGCAGACAGCTGGGGCCTGATATTCTCAGACTAGGGAGGTCCATGGTTATTGGACTCTCCCAAGCCTAAAAATAGCAGGCCGCAGCCACCCCAGAAGTGGCGCATCCATTAGATGCGCCAATCCTGGTGCTTCGCCCCAGCTCATCCCGCGCCCTGGTGCGGTGGCAAACGGGGTAATATATGGGGTTAATACCAGATGTGTAATGTCATCTGGCATCAAGCCCTGGGGTTGGTGAGGTCAGGCGTCTATCAGATACCCGACATCACCAACCCAGTCAGTAATAAAAAAAAATAGACGACAAACACATTTTTATTTGAAAAAACACTCCCCAAAACATTCCCTCTTTAACCAATTTATTAGAAAGAAAAACAAATCCAGGTCTGGTGTAATCCAAGGGGTTGCCATGACGACCCACACTGTCCCAGTCAATGAAGAGCAGGATGTTCCCCATTGGCTGGGAGAGCAATGCAGTGACCTGAGCTAACATCAATGGGTCAGCCCAGGTCACTGCATGGCATGACAAGTGCTGCTGTCAGCGAGGTACATTACCTGCGCTGATCTCCAGCACACTGACAGCCCCTGTCACTGAGGTCAATGACCGGCGCCTTCACATCAAGTATCGCGAGAGGTCCGTGACGTCACCGCCAGTGTCAGTCTCGGGTCGGAAGCGATAGGTGATGTGACAAGCGGCGGCCATGGAGGACAGTGACAGCGCTGAGGTCGGGATGGCGGGACTTCATCACCGCAGGTAAGCCGAGCGGGGGGGGGGGGTGTGCGTGAGTGAGAGTGTGTGTGTGTGTGTGTGTATATGTGTACATGCCGCGGGCAGGAGGAGGCGGAGTGAGCTGAGCGGGGAAGTGTGGGCTTCCTGCACGTAACTAAGATAAACATCAGGTTACTAACCAAAGCGCTTTGGTTGGATACCCGATGTTTATCTTGGTTACCAGCTTCTGGCAGGCTGCCAGCGATGGCTCCTGCACACTGTAGCTGTAAAAAGCCCTGCTTTTTGCTGCTAGAACTGTTCTCGAACGTATCTAGAACTATCGAGCTTTTGCAAAAAACTCGAGTTCTAGTTCGATCTCGAACAGCCCCAAAAATCACTCGAGCTTAGAACTGGAGAACCTCGAACCACGAACCGCGCTCAACTCTAGTAAGGACTAGTCCAAAGAGAGCAAAGAGGGGCTTATGTAGTGACATTTTGGACTCACTGCAATTTCTCCTGTCAGTTCAGGTTGATAAGATATAAAATTAAGTTAGTTTCAATTCAGATGTCCATAATATAAAGTTTGAGAACATAGCGTAATTTTTGGACTGACAGTAGATCTCCTCACTAGGGTTGAGTGAACCCGAACTGTAAACCCTGGTGTCCGGGCCTTGGACTTGAACACAGACTTTCAACAAAAGTAAAGTTTGTTGAAAGGCTGCAGCACAGCCAATCAACAAGGTTTACTGCATGCGGAAGATGACTGCACGCTTTTGTGAACATTAAAAAAAAAAATGATGTGGGGTTCTCTCTTATTTTTCATAACCAGCAAAGGTAAAATAGACAGCTATAGGCTGCAACCCTCAGCTGTAAGCTTTACCTTGGTTCTTTATCAAAAATGGAGACAATCCAAAGCCGCTTTTTAAAATTATTTAGACAAATTAATATAAAAAAAGTTGGGAACTCTGCCCTATTTCTAATTACCAGGCAGGGTAAAGCAGACAGTGATGGGTTGGTATTATCAAGGTGGGAAGGGCCATGGTTATTTGTCCCCTTCTAGCATAAACATAACAGCCTGCAGCTACCTAAGAAGTGGCACATTGGCTAGATGTGCCAATTCTGGTGCTTTACTGGCAATCACGGTAATACTTGTAAGGTTCATGTCGGCTGTGAATTGACAACTGGCATCAAGCCCAGGTGTTAGTAAAGGATAGGCATGTTATAGACATGATCATTACCAACCCGGCAAGTGTAAAGTTAAAAAACACACATACAGGAAAAAAAAATAGTTTATTTGAATAAAGACTCCCCCACATGCCCTTGTTTACCAAATTATTACTGCAAAATAAATCCTTGAAGTTCCAACATAATCCAAAGAGTAATGTGCGATGACGTCCATCAATTTATATGGAGCATCGTTATGAGAATTTTTTAGAATGACTCTCCATAGGTCACTGCTGGTCAGCGGTAGGTATGGAATTTCTCATGATTATGTTGGAAATTCCAAGATTTCTTATGAAGTAATATTTAAATAAACTTTACCTTCACTGGTCATCAAATATAGAGGGAATCCAAACATTTATTTTTTTAATTACTTAAACAAATAATTAAAAAAAACATCCTGGGCACCACCCTATTTTTGATAATGAGCCAAGGTAAAGCAGACAGCTGAGGGCTGGTATTATCAGATTAAAAACGTCCATGTTTTTTGGCCCCTCCCAACCCAAAAATAGCAGCCCTCAGCCTCCCCAGAAAAAAATGTCCAGTTTTATGTGATTCCAACAGCCAATGCCAATGCAACCTCTTATTGTTGGGTCCCTGCATACTCTAATGCCTCTCCTTGGGTTAGAGAACCCACCAATTTATGGGGGCACAGGAACCTGCTAATGAAGAATTAAAATCACCTAAGGTGGAAGAGCAGGAGTGCTCCAACAGAAGGCATAACCCTTTAATCCAAGGAAAAGACTGATTTTCTAATGTAAATAGGTGCACACTGAGCATGAAACATAGGAACAAAAAAGAGGCAGTTGCACTCTGTAGTGCTAAGATATGTGTAACAATGAATATAGGAAAATAGACATTGAATAATGCTATGGAAATATGTAAAAATTGAGGTACGTAGCACACAAAAATTCACTACAGATTGCTACTGTCTTTGTTTTGTTATTATGTTTTATGCTCAGCATGCACCTGAGTATGCACTTAGATTTTCTCTAACTTCTCTGACTGTCAGTTGAGGACATGTTGGGACAAAGTTGGGGATGTGCCCACTTTCGGCCCAGAAACTGTACCTTGAAGCTCTGTATGGATGACAGGTCATATACACGAGTCAATGTTTCCTCCTACTCTTTTTCTTCCGTTGCCACCACCTCGTCCATCATAACCTCCAGTGTTTTTTCCAGAATGCATGAAATCGGTATAGTAATGCTGATTTCTTCTTTCTATCAAGAGTTTGGAGGATGGAGAGCTTCAGACTTCCATGTGATGATGTGGATATAGTAGGTGATGCTCGTGGTGGTTGTGGTGTAGGTAGTGGTGTTGCTGATACATCATGTGCTTGCAGGCAGAAAGGTGTCCCTGGTGATCATGAGTGGATGCAAGATGCCGACATAGCAGCTGAAGAGGGAGCAGGAGGAGCTGCAGTTCTTTTCTGATTTCTCAGGAAACCACTCCACAGTAGCTTATCCTTGGAAGTCATATGATGCATCCTGCAGGTGGTTCAGGTTGAGACGATTTTTCCCTCACTTCAGGCTCTGATGTCACATCTTGCAAATCACCACTATCTTGTCTTCAGCACATTCCCGGAAGAAATGCCAAGCTAGGGAGCTTTTTTGAGTTGGCTTTACTGGGAGGTTTTCACAGCTGCAACAGGCGGTAGCAGCAAACTTAATGGTTCTGGGCCATCCACAGGGTTTTTGCCCCATGCTCCCTCTTTTACTGTGCTACTTGCCATGCTTAGCATGGCTGTGATGGCTCCAGAAGTGCACGTACCCTAAAAGTTTCCTGATTATCTCCGCTGCAACCTTTCAACAAGCTTTATTCGGATGACAAACCCGAACACAGTAGTCAACTCTCTGTTCTCAAGTAGAAGGAAATGTACGTTGCTCTCTCGACTGGTGTTTAAGTTGTAAGGTGCACTGCACTGTAGATACCTGGAGCAGCAACTATGGGCAGGGACTATACAGTACATGAGTTTCATGGCTCACTGGATGAATGATTTAGTGGCAGCAATGCACTACTGCAACTGGGAGTGGTGATGAAAATTCAGCAACTGGAAGATAGCTCTGTCTCACCGTTAACTCCTCCGAATCCTGCTCAACTAATACGACCTCATTTCTAGTAGATACATGTCATATTGTTGATTGCCACACAATGCCCCCATTCTTTTCAATCATGCAAGGTAAAGAACTACTTAGTGGTGTTCCATATTGAAAGCCTTAAATAGAAAAACTGAATGGTGGATCACTTTCTACTCTGTATTAAGCGGTAAGTAACTCTCTGTCTGGCTTCCTATGATCTGAAACTTGGAGTTATCATGAGTGACAATGCATGCAACTTTCAGGCTGATTGCCACACTCCCTGCTGGAGATTGTGCTGCAGTGAGCTGAAGTGCACCCACTGGGTCACACGGAGACCCCAGGCCTACTCTTTTGTGGGGTAGAGCAGAGGTGTATCAAGACTTTCCAGCACCCGGGGCAAGAATTCAGTTTGGCGCCCCCCCCATGTGACCATTCATTCATATGCGATTTGCACACTTACAGTCACGTGATGACGAGCTGCTCTTAATAAGTCTCTTCGATGTTCAAAGAGAAACGTAGGAAGTTGTCAGATGCAAGTATGAAAATCGCATATGAGTGGAATGACCATGTGATGACTGCTGGAACTAGCGAGCAGAGCTGAATCCTGACAGCGAATATATTACATGCTGCTAGGATTAGGCTACACTGCTTACTTCTCAGTTTTCACAGTGCATACACTGCATGCTGTCAGTATTTTCTGGTTACGGCAGTAAGAGTGGGAGGTCACAAAACTGCAAGTATGAGATTTGCATACATCTGGTCACTTGCCGACTAGACATGCATGGCCTCGCTCAATGAAAGTGAATTGAGTGAGGCCGGACACATTTTGTTAGAATGTTGCCAGAAACATAAATATCTCATACTTGCACTCAGATGACCGCCCACTCTCTCCATTTGCATTAGAGAATCCTAAAAGTATGCAGTGTATGCTGTGAGAATTCACAAGTGTGCAGTCACATAGAGTCATTGCAGACATTCATCTCAAACCTGGACAAGTCCTTTAATTATAACATTAAGCCCTATAGCCCAATTCTAAGGAAAGGGGTTGTCCAATTTTACAATTTATGAATTGTTACTTGTATACAGGATCAGAACTAATAACAGCACCAGAACCACCAGAGGTACAAAATTACATAACTAGAACCACCATCAGTATAGAAACACAGCATCACAACCACCAGCAGTACAGAAATTCATTACCAGAACCACCAGCAGTAAAGAATTTCATAATCAGAAACACCAGCAGTACAGAAATACATCCATATAACCCCATCAGTTGAGAAACAGAGCATCAAAACCCTCATCAGTACAGAAATACATAATTTGAACCACAAGCAGTACGTGATACATCAATTGTAAAGTCAGGTCAGACTACTATACAATTGTTCTGCATAAAACTGTAACTGTTGTGATCCAGTAACCGAGGAGGATCAGAAAAAGAACAATAACTCAGAAACCCATAAAATAACCAGAGTGGCTGGAACCTTAACGGACTGCAGACCTAATACTGACATACAACTAGAAGTAGCTGTGGGACGAGCCTACGATGACCTAGTCGTCTCGACACAGCCGGAGAACTAAATACTCTAAAAGAGAGAAATGTAGAAAAGCTAATCTGCATCAGAGTGGTCCCCAAAGATATAGATAGTCCCCCACATGTAAAGATTATGGTGATATAGGAAAACACAATACGTAGCTAGAGAACAGTCAGCAAAGATGAGGCCTAAAATTATTTGCATAGGAAAGAATAGGAAAGAGCACTGACTGCAGCCTGAAAAACTCTAATAAATACCAGAACACCTGACATGGAAAAATACTGAGCCTAAACAGGCTCTACCCTGCTATATCAGTACTCTGGTGTTACTGGAATCCAAGAAAAACATTGATATAGAGAGGGGACTGAATATTGCACCAAGCATGACAAAACACAATACATACCAGAACATGGAGCAAGGTACACAGATACTCCCAGCAGGGAATAATCCAATTCCACCAGGAACTCCACACTGGCAAAATCACAAGAAAGCGAAAAACCGTAAGCAAAGGCACAAGACCAACTTATCTGAGAGGAGTTCTGGTAGACACAGAGAACAGGGATGGTTTCAGGAAGTCCTTAGAACACAGGAAATACAATTGAGCACTGGCAAGGAACAAAAGGAAGCTACATAGTTATATAGGCCCAAACCAAATGGCCTGATTGCAAATCCTACTCAGCTGTCCAGTTCCCACTCAGCAAGTCAGCTGAATTACCAGAACTGACCACAAGAGGGAGCCCTAAACTAGAATGTAATTCAAATGTATTCACAACAGTACCCCCCCTTCCCCCTTGAGGAGGGGTCACCGAACCCTCACCAGAACACCCGGGTTTGTCAGGATGGGCTCGATGAAAAGCACGGATCAAGCGATCAGCATGTATGTCGGAAGCAACCACCGAAGAATTATCCTCCTGACCATAACCTTTCCACTTGTCGAGGTACTGGAGCTTCCGTCTGGAAATACGGGAATCCAAAATCTTCTCCACTACATATTCCAGAACCCCTCGACCAACACAGGATCAGGATGCGCAGCCATGGGCACTACCGGTTCCACATACTTTTTCAATAAAGACTTATGAAAGACATTGTGAATCTTGAAGGTCTCTGGGAGAGCCAAATGGAAAGCAACAGGATTAATAATCTCCAAAACCTTATAAGGTCCAATAAACCTTGGCTTAAATTTCGGAGAAGAAACTTTCATAGGGACATGTCTGGAAGACAACCAGACCAAGTCCCCTATCTTAAACCGGGGACCCATAGTCCTACGCCAGTTGGCAAACCGTTGGGCATTTTCCTGGGAGTGGGACAATTTATCCACCACCTGATCCCAAATTTGCTGCATTTTCTCTACTGCAGAATCAACACCCAGGCAGGCTGAAGCCTCCATCTGCCCTGAAGAAAACCGAGGATGAAACCTGAAATTGCAAAAGAAAGGAGACATCAAAGTGGCCAAACTAGCTCTATTATTAAGAGCAAGTTCAGCCCCCTAATCGTTATGGCCTCACACTGTCTCTCATGGTACCGCCTCTCCATACCGCCCCCTACTACCCAATCTTTATTCTGTGCCACCTCACATTCTTCTCCTCCCTTACTGTCTCCTCAATACCTCTGTACTCAGCCCCCCCTTACTCCCCATACTGTGTCAGTATACATTTCCCCTCGCTCCCCATAATGTGTCCACACCCATCCTGTCCACTTGCTCTTCATACCGTGTCCTCAAATTTGCACCCTCACTCTTTATTCTGTGTCTTAAAAATTTCTTTCCCGTTTGCTCCCTATATTATGTTCATATACATCACTCCTCACCCTATACTGTCTATATAAATCAAAACCTCACCCTCTCCCCATACATCACCCCTCACCCTCTCTCCCCATACATCACCCATCACCCTCTCTCCCCATACATCACCCCTCACCCTCGAGCCCCATACATCACCCCTCACCCTCGCTGTCCATACATCACCCCTCACCCTCACTCCCCATACTGTTTATATACATCAACCCTCATCCTCTATCCCCATTCTGTCTATTTACATCACACCTCACCCTTTCTTCCCATACATCACCCTTTCTCCCCATACATCACCCTCACCCTCTCTCTCACCCTAAACTGTCTATATACACATCACTGCTCACCCTCTATGTCCATACTGTCTATTTACATCACCCCTCACCCTTTCTCCCTATACATCACCCTTTCTCTCCATACATCACCCCTCACCCTCTCTCTCTCCATACTGTTTAGATACATTGCCCTTCTCCTTCTCTCCCCATACATCACCTCTCTCCCCACACTGTCTATATACATCACCTGTCCCACTCTCTCCCCATACTGTCAATATATACTTCCCCATCCTCTATCTCACCATTCTATAGCCATAGGAACTTTGCACTCCCCATCCTCTATCCCCCCATACATGTCCATAGAAATGTCCTCCTCCCCATCCTCTCTCCCCCAAAACTTTGTTCATAGAAATTACCTCCTCCCCATCCTCTCTCCCCCATACTGTGTCCATAGAAATTTCCTCCTCCTTATCCACACTCCCCCCATACTGTGTCCATAGAAATTACCTCCTTCCCATCCACACTCCCCCCATACTGTGTCTATAGAAATTACCTCCTCCCCATCCTCTTTCCCCATACTGTGTCCATAAAATGTACCTCCTCCACATCCTCTTTTCCTATACTGTGTCCATAGAAATTACCTCCTCCCCATCATCTCTCCCCACATACTGTGTCCATAGAAATTTCTTCCTCCCCATCCTCTCCCATCTATACTGTGGCCATAGAAATTTCCTCCTCCCCATCCACACTCCCCCCATACTGTGTCCATACATGCTTCCCCCCTTACCACATACTGTTTCTATTCGATGTCTCCAGCTCCACCGGAGCATTCACCAATAGTGTTGTCTGCCGCCTCTGCGTTGCGACACTGAAGAATGACATCAGCAGTGTGATCAGCTGACCTGATCACATTACAGCCGTTGCTCTGACCCGGAAGTGCTGGAGGAAGATACAGGGACAATTAATCAGTGGGAGCCACGTGCTGCACTTCCTCTGAGTCTCGACTGTCAGCTTGACAGCCGGGACTCAGAATAGCCGGCACCCAATATAGGGGTGACAAGACAAGAGGAGACTCAGACCGCCGCATCAGGCCGGCCAATAGCGCCCCCCTGACAGCTGCACCCGGACAGATGCCCCGCCAGCCTCCCCTAGATACGCCTCTGGGTAGAGTCCAGGACTTTGGCAGCTGACCCCTAGAGCGGGGGCAAACACAGGAGTAGACAGGGCTGAGTTACAAGTGTAAACAGGGACTACGAGGGTAGCAGAAGACACGACCAGAGCTCCAAGTGGTTTATGACTTTGCAACCCCAATGAATTTGACATTGTATAAAGTAGATTGCAGCATCTATACAAGCAATGTAAAGTGGTGATGAACTACATAATGCAGCAGGCAAACTTGAGAATGACTTACTTTGATATCTGACATAGGCAGCCAAAAAGGGATGCGTGCCTTTTAATGAAGCTCTTCGAAGAGGTAACAAATTTATGTTCAATCATCTATGTCACCCCCTTATATTTATTCTGGAAAAAAAATTACACAATCTAAAATATATTAAAATAGGTGGGAAAAAATAAATTACACTCTATGTTAAAATTATACCTAACATCTATTTAAAGGGAACCTGTCACATGAAAAAATGCTTTTAGCCTACAGATATAGGTTTAATCTGCAGGTTAATAGTGTTTGAAACCTGCCCAGTTCCTGCACATTGAACCCCGCTGCCAGGAGGAAAATTATTTTATTTCCCCTGGCAGTGTTCGGAGTTTTAGTCATGGAGGCTGTTCCGGTGTGGGTTCAGTCACCACTCTGTGTTTTGAGATCAGCGGCGGTATCCCCTCCCCCAGCACTGACTGACAGCTCACTAAGCATTAGAATAGGCTGTCAGTCCATTCGGGGGACATGGTTATAGGCCTTGCTGTCGATACACAGAGCGGTTAGTGAAAGCACGCTGCCGCCTCCTTGTCTAAAACCCAAATGCTGCCTGGGGAATAATGCTCTTTTCCCCCTGACAGCGGGGTTCAATATGTGTGCCGCCCCTACAGCAGTCGAACTGCTCAGATCCGGGGTTGCTGTGGCTCGAGAGTCTCCGGAACCAGGGGCTTGCGGCCACTTCAAATGTGAAGGGGGGGTTATCTACAAGGGATAGTTCATGACACCACCCGGTAAGGGGAGTACCATTGCTGCCGATGGGAGTACCAGGGAAAGATGGAGTGGAGCAGCCAGATGGTGATCCCTCCACGGGTAGGGGAGACCCCGGGACTCTGGAGATAGGTGGCGATAGCGTTATGCAGACTATGCGGGCAGGCAGGACGCAGGGTGTGCAGTGTACTCACTCAGGCTGTGTGGACGTTGGTGCAACCATTAAGCAGACTCTGACACAGGAGTAAACCAAGTTTCTGGGTGCCGCTGTCACTTGTGGGAGCTTGTCCGGGTGTCCGTTCCTGCTGGTATTGCTTAGTGGTCCGGAGCCTGCCTCCATGCACAATTATGTAGATGTTCCTAAGTGACCCTTCGGCCTGAAACTGTCAGGGTCCTACTCCCTATGTTGAAATAGTGGAGCTGTGCTCTCGATGGCTGACACTTGGGATTTCTGTAGGCCGCATAAGCTGCAAAGCCCTATCACCCTTGTTGTGTTGGTGCCTTCGATCTCTAAGCTCTTGGGGAAAGTTCATAAAGAGACTATCCTCCACAGGTGAATTATCAGGTTGCGTGAAGCTACTCCCTGATCTAGGGTCCTGTACCCTGCCATGCTCGGTACCGGTCCGGTTACTGGACTCTCCAGTGCCGACCGTTCTCCAAAACTAAGTCAGTACACTCTTTTCTAATACCCTACGACCGGGTCTTAGACTCCTCTGGCCCCAGACCACCGTCTGTGACCCAACCAAGGTCAGACAGAGAGCTACAACTTTCTCAGCTCCTCACTCTCTGAGGGCTGCTACTGATCTGACTTCCTCCCTCCCATCAGTCTTCCTGACCCCTAGACGGGTGGCCCTTTCCGGCTAGACCACCCTCTGGTGTGTCTGACAGGGTGCGGTGTGAGGTGTGGTTAGGATTTGAGTGCTGATGGAAGCAATACCAGTGAGTAGGAACCCAGAACTATGGAGGGCGAGTTCTGCACCATAACAGACAGGGGTACAGTTCCCTGTGCCTCCCTGATAGAGTCAGGGGCGTCACATATGCAAATGCTGGGCAGGTTTCAAACACTATTAACATGCCGATTAACATCATATTTGCAGTCTATTAGTGTCTTTTCACCTGAAAGGTTCCCTTTACTCCTTTGCTATTATATATATATATATATATATATATATATATATATATATATATATATATCTTATATATAAAGCTCAGTGTATGTGTGTATGTGTGTATGTATGTCCGCTAAAAGAATCCGCACCGTCGCATTTACAATCACGAAATTTTACACAGATGCTCCATTTGACTCGGGGAACGTCATAGACTATGTTTGGGTGGGAAAATTTAACCCCGCGCTTTACAGGTACCGTCCAATAATAGCAACTGTCAGTGGTTGATATAGGAACAAAATAAACTTAGTATAAGAAGCTTATGTGTGAGGTAAATAAGATGTTGGTGGGGAGACAGATAAAGAGAGACAGAAAAAGACAGACAGACAGACAGATACAGACAGAGACAGACGGGGAAAGAGACAGACAGAGACAGACGGGAAAAGAGACAGAGATAGAGACAGACAGAGGGACAGACAGAGGCAGACGGGGAAAGAGACAGACAGAGACAGACGGGCAAAGCGACAGACGGGCAAAGAGACAGACGGGCAAAGCGACAGACCTAGAAAGAGACAGCCCTGGAAAGAGACAGACGGGCAAGGAGACAGACATGCAGAGAGACAGACGGGCAAAGAGACAGACGAACATAGAGAAAGACGGGCAAAGAGACAGACCTGGAAAGAGACAGAACCGGGAAAGAGACAGACCTGGAAAGAGACAGACTGGAAAAGAGACAGACGGGGAAAGAGACAGATAGGGAAAAAGACAGATAGGGAAAGAGAAAGACGGGCAAAGAGACAGATGAGAAAATAGACAGACCTAGAAAGAAACAGCCCTGGAAAGAGACAGACAGGCAAAGAGACAGACGGGCAATGAGACAGACCTGGAAAGAGTCAGACCTAGAAAGAGACAGACCTAAAAAGAGACAGACCTGGAAAGAGATAACCAGGCAAAGAGACAGCCAGGCAAAGAGACAGACTGGCAAAGAGACAGATGGGCAAAGAGACACACGGGCAAAGAGACAGACGGGCAAAGAGACAGACGGGCAAAGAGACAGACCGGGAAAGAGACAGACCGGGAAAGAGACAGACAGGGAAAGGGAAAGATGGGAAAGAGACAGATGGGGAAAGAGACAGACGGGGAAAGATACAGACCTGGAAAGAGACAGATGGGGAAAGAGACAGACCTGGAAAGAGACAGACCTGGAAAGAGACAGCCAGGCAAAAAGACAGACCTGGAAAGAGACAGCCCTGGAAAGAGGCAGATGGGCAAAGAGACAGACAGGCAGAGAGACAGATGGGCAAAGAGACAGACGGACATAGAGAAAGATGGGCAAAGAGACAGACCTGGAAAGAGACAGAACCAGGAAAGAGACAGACCGGGAAAGAGCCAGACCGGGAAAGAGACAGATGGGGAAAGAGACAGACGGGCAAAGAGACAGACCTAGAAAGAGACAGCCCTGGAAAGAGACAGAAGGAAAAAGAGACAGATGGGCAAAGAGACAGACCTGGAAAGAGAAAGACCTGGAAAGAGACAGACCTGAAAAAAGACAGACCTGGAAAGAGACAAACGGGCAAAGAGGCAGCTTGGCAAAAAGACAGCCGGGCAAAGACACAGCCAGGCAAAGAGACAGCCGGACAAAGAGAAAGACCTGAAAAGAGACAAACTGGGAAAGAGACAGGCTGGGAAAGAGACAGAAGGGGAAAGAGACAGACGGGGAAAGAGAAAGACTGGAAAAGAGACAGACAGGGAAAGAGACAGATGGGGAAAGAGACAGACCTAGAAAGAGACAGACCTAGAAAGAGACAGTCGGGAAAAGAGACAGACGGGAAAAGAGACAGACGGGCAAAGAGACAGACCTAGAAAGAGACAGCCCTGGAAAGAGACAACCAGGCAAAGAGATAGCCAGGTAAAGAGACAGACAGGCAAAGAGACAGACAGGCAAAGAGATAGACGGGAAAAGAGACAGACCGGGAAAGAGACAGACTGGGAAAGAGACAGACCTGGAAAGGGACAGACCGGGAAAGAGACAGATGGGGAAAGAGACAGACGGGGAAAGAGAAAGACGGGGAAAGAGACAGATGGGGAAAGAGATAGACCTGGAAAGAGACAGACCTGGAAAGAGACAGCCAGGCAAAAAGACAGACCTGGAAAGAGACAGACTGGGAAAGAGACAGGCTGGGAAAGAGACAGAAGGGGAAAGAGACAGACGGGGAAAGAGAAAGACGAGAAAAGAGACAGACGGGGAAAGAGACAGACCTAGAAAGAGACAGACCTAGAAAGAGACAGTCGGGAAAAGAGAAAGACGAGAAAAGAGACAGACGGGCAAAGAGACAGACCTAGAAAGAGACAGCCCTGGAAAGAGACAACCAGGCAAAGAGACAGCCAGGTAAAGAGACAGACGGGCAAAGAGACAGACAGGCAAAGAGATAGACGGGAAAAGAGACACACCGGGAAAGAGACAGAACCAGGAAATAGACAGACCGGGAAAGAGCCAGACCGGGAAAGAGACAGATGGGGAAAGAGACAGACGGGCAAAGAGACAGACCTAGAAAGAGACAGCCCTGGAAAGAGACAGAAGGAAAAAGAGACAGATGGGCAAAGAGACAGACCTGGAAAGAGAAAGACCTGGGAAGAGACAGACCTGAAAAAAGACAGACCTGGAAAGAGACAAACGGGCAAAGAGGCAGCTTGGCAAAAAGACAGCCGGGCAAAGAAACAGCCAGGCAAAGAGACAGCCGGACAAAGAGAAAGACCTGGAAAGAGACAAACTGGGAAAGAGACAGGCTGGGAAAGAGACAGAAGGGGAAAGAGACAGACGGGGAAAGAGAAAGACGGGAAAAGAGACAGATGGGGAAAGAGACAGATGGGGAAAGAGACAGACCTAGAAAGAGACAGACCTAGAAAGAGACAGTCGGGAAAAGAGACAGACGGGAAAAGAGACAGACGGGCAAAGAGACAGACCTAGAAAGAGACAGCCCTGGAAAGAGACAACCAGGCAAAGAGACAGCCAGGTAAAGAGACAGACGGGCAAAGAGACAGACAGGCAAAGAGATAGATGGGAAAAGAGACAGACTGGGAAAGAGACAGACTGGGAAAGAGACAGACCTGGAAAGAGACAGACCGGGAAAGAGACAGATGGGGAAAGAAACAGACGGGGAAAGAGAAAGATGGGGAAAGAGACAGATGGGGAAAGAGATAGACCTGGAAAGAGACAGACCTGGAAAGAGACAGCCAGGCAAAAAGACAGACCTGGAAAGAGACAGCCCTGGAAAGAGACAGCCCTGGAAAGAGACAGATGGGCAAAGAGATAGACAGGTAGAGAGACAGACGGGCAAAGAGACAGACGGACATAGAGAAAGATGGGCAAAGAGACAGACCTGGAAAGAGACAAAACAGGGAAAGAGACATATCGGGAAAGAGACAGACCAGGAAAGAGACAGATGGGGAAAGAGACAGACGGGCAAAGAGACAGACGGGCAAAGAGACAGACCTAGAAAGAGACAGCCCTGGAAAGAGACAACCAGGCAAAGAGACAGCCAGGTAAAGAGACAGACGGGCAAAGAGACAGACAGGCAAAGAGATAGACGGGAAAAGAGACAGACTGGGAAAGAGACAGACTGGGAAAGAGACAGACCTGGAAAGAGACAGACCTGGAAAGAGACAGCCCTGGAAAGAGACAGCCCTGGAAAGAGACAGATGGGCAAAGAGATAGACAGGCAGAGAGACAGACGGGCAAAGAGACAGACGGACATAGAGAAAGATGGGCAAAGAGACAGACCTGGAAAGAGACAGAACAGGGAAAGAGACAGATCGGGAAAGAGACAAACCAGGAAAGAGACAGATAGGGAAAGAGACAGACGGGCAAAGAGACAGCCCTGTAAAGAGACAGATGGAAAAAGAGACAGACAGGCAAAGAGACAGACCTGAAAAGAGACAGACCTGAAAAGAGACAACCGGGCAAAGAGACAGCTTGGCAAAAAGACAGCTGGGCAAAGAGACAGCCGGACAAAGAGAAAGACCTGGAAAGAGACAGACCTGGAAAGAGACAGACCGGGAAAGAGACAGACCGGGAAAGAGACGGAAGGGGAAAGAGACAGATGGGGAAAGAGAAAGACAGGAAAATAGACAGACGGGGAAAGAGACAGATGAGGAAAGAGACAGATGGAGAAAAAGACAGACGGGCAAAAAGACAGACGGGCAAAGAGAGAGACCTAGGAAGAGACAGCCCTGGAAAGAGACAGACCTGGAAAGAGACAGACCTGGAAAGAGACAGACCTGAAAAGAGACAGACCTGGAAAGAGACAACCGGGCAAAGAGACATCTGGGCAAAAAGACAGCCGGGCAAAGAGACAGCCAGGCAAAGAGACAGCCAGACAAAGAGACAGACCTGGAAAGAGACAGACCGGGAAAGAGACAGACCGGGAAAGAGACAGACCGGGAAAGAGACAGAAGGGGAAAGAGACAGAAGGGGAAAGAGACAGACAGGGAAAGAGACAGACGGGGAAAGAGACAAAAGGGGAAAGAGACAAAAGGGGAAAGAGACAGAAGGGGAAAGAGACAGACGGGGAAAGAGACAGACCAGGAAAGAGACAGACCGGGAAAGAGACAGATGGGGAAAGAGACAGATGGGGAAAGAAACAGACAGGGAATGAGAAAGACGGGGAAAGAGACAGATGGGGAAAGAGACAGATGGGGAAAGAGATAGACCTGGAAAGAGACAGACCTGGAAAGAGACAGCCAGGCAAAAAGACAGACCTGGAAAGAGACAGCCCTGTAAAGAGACAGCCCTGGAAAGAGACAGATGGGCAAAGAGACAGACAGGCAGAGAGACAGATGGGCAAAGAGACAGACAGACATAGAGAAAGAAGGGCAAAGAGACAGACCTGGAAAGAGACAGAACAGGGAAAGAGACATATCGGGAAAGAGACAGACCAGGAAAGAGACAGATGGGGAAAGAGACAGATGGGCAAAGAGACAGACAGGCAAAGAGACAGACCTAGAAAGAGACAGCCCTGGAAAGAGACAGATGGAAAAAGAGACAGACAGGCAAAGAGACAGACCTTGAAAGAGACAGACGGGGAAAGAGACAGATCTGGAGAGAGACAGCCAGGCAAAAAGACAGCCCTGGAAAGAAACAGCCCTGGAAGAGACATCCCTGCAAAGAGACAGATGGGCAAAGGGACAGACTGGGAAAGAGACAGACTGGGAAAGAGACAGACTGGGAAAGAGACAGACCTGGAAAGAGACAGACCGGGAAAGAGACAGATGGGGAAAGAGACAGATGGGGAAAGAAACAGACAGGGAATGAGAAAGACGGGGAAAGAGACAGATGGGGAAAGAGACAGATGGGGAAAGAGATAGACCTGGAAAGAGACAGACCTGGAAAGAGACAGCCAGGCAAAAAGACAGACCTGGAAAGAGACAGCCCTGTAAAGAGACAGCCCTGGAAAGAGACAGATGGGCAAAGAGACAGACAGACATAGAGAAAGAAGGGCAAAGAGACAGACCTGGAAAGAGACAGAACAGGGAAAGAGACATATCGGGAAAGAGACAGACCAGGAAAGAGACAGATGGGGAAAGAGACAGATGGGCAAAGAGACATACAGGCAAAGAGACAGACCTAGAAAGAGACAGCCCTGGAAAGAGACAGATGGAAAAAGAGACAGACAGGCAAAGAGACAGACCTTGAAAGAGACAGACCTGGAAAGAGACAGACCTGAAAAGAGACAGACCTGGAAAGTGACAACCGGGCAAAGAGACAGCTTGGCAAAAAGACAGCTGGGCAAAGAGACAGCCGGACAAAGATACAGACCTGGAAAGAGACAGACCGGGAAAGAGACAGACCAAGAAAGAGACAGACCGGGAAAGAGGCTGAAGGGGAAAGAGACAGAAGGGGAAAGAGACAGACGGGGAAAGAGAAAGACGGAAAAATAGACAGACGGGGAAAGAGACAGATGAGGAAAGAGACAGATGGAGAAAAAGACAAACGGGAAAAGAGACAGACGGGCAAAGAGACAGACCTAGAAAGAGGCAGCCCTGGAAAGAGTCAGATGGAAAAAGAGACAGACGGCAAAGAGACAGACCTGGAAAGAGACAGACCTGGAAAGAGACAGACCTGAAAAGAGACAGACCTGGAAAGAGACAACCGGGCAACGAGACAGCTGGGCAAAAAGACAGCCGGACAAAGAGACAGCCGGACAAAGAGACAGATCTGGAAAGAGACAGACCTGGAAAGAGACAGACCGGGAAAGAGACAGACCGGGAAAGAAACAGACCGGGAAAGAGACAGACCGGGAAAGAGACGGAAGGGGAAAGAGACAGATGGGGAAATAGAAAGACAGGAAAATAGACAGAAGGGGAAAGAGGCAGATGAGGAAAGAGACAGATGGAGAAAAAGACAGACAGGCAAAGAGACAGCCAGGCAAAGAGACAGCCGGACAAAGAGACAGACCTGGAAAGAGACGGACAGGGAAAGAGACAGACCGGGAAAGAGACAGACCGGGAAAGAGACAGAGGGGGAAAATGACAGAAGGGGAAAGAGACAGACGGGGAAAGAGAAAGACGGGAAAAGAGAAAGACAGGAAAAGAGACAGATGGGGAAAGAGACAGATGGGGAAAGAGACAGACCAGGAAAGAGACAAATGGGGAAAGAGACAGACCTGGAGAGAGACAGCCAGGCAAAAAGACAGCCCTGGAAAGAAACAGCCCTGGAAAGAGACAGCCCTGGAAGAGACATCCCTGCAAAAAGACAGATGGGCAAAGAGACAGACGGGGAAAGAGACAGATGGGGAAAGAGAGAGACAGACAGACACACACATAGAGACAGACACAGAGATAGAGACAGACAGACAAGGAAAGAGACAGAGACAGACAGAGAGACAGACAGACAGCGACACACATACAGTTACTATCCCGGGCAATGTCCGGGTACTACAGTTAGAATATATATATATATATATATATATATATACTAGCTGTACTACCCGGCTTCGCCCGGGTTAATAGCTGCTGTTAACAAAATAGAATGTAATAACAAAAATGTATTCTGCACACAAAAACCACAAACCAAATAGATATAAATGTAATTATTGAAAGGCAAAAATTAAGCTAATAGAAGCATTTCACAACATATATTTCAACACCACAGATATTCCACACAGCTTTAACTAAATTGGCCTAGTAATGTGCTCCGTCTGTCTTTTTCCAGATCTGTCTCTTTCCCCGTCTGTCTCTTTCCCCATCTGTCTCTTTCCAGGTCTGTCTCTTTCCCAGGTCTGTCTCTTTCCCAGTCTGTCTCCCCGTCTCTTTGTCTGTGTCTTTTCCTGTCTGTCTCTTTCTATGTCTGCCTGTCTTTGTCTGTCTCTATTTCTCTGTCTCTTTCCCTGTCTGTCTCTATTAAGGTCTGTGTCTTTCCCCATCTATCTTTGTCTGTCTCTCTGGCTGTCTCCTCCTTCCCTGTCTACCTGTCTCTGTCCCTGTCTGCATGTCTGTCTGTCTATTTCCCCATCTGTCTCTTTCCCTATCTGTCTCTTTTCAGGTCTGTCTCTTTCCAGGTCTGTCTCGGTCTGTCTTTTTCACCGTCTGTCTCTGTCTGTCTCTTTCACCGTTTGTCTCTGTCTGTCTCTTTCCCTGTGTGTCTCTATCTCTCTGTCTCTTTCCCTGTCTGTCTCTGTCTGTCTCTCTCTCTGTTTGTCTCTGTCTGCCTCTCTCTATCTGTCTCCCCACCGACATCTTATTACCTCACATATAAGCTTCTTATACTATGAATGTCTTTTGTTCCTATAGCAACCACTCACAGCTACTCCATTTACTTTAATGAAGGCATGTTTTTTTTGAGAGTAACTGTAAAGCGCGGGGTTAAATTTTCCTGTCAAAACATAGTCTATGACGTTCCCTTGGTCACATGAGGTGTCTGTGCAAAATTTTGTGATTGTAAATGCGACGGTGCGGATACACTTTTTCTTTCACTTTTCCCCATTATGTGGATAGGGGCAAAATTGATTGGTAAATTGGAACGCGCGGGGTTAAAATTTCACCTCACAACATAGCCTATGATGCTCTCGGGGTCCAGACGTGTGAGTGTGCAAAATTTTGGGATTGTAAATGCGGCGGTGCGGATACACTTTGCGTTTCACTTTTTCCTTATTATGTAGATAGGGGCAAAATTGATTGGTAAATTGGGATGCGCAGGGTTAAAATTTCACCTAACAACATAGCCAATGACGCTCTCAGGGTCCGGAAGTGCGAGTGTGCAAAATTTTATGGCTGTAGCTGCAACGGTGTAGATGCCAATCCTGGACATACATACACACACACATACACACATACATACACACATTCAGCTTTATATATATATATATATATATATATATATATATATATATATATATATATATATATATATATATATATATATTGTATAAATTTATACACAAAGAAAACCAGTGTATGTATTTCATGTGACAATAATACAGAGATGTATGCATGTAAAATATTTTACAGGTGAGAGGTGTCAGGTTTTTGGTAGCATTCAGCTCATATTAAGCCAGTATTCAACTGATGGATGCAAAACAGACTACAGATTGAAAACCTTTTATTTTCAGAGTTAATCATAAAGATTCGACTGTAATATTTCATGACAGAAAAAGAATTGAGGCTTTGAGCATATTATATCAGATAGTTTTGAAGGAGAGGCAAAAATCTCATTACGCCTTAGAGTCTCAGTCCTGCCCTCTCTCTAGTTGATAATGCCATTGACTTGCGATTTACAACCCTAGAAAATGAATTTTACCCTTGTGCTCCTCCCCTACTTATCAAATAATCTGTTTCGGCAATGATGATTTGTAATCATGACTATGTGATGAAACATGGAAGGTTATTCACCGAATTGCTATATTGCTGACCACAAGTCAACAAATCCCGCAGTTCTGAAATTAAATTTCATTAAATCTTAGTATACTTTAGAAGGGATATTATATTCAGACAGATTATTTGCTAAGATAACCTCTTCCTGTACTACAGCATAAAACACTACATGCAGAATTATTAGACAAGTAGGTATTTTGACCATATAATCATTTTCATGCATATTTTACAACCCCAAGGTATATAAACTTGAATGCTCATTGGTTTGAATCATATATAGTGATGTGTACAGTTATGGCCAAAGGTTCAGCCCCCTTGAAATTATACCAGAAAAGAAAGCATTTTTCCAAGAAAATTATTGCAATTACACGTTTTATTATACATGTGTTTATTTCCTTTGTGTGTATTGGAGCAACATGAAAACAAAAAAAAAAAAACTGAAAAAAAAATTGGACATGATTTCACACAAAATTTCAAAAATGGGCCACACAAAACTGTTGGTACTCTCGACTACATCTTTGTTTGCATATCCTTTGGAATAAATAATTGAAATTAATTGCTTCCTATAACCATCAATAATCTTATTACACCTCTCAACTGGAATTTTGTACCACTCTTCTTTTGCAAACTGTGCCAGGAGGCTTATTTGATGGGTGCCTTCTCTCAACAGCAATTTTGAGATCTCTCCCCAGGTGTTTATTGCTGGCCGCTTCAGAATTCCGTGACCCCAACGAAATCTCGTTAGCGATGTCGTTGCATGTAAAGCGGCCTTTACTCAGGACAACTCTGACCTGATTATAGCTTTGTCTATGCCCTTAATCCTTGACATGCTCTTCCGGTATTTTAACCCGAAATGTCTGACTATCATGCCTCACGACTTGTCAGTGTATTACCTAGCATCACATTATGACTGGGATTATATCTTTCCCTTTTCCAGTTCATACACTCTGTAATCAGGTGGCAAATCTGACCAAGATGGTTCAGGATTTGGCCATGTAACACCAGATGGTAAAATCCCCACAGTCCAAGTTGTGGGGTCAGTTTTCTAGTACTTCAAGTGCTTATCAGAACTCCACTGGGGCCTTTCCAATAGTCTTAAGGATGCTCTGGCTGTGTATATTTAATCTTATTACTTGGAGACCATGACTAGGGATATTCAAAAAGATCAAAGAATTCAGGAGAGACGTGATGAATGACAGGAAGTTTTGGTCATTCTTCCTAGGTCAGTCCACTTACCTGAGGTGAAACCTATAGAGGTAGGGCAGCCAGTTCAAGGGCCGTTTAGCGGAGACATTGATGTGATCTCAGACTCTGCCTCTACTGTGGTAGCACTTGACATTTCCTTAAAAGGAATTTATCAGCAGGTTTTTTCTATGTAAGCTGAAGCCAGCATGCTTCATGGGTTAAAAAAAAGTTCAAGCATGCATATTTTGTCACAACCTAATCGTTTGTTTATTTGCTTTATTTCTTTAAGCAGCAGGACTCATCATTAAAGGACTGGATAGTCACATGCAGAGAAGTCTGACATGCCCCCTTCTGTGATTGACACCTCATTGTCAAAGAACAATCTTTAGAGCTCTTTTCCACTTGCGATTTCCTGGTGCGGGTGCGATCCAATAAAAAATCTGATTGCACTTGCACCAGTGTGAATCACTAAAACAGTTTCATCTGTCCTGTTTTTTATCCGAATCGGGCTCTCAGTGCAATCGCAGCATGCTGTGTTTTGCACCGAGTCTCGACTGATGTGTGTGTAAAATCACACTACACTTGCATGTTATGTGACTGCAGTGCGGTGCACGCATAGACAGATAGCAGAGGAGATGGGAGAAAGTGCTCCCTCCCTCTTCTCCGTAGCTGTGATGTGATGCAATCTCAAGATCGCATCACAGTCGCATGACCCTCGGCTGACTCCCGCAGCAGAGGGTCATTAGCATATCGCTTCCGATGCTCTCGCATCGGAAGCGGTACACAAGTGTTAAAGAGCCCCTATAGAGAGCCTAGTGTGGATGGGGACAGCTCCCTGCGCTCAGCTACACGGCTAAACCTAAAAATTCAAATTGTGTCAGAACGGCTGCAGCCAGTAACCTTTGTGATACATCTTTGGATTTAGAATTTGCTTGCCTACATCATGCTAGTCTCAGATGACGTAGCAAAAACCTGTTGACAGATTCCCTTTAAGGACTGCTTGGAACGCCCTCAAGCAAACAAGCCATTGGGAAATGCAAAAATCTAGGTGAATGTCAAGGTGGTCACCTAGACTTACAGGTACCTTTTTTACTTCTCAGATAAAGTACTGGTGAACATGGAACTACTTTTCCAAAATCAGTCATTATCAGCAGTCACTTTCATTGATTGTTTGTGTAAAGCTAACTTCATTGATTCAGGACTGGCTTTGAGACTAGGATTAGGGACAGTTAGGTTGGAAGGACCCATTCAAATTGCTGACATTGACAGGACACCAAACGTGTTCAGTGGCTAATGGCGAAATTCACACTCAGAGTGGAAACTCTTTACTTTGAGTCCATCTCCCATTATGAATAGGATAACTTACCTGCAGGGTTGGTGTTGGGAATTCCATGGCTGTATTTTCATAATTCTGTCATTAATTATTGTTAGAAGGATTTTGTTAAGTGCTGTCCCTATTGTCATAAGAAATATCTTAACCCCTTAATGACAAATGACGTAAATAGCACATCATGAGCAGGTGTCAGTTCCCGCATCTTGACGTGCCATATATGTCATGTCCTTAAACTGTCACTGCCGAGCTCCTGTGGTAAAAGCCAAGGATGGTACCAGTGCCACCCCATGCTGATTAACCCTCCAGATGCCATGATCGATAGCAATCATGGTATTTGGAAGGTTGAGGGAGGAAGGTGGCTCCCTCTGTTATCTCTATCAGCATTTCAACACAAAATCTCGGGGAGTCAATGGTTATCATGGACCCTGGAGGTCAAACAATGACAACCTGTTGTACCATGTATGGTGGTCTGTTAGATCCAGCCATAGGCAGGATCTAACAGGCATTCTGCAATACATGAGACAAGTGATCAGAATAATAAAAGGTACACATATTTTGGCATCGCTGCATCCAGAACGACGCTATCTACAAAACTATAACACTATTTAACCTGTACAGTGAACATCATGAAAGAAAATAACTTGTCAAAAACTATGCTTTTTCATCATACCTCTGAAATTAAAATGTAATAAAATACGATAAAAGACAAATGTAAATAAAAATTATATTGTTGAAAACATCTTGTGGAATTACTGAGGAAAATTTAAAAACTTCAGCTTTCAGAATACAGTGATGCAAAAACAATATTCTTTTCTGTAAAACTGTTTTTATTGATTAAAATTGGCAAAGATTAAACAATGATATTAATCTAGTATCTGTGTAATTGTGCTGACCTGAGGAATAAAGCTGTCTTGTCAGTTTTACCACAAAGTAAAAGGCATAAAAAACTATTTCTGAATTGATGTTTTTTTGTTAATTCTACATCCCAAAAATCAGAATAAAAAGCGATAAAAAATATTATGTGTCTAAAATAATGGTAGCAATAAAAAGGTCAACTCATCTCACAAAGAACAGGCCTTCACATGACAATGCTGGCAGAAAAATAGAATTATTAACGCTCTCAAAATAAGGTGATGCAAAAACTTTCTTTTTGTAAAAAAAAATATTTTTTACTGTGTGATTGTACTCAAGCACAAAAAACGATATTTATCTGATATCGCTGTAATCACACCGACCCAAAAAATTAAGCTGTCTAATCACTTTATACAGTATGGTTAACTGTGCAACAAAACAAAGTGTTTATTCTGCCTCCAAAAGATTGCATTACATCTTGGCTCACATTTATACTGTGCTCTACACTGAGAGCTTATATCAGTGATTCTATGTAAATCTTTGCAATACGTGATTCAGATAGAATCGCCGAAGGAAAATTTCTTATAATGAGGTAGATGGAAACACTTTGGACTCTCTTTGTCCTATTATTCAGCCATATCCTTCATTTTAGGCTTGCATAAATTTGCAGGCAACAAACTCTTTTGGACACCTCTTAAAAGCCAGACACCAACAAACAGAAGCCACACAGTGTCCAGGGCATTGCTGCTGCCATATTAATAAATTAATCCCTTGGGGACTTCAGATGAATCACGTACTTTTTAGATTTAGATGGAAACCTTTATGTACAGTAAGTGCTCAGCATAGAGCACAGGATAAATGTGAATTGATCTAAAATGTTGTGTACCCCAAAATGCCACTAATCAAATACTCAACCCAGAACAAAACAAGTTCTCACTCAGATTCATCATCTAATAGAAAAATAGGGGGCATCCACATTAAATCGCATTGCATCAAGCGGTAACGTTCATGCCTGCTGAATTGCAGCTGGGAATTGTGATGAGTGACAAAGCCCAGAACATTTTATCACAATCATCCAGTTCCATATTAGCAAAATCCTTCTGTAGTACTTCCTGCACACTCGCTGCAGCATCTATGTTTTTAAATGCTCCAGTGAGGCAAACAGACTTCTTTCTTTAAATCTTAAACATTAGGTTGGCACCTCACAATCCAACAAAGTAAGGGGTCCATGACAGCCAACAGCAGTCACAATACTAACACTAACCCTGCTTTACCGTTAGCGCCACTTATTCTCCAGTTTGGGGCTCTCTCAGTTTCCCACTCACCTGTACTTAATGCCAGGAAAATACTTCTAACATTTTTCTGAATTTTCTTTTTGTCTGGGTGATGCTCACTGTGCTGTAACTACAGGCACTCTGGTGTAATAGGTCTCTCCAGCCCCTTATATTAATGAAAGGCATTCCTGAGCTACCTATTAATTGCTTACACTTTCTTCCCCAAAAGTCTAAGTTACATTTACTATATTATCTACAGGGGGTCATTCTTACACTCTCTTAGGCCTGAAACACACTTCCGTTAAAAACACGCACGTGGCGTCCTGAGTCAACTTAGATTTGAATACCTGCTAAGGTTTGGAGGTAGTTACCTCGGAGAACGGACCCACGGTGACCGGTCACCCTAGATCAATACTCGAGAATAACACGGGGGAGCTAAAGGGCAAGTGGGGCGGGGTCACCGTCTCCTCCTAACGGAAGATGTATATAAGTATATGTACCGAAATGAGGCCCACACAAAAAGCATACCAGAAAGAACCCGGTACCGTTACACAGCATTGGCACATTTATAGGGCATTTGTTCAAATGTTTGCTCTTGGCTCGGGGGGATGCTCTCCCCTTGGAAAGCACAACCCCCATAGAGGGTACCAATCCTCACGTTGCGAGGATTAGTTAAATATTGTTACCCTTTTCTCTGGTTGTCGAGGGTAAGAGGGGGGAGAACTTAAAGTTATCTAATTTTGTTTTTTCTCCCTTCCCTCCTCACACACCCTTGGAGGAGAGTTAGGGAGATAAAGGTCAGCTTGAGGTACTGAACCCTTGACTTCTTCGTTTTTCTCTTTTTCCTTTTTCATTCTTCTTCCTCCTAAAGGAATTTTAGTTTCCTCTCCACTTACACCTCTATACTTCTTCCGCCACCCCCTCCTTCATCAAACCCCTTACTGCCCGTAGAGTTCTTTCCCTTGGGAGGTAGCGCTGCACTGGGACAGAATGCCGGGGCTCAAAATAGGCTCACTAAATGTTAGGGGATTCAACGTGCCCCAAAAGAGGTCACATATCCTATACGAGATGCACAAACAAAGAACCCAGATTCTTATCATTCAGGAAACGCACTTTAAAACGGACCATATACCAAATCTACACAATAGATACTTTACACATTGGTACCACAGCACGAACAATGAATCAAGATCTAAAGGGGTCTCAATCACAATACACAAAAACCTGGTTCACACGATTTTGGACTCCAAGACAGATGAGGCAGGCAGATACGCACTGCTAAAAATCAAAATAGGCTCTGTGGTTTATACAATTGCAAGTTGGTACGGACCAAATATTAACCAAACAAACGCATACCGCTCTTTTTTAAAGGTTCTATCAGAATTCGCTGAGGGGGAGGTGTTGCTAGGAGGCGACTTTAACGTTGCTTTAAATCCCACAATGGACGTGTCGACGGGGAGGAGCGCCATACCTCTGAGACGACTGAATGCCCTGAAACGTGAGTTAGCCAATCTCCACTTGGTTGATGCTTGGAGAATTATGCACCCCACAGACAGGGACTATACATTTTTCTCCAATCCCCACCAGACTTACAGTCGCATCGATTTTATCCTGGTCAGCCAGAGAGTTCTTTCGTGGCACCCGATTGCTACCATAGGGAATGTGGTCTGGTCTGATCATGCCCCAGTATTCTTGGAAATTTCTCCGCCGGATTATCCAAACCGAGCATGGACGTGGAGGCTTAACGACTTCTTATTGAGAGATGAACACTGTGTAACAGACTTAAGGGAGTCTATAGAATTCTTCATAGCCACCCACGCAGCAGACTCCACACCCCTACCGTTTCAGTGGGAGGCATTTAAATGTGTGATAAGGGGGACCCTAATAAAGCATGGGACACGGATCAAAAAAGAGAGAGCCCAGGAGGTAGCCCAGCTTCTCCAAAAGATCACTACACTAGAGACAACACACAAATCTAATCCCTCCCCGGATGTACTAGCCAACCTCACAACAGCGAGAGATAAATTAAAGAAGCTTTTGGATTGTAGGCTTCTTAGGTTCCACAATCAATTTAAAAGAAACTATACAGACACTCAGACAAAAGCGGGCGACAACTCTTGCGCCTATTACACCCGCGTAACCAAGCCTTGCATGTTACTAAAATAAAGACTCAGGGAAACATAGACACGCAAGACCCTGTAAAAATCCTAAACCATTTTAAAGAATATTATACAGATCTATACAATATTCGGGGTAAATTCTCCGAAATGGCTCCGCGGGATCTACAGACCCGAATGGATTCATACATTACAGAGACAGCCCTACCCACATTAGACCAGGAAGACGCCAGGGGTTGGACGCGGCATTTGGAGAGGGGGAGGTGGCCAGGGCAATAGAAGACTCTCCAAGTGGCAAAAGCCCGGGACCAGACGGGTTCTCCCCCGCGTTTTATAAACTTTTCAAAACTCAAATTACTCCATTCCTCACAAAAGTATATAACTCAGTATCCGAGTCGTCCCCATTTACTCCACAATCACTAGAAGCCCATATCACGGTCTTACCTAAACCCTGAAAAGATCAAACACTGGTGGCCAACTACCGCCCGATCTCACTAATAAATATTGACGTAAAAGTCTTCGCGAAAGTATTGGCCAACCGGTTGGCACCTCTATTGCCATCCATAATACACACAGATCAGGTTGGGTTCGTGCAGGGTAGGGAGGCCCGAGACAATGTGAACAAGACAATACACCTAATAGCCAGAGCGACGTCGAGAGGAGAACCCCTAGGGCTTCTTTCAATAGACACAGAAAAGGCTTTCGACCGGGTACACTGGGGATTTATGAACTCAGCATTAAAGCAGATTGGTATAGGCCGAACTTTGTGAGCAAGATAATGGCATTATACTCCAGACCATCGGCCAGAGTCAGGGTTAACGGGGCCCTCTCTGACCCGGTGGAAATTAGAAACGGTACCCGCCAGGGATGCCCTCTATCCCCTCTCTTATATATCATTGTTATGGAGCACCTTGCGGTATCCATTAGACAGAACCCCAGTGTACATGGTCTGAACCTCGGAGATAGGGAATTTAAGACAGCTATGTATGCGGATGATCTCCTGCTCTACACGTCCCAACCTCTGATCACCTTCCCTTCCCTACTAAAAGAATTCGAGCAATTTGGAAATCTGAGCAATTTTAAAATAAACTACTCCAAAACAGAGGCATTAAACATCTCCCTTAAAACAGAAGAAGTTTCCATATTAAAAGAAAAATTCCCGTTTCGATGGCAGACATCTTCGATAAAATATCTAGGGGTATCGACTCCATCCAATTTGGGGATGCTTTATTCCTTAAACTACCAACCCTTGTTAAATAGAACCCTAAAGGACATGGAAGAATACGACAAATGGCCCCTTTCGTGGTTCGGGCGCATAAACGCTTTTAAAATGGATATATTACCACGATTCCTCTACATTTTTCAGACAATACCTATAAACCCCCCTCCGGCCTTCTTCAAGACACTGAGGTCCGCATTGGTTCGCTTCGTATGGAAAGGGGGAAAACCAAGGATTAGCTATCAGACTTTGACCAGGCCCAAACAGAGGGGGGGGGGGCGGTTTGCCGGACTTGCGTACCTATCATCGGGCTGCTCTAGTGGCCAGACTGGTAGACTGGCGATTCCACCGAGAGACCAAGCAGTGGGTGACTTTGGAACAGCTTTATACCCCGGTTCCACTTGGTTCACTTGCCTGGCTGATGCCAAAAGAAATAGAGGACATAAGGAGGCAGGTGGAGCCAAACGGAATATTGCTCAAAGCGACATTAGAGGCACGGGAGGCCATAAAGATGAAAGGTGGCCTGATTAGCTCGCCCACTCCCCTGGCACCTTTGTTCGGCAATCCGGGCTTCCCCCCAGGGTACACGGCGGAGAGATTTCTTGGATGGCAAAGGAGATCAGACATCAGACTGGGGCAGATCCTACAGGACAATGACTTGCCCTCTTTTGTAGACCTACAGGCTGCATTCCAGGGGAGACAATTGAGGTGGCTCGAATATATCCAACTTCGCTCCTTTGTGAAATCCTGGCCCCCCTCCCCGGGCACGCCCACCCAGTTTGAACGTATATTTTTGCGGGGTTCACCCCCATCACACCAGATCTCCCTCATTAGCGGCATGATGAACAGAAACCTTCACTCTGGGGATCCTAGCCATATTAGAAGATGGGAAGCGGAATTAGGCTTCAACCTCTCCGATGATGAAAAACAAAAAGCGTACGTGTTTTCCCACAGGATCTCAGTAGCATGCAATGCCCAGGAAAAGAGTTAAAAGTTATTGGCAAGATGGTACCAATGTCCGGCTAACCTGTATAGAGCCTTCCCCTCGGTCCCAGAGTAGTGCTGGCGCTGTGGCTTGGGTAGTGGCACGTTATCACACATTTGGTGGGGATGTAACAGAATATCCAATTTCTGGATTCAGGTTTTTACAATCTACAACCAAATGACAGGAGAAAACATAGCTCCCTCCATAAAGATTGCTCTTCTTTCTATTCTACCCGGCTCATTGGGGCGTCAAAAGAAGTGCCTTTTGCGGTTCTTTATGATTGCAGCCAGAGCAGTCATCCGAAGACACTGGAGGTCCACAGTGACCCCTGGAATGGGGGAATGGCAAGCGGAGCTATCTCATTTGTGCCATATGGAGGAACTTTCATCTTGGGTTACGGGCACCAACGAGAAGTTTATCAGACTCTGACAGCCGTGGATCATGTTCAAGGAGTCCCCTGCCTTCCGGGATCTGTTCTAGTGACAGCGCACTTATAACTCCCCTTTTACCTCCCTCCCTAGTCCCCTTGTGAATGTTTTCCCCACCCCTCCTTTCTCTCTACTCTGCTATTTTTTCTTTTTTATCTCTACTCTGCTATTGACACACACTCTAACATAGCTGCTTTCTAGTATGGTATAACATATAGATCGATGGGCTTAGCTATGCAAATGCAGAAATAAAACTACTGCACCATGTAAATACGAAACTGTCACAAGGGTCTGGGAGACCAAGAGATAGAGCAGATAAACTAGCAAACCCTAAATAAAAGTATATATTGGTCTGAAAGTGTATTATGAGGGCTATATATGTACCAAGGGCAGTGGCTCACCTAGGCAAACTGTAGTGGCAAATCCTCTCTTCTCTTTTCTGTATGTATGTTATATATTCTTCTCTTGAAAAATTTCAATAAAAACGGATTGGTTAAAAAAAAAAAAACACGCACGTGCCGATAGACACGTATTTACCCTGCGTGTTGCAAATACGTGTATCCGCGATAGCACACGTAGAACCGGTAATTTGCATACTCACGTGGTCCGCGCTGCTGTCCGTGGTTCTGATCTTCCGTCTCCAGCCCTTCCGTCTCCCCGCTGCTGCTGGTGCCGGCCGCAGTGAAGTGAATATTAAATGAGCATAATGAGCGGCGGTCGGCAGCAAGTGGCAGCAGCGGCAGAGACAGGAGGGCTGGAGAAGGTGAGTAAATGTTTCGGGTTTTTTTCACTGACACGTGTGTTTTCTCCGGCGCGTGTCACACGGGACTGCGTCCACACTACATCCGTGTGGTACGGGTGTGGGCCGTGTGACACCCATGCTGCCGGAGAAAACGTGGACATGTCAGCGTGTAGAAAAACGCACGCACGTACAAACGCACACGGACACACGTTCCGTGTGGTTTTACGTGTGTGTGCCTGCTACAATAGGGTAGCATTGCTGAACGTGTCTCCGTGCCGCCGGTACGTGCAAAAAATGGCAAACACGTACCGGCGGCACAGATGTCTGTCAGAGGCCTTACACTGTTATGTTCATCTATTGTAATGTCAAAGAGGGTATTCAGTGTGACAGGTGATCTAAGCAGACCAGGTTATCTGCTGCAAGTTTGGAAAACCTTACATTTGTCAAAATGAATCACGTCTCAATCCGTGCTAACTTTCATTCATCTACGGGTGATGCCAATGATTACTTCAGCCTGTTAGTTCCATTCCTGAGGCTCAGTCCTCAGTTCAGGCTATTGAGCATGCTCACACACTTAGTGCGAAATACCTCTTTGTTCAGGTACTTAGTCTTCATTCTGTGTCTAAGTCCTGTGTTGCGCCTACTGAGCATGCTCAGCCTGATAGTCTTGTTTCTGAGACTAAGTCGGTTGTTCAGACTACTGAGCATGCTCAGGCACTTAGTGCATCAGAGGCTAAGTCCGGTAAGGACTTCACTTGGCATGTCCATGAGGTGGCAGGCCCTGATAGATCGGATGGAATCAGGTGACCTGATGATGTGGCCACTCCGGACTGTCTTGCGGAGGTCCCCCCTATGATCTGGAGCCCCATTATTGGTCATCAGACGATGATTGGTAGGGTGTTTGGGGTGGTGCTGTGCTTGTGTCACCAGTGATGTGGCACTTTCGGATAGGCCACTGGGGACATCACTGATGATGTGGCATTCCGCTATTGGCCAAAGGAGGTGCCATTTTGGTTCACACTGGGTTTGGGGCAGACCCTAGGTGTTATTAAAAGGGCCTTGAGACTGCACCATGGTGCGCAGTCTTCACTCTTCATCTATGTTTAGAGCCACATTGCGGTTACAGCCACTAGTTCTGGAAACAGTAGGCAGGGATAGGCGTCCGGTGCCCATCACGCCAAGATTCGTCGTGAGGCACGTTAGGGTCAGGCGTCCCGCTTCTCCTCCTATCGTTCCAGTCCTCTTGTAGCAGCCCAGTGGAGTTAACTGGGCTGCGGCTGCTGTGCCGACTGTCCCGAAGTGCCCCCCTATGCACACGGGCAGTGTACCCCAGGACTCCTGTTGTGCTAACAGGGGAGGTCCTGGTTTGGGTGTGTGCATGCTGTGGCATTAACAGGGTTCACAATAATCCTGGTCGAAGGGATGTTTAAGCTGGATCAGGCTCATATTATTTCGGAGCCACCTAGCTCTGTACTATCCGCCTGACCTACGGGTTGCCAGCAGCTCCTTTACCATCTTGGAGCACGGTGAACCCTATTCACCTATATGCTGAAAATATCAAAATTAGAGCCATAAATACGTGTGCCAAGGGGGCGAGCAGTGGTCCGTGCTTTCTGGTAACTATGCTTTATTCAATGTTGTGAAACCTTGGTTCTTATTGTTTGGTCTAATCCTCTGTTCTATGTGCTGATAGGAGCTACTTGGGATATGGGACACTCTGCTAGCTGATTATTTAATTGGTACTTACCTTTACTACTGTGGATTTAGTTCTCAGCATTTTGTCCCATGTCTATTTGATCTTCATGATATAAACTGGTATTACGTATTGTGTCACACTAAAAAGTTTATAATAATTTATTTATGGAATATAATAATATATATATATATATATATATATATATATATATATATATATATATATATATATATATAAATTCTATGATTACAATGGTTTAATTACTGTCACACCTTTTTATACTTGCAATTTTGTGGGTTCTTAAAAAAAAAAATTTTCATTAGGAAAAGTATTTTCCCTTTTTTTTTTCTCTGTGCCGCACAGCACTTTAAGCACTTTACTTCAATTACCAGTATTTATATTCACATATTATTGGAATTATTTGCATCTATTTATTGTATCCCACCCAGCACCAGAAGAATTGTTTGGTACCTAAATGATACAAGTGAATTTTTATGTATGAATTGTTTACCGGATTGCGACTAAATATGGCTTTGTTTTACCCGCCTTGCTCGTATCCATACTCCTCTCCTTGTTTTTTAATTGTTCTTATTATCTCTGTATCTTTTGCGAATAAAGGATTTTTATTGTGCATAATTTTTGTATTGAGTCTATTCTTTTTGGATTTTAATAAATAATGAAATACATTGTTATACTGTTTTTCTGGTTCGAGGGCGGCCATTTTTGGTCCTAAACTGGCAGACATCTCCTTGCCTACTCTTTCCTATTTCTCTAGCATGCTGCTCCTTCTGTGGCCACTGCACTGTTATGCCGGCCTCATATCTCCTGGCTGCAAATTGTGCTTTATAGTGAGACTATACAACTGGTGTGAAACATAGTCTCTTGAGGCTAAATAAAATCAAACAGTTCTCAACTTAGGGGGTTTTTTTAAAGGCTATTTGACAACAATCCATTTTGGTTTTACTTTGAAAACAGCTTGCCTATTCCTGCTCTTTTTTAAAGGGATAATTTTTAGAAAGCGTGATAAGAAGCCTTTATAATTGTTTACTCGTCTTAACAATTGCAAACCAAAAAAGATAATTATTTCACCATTATTATTATTTATTTATACAGCACCATTGATTCCATGATGCTGTACATGAGAAGGAGGTTACATACAAAATACAGATTACAGATGTAAGGCCTAAGCCACACGGCATGAAAATCAGTGCGAGTGGAGTGCGATAAAAAATCGCATTCCACTCGGACCAATATTAGCCTGTGTGTCAGTGCACATGAGGGATTATTTTCTCAGCCCTAATCAGACCGAGAAAACAATCGCAGCATGCTGCGATTGTAATGCAATCATTGTTTCTCTCACACCCATTCAAGTCTATGGGGCGAGAGAAAAATCACACTGCACTCGAGATACACCGATGTACCGTGAGTGCAGTGCTAGAATGGCAATAGCAGGCTACGGAAGAGAGAGGGAGATAAATCACTCCCTCCCCTCCTCAGTGCCGGCCCGTCCCTCCTCAGGATTAGCCCGCGCCCCGCGGCTGAGGTCCGCTCTCACGAACGGACCTCAGTCACAGTGACACTCGCATGACACTTGGCTCTGCTGTACTACCAGCATGAGCCGAGTGTCATGCGAGGGGATCACAGTAATCCCAGTGTGGCCTCAGCCTTACTTACAGTAGACAGACTGCTACAAAGAGGAGAGGGACCTGGGCTTGCAGGCTTACATTCTAAAGGATAATGGGAAGGAGACAAAGGGTGGAGGGTTGCAGCAGGTCCATTGGTGTTGAGGAGGCAGTAGGGGAAATTGCACACTGTAGACTAATAATTGAGAAGCCCCTTCATTTTCAGAAATGCTGAGCAAACCTGTTTTTTTTCCTGTAAATAAAAGGATCATTTTTAGACAACTTGTAAAAATGCTTTTGCTTTTTAATTTAGCAAGCTCTGTAAGTAGGTATAATGTTTGCACTACCTCAAGTAAAAAACTCAGGGGTTCATTCATTTTAACCCTCCTTTCTCCACACATCTTCATTTACCACCAAAAGAGATTATTTTTGGACAGTGTTTACAATAAAAGTATCCTAAAAAGTCTGATACTGCAGTGCGTTGTTCACCCCTGGGCGATTTTCCATTTTTCTTTTTTTTTTTTTTATTTATTTGCTCCCCTTCTTCCAAGAGCTGTAATTTTTTTTATTTTTTTATTTTTCCCTCAATCTTGCCATATGTAATAGGAAGTGAGTCATAATAGTGCCACCATGGCAACCATCAGGTCCCCGTGATCTCATTATGGGACCTCCGATGGCTGCTAGTAAGGGTGTGTTACCTGTTATTGCGCTTTAAATTACTCAGTCACATTTTGACAGCACGATTTAAGGAGTTAGAGTTAACAGGCGCAGGTGGATCGCGGATCTACCTGCGTCTGCAGGACACATATGTCCACTGTACAAAATATACAGACATGTGCGTAGATCACTGCTGGTTCACTACAGCAGCCAGTGGTGATCACTCCTTGATGATTTAGGACTTTCCAAAACGTCCTCATTCATGAAGGGGTTAAAGAGCCTATTGCTTAGTAGAGATTAACATCCATTTTCTCCTTGCCAGATAGGTTGCAGTCACTTGGACACTAATAAGGCTATGTTGGCTTTTAAGAGCTGAAAAGTATTTCAATACATTCCTAGTTGACCTGTGAGTGCGCTTCACCTATTTTTAGGACAATTAGAGTATTTTCAATAGTATCAATTTCCGCAATTCAAATTTTTATGGAAAATTTGATGAAAGCATTCTAAATTGAATTTAAACAGTTGCATCATCTTTATTTACAACAATTTTATTTGAGTATAATGGTAATTTTCAGGTGATGGCAAAGATCAATATTGCAATGAACCCTGTAAAGCTATTAAATATCGAACATTGAAATTACCATGAAAAACAAAGATCACTAGCCAGGAGATCCTTACTTACAAATAATCGCCAGCATTCATTTAATCAACAAGCCATTTATTTCTGTTTGACATAAACATCAAGCAAATATGGATAATACATAAAACTATTCTACAGTACAGATACACAAAAAATATCTGACAATTGATTTAAAGGGGAACTTTCTGGAGGATGAAGCTGAATTGGACATGGTATTATTGCCCCCCCAAAAACACAGAAAACTAAAACATTGAACTAAAATTACTACAGCTACAAAAACATAGTGAGCATAAACATCTCCATTGCTGTTAGGCTATGTGTCCACGGTAGAATGTTGCTGCGGATTTTTCTGCATGAAAATCCGCGACTTTCGCGGCAAATCCGCACCTTTTTTTTGCCGCGGATTTGCCGCGGATTTACCGCGGAATTGCCGCGGATTTTGATGCAGATTTTTTTTTTCCCAATTCTGAAGCCAAAATCCGGATCAAAATCCGCAACAATAATTGACATGCTGCAGATTTTTCCGGATCAAAATCCGCGGCAAATCCGCCGCGGAAAAATCCGCAGCATGGACACAGCATTTCCAAAATGCCATTGAAATGGCTTGGAAGTGCCGCTGCTGCAGATTTTCGGAAAATCCGCGGCTTTTTCCGCGAGAAATCCGCCGCAAAATCCGCGCATTTTCCACAGCGTGGGCACATAGCCTAAGACTTAAAAATGTAAAATACATTCTAGTTCCAGATAAGGTAAAAAGGAAAATAATTTAAAAGTGATTATTCAGTTTTCCTTATTGGACTTGCAAGTAAAATGACTGTACATTCATTCCAGTCAGTCTAAAGTTGCACAATAGTTTTTCCAGAACTTAGAAAGAAGAAAAAGCACTACTGGCACAGAATAGAGATCAAAATTGTCAGTTTGTACTTTATTGACTATAATAAAACCTTCAACTGAATTGGCAACCATCTAAAAATACTGAATTTCCTAGGAAAAATGGGTGTACTAGAGCATCCTATTTGTTCTTAAAAGGAATTTCTAAACTGTCAGCCACTTAAAACTAGCCTAAAAGTATAACAATCCCTCTACAATGCATTATTGTAGATATGGTGCTCTTTTGGTAATGTTCAACACTGGCTTTGTGCCAAACATATCTTTTAGAGTTATGGTCAAAAAGTTCAACCTTGCCCTCATCAGATCATAACACATTTTCCCACATGCTTTTGGCAGATTTTATGTAGATTTTGGAAAAAGATAGTGTGCTTGAATGTTTTTTTTTGTAAGAAAAGTCTTCCATTTTACCTCTCTAACATATAAGGCCAGACATATGTAGCATACAAGATTGCTGTCACATGCAGTACATAACGAGTCTCTACCAGAAATTCATACGGCTCCTTTTATATGTTGCTGCAGGCTTCTTGGCAGCCTCTGAGACCTCTTCTTAACTCTTTATCATATTTGACAACTGCTAAATTTAAGTCCCTTCTTAACAACCATCTTTATAGTGTTCCATCATGTATCTAATGCCTCATACATTTTTTGTATCCCTCTCCTGCCTGATAACTTTCACTAATGAGATCCGCTGTATGGTAAACTTTTTATGAGCCATGATTTTGCTGTAAAATGCAATCACGAAAAAGTCAGAAAAATACTACTAGCACAGCTAAACTTTACAACAATTTGAATCACTTTTAATGATGGCATCTGTGTACTGTCTTACTATTTAACACAAGTTTAACCTTTTACTGACAATGGACATACTGGGTACATTATGTCGGTATAATCACTGCCGGCTGCTGCGGTGAGCCGGCAGTAAGTCCTGCACATGTCTGCTGATTTGTTCAGCAGACATGTGCGGCTATCAGGTGCAGGTGGATCTGCAATCCACACGCACCAGTTAACCCCATAGATTGTGCTGTCAAAATGTGACAGCGCAATGTAAATGGCCACAGCAGGTAATGCATACTTACCTGCTACCATCGAAGTCCTAGTTATGTGATCACGGGGATCCGATCGCTGTGATGGTAGCACAGGGTCATGTGATTACTGCTGTTGCTATCATGACTCACTTCTTGTTACAGTCAGCAGAGCACTGGCTGTAAGACGAGAGTAGCATTTCAGCTGATCTGGGCTGTGCAGCTCTGATCAGGAGACATGAACAAGTGATCAGACTGCTGATTCTTAAAGTACCTTAGGGG
Source organism: Anomaloglossus baeobatrachus (assembly GCF_048569485.1). NCBI lineage: Eukaryota > Metazoa > Chordata > Amphibia > Anura > Aromobatidae > Anomaloglossus > Anomaloglossus baeobatrachus. The sequence goes on along the minus strand of NC_134354.1, from coordinate 406,071,521 downwards.
CACTAGTAAAATAAATTAAAAAGTAAAAAAAAGTTTTAAAAAATAAAACAAAATAAAAAACCTAAAAGTTCAAATCACCACCCTTTCACTCGAATGAAGATCAAAGGGTTTAAGAAAATAAAAAACATACACATATTTGGTATCACCGTGTTCAGAAATGCCTCATCTATCAAAATATATAATCAATTAATCTGATCGTTAAATGGCGTAGCGGCAAAACTATTTCAAACTCCAAAATTACATTTTTGGTCATCGCAAATTTTGCGCAAAATACAATACTAGGCTATCAAAGCGTAGCACCTGCGCAAAAATGGTACCATTAAAAGCATAAGCTCAAAACGCAAAAAAAAAAGCTGAGCCACATATCCCAAAAAATGAGAGCGCTATGGGACATGGAAAATGGCACAAAAAGTCTGCCACTTTTTTTGGACAAACTTCTGAATTTTTTTTAACCCCTTAGATAAAAGTAAACCTATACATGTTTGGTGTTTATGAACTCCTACCAACCTGAGGCATCCAATCAACACATCAGTTTTACCATATAGTGAATAGTGAATAAAATGTCCCAAAACAATCATGCAATCGCACTTTTTTGCAATTTTTGTTCATTTGGAATTTTTTTGCCGTTTTTCAGTACATTATATGCTAAAACTCATGGTTTCATTTAAAAGTACAAAATACATACAGCTGCACTTTAGATTGCTAATATTGAATAGGGAACCTCTGGTGTTGCATTACTGCTACAAGAATATTTGAAAAAAACTTGTTTAGATTATGTATTGGCCAATGCATGTGGGCACGCTACTACAGCAAGGTGATCTCTCATATATCGGGACCCTGAATTGAAATGCCAATCACAGGAGCTGTGTGTGCATCTTTATTGCTGTAAAAATAAATAAATAAATTAAAAAATAAATTGGCGGAGAATCCCCCCATATTATGATATCCAGCACAGATAAAGCATATGGCTGCAGGCTGCATCCCACAGCCGTGCGCCTTATCTTGGCTGTGTATCAAAATAAGAGGGATCACATTTTTTTAAGAAAAATATTTAAATAAAAAAATTAAAAAACAGCATACAGTCCCCCCCAGTTTTAATACCCAGCCATAATAAAGCAAAAGCTGGGAGCTGGTATTCTCAGACTGGGGAGATCGATGTTTCTTGGCCCCAACAGCCTGAAAATAACAGTCTACAGCCATCCAGGATTGTTGCATCCATTAGATGCAACAATCCCAAGACTTTACTCAGCTCATTCCGATTGCCCTGGTGCGGTGGCAATCGGAGCGCAATAAGGGGTTAATAACAGCTCACAGCTTCCACTAAGCCATAGATTAGTAATGGAAGGCCTCTATGAGAACCCCCAGTACTAATCTGTAAGTAAAAATAAACACGAACACCAAAAAAATCCTTTATTTGAAATAAAATACAAAAACCCCACCCTCTTTCACCCTTCCACGTGGGAAACTCTGTGTTAGGGCCAGGTGGACGGGCAGCCCCAGGAGGTGGATCCACTGGGCCGAACTCCTTGTAGCGTGTTCAGGCGGGCGTCCACAGAAGACATGAATTGCAGCATGCGGGTCTGAGTCTCACGCTGGCGTGTGAGTTCCTCCTGCAACGCTGCTAGTGCTTCGGCGGGATCCATGGCCTGTTCTTACTGTTAGGGCCAGGTGGACGGGCAGCACCAGGAGGTGGATCCACTGGGCCGAACTCCTTGATGAAGGCAAGGGGTCCGGTAGCCGGAGCACTACGGGTAGCAGGACAGTCCGTGTACAAGAGTAGAATGGAGAAGTCCCTGGGACCACGGAGTCACTGATGGTAGTCCGGGTGACGGAGCTCAGGTTCGGAGGCCGAGATGTTGTCAGGCGGAGTCCGGAACCGATGGAGCGAGAGGACGGGTCACCACAGGGATCAGAGGTGGTACGGACTGACAGGATGGCAGATAGTCAGCGTTCGGGGTTCGGGATTCGGCAGGACCGGATGGCGAGGCAGGAGCGGCTCTAGAAGAGAGATAGGTAAGTATGGCACAGAGACACAAGGAGACCTGACTCCTAGCTTGGAAAACACGAAGAACAGGCCCCGCCCACTTGGACACTAAACCCCTTTATACCCTGTACCTGTGTGCTCAATTTCCTGTCAGTGGACGCTGGCCCTTTAAGAAAGGGTCAATGACCGCGCGCGCGCCCTAATGCGCATGCGCGCGGCCCGGGTGCCAGAAGCCAGGGCAGGGAGCGGTGAGCAAGAAGCAGGAGAGCCGGGCTGGGGCTGTGTAGCCGACGGGCGCCGGGAGCGGGGATCGGGACGCCTGGAGACCGCGGGCAATGGAGGCTGGAGACCAGGGAGAGAAGCAGGGAAGCCGGGGAGCGTGGCAGGTGAGCCGGGGAGCTGGGCAGGGGACCCGGGGAGCATGACAGTACCCCCCCCCCACGCCCCCCTCCCCGCAACCGGGACAGGAAGGCACGGATCAGAGGAGTCCCCACGTTCTCACGGGGCTCCCAGGACCTATCTTCAGGACCATACCCTGCCCAGTCTACCAGGAAGAACTGTCGGCCCCGTACGGTTTTCATGGCCACGATATACCTTACCGCATAGATGTCGTCATCGGCAATAGGAGGAGGAGCCGAACTGGCAGCAGCGGAGAAGGGACCAAGGACAACCGGCTTGAGCAGGGAGACGTGGAAGGAGTTGAGTATCCTCATCGTGGCCGGGAGCTGCAGCTTGTAGGAGACCTCATTGATCTTGCTGAGGACTTTAAATGGCCCGATGTAGTGAGGACCCAGCTTGTAGGATGGTAGCTTCAGTCGGACGTACTTGGAAGCAAGCCAGACGAGATCTCCTGGAGAGAAACACGGAGGGTCCAGACGCCTCTTGTCTGCGTGTCTCTTCATCCGCAGGGAAGCACGTCCAAGGGACGCCTTGACAGAGTCCCAAATTGTTGCAAAGTCACGGGCTACAGCATCAGCAGCAGGGACATCCGAGGAAGAGGATACAGGTAATGGGACGGAAGGCTAAAGTCCCGTAAACGACATGGAAGGGAGAGCTGGAGGAGGACTCACTGACGTGGTGGTTATGGGAGAATTCAGCCCAAGGAAGAAGCGTGGACCAGTCGTCATGATGGGCGTTGACGTAGTGACGTAAGAAGGAGGTCAAGATCTGATTGACTCATTCCACTTGGCCATTCGACTGAGGATGGTAGGCTGAAGAAAAGTCCAGAGTCACTCCCAGATGTTTGAAGAGGGCCCTCCAGAAGCGGGAGGTGAACTGGGTTCCTCTGTCGGACACAATGTGTGATGGAAAGCCATGCAAGCGGAAGATGTGTTGTATATAGGCGTCAGCGAGTTTCTGGGCAGAGGGCAGTCCAGCCATAGGGACGAAATGAGCCATTTTGGAGAACCGATCCACCACGACCCATATGACTGTGTGTCCGGAGGACAGGGGCAAGTCCGTAATAAAGTCCATCGCAATGTGTTGCCACGGAACTGAGGGTATAGGCAGAGGCAGAAGACGGCCATATGGCAGATGTTTGGGCGTCTTGTTCCTGGCACAAGAGGAGCAGGCTGAGACAAAAGAAGCGACGTCCGTGCGAAGGGATGGCCACCAGTAATGACGTACAATCGTACTCCATGTTCTCTTCTGACCAGCATGGCCGGCTGTTTTCGAGGCATGGCCCCAATGCAACACTTTTTGCCTGTCGGTCTCAGAGACATAGGTCTTCCCGGGCGGTATCTGGGCCAGGGTGACAGGGGCCACCGGAATGATCTTACTAGGACAGATGATGGGCTGGGATGTCTCCTCCTCCTGTTCCATGGGCAGGAATGACCTGGACAAGGCATCCGCGCGTACATTCTTGTCCACAGGTCGAAAATGGAGCTGGAAGTCGAACCTGGCAAAGAACAAGGACCACCTGGCTTGCCGTGGGTTCAGTCGCTGAGCAGACCGCAGGTATTCCAGGTTCTTGTGGTCCGTGTAAATGATCACGGGGTACACTGCTCCCTCTAGAAGGTAGCGCCATTCCTCCAGAGCCAGTTTGACTGCCAATAGCTCTCGGTCCCCGATGGTGTAGTTGCGTTCAGGCGCTGAGAAGCTCTTGGAGAAGAAACCGCAAGTCACCATCTTCCCGGAGGAGGACTTCTGCATGAGCACTGCTCCGGCTCCCGAGGAGGAGGCATCCACCTCCAAGGTGAACTGTCGGTTTAACTCCGGACGGTGGAGCACAGGGGAGGAGGCAAATGCCCGCTTCAGAGAGCCAAACGCGGCGTCGGCCGCAGGTGACCAGTCCTTTGGATTAGCCCCCTTCTTGGTCAAGGCGGAGAGAGGAGCAGTCAGAGCCGAGAAGTGAGGGATGAACTGGCGGTAGTAGTTTGCGAATCCCAGAAAGCATTGGATTGCCTTCAGTCCAGAAGGAGGAGGCCAGTTGAGAATGGAAGAGACCTTCTTCGGATCCATCTGCAGTCCGGTATCGGAGATAACGTAACCCAGGAAGGGAAGAGAAGACTGCTCGAAGACACACTTCTCGTACTTGGCGTACAGCCGATTTTCCCTCAGTCGTTGTAGAACCAACTGCACGTTCTCTCTGTGGGTCTGGAGGTCCGGAGAAAAGACCAGGATGTCATCAAGATACACCACCTCACAGATGTAGAGAAGGTCCCGGAACACGTCGTTCACCAATTCCTGAAAGACTGCTGGTGCGTTACACAGGCCGAAGGGCATCACACAGTATTCATAGTGCCCATCGCGAGTATTGAACGCGGTCTTCCATTCGTCCCCAGAGCGGATGCGGACCAGGTTGTAGGCACCCCGAAGGTCCAACTTGGTGAACACACGAGCTCCTCTAAGCCGATCAAACAATTCGGGGATGAGCGGCAGGGGGTACTTATTTTTCACGGTAATTTGGTTCAATCCCCGGTAGTCTATGCATGGGCGTAGGTCGCCTTCTTTCTTCTTAACGAAGAAGAAGCCTGCTCCAGCAGGAGAGGAGGATCTCCGAATGAATCCCCTTGCCAGGTTCTCTGTGATGTAGGTAGACATGGCCCTTGTTTCGGCAGGAGACAGCGGATATATCCGTCCTCGAGGTGGTGTAGTTCCCGGGAGCAGATCAATGGCACAATCGTAAGGACGATGTGGCGGAAGTACCTCAGATTCCTTTTTGTCAAAGACGTCCGCGAAGGACCAATAGGCCGAGGGCAGTCCCGGTAGGGACTCTGGAACCGGAGGCCGTCGGATGGGTTGTATGATCTTCAGACAGTTCTCATGGCAAGAGGAGCCCCATCGGGTGATTTCACCAGTGCCCCAGCTGACTGACGGTTCGTATATCTGTAACCAGGGGAGTCCCAGCAGGATTTGATGGGACATGTGTGGGAGGACGTAGAGAGCGATGTTCTCGGTGTGCAGGGCACCGATACGCAGTTCGACCGGCCTGGTGATCCAGGAGATGGTGTCAGAGAGGGGTCTCCCATCCACAGAGGCAATCACGAGGGGTTTGTCGAGTGGAGTAACAGGCACTTGGTACTTGTCCACCGTGGCCTGCTGGATGAAATTGCCTGCTGCCCCAGAATCGAGGTACACCTCGGCCGTGAACCGCGTCTCTCCTGTTGTCACTTGAACAGTCCACATAACCGGGTCTGAGAGAGTCCCAGCACCTAGGGTGGCCTCTCCTACCAACCCTAGGCTTTGGAGTTTCCCGGCCTCTCTGGACAGGAGCGTAGAAGGTGTGTGCCCTCTCCGCAGTAGAAGCAGAGGCCCTTGGCGAGCCGCTCTGCTCGGCGTTGTTCAGACTGCCGCACACGGTCGATCTGCATGGGCTCGTGGACGGAGACACCAGATGCCGTTGACTGAAGTACGGCGGGCTTCTGCGGAGGAGAGGAATGCAGTATCGGACGTCTCTCACGGGACACTTCTTTGGATCGCTCCTGAAAGCGAATGTCCACTCGAGTCGCTAGGGTAATCAGGGCGTCCAGGGTGGACGGTACGTCACGACCAGCCAGCTCATCTTTAATTCGACCCGAGAGTCCTTCCCAGAAGGCGGCGGTTAGAGCCTCATTGTTCCACCCGAGTTCCGAAGCCAAGGTGCGAAAACGGATGGCGTATTGACCCACCGTCAGAGTCCCCTGACGTAACCGGAGAAGAGATGAGGCAGACGCGGAGGCGCGTCCGGGCTCGTCAAAGGTGCCACGAAATGCCTGCAGGAACTCCTGGATGTTCGTGGTCACAGGATCCTCCTTTTCCCACAAGGGGTTCATCCACGCCAGTGCCTCACCCTCTAGATGGGACATGATGAACGCGACCTTGGCTTGGTCGGAGGCAAACAAATGCGGCAGCTGCGTGAAATGGAGGGAGCATTGGTTTATGAATCCCCTGCAGGTCTTGGGATCTCCGGCGTACCGGGGTGGTGAGGCCAAACGAAGTCTGGAAGCATCCGAAGAGTCTGCCACGGGAGCTGGAGCCGTGGATTGTCTAGTGGAAGCCTGAGATGCTGAAGATGTAACTGACGCTTGTAGCGTGTCCAGGCGGGCGTCCACAGAAGACATGAATTGCAGCATGCGGGTCTGAGTCTCACACTGGCGTGTGAGTTCCTCCTGCAACGCTGCTAGTGCTTCGGCGGGATCCATGGCCTTTTCTTACTGTTAGGGCCAGGTGGACGGGCAGCCCCAGGAGGTGGATCCACTGGGCCGAACTCCTTGATGAAGGCAAGGGGTCCGGTAGCGGGAGCACTACGGGTAGCAGGACAGTCCGTGTACAAGAGTAGAATGGAGAAGTCCCTGGGACCACGGAGTCACTGATGGTAGTCCGGGTGACGGAGCTCAGGTTCGGAGGCCGAGATGTTGTCAGGCGGAGTCCGGAACCGATGGAGCAAGAGGACGGGTCACCACAGGGATCAGAGGTGGTACGGACTGACAGGATGGCAGATAGTCAGCGTTCGGGATTCGGCAGGACCGGATGGCGAGGCAGGAGCGGCTCTAGAAGAGAGATAGGTAAGTATGGCACAGAGACACAAGGAGACCTGACTCCTAGCTTGGAAAACACGAAGAACAGGCCCCGCCCACTTGGACACTAAACCCCTTTATACCCTGTACCTGTGTGCTCAATTTCCTGTCAGTGGACGCTGGCCCTTTAAGAAAGGGTCAATGACCGCGCGCGCGCCCTAATGCGCATGCGCGCGGCCCGGGTGCCAGAAGCCAGGGCAGGGAGCGGTGAGCAAGAAGCAGTAGAGCCGGGCTGGGGCTGTGTAGCCGACGGGCGCCGGGAGCGGGGACCGGGACGCCTGGAGACCGCGGGCAATGGAGGCTGGAGACCGGGGAGAGAAGCAGGGAAGCCGGGGATCGTGACACTCTGTATGTATAACCTGCCTGCTCTCATGTCCCATCCCTTCTACCACCATTTTAAAGCATCGGATTCTGGTCGCCACAGACTTTTATGGGGACAGACGTCCAGCGAGACATCTGGGACCAATTCTGGGCCTGAATCAGGGTTTCTTTAAACACAGTTTGAATCGCCAATCCAGGTATCTACGATTCTGCCCATTACTGTTAAGTAGAGTTGAGCGCGGTTTGTGGTTCGCGGTTCTCCAGATCGCGGTTCGAGTGATTTTGGGGGGTGTTCTAGTTAGAATTCGAACTCGAGCTTTTTGGTAAAAGTTCGGCAATTCGAGTTATGTTCGAGAACGGTTCTATCAGCAAAAGCATGGCTTTTTACAGTTACAGTGTGCAGGGAGCCATCGCTGGCAGCCTGCGGTAAGCTGGTAACCAAGATAAACATCGGGTATCCAAGCAAAGCGCTTTGTTTAGTAACCCGATATTTATCCTAGTTACGTGTGCAGGGAGCCGACACTTCCCCGCTGGGCTCCGCCACATCCTGCACTCGGCATGTACACACACACACACACACACACTCACACTCACCTGTCCCCAGCCATGCAGTCCCCGGCACTGGCGTCCTCAGCGCACATGGCCCCGCTAGGCTCCACCCACTTTGCACTCCGCCGCCCGCACACGTGGCCCCGCTAGGCTCCACCCACTTCACACTCCGCCGCCCGCACACGTGGCCCCGCTAGGCTCCACCCACCTGGGACTCTACACACATATTACCCCGCTTGGCTGCGCCCACCTGGCACTCCGCACACATGGCCCCGCTTGGCTCCGCCCACCTGGCACTCTGCACACATGGCCCCGCTTGGCTCCGCCCAACTGGCACTCTGCACACATGGCCCCGCTTGGCTATGCCCAACTGGCACTCTGCACATATGGCCTCGCTTGGCTCCGCCCACATGGGACTCTGCACACATTACCCCACTTGGATCCACCCACTTGAGACTGCACACAATAACCCGCTTGGCTCCGCCCACCTGCCCCTCCGCACACATGGCCCCGCTTGGCTGCACCCACCTGGCACTCTGCACACATGGTTCCGCTTGGCTCTGCCCACCTGGCACTCCGCACATATGGCCCCGCTTGGCTCCGCCCACCTGGGATTCTGCACACATTACCCCACTTGGCTCCACCCACCTGAGACTGCACACATTACCCCGCTTGGCTCCGACCACCTGGCACTCCGCACACATGGCCCCGCTTGGCTCCGCCCACCTGGCACTCCGCACAAATGCCCCCGCTTGGCTCCACCCACCTGGCACTCTGCACACATGGCCCCGCTTGGCTCTGCCCACCTGGAACTTCGCACATATGACCCCGCTTGGCTCCACCCACCTGAGACTGCACACATTACCCCGCTTGGCTCCGACCACCTGGCACTCCGCACACATGGCCCCGCTTGGCTCCGCCCACCTGGCACTCCGCACAAATGCCCCCGCTTGGCTCCACCCACCTGGCACTCTGCACACATGGCCCCGCTTGGCTCTGCCCACCTGGAACTTCGCACATATGACCCCGCTTGGCTCCACCCACCTGAGACTGCAGACATTACCCCGCTTGGCTCCGCCCACCTGTCACTCTGTACACATGGCCCCACTTGGCTCCGCCCACCTGGCACTCTGCACACATTACCCCACTTGGCTCCACCCACCTGGGACTCCGCACACATGGCCCCGCTCGGCTTACCTGCGGTGATGAAGTCCCGCCCTCCCGACCTCAGTTGTCACTGTCCTCCATGGCCGCCACGCTTGTCACATCTCCTCCTCTCGCTGCCGACCAGAGACTGTCACTAGCGGTGACGTCACAGGCTCTCACGATACTTGGCTGTAAAGGTCATTGAAGTCAGTGACAGGTCTGCTATCATCAGTGCAGGAGATCGTCATTGCAGGTAATGTACCTCGCTATGCTCCTGACAGCAGCACTTGTCATGCCCTGCAGTGACTTATTGATGTTAGCTCAGGTCACTGCATTGCTCTCCCAGCCAATGGGGAACATTTTGTTCTTCATTGACTGGGACAGGGACTATGGTATGGATCGTCATGGGAACCGCTTGGATTACAGCAGACCTGGATTTGTTTTCCTTTCTAATGAATTGGTGAAAGACGGAATGTTTTGGGTAGTGTTTTTTTAAAATAAAAATGTGTTTGTCGTCTATTTATTTTTTATTACTGACTGGGTTGGTGATATCAGGTATCTAATAAACGCCTGACCTCACGAACCCCAGGGTTTGATGCCAGGTGACATTACACATCTGGTATTAACCCCATATATTACCCCGTTTGCCACTGCACCAGGGCACGGGATGAGCTGGGGCAAAGCACCAGGATTGGTGCATCTAATGGATGCGCCACTTCTGGGGCGGCTGCGGCCTGCTATTTTTAGGCTGGGGAGAGTCCAATAACCATGGACCTCCCTAGTCTGAGAATATCAGACCCCAGCTGTCCGCTTTACCTTGGCTGGTGATCCAATTTTGGGAGGACCCCCACGTGTTTTTTTTTAATTATTTATTTAATTTACAATAACAGCGTGGGGTGCCCTCAGTTTTGGATTACCAGCCAAGGTGAAGCTGCCAGCTGTGGTCTGCAGGCTGCAGCCGTCTGCTTTACCCTAGCTGGCTACAAAAATAGGGGGAACACCACATCATTTTTTTGGCTAAATACAAGGCTAAGCACCCCTTAGTGCCACATGAAAGGCACCAAAGGGTGCAAAATTACAAAATGCAGGAGAGTGGGGCATTATGTGTCTTTCTGCCATTATAATGACAGAAAAGACTGATATGAGGTGTACAAGCAAAAGAAAATCACCAGAGTGCTCTACGCTGTGAAAAGCAGTAGAAAATGGCACTGGAGTGAACATGTGACTGCCTCATGTAGGTTGAAGCTATGGATCTGTACCGCCCTGGGGGCTCGGCTGCTCTCCGCCGGGCCACTCGGATCCGGGCTCGGGTTGTCTGTGGCTTGAGCGCCTCCGGACCGGGGGCCCCGTCGCTCTGGAAAGGGGGGGGTTTGGTTCTTTGGTTTGGGGTGAACCGGTTTCACGGCCGGAGCCGCGGTGACCGGTAACAGTTCGTGACACCAACCACGGGTCGTGGTGAGGTGATGGGCACCACCGCTTCGTTGAGGGTGCGGGGGCTCGTCCGGGATCGGTGGTGGGTCGCAGCTTGGTGTTGACCCCTCCGTGGGTAGGGGGTTTGTTGGTCCCTGGGCCAGGTGGCCGGACCGGGGGGTTGCAGGACGCAGGGGCTCGCTTGCAGCGCGGTGCCTGATGGCACTGGTGTACTCATGATTAAACCACACAGAGTCAATGGTAAACCAAGTTCGGTGTAGATCGGTGCCCGCAGCTGGCTGCGTGTGTCCCCAGTGAGGTTGGTGATGTCGCCTTTCTCCTGCACCTTTAAATTTGAAATAGTGACTTTTTATGCTTCAGCAACGGTAGTCCGCTCCCCGGGTTTTGGGTACCGGAGGAGCCCTTTTGCCCGCAGGCGCTGGCCTTTTGGATCTCTGGCCCTTGGCGGTGGCTCTTATACGGAATCAGTGGGCTGTTGCCGTCTATCGGGACTTTGGGTGGGAATAAACCCCTGAGGTCCAGACCACAATCAGTAGATTTGTCTGAGCCCGGTTGCTTCTGGGCTAGAACGGGGTCTAAGTACCCTGCCTGGTGCTCCGGTTGTTAGCTCCCCGGTTCGGGTCCGAAGGGTCACCACCCTCTTCTCGGTCCCTACGGTTCCGCAGTTCAGTCCTTGACCGGACTCCTGCAGACGGCCACTACTGTCTGCCAGCCTGACCGTTCCAAGGGGTCCTAGGCTCCGTCCTAGGGCCCTGACTCTCAGCTCGCCACTTTTGCTCCTCTCACTACTCCTCTCCCCACTCGACTCACTTGTCCTTTCCCTGCCTCAGGCTAGCAGACTCTTTGGAGGGCGTGCCTATCCACCTGGCTCCGCCCACCTGGTGTGCCTGGCTAGACCTGAGGGAGGCGGTCAGGACTTGTTGGCTGCTGGTGCCTCACTGGGGTGGGGGTGTGTGTTGTTACCTGTGACCCCTGGGGGTCCAGGGCGTCACAGATCCTGGGTAAATTTATGTATTTTCCCTCCTTCAGTTTTTTTGCAGTACGCAAACAAACGGACGGCACACGGATGACATACGGACCGTATATGAAACAGAAACGGATGCCACACAGATGCACCCGTAAAAAAAAGAACCGTTTTTTGTGGACCGCAAGAACGGATCAGTCGTGTGAATGAAGCGTTATTCTGGTCTGCCGTTTATAAACAGTAGGCAGAAATAAGTGAATAGCGCCCCCCAGCGTCAGAAAATCTCTGGGGTTTCAGGGGGTAGCTGAGACCCTGGAGATCATGATTTAGGCCGTTTTTTCCGGTCCCCGCTCACGTGATCACCGGTATACACCGTATGCCGATGATCACGTTACAGTAAATTACAGTGTCGGTAAAAAAATAATTTATCTCCCATCTGGCAAGAACAAACATGATAAATCTCCTCCCCGGTGCCCTCCGGTCCCCCGGTGTTGCCAAAGTGCTCCCCCTGACCCCCTCCCGGAAATCGAAGATGGCCGCGCGCACAGCAGCGCGCCGGCTGCTTTCACGCTACTCCTCTGATTTCTGTCGCATGTGCCATTACACATGTGATAGAAAACCCCACCGCAAGCCCTGCCTTGTCACCCGCTATAACCCCACCGGTATTCCCCGGTGTCCCACGGTACCTGTGCAGCGTTGATCCCCCGCGGCCCCCTCCTTCACAATAGATGCTGCCGCATGCACATAGCGGCTGTCAGCTCAGCTTCCTGTGTTCAGACACAGTGAGTGGTGGTTATGCATCTGTAAGCTAAATGGGCGGCATGGTGGCTCAGTGGTTAGCACCACAGTCTTGCAGCGCTAAGGTACTGGGTTTAATTCCCACCAAGGACATCATCTGCAAAGAGTTTGTATGTTCTCCCCGTGTTTGCGTGGGTTTCCTCCCATGCTCCAAAGACATACACATAGGGAATTTAGATTGTGAGCCCCAATGGGGATAGTATTCCCAATGTATGTAAAGTGCTATAGAATTAATAGGGCTATAAAAATGAATAAATTATTATTATTATTACTGCAATGCCCTGCTCATGAGGTAAGAAACATAGTTGATCTGGAGAGCTTTACTACATTTCCAAATGGAGGTATTTGATTTTATAGTTGCCCTGCTGAATGACTACCAAACATGAGAGTCCGTTATACGCCACAAGAAAACACATCTAAATAGCGAGCTCTGTTGTTTAATATTCATTCAGCTGGATAACTGGACTTAAAGAGGTATTCCATCTACAAGATCCTATCCCCAATATATAGTAGGTGGAATAGCAGTAATATCAGCAAATACCAATATTTGGAAATGTAGAATAGTTCTCCTGATTAGGCATGCCCTTACCTCATGAGCAGAGCATTGAAGCTTTGGTAGCAACAGTTACGACATGGACTCTGCTGCTGTGGACCCGGGGAGAGTGGGTGCAGATTCATTGCACTCACACTCCTCACATGGAGGGTCTGCACTCCTAGAAAATGGGGGATACATTCCCTGAGTGTCTCCCCCCATATTCTAGATGGTCCAGAGTCGTCGTGGGACCCCCTTATTTTTTTTCTTACAATAAATTGGTGAAAGAGGGAATGTTTTGGAGAGTTTTTTTTCAAATAAATTTTGTCGATTTTCTTTGTTAGTACTGACAGCTTGTGATGTCGGGTATCTGGCAGATGCCATGACATCACAAACTGCTGGGCTTGATGTCAGGTGACCTTACAGTTAGTATCAACCCCATTTATTACCCCGTTTGCCACTGCACCAGGGCACGGGATGAGCTGGGGTGAAGCACCAGAATTGGCGCATTTAGTGGATGCACCACTTCTGGGGCGCCTGCGGCCTGATATTTTTAGGCTGTGAAGGGCCAATGACGATGGACCTTCCCACCCTGAGAATACCAGACCACAGCTGTCCGCTTTACCTTGGCTGGTGATCCAATTTGGGGGGGACCCTACTTTTTTTTGTAATTATTATTATTTATAAATAATTATAAAAAAGAGCCTGGGGTGACCTCCACATTGGATCCCCTTGGTAAAGCTGCCAGCTGTGGTTTTCAGGCTACAGCCGTCTGCTTTACCCTAGCTGGCTATCAAAAATGGGGGGACACCACGTCATTTTTTTTAAACTATTTTTTTAAATAAAAAAAATTAATGGGCTTCCCTGTATTTTGATTGCCAGCCAAGGTAACACCAGGCAGATGGGGGTGGCAACCCGTAGCTGTCTGCTTTATCTGCACTGAGAATCAAAAATACCGCGGGGTGCTACGTCATTATTTTAATGATTTATTTTTACAGTTCTGTCATGTCAGGCAATCAAAATACAGGGAAGCCCTTTTTTTTTGGGTAATCCAAGCAGCTACTGGCTGCCAACCTCCACTGCTTGGTGTTACCTTCACTGGCAATGGAAAATCCAGGGAAGCATTTTTTACTTTTTTTTGCCAAAAAACTAAAAAAAAAAGACGTGAGCTTCGCCATATTTTTGTATGCTAGCCAGGTACAGCAGGCAGGTACGGGCTGCCCCCAACCCCCAGCTGCCTATTTGTATCTGGCTGGGAACTTAAAATATAGGGAAGCCCTTTTTTTAATTATTTCATGAATTTCATTAAATAATTAAAAAACAAATGACATGAGCTTCGCCCCATTTTTGTGTCCAGCCAGGTACAACTAGGCAGCTGGGGATTGGATCTGCAGCAAAGGTGAGCCCGAGGTTTGTGGGCGCCTCTGCTGTGAATTGCAGTCCGCAGCCGCCCCAGAAAATGGCGCTTTCATAGAAGCGCCATCATCTGGCGCTGTATCCAACTCCTCCAACAGCCCTGGTGACGGTGGCTTGCTGGGTAATAAGGGTTAATACTGGCTTTGTATTACTAGCTAGTATTAAGCCAGAGATTCTTAATGTCAGGCAAGTTTGACCCGGCCTTAAGAATCTCCAATAAAGGGTTAAAAAAAGACACCATACACAGTTAAAATACTTTAATAGAAATAAATACACAGACACATTAGAGACTCCATGTGTATTAGTCCCTCTCACCCCTCCCCGATCCATGGTCTTCTGTCTTCTTTCCCTTCAACACATTCAGCTCTGCTCCATCAGACAGCATGGGAGAAAGAAATAAGGAATAACGTTTGGAACTCCATTCTAAGTCTGAACTGGGTGCAAAAACCTAAAAAAAATCACTATATGGAGATAAGGTATGCACACCAGTGACTATGCAAGGGGAATACATGTAATAGCAGAAACTGCTGTGTGAATACTGACATGAAAAATTCAATATATGTAAGAATGAAATGGGAAAAATGGAACCTGCATTACTGCCATGAATATATGAATAAAGACAAATTTAGCTACTGAATTGATCAATGCAATAGAGCCCCAACACACGCCAAAGTATTTCTCTACGTTGGGGTCCCTAGCTTGTGTGTGTCCTCTCATGCAGTTAAAAAACTTACCGTGTATGGGAAGCTGAGACCCAGGCTATATATACGTATCATGTGGATTGGCAATAGGTGTGAATGGGGTGGGTTCACAAACGAAAAACTATTAACAAATAGCTAGGGATCCCAACGTAGAGAAATTCTTTGGCGTAGTGTTGGGGCTCTATTGCATTGATCAATTCAGTAGCTAAACTTCTCTTTATTCATATATTCATGGCAGTAATGCAGGTTCCATTTTTCCCATTTCATTCTTACATATAGCTATTGAATTTTTCATGTCAGTATTCACACAGCAGTTTCTGCTATTACATGTATTCCCCTTGCATAGTCACTGGTATGCATATCTTATCTCCATATAGTGATTTTTTTTAGGTTTTTGCACCCAGTTCAGACATAGAATGGAGTTCCAAACGTTATTCCTTATTTGTTAGTAGTTTTTCGTTTGTGAACACTCCCCATTCACACCTATTGCCAATCCACATGATACGTATATATAGCCTGGGTCTCAGCTTCCTATACACGGTAAGTTTTTTAACTGCATGAGAGGACACACACAAGCTAGGGACCCCAACGTAGAGAAATACTTTGGCGTAGTGTTGGGGCTCTATTGCATTGATCAATTCAGTAGCTAAATTTCTCTTTATTCATATATTCATGGCAGTAATGCAGGTTCCATTTTTCCCATTTCATTCTTACATATAGCTATTGAATTTTTCATGTCAGTATTCACACAGCAGTTTCTGCTATTACATATATTCCCCTTGCATAATCACTGGTGTGCATACCTTATCTCCATATAGCATGGGAGAAAGGACGCTGCTTCCCGTGCAGCCTGAGTGATCAGAGGCTCCGTGCTGAATAGCGGTGACGTCACCACTGACAGGCGCATTGCTATGGCAACAGTGATCTCCATTATGGACCGGCTGTGTCAGCCGGTCACTACCAGAACGGGGAAGCAGAACGGGGAGACGACCGTGTGCCAGAGCATCTCGCCAGTACACGGAGATACACAAACGATCACCGCGTACTGGGAGATGCACTGACAGGACCTAGGACAGGACATGACGTCTAGCCATGTGACCAGTCTGTAGCCAATGAGATAACAGACATGTGACTGGTCACATGCTATTTTGACGATGTCACGTAGGTCCTGTCAGTGCTGCTGGTTACCGGGAGGACGCAGCGATTATCGGGAGGAATAGCGGCAGGAGACAGAGTGCAGGACGCATCCCGGGGTCCGGTAAGTGTTAAGGCAATGTTTGTTACCTGTATGTGTACATTTATAATGTGTTTTTATGTGTTTGTGATTGCCTCCCATTGTTTCCTATGGGTTCGAGTGGTTCGTCGAACCGGACTCGAACGAGACCTCGGTTCGGCGAACCAAGCTCGAGCCGAACCGCGACCGGTTCGCTCATCTCTACTATTAAGCCTAACAGAAATACTCATAATGCCAAATCTGTACAGTAGTTTCCATACTTGTGAGGGGGAGTGAGTAGAGTGAGAGACAGGGAGCCCTGGCATTCCAATAGTGGCATTATGCGACAGGCATATTTTCACTTCCTAAAGGAAAGTTACTTATTCTATTTGCACTTGAAAAGGCGTCACATTAGTGGAAAGTGGGCAATGGTCTTCATAAATTTGATAAGTGCCGTGTTGATGTACTGTATTTGTTCCTTCATACAGTTTGTGAGTTGTGAGCTTCTACTTTTTACTTCTTAAAGTAGTCTTTCATTGTCACACAAAATCATTATTTTATAATTATAATTCAGAATCATGAAATCATAAAGTGGTACTATGTAATACCGCATTGCTGTTACACACCTGTCCCGGATCCGTGCTTTGCTCCATTAATTCTGGTCTGCTTAACCTTGTAGTGCTCCACATTGGGCTTTGTAGGTAGCCCACACACGTGATTGTCTTCCTGGGCCAATATAAGGGTTACCAAGACACATATTTGTGTGTTAGTATTAATAATTTTAGTGTTCCTGAATCTTGTATGCTTCCAGTACCTCTGCTATCAGTCTCCTGTGTGCCTTCAGCTTCCAGTAGTCTGCTCTCAACTTATGGTCGCCTGTCTGCCTGCAGCTTCTAGTACCTCTATTACCTGCTTACTATCTCCCTGCAGCCTTCAGTACCTCTGCTACCTGCTTCCGGCTTCCTGTCTGCATGTGGCTTCCATTACCTCTGCTACCGATCTCCTATCTGCCTGCAGCACCCAATACCTCTGCAACCAGGCTGTCTGTTTGCCAGTACCAGTAGCTTTGCTTCCTACATCTTGACTTCCAGTACCTCTGCTACCTGTCTCCTATCTGCCTGCAGCTTCAATTACCTTTGCTCCATATCTCCTGTCTGTCTGCGGCTTCTAGAATCTCTGCTACCCTTTTCCCTCATGCCTCACCTGAGTGCTGCACTGCCACCCATGGTTGACACACATGAAAAGTTGAGGAAGCTCCAATTGTAATAAGGAGGCAGGAGGTCATTGCAGGCTGTAAGCTTTCTTGAAGAGATAGTTTTATAGTTCAGTTTGAAGATTCCAAATATATCAGATAGTCAGACATGTTGGAATGCAAAATATCAAAAGATACTTGGAAGATGTCTTGGAGGCAATTAAGTGAGGAACATGTGGGGAGGAGAGAATGAGTTCATGGAAGGTCTACAAATTACGTGTTCAAAATTTTGGGAAAGTAGTTTGGAGATTTACAGAGAAGACAATTTACAGCTTGGTAAGTCAGTGTTAGTAGTTTGAACTGGATACGTTGGGGAAGTGGAAGCAAATGAAGTTATATACAGAGGAGAGAAGCGGAGGAGTGTGGCGGATTAGATAGACAACAAAATTAAGGACAGATTGGAGATGTGCGAGAGTGTAAGCAGGAAGGCTACAGAGGAGGTGAGAGATGAAGAGGTGGGATATGATGAGGGTACGCACTAGCATTCTAGTCGATTCAGTGTTGAGGAAAGGACAGATTCTGAAATATTTTTGAGTTGGAAGTGGCAGGAGGTGGCAAGAGATTGGACATTTGATATAGTATTGTTCAAGCAACTTATTTTTTTTGCCTTCCCTCATACAGCTGTCATGCATAAAGTGTATCAGGATTTTTGCTAAGTGTTTAATTTGCATTCTATTTTTCTAAAAGGGAATACTGTAATAAGCTTAATGATATTAAAATTATTAAAAGGGTATTCTAGTTTTATTTGATAAAGCTGAAAAGTTACACAAATTCAGTATTTTTTTTCTTAAAATTGGGAATAAATGTGGATAGTGTGGCCTGACTAATGACCACTATTTGGCAACAGGCAAGGAGGCTCCTTAAAGAAGGTGAGGCATATAAAAGTGCTCATAGCCTAAAATTGTGAACAATTTGAGTCATCCTCCATCACCATGAAGCATAGCATGGATAATTCATGTAATATTATGAGACAAAGCATCTAATAAAAAATGTTCTCTTATGCCTAATCTGCTGTTTGCTAGTCCATATATGGCATCCCATTGAGTCTGTACAATGGCTATGAGGCAATGCATCCATGAGAAAATATTTATACAGCTAAAGGCCCCGTGACACACAGCGACGTATCTAACGATATATCACCGGGGTCACGGATTCCGTGATGCACATCCGGCATCGTTAGCGATGTCGTTGCGTGTGACATCAAGGAATGACCGTTAACGATGGAAAATACTCACCTTATCGTCCATCGTTGACACGTCGTTCCTTTTTAAAAAATCATTGATTGTTGAGCACGCAGGTTGTTCGTCGTTCCTGAGGCAGCACACATCGCTATGTGCGACACCTCAGGAACGACGAACTGCAGCTTACCTGTGGCCGCCGACAATGCAGTAGGAAGGAGATGGGCGGGATGTTACGTCCCGCTCATCTCTGCCCCTCTGCTTCTATTGGGCGGCCGCTTAGTGATGCCGCTGTGACGCCACATGAACCGCCCCCTTAGAAAGGAGGCGGTTCGCTGGCAACAGCGACATCACTAGGCAGGTAAGTACGTGTGATGGCTCCAAACGATTTTGTGCTCCACGGGCAGCGATTTGCCCATGACGCACAAACAACAGGGGCGGGTGCTTTAACCAACGATATCGTTAGCGATATCGCTGCGTGTAAAACCCCCTTAAGGGTGTATCATGCCACAATTTTTAGCAAATTATTTTGAAAACCAGATTAAAAAAAGAGCTTGAGCACTACTGTAATTGTAATTGATAGTTCAGTTTCCTCAATTTTGAGTTTTTACAATTTTGTCCCAACCTTGTTTAAAGACAGAATCTGTATCTTAACTGAGAAATAATAATTTTTTTATTTATTACTAATATTATTAATTTATTTTTAAAGAAATTAAGACTTTGGTTCTGTAAGATAGTTGTTTAAAAACTAACATACTTTGTAATAAATGCCCTTTCCTTATTAATTTGGTTAAATTTCAAGTCAGGTCAGTACACTAGAGATGATAATATACTGAATTCACTGCAATTGCATATTGATCAGTCCTGAAAACTATGAAGAAAACTTTTCTGAGTCTGCAGCACAATCATTTCTTTTATTTATTTTATTAGGAGCAGTGTCTCCATTCTAGACATTAACAGCCTTGCACGTCTAGAAATCAGTAAGAAAATCCAGTTTTAAAGTCATTAAGGGCATTAAAATAGACCTTCACCTACACGCAGTTTAATCCATTAATAACACATTGTGTGAAGCAGAGATAATGGAACTTTTCCACTGCAAAATTAGAGGATTGAAAAAGAAAGAATACAAACTCATGAGACTTAGAGGAACAGAAAAAGAGAAAAATAAAATCGCCTTTTATCATTTTTAAGATATGATTATAATAGAAACAACCAGATAGCTTGCGGAGTTTACTGTATAAAAGGAAATTACAGCTCAAAGTCAAGTCGAGCCAATGTATGTAACGTAGCTTTGAAATAATCACAAAATTAGCACTTAATGTTTCCAGTCTGTGCTAATTATAACAATTATTGTGGTTATAATGTTGCCTAGAAATATGCATGTGATATTTAGCAAGTAGATTGTGGTTATACTTTTATTTCCAAATTTAATTTACAATACAAATTTACCCCAGAATCATTGTCAATACCCTTTCTCTTAACCAAATAACTAAGGCAAGCCAGAAAATATGCAAAGTTTGCTACCCAATTTATAGGTCTAGATACAGTGGCATGCAAAGTTTGAACACCTCTGATCAAAATTACTATTATTGTGAACAGATAAGCAAGTTGAAGATGAAATGATCTCTAAACGACATAAAGTTAAAGATGACACATTCCTTTGTATTTTAGGCAAAAAAAATAAAAATTTTACAGTTTAAAATTAACAAAAATGGAAAATGGGCCGATGCAAAAGTTTGAGCACCCTACATGGTTAATACCTAGTATCACCCCCTTTGGCAAGTATCACAGCTAGTAATAACTATTTGTAGGCAGCCAAGAGTCTTTCAATTCTTGTTTGAGGGATTTTCATCCATTCTTTCTTAGAAAAATATTCCAGTTCTTTGATATTTCTGGATTGTCTTGCATGCACTGCTATTTTGTGGTCTAGCCACAGATTTTCATTGACATTCAGATCAGAAGACTGTGGGAACCATTGTAAAACCTTTAGCTTGCACCTTTTGAGGCAGTCTATTGTGGATTTTGACGTGTGATTAGGATCATTATCCATTTTGTAGAAGACATCCTCTTTTCAAGTTCAGCCTTTTTACAGATGATGTCATATTTGCATCAAGAATTAGTTGAAATTTCATAGACTCCATTCTTCCTGTGAAATGTTCCCTGTGTAATTGTCTGCCATACAACTCTAAAGCATGATTGATCCACCCCCATGCTTATGGTTGGCGATATGTTCTTCACCTGAAATTTTAAATTAAAAAGAATTTTATTTTAATCACATTGGTCTACAGTACTTGTTTCCAAATGCATCAGGCTTGTTTAGATCTTTTTTTGCATACTTTTGATGTTGAATTTTACAGTGAGGATGCAAGAGAGGTTTTCTTATGATGACTCGTCCATGAAGGCGATATTTGTGCAGGTGTCTCTGAACAGTAGAACAATGTACCACATCTCCAGAGTCTGTTAAATCTTCCTGAAGGTCCTTTGCAGTCAAGCGGGAGATCGGGTTTACCTCTCTAGCAATCCCACTAGTAGCTTCACAGAAATTTTGCTTGGTCTTCCAGACCTTATCTTGACCTCCACTGTTCTTGTTACCTGTCATTTCTTAATTACATTTTGTACTGAAGGAAGGGCAACTTGAAATTGCTTTGCTATCTTCTTATAGCCGTCTCCTGCTTTGTAGGCATCCACTATTTTCATTTTCACAGTGCTAGGCAGCTGCTTAGAAGAACTCATGGCTGCTGTTTTTTGGAACAGGGGAGGCTTTGTTTTTATAAAGCCTTGAAATTTGCATCACACAGTCTTTCCTAATGATGATAGTAAACAAGCCATAAGCCTAGCAGGCTGATTAAGATCTAAAACCATGGTAAAAGGTATCTGAGCACATGAATCTCCAAAAGTGCTAATATTTCTGCATCTGCCCATTTACCTTTTTGCAATTAAAAAATAAAATATATATATGTATATATATATATATATATATATATATATATATATATATATTTTGCCTAAAACACAAAGGAAATGTCTTATCTTTAACCTTATGCCTTTTAGAGATCATTTTATCTTCTTCTTGCTTAACTGTTCAAAATAACAGTAATTTTTCCCATGGGTGCCCAAACCTTTGCATGCCACGGTGGCACTATTAAAACTTTATTTCACAGGAAATGTTATTTATGACACATTTATACTGTTTTGGAATCACATTTAAAACAATTTGATATAATATTCTGATTATTTAAATCCTTTTTGTTTATTTCTTATTTTTAGAACGTTAATGATTTGGATAATGGTGGTTATACTCTACTTGTCCCAGTACAGTGTTCCGCATGTCTCTACCCCAGGCTTTGAATTGCAAGCAGAAAATATTCAATGACCCACCCACAGGCTCAAACATTAAAAGAGCACATTTCCAGATTGCTTGCCCTGGAAATGTTGCCATTTAGGTCTGTTTTTCGCAAATTGATGGCAGCAACCGTTCCTCTGTTCTCGGTCCTCAGCCGCCACCATTTATTCTGGTGTGCTCTTCCTGCCTTACACAAGCAGGTGTCCCATAATATCACTCGAGCCCTGACCAATGTAGCTACTGGGAAGGTTCACTTAACTGACACGTGGGCAAGTTCTGGAGCCCAGCAATGCTACATTTCCCTAATGGCATACTGGGTGAACCTTGAGAAGGCCAAAATTGAGTCAGACTCTGTGACAGCACGAAAACTACCGAAACCTAAAATTATGGGCCCTAGTCCATCTGGGTTTCCCTCACTTCCTACACTAGTTCCTCTGCCTCCTCCTTCTATATCTTCAAATTGTTGCCTACATCAGTTGCAAGCTTGACGCACTGTATCACTGCCTTGGTGAAGCGGTAATAGGCTCTACTAAAACTCACATCTTTAGGTGACAATCAGCATACCACTAGAGGTGAGCAAACCCGAGGTTTGGTATTCAGTGTTCATACTATACACAGTCTTTGCAAAAAATAACTCAGAGTTTGGGTCCAGAGTTCCGCTGCTTTATGTATGTAAAGTGTCTTCCAATGTGTATTTCAGTCCCTCCTTTTTTGCTAGGTCTTGCACTTATTGCATAGATGGAGGAGTCACACAGTTTTTAAAATTGTCAAAAAAAATTATTTTGAGGCACTTCTCCACATGTCTTCCAAGTTCTATTGCTATCCCACTTTCACATTTTTGCTTGCACTTAGTGTATAGGCTCCACCACTGTCGAATCGAGACCATCTGAGCGTACGACCTGCTTGAATTGAGTAATGAGCATTCAAGCATTTTAATACTTACTCATCACTAATCATGAGATCAACACAATACCTAACAACTGATCAATGGCACTTTGCCATTGCGAGGCTTCAAGCAGGATGTTCTAAAACGGAATTGACCACTGAGCTTAGAGTGTTGCAGAATATCATCAGGTTGCAACAGAGATACAGAAAGACTGGAAGAGTCACAGAAAGGCATAGAAGTGGACATCCTTTTGCCATATGCTACAAGGATGACCACTTCACTGTGAACAATGCTTTTCAGAACTGGATACTGAATGCCATACAACTTCATTTATGGGGGTGGGAGACACTTACAGTATGTGTCACGTCAGGCCATTGGAAACTGTTTACATCAGCATGGTCTGTGTGCTAAATGACCTGCAAGGATACCTGATCATACTATCCGGCACTGACATGATCATCTTGCATGGGCCAGTTAGTATGTATGTTGAACAAGGGACAAGTTGACCACAGTGCTGTTCACTGATGAAAGTAGATTCATGATGAGCAAAAATGCTGACCAGCAACAATGTTGGAGAAGTGAAAGTGAGTTCTATGCATCAACCACTGTTGTCACCAGATGAGCCTTTGGTGGTAGTGGTTACAGTGTGAGGAGGTATATCTAGTCAATACAGGACTGCCCTACACTTTGTGAATTATATAGTGACAAGCCTCTTCTATTTGCATTACATCATTAATCCAGTCATTGTGCCTCTGCAAGAACATATTTTCATCTTCATGGACAGCAATACTCCAGCTCATCAAGGTCACATAAGTACCAATTGGCTGCTGGAGAATTAGGTACCTCAAATGGAGTGGCTGGCACTTTCTCCAGACCTGAATCCCTTTGAAAATCTGTGGGATCAGCTCAATCGCCATGTATAGGCTCATAACTCTGTACCCCAGAATGTCAATGACATGAGGGGCCACGCTTCAAGAAGAGTGGGATGCCATGGCTCTGCAGACAAAAACTCAACTTGTTAACAGCATGAAAGGTCGTTGTGAAGCTGTAATTGAAGCTCAAGGCCACATGACAAGTTATTAAAACATTGACATCTTTTGGCTGCAATACCCACCACAGTTGGCTTTTGTTTCAATAAATTGATTTAGATGAGGAAAACACCACTGCATGCTTCTAATTAAATGTTATACTTTCATTATAAAATATCCATATAGTGACTGGATTTTCAATTTCTCATAAATTTCACCTGAAAGCCAAATATCCCTAACTTTTTGTGAGAAGTATATACAGTGGGTATGGAAAGTATTCAGACCCGTTTAAATTTTTCACTTTTTGTTTCATTGCAGCCATTTGTAAAGTCAAAAAAGTTCTTTTTTTTTCTCATTAATGTACACTCTGCACCCCATCTTGTCAGAAAAAAACAGAAATGTAGAAATGTGTGCAAATTAAACAAGAAAAACTGAAATATCACATGGTCATAAGTATTCAGACCCTTTGATCAGTATTGAGTAGAACCACCCTTTTGAGCTAGTGCATCCATGAGTCATCGTGGGAATCATGCAACAAGTTTTTCACACCTGGATTTGGGGATCATCTGCTATTCTTTCTTGCAGATCCTCTCCCATTCCATCAGATTTGATGGTGAACGTTGGTGAACAGCCATTTTCAGGTCTCAAAATCTTAATGATTTAGAGATGATCTGCAAAGAAGAGTGGACCAAAATTCCTCCTGACATGTGCGCAAACCTCATCAGCAACTGCAAAAAACATCTGACTGCTGTGCTTGCCAACAATGGTTTGTTCACCAAGTTTTAAGTTGTGTTTGCCAAAGGCATCAAATATGTATTTTTCTCTACAAAATGCAAATATATTTATATAATTTACACATTGTGATTTTCTGGATTTTATTTTGGATATTCTATTTTTTACTGTTACAATTAAAATAGCCTTAAAATTATAGACTGTTAATGTCTTTGTCCATGGAAAAACTTACAAAATCAGCAAGGGATCAAATAATTATTTCCTTCACTATACAGGGGTATCTTAAGCTTCATGAGAATTGAAATTGGCAAAAAAATGGTTTGTTAGCAGTGAGGTAGATCAGTCCCCAGACCTCAACCTAATTGAACATTTCTGGGTAGAGTTGAAAAGAAAGCTATATACAAACCAAAGTGGGTCGACCAGTATACACCAACTTGGGAATGTGTAGAAGAGACCCGGGATCAGATTTCAGTCAAGACATGCTTGAAACTGATCGAAAGCATGCCCAGAAGGCTTCAGGCAGCGTTGAAAGCCAAAGGGGATTTACAAAATACAAACTACATAATAAAATATACAATTTAGATTTTTAGGAGCAAAACAGTAACAATTTAGTGATATGACAGGAGTCTGCATAACTAACCATATGCTAAATAGTTGCAAGTAGTCATAAGCTAACCCATAGATATTCATGTTCACCAAACCAGCACAGGAAAAAAAATCAAGTTCAGCAAGCAAACTTGATGATGAATTTGACCCTGAACAATTAACTCCATACAAGTCTATGAGGATGAGACTTTCAGGGCTGTAAAATAGGTGTAGTAAACGCTAGGGGCTACAAATGGAAGTTAAATGGTAGGAAGGGCAAGATAGGTATACATATCATGTTTCCCAGTGTTTCATGGAGGATCACGCTGCAGTCAGACTCTCTTCTGGGCCTGCTAATTAAGGATCATCAATATTCACTGCTTCCCCTTTGTACCAGTGTCTGGGATTGGTTACAGACTCCTATACACGCCTCCACCCTTGTATGCATCTGTGATTTTTTACAGTCAATTTGCTGTATAGTAGTGTAAAAATAAATACATAAATGGTTTGAACTCAGTGACCTCACCTCAGGTGGACTCATTGACTCAATGAGACCTGTATCTCCTGGCAGAAAACCACACAGAATCATGTTTCAAGTGTGGTTGTCTGCCAGGAGATGCAAATTTAGTGCAGAAATCTGGTGCACACCTTATTGCACCAAACCTGCGTCTCCTGGCAGAAAAATGCGCTGAACATAATTTTTGTGCGATTTTCTGCCAAGAAATGCAAATTTGATGCTGGAATTAATATCAAATTTCTGCATCACCCGCCAAAAAAATATCAATATCACCACAAAACTGCATTGCATTTAGATGCATTTTTTTGCCAGAAGATGCAAATTTGGTGCAGGAATTTAGTGTGTATATTTCAGCATCAAAGTTTCATCTCCTGGCAGATGATCTCACGAAAAATGTGGTTTTGACGCCATTTTGGTACTGTTTTCTTCCAGGAGATACAGATTTGGTGCAGAAATGTCTGCCCCAAATTTATGCACCAAATTTGCATCTCCTGACAGAAAACCACACTGAAATTGTGTGACGCCCTGGAAAAACCAGGTTGTCACAGGAGAGTGCATCCATCTTTCAGATGCAGGACTCTTTCCTCCTTGCCCTACCAATACAACCCCACACACAGGTACAAACACCAGCCACAAAAGCCTTGTCACCCCCCAGGACAATAGGGACACACCAGTGGGTGTGGCCAGGCAGATGGTGACGCCCACCTAGGGGTTCTGAGGAGGGAACACAAGATTTGAGTGCTGAGAGAGGAAGCAAGAGGAGTGAAGTGGTAGTCGGGGTTTTTAGCTCCCGGACTACCGGACTACCTGAGCTGACTAGGTGGCAAACGGCAGAGCAGGGCCACAGGCGATGGAGATCCGGTCGCGGGAGACCTTAAGTGGACCGGGGCAGGGTTGTAGCTTGCCACTGCCGACAGTGGGAATCCGGCCCGGAGGCCGTTCACAGTCGGGGTACCTGGACCCCAGGGCAAGGACAGCTTCAAGCACCTTTCTTATTAACCAGCAGGGGACAAGATTCCACGTCTTGTCCCACGAGTAGCCCAGATAGAGCAAGATGGAAGCCCAACGTGGGGGATAGGGCGTCTGCAAGTGCCTGCAAAAATCCCAAGGGTCAGATCTCACGGGCAACAGGTCCCACAGCAAAGACACCGGGAGTGGACTTTTCCCATTCCATGCGGACTAGTCAACACATGAGACATCAAACTAGAAGTGCTGGAGGAAGGGCCCTGACCTGTTCGCCGGTGTACGGGACCCAAGCACACCCCTCCATAGGCTACCGGTATCCAGCACTTGGTTTACTATTTGGACTCTGTGTTGTTTATTCAACAACAGTGAGTACACCGGTATCATCCGGTTCAACCTGCAGACTGTGCCCCAGCATTCCACTCCATCTGCACCTGGGCCCCGGGACTACAACTCCCCTATCCGTGGAGGGGATACCATCCTTCTGCCTGCTCCATCAACCCTGGGCGCCCAATACCAAGGCAGCAACGGTGCCACCAACCATCACCGCAACCCACGGGTGACGTCACTGACAAACTCTTCCCTGTAAATTACTTTATTAATTTGTGGGTGACGGGCTGCTGCACGAGCCCCGGATCCGGCTGCCACTCGAGCCACAGCCATGATCCCGGATCCGAGCCCTTTGAGTAGCCCCCCTGCCGTGGTCTGCGCCCCCGCCCATGACAATTGCGTCAAACCACAGTTTTTGTACGATTTTCACCCAGAAGATACAGATTTGGTGCTGAAATATATATACCAAATTTCCACACCAAATCTGCATCTCCTCCCAAAAAATACATCAATATCGCATCTAAACTGAACCACATTTAGATGCATTTTTTTTCAAGAAGATGCAGATTTGGTGCAGGAATTTGGTGAATAAATTCCAGCATCTAATCTGCATCTCTTGGCAAAAAAAATGTAGTTTTCTGCCAGGAGATGCAAGTTTCATTGAACTCACTGAGTGCACTTGAGGTGAGGTCATGGAGTTCAATGAATTCACCTGAGGTGAGTTTACCTGCTAACACAGGTGGGGGACCATGGGAACTCAGTGACATCCCCACTCATAGCTTCAACTCAGACAGTGTCTGCTTGAAGCCGCAGCGGGTAGTCATGTTTTTTAATGTGCCCACGGGCTTTGACTTCAATATGTAGCAGATCCAGAATCCTTATGGGACTTTATATGGATTATGTTGGATCAGCAGGTGTTTTTTTGGGATTAATTAAGGGATGAAAGAGGATGTGGGTGTTTTAGTTCAAATACAGCATTTTTTTTGTGTTTGTGTTTTATTTATTTTCACTTACAGGATTAGTAATAGGGGGGTTTCATAGACTGCTATCCATTACAAGTTGAGGGTTTGATTTGATGAGAGCTGATAAATTACAGCTGTCATTAACGCCTTATACCGCACCAGAGCAATCGGAATGAGCTGGGTAAAGTGCCGATATTGTCACATCTAATGGGTGCAGCAATTCTGGGTGTGTACGGGCTGCTATTTTTAGGCTGGGGGCCCAATAACTATTGGCCTCCCAAGGCTGAGAATAAAAGCCCCCAGCTATCGGCTTTATCTTGGCTGGGTATCAAAATGGGGGGGACTGCATGCCGTTTTTAAATTATTTATTTACTTAATTTAAAAAGCTGCATGGGGTCCTTTTTAATTTGATACACAGCCAAGTCATCACACACAGCTAGAGGCTGCAGCCTGTAGCCATAATCTTTATCTGCAGGTATATGAAAATTGCACCCAAGGATGAACCAGACATGTGCAAGTCCACAATTCTCTTCCCAAGATGTTGGCTGATTTCTTTTGACTTTCCCATAATGTTGCAAAAAGAAGGTGTGTGTTTCAGGTGTATATTAAAATACATGTGTGTTTCTAAATAACTCAGATGTTGCCAATAAACCTATCAAAAGCTTCCAAAGACATGACATCATCATATGAGCTGTCCCACATTATTTAAAGGCATAATGCTATTAGTGTATGTAAACTTTTGACTTTGCAGAAAGTAATAAATATGCCTTAAAATCTTCTCTCTCTCTTTCTCTCTCTCACTCTCTCGCTTTCTCTCGCTCTCTCTCTCGCTCTCTCTCGCTCTCTCTTGCTCTCTCTTGCTCTCTCTTATTATTCTGGCATTTGGCAAATATTAACAATTTTGGTTTCTAATTGACCTAAAACGGGAAAGGTTTACTCTGATTTCATGTTAGATAATGAGAAAAACATGCATATGTGTCTTTTTAGTCTATGTAAACTTTTGGTTTCAACTGTAGGTCCTGTGGTACTTATTGGGGACTCAAATGCTTAAACATCAAAGGTACTGGTTAAGGAAGTCTGCAGGACCCAGCTACCACAAAATTTAGACATTTTGTCTGTGTTAATTTCAACAGTGTCACTTATCCACTTTATGTCAAGCAGTTTTCTTTTTGCTACATTGTGTTCACAGGAAAAATTATTTTGTATTCAGGAGAAAATGCATATGCCACTATTCCCATATATGTGAGTTTTACATACTGGAAGGGTTAATAGTACCTTGAGCAAAACCTCAAGGCCTATGAAAAGCTTTACATCCCAACTCATCCATCTTCTCCAGGCTCATTCACTTGAGTAGTACAGCCTAACAGAGCATGTTTATAAAATCCCACTGAATAGGAGACCCAAGTCTGAGTTTTACAGCCAAACAGATTATATTCTTGGTGAATATGTCATGTTGATTTATCATACAGCTTAAAGAAAAAATAAGCAATCCCTATAAAGTATAGTTCTATTTGGGACTGAGCATACAGTAGCCCTGGAGCAGATGTTGTGGAACTACATTTACACTTATATACTATATGCATTCCTATCTTTCAAGCTGGGAGTCTGCACATTGATAGATATCTCCTTTAACATTTTAGTTGCAAGATTCAGGGTGAATAAAAAGTGGTTAAAGATATTTTCCATCAACAACATTCATGACCTACCTATAAAATACATTATAAATAGAAATGAGCAAATCTTTTGAAATCAAAATTCACCTGCTTTGTTGAATTTTAACAGAAAATTGGATTTGCCTTAAATTAATTTGCCTTAAAACGTAATCGTCTTTTTAATTTTTATTTCATAAATCAATAATACACATCAGAATAAGCAACTTAGTAATGTATCTTATCAGACAAATCTGCATCTTTCTCTGGCAGAATTTATCAGTTAATATCAAAATTCTCAATTCTGAAGTAAAATCTGTATTCAGTGAAGACTTTCCCATTATTGAGAGAGGATATGGCAGATGTTACTGATGAGATTTTATGATAGCGGGAGAAGGGAGGAGCTATATGCAATGCTCTGCCCCTCCTACCTCTTCTCTCTACATAGAATCTCCTATCTCAGTAATGGGAAAGTCTTCACTGAATACAGATTTTACATCAGAATTGAGAATTGTGATAATGACTGATCAATTCTGGCAGAGAAAGATGCAGATTTGTTTAGTAAGATTATATTATAAACTTCCTTATTTTCATGTGTACTATTGATTTAGGAAATAAAATTAATCCGACAGTTACTCTTTAAAGGTTAATGGTCATTTTAATTTGTATTGCAAAAATCAATAGTGCACATGAAAATAAGAAACTTTGTAATATAACTTATCAGACAAATTTGCTTCTTTCTCCTCCAGACTGCAGACTTATCCTTATTCTCAAAAACGTCACTTACTGGATAACATCTTTATTCAGTGAAGACAATTTTTTAAATTTCTGAGATAGAATCTTATCTGTAGCAATTGTCATCTCCTACATAACGGTAGAAGGGAGGAGCCAAAATCAGAGCTCCTCCCTCCTCCTCTCCCTTTCCATTAGTAAGTGCCCTCTCCTTTCTCAGTAATCTAACAATCTGTCTTCACTGAATACAGATTTTATCCAGGAGTTGAGAATTTTGGGAATGAATGTGCAGTCATAAAGGAGAAACAGATTTCTCCAGTAAGGTATATTACAAAGTTTATTATTTTCACATGTACTATTGATTAGTGTAATAAAAATGATAACATTTACAACATAATGGCTAGGCTGGAGATATACAACTGAATAGTACCAGCCCTGGCAGCCACAGCAGCAGCACAGTTTACATACAACATCATACACAGTCAGAGGATCCTATAGTGACAACAGCACTGGTGGCAGCAGAACAGAAGACAACATAATGAATAATGAGGAAGTTGCTAAAACCAATCTAATCAGTTGCTTGATTCATTTTGACAAATGTAAGGCTCTCCCCATATGTGTTAGACAATCTGATCTGCTTGAATCTGAAAAAGTCACCTTCTAAACTGAATACTCGCTCTGACAGTACACTGGAGGTTGGACAAGATGTTATTCCTATAGCAAACTGGGACAGTTCTTGTCACTGGTCCAATGAGCTGACCCAGAAATCCAAGAAATCTCACAGACAACTGATACAAGGAGGGCTAAAACCGATTTGCAAACTAAAAAACTCCTTAGTTATATATAGCATAACGTTTTTAATACTAGAAGCAAATATATACACAATACTTCCACAGTATAATCTAACACATAGAATTTGTGCCAACTACACAATAGAGACATGTAACCCCCTCAAAAAAGTGCTCTATAAATAACCCCCCCCCCCAAAAAAAAAGGTTCAGGAACATATGATAAATAACTTTATTCCCCTATAAAGAAGGGGTTTTAATCAATAATTTAATATAATCACATTATAAGCACATAATAAGTCCATGAGGGGGACCCTAGTGATACTTGAATATCAATCAAGCAATACAGAATTACCCCTAATCAGTCCAATGGTCAAGAGTCCTAAAGTCAACACTTTACCATAACCTATCATTATAAATTGGGATGTAATTCTGAAATTGTTGATTTTCACCCTATAGAAGAGGAGGTTGCATTATTGACAACCTGATTACCCCTAATCGAGTTCCTCCCTCGTCGCAATGGTTACCGATACACATCCTGTAGCGGAGAGCAACAAGAACCGTGAGGCCAGCGATGGAACGGAAGGTACGTGACCATAATATGTGTGTGTGCGTGTTTGTGTGTGTTTATGTATGTATGTTTGTGCGTGATTGTGTGTGTTTGTGCGGACTGCAAGAGCGGGTCAGAGCGCGGTGGATGTACAGAACCGGAAGTATGAGCGGTGAGTATTTTGCTCGTACCGTAAAGCTTGCTCATAAACTGAGTTACAAATTTATAGCAAGCTTTGCTCGTTAAGCGAAATACTTGCTAACTGGGTTACTCATCAAGCGAGGCTCCACTGTATAACAGCATAAAACCTTCTAAAAC
Source organism: Anomaloglossus baeobatrachus (assembly GCF_048569485.1). Lineage (NCBI taxonomy): Eukaryota > Metazoa > Chordata > Amphibia > Anura > Aromobatidae > Anomaloglossus > Anomaloglossus baeobatrachus. The sequence continues at coordinate 406,039,656 of NC_134354.1, read as the reverse complement.
ATAAATCACAACTAGTAAGAACATTTCAGTCAAAGTTTTAAGGGGGAGAATTTTTTCACATCCTTGGTCCTCCAACCACCTCCTTACAGTTATACTGCATTTTTATTCTTTACTTTAGAAACCAAAAAATTCTCGTTTTATTGATTTTTGCATGGGTCTAAAAGCATGGCTGTGCAATATCCCTCTGCTTTGTGCTAACAATATGCATGCCAGACACAAGCAATTAAGAATGCAGCTTGCCATGTGCACCAGCATAACCGAGGTCCCAATGCTGCAATGGTTGGTCATCATAGCCAACATTGTCATTCATTTCTTGAGGACTGTAAAAGCCTGCCTGTATTATGAATAAGGGTATGTGCGCACGTTGCTTTTTACCTGCTTTTTACCTGCTTTTTTGCTGCTTTTTCTTCTGCGCTGTTTAATGCCAAAATGGATGTGTTCTTCTATTCAAGCAAAGTCTATGGGAATTTGGGTTTCTTGTTCACACTATGTTGTTCAAAATGCTGCCTTTTTGTGGCAGAACTTTGGTCAAAAACTCAGCTTTTCAAAGAAGCAACATGTCAATTGTTTTTGCCATTTGGGTTTTGCACTGCAAAGCTGAGTTTTTGACCAAAGTTCTGCCACAAAAAGGCAGCATTTTGAACAACATAGTGTGAACAAGAAACCCAAATTCCCATAGACTTTGCTTGAATAGAAGAACACATCCATTTTGGCATTAAACAGCGCAGAAGAAAAAGCAGCAAAAAAGCAGGTAAAAAGCAGGTAAAAAGCAACGTGCGCACATACCCTAACACTGTTCTAGAGCCAAATTGGTCCAGAGACGAAAACAGTTGAACTCAACTAATTTTGTGGTGCTGAGAACAAATATGATGCTGAAATTTGCTGATTGGCTATAAGTTTTAAGATACAAAGGAGGTTATAATTACTTATGACATCTTCATGCAGGCTTGTACCAAAGAATGCCATATTTTTTTTATTTTATCATTATTATTAAATTGTTAATGGATAGTCTATTACATCATCTATTTTATTTAGTCTATTGAACCTTCAATATCCTATCATCTTAGGGTGACTAATCAAAAAACAGCAAGCTCTGATGATGTAATTCTAAACACCATAGTATTACCTACTTTTAAAAATTATCTCTATGTAAAGTATACAGTTTAAGGATTTCTTAGCTTAATTTCTTAGCATATTGATGCTTCTATATGTTTTTCAGATATGCCTCGCTCTTCAATTAACAAAGTTATAGTTTTTGATACATATGCTGAGATATCACTTTTGCATCACAAAACCAAAACTTGCTTACCATGATAAGGAAACCTACAAGCTGTAGTTTGGCTGCAATATAGGGAATCAGGATAAGAGTTAAGGGGGCTTTACACGCTACGACATCGCTAATGCGAACTCATTGGGGGTCACGGAATTGGTGACACACATTCGGCCGCATTAGCGATGCCGTTGCGTGTGACACCGATGAGCGATTTTGCATCGTTGCAAAAACGTGCAAAATCGCTCATCGGTGACATGGGGGTCCATTCTCAAAAATCGTTACTGCAGCAGTAACGAGGTTGTTCCTCGTTCCTGTGGCAGCACACATCGCTCCGTGTGATGCCGCAGGAACGAGGAAGCTCTCCTTACCTGCCTCCCGGCCGCTATGCGGAAGGAAGGAGGTGGGCGGGATGTTACGTCCCACTCAGCTCCGCCCCTCCGCTGCTATTGGGCGGCCGCTCAGTGATGTCACTGTGACGCCTCACGGACCGCCCCCTTAGAAAGGAGGTGGTTCGACGGTAACAGCGACGTCACCGGGCAGGTAAGTATGTGTGATGGGTCTGGGCGATGTTGTGCAGCACGGGCAGCGATTTGCCCGTGTCGCGCAACAGATGGGGGCGGGTACCCACACTAGTGATATCGGGATCAATATCACAGTGTGTAAAGCCCGCTTTAGGCTCCACACATATGCTGCAATAGATGTGCATCATATGTTACCCAATGGTTACATTAGAAATCTATGCCGTTTTAAGTTCTAATGATCTGGAGAAAGTCAACATATCACTGTTATGCACATAACTATTCCAACATGGATAAATGGTAAATGAAGCCTATGTTAATGCAGCTACACCTGCACTCTACTTGTTCCTTTATAGACTAGTATCCCTAGTTGCACAGCCTCTAATTGTTCCTGTTGGAATATTCCTAGCTGCAACACTAGTAGTTCACAACTTGGACCTATAAAAGCTGTCGAGTTGTTCCTTGTACTTCCTAAGGAACCAGTGGGGAGGTTGCTATGCACTATAAACAAAAATAGGAAAAGCATGCAAAGACAGGCAGGAGCACAAGGTGAGAAAACATAATATACAGCATGTGCACAAGTGGAAAAAGGGAAATAGCAAATGCAAGTTGGGATACTCTCCTACAGACCTAACAACAAACAAGAGAAAGGTATAGTTAAAGGTAAATGATAAAGCACAGCGCATGTACCACACTGGTTAAAGTCCCTAGCTGTGGGGCTGAAATTTCTTAGCAGAATCCACTAATAAGAATAGAGCCAAATGAGAAGGCTTGTATCAAGAGAGTATAAAAAGCCCCACCCAGGATGTGATATGACAGAGAAAACAAGGAAAAAAAAGCTGTGGTTAAAAAGCGCAATAGGGTCTTATCCAAGTAACAAATGAAAGGTGATTAGAGCTATGTGCTCACCTTGTTGTGTGGCACACAACCCATACTAAAAACATAATCCAGCTGCTGCAGAATCCCCACACTCAAAGGCAACAAGAAAATCAGGAACCAAAATCAAAGGTGGAAAACATCTGTTCACAGCCTCCAGGTGTCTCCACCGCTCGGTACTCCAAGAAACTTAAAGGATCTCTTAAGGGCTCCCTTAAGGCTTCTGGGCATCACAGCTGCCAGATGACCCAATGGCTGTGATCTCCAGTATCCTTTAGGTTACCGGAGCTCAAAGCCATATAGTTTTGCAGCAGTTTTCAACTTGGTAACTTTAAGGAGGTCTTTAAGAAAATCTTTTAGAGAGTCTTTAACATTCTGTGAGTTCCAACTGCTGGGACACCTGGAGGCTGTGAACTCTTATCAGTTCACAGCCTCCAGGTGTCCCAACAGCTGGGAACTCTAAGAAACTTAAACGCTTACTTAAAGGGTCTATTAAAGGCTCCTTTAAGGTTTCCGGGCTTAGCAGCTGCCGTGATGTTGTTTTGATGCTTTTTTTTGCCAGGAGATGCAGATTTGGTGTTGAAATTTATACACCAAATTCCTGCACCAAATCTGCATCTCCTGGCAAACATTCCCTTCAAAACGCATGCAGTTTTGATGTGATTTTTTGCTAGGAGATGCAGATTTGGTGCACGAATTTGGTATATAAATTTCAGCACCAAATCTGCATCTCAAGACACAAAAAACAGGTTTTCTGCCAGGAGATGCAGGTCTGAATAAACTCAGTTCACCTTAGATGAGTTTTCCTGCTCTCATAAGTAGGGTACCATAGGAACCTCTAGCTATGACCGCACCTAAACTCAGTAATGTCACAGCTCACAGTTGCAGCTAAGACAGTCTCTGCCTGCAGGGGCAGCAGGCAGTAATATTCTGTACCTGTGCTCTGAGACTGCAGGATATAGCAGACATGAGATAGTTGTGGGGCCTCATGTGGATTACATCGGACCTGGATACTTTTCAAGTTAATAAAGAGGTGAAAGAGGGTGTTTTTTTGTACTTTATTTCAAACTAGCTGTACTAGCCGGCTTCACTCTGGTTAATAACTGCTGTTAACAAAATAGAATGTATTAACAAAAATGTATTCTGCACACAAAAACAACGAAACAAATAGATATAAATGTAATTATTAAATTGTTTATTTAAATCGGCCAAGTAATGTGAAGCAATCTTCTACTCCTTATTCGAGAGCCTTTTGATAGGCAACATTCTTAGTTCATTGGCTCTTGAGGAAGCTGCTCTTGTTCTCTTGTCTGCAAGCCTTGCTTCCCTCTCCTCAGAAAGTTCATTGGCTCTTGGGGAAGCTGCTCTTGTTCTCTTGTCTGCAAGCCTTGCTTCCCTCTCCTCAGAAAGTTCATTGGCTCTTGAGGGAGCAGCTCTTGTTTTCATGTCTGCAAGCCTTGCTTCCCTCTCCTCAGAAAGTTCATTTGCTCTTGAGGAAGCAGCTGCTGTTCTCATGTGTGTCAGCCTTGTTTCTCGGTCTTCACATTTTTCATTGGCCCGTAATGCAGCTTTTCTTTTCGCATCAGCTGATATTCGTGCCAAGGAACTCCTTTTATTTTTGAAGGATAATACCAGACTTGTGTGTGTTTTAGGGCGATTACGTGGCGAGGTTGGTGTATGTGTGGTGAGATGTGTGCTGAGGGTGGTATATGTGTTCAAGCACGTGGTATTGTGTGGCGCATTTTGTGCGTGTGTTCATATTCCCGAGTGTGGTGAGTATCCCATGTCGGGGCCCCACCTTAGCAACGGTACGGTATATACTCTTTGGCGCCATCGCTCTTATTCTTTAAGTCCCCCTTATTCACATCTGGCAGCTGTTAATTTGCCCCCAACACTTTTTCATTTCACTTTTTCCCCATCATGTAGATAGGAACAAAATTGATTGGTAAATTGGAACGCACGATTTGCCCCCAACACTTTTCGTTTCACTTTTTCCCCATTATGTAGATAGGGGCAAAATTGATCGGTAAATCGGAATGTGCGGGATTAACATTTCACCTCATAACATAGCCTATGACGCTCTCTGGGTCCAGACGTGTGAGTGTGCAAAATTTTGTGGCTGTAGCTGCGACGGTGCAGATGCCAATCCCGGACATACATACATACACACACACACATACATACACACGCCCGGGTTAATAACTGTTGTTAACAAAATAGAATGTATTAACATTCCTGAGATAGAATGTATAAATAGAATGTATTAACGCCCGGGACAGTAACTGAACTGTCTCTCTGTTTCTTTCCCATTCTCTGTCTGTCTCCCCCTCTGTATATATCTCTCTGTCTCTCTCTCTATCTCTTTGTCTGTCTGTCTCTTTCCCTGTCTGTCTCTGATGGTCTCCGTCTCTTTCTCCATCTGTCTCAATCTCTTTCCCTGTCTGTCTATCTATCTCTTTCCTTGTCTGTCTATCTATCTCTGTCACTTTCCCTGTCTGTCTCTTTCCCTGTATGTCTCTTTCCCTCTCTTTCCCTGTCTGTCTCTTTCTCTTTCCCTGTCTGTCTCTTTCCCTCTCTTTTCCTGTGTCTCTTTCCCTGTGTCTGTCTCTTTACCTGTCTTTGTCTGTCTCTTACCCTGTCTGTCTCTTTCCCTCTCTTTCCCTGTCTGTCTGATTCCCTGTGTCTGTCTCTGTCTCTTTGTCTGTCTGTCTCTTTACCTGTCTGTCTGTCTCTTAACCTGTCTCTCTCTTTCCCTCTCTTTCCCTGTCTGTCTCTTTCCCTGTCAGTCTGTCTCTTTGTCTGTGTCTGTCTCTTTGTGTCTGTCTCTTACCCTGTCTATGTCTGTTTCTTACCCTGTCTGTGTCTGCCTCTTTCCCTGTCTGTGTCTGTCTCTTTCCCTGGCTGCATTGTGACATGCCAACATTCCATTTAAGGGCGTGGCTGCGCATTCTTCTGAAGTGCTGGCTGCACTGTGGCTCCCAGCTCCATTCGCTTTAATGGAGTCAGGTTTTTTGGTGAATAACTGTAAAAGGGCGGGGTTAAAATTTCCCCTCAAACAATAGCCTATGACGCTCTCGGGGTCAAGAAGTGTGAGTGTGCAAAATTTTATGGCTGTAGCTGCGACGGTGCAGATGCCAATCCCGGACATACATACATACACATACACACATTCAGCTTTATATATTAGATAAAGGATTTTTCAGTGTTTATTTCTTTTCATTTACAGAGTAGTGATGGAGGGTCTTATAGACACCTCCCATTGCTAATATAGGGCTTAGTGGCAGCTGTGAGCTTTCATAAAACCCTTATATTACTCGGATTGACACTGCACCAGGGCAATCAAGATGAGCATGGTAAAGTGGCGGAATTGTATCATCTAAGAGATGCAACAATTCTGGGCAGTTGCAGGCTGATATTTTTAGGCTGAAGGTCCCAATAACCATGGACCTTCCCAACCTGAGAATACCAGCCCCCAGCTGTTGGCTTTATCTTGGCTGGGTATCTTAATTTTTGCTAAAGTAAAGTCTTTAGGGTCCAAAACAGAAGGTTGAATATAGGGATATAATAAGTAGCCATTGATGCAAAAAAAGATCTGGAGGGGATCACATATCAAAGGAGTATGTACGCAGGACCCACAACAGATTTATAACCATGGGTCTATGTGCTCATCCTTTCAGTGCACATCTCACACAAGATAAAGTATACATCTAGCGTAAAAGGTAGGGACACAAAAAAATAGTAGATAATTACCGCAGGTAACCCCCTTGATGCAAGTTTTGCAGTCTAGCTTCTTCAGAAGTATTTAATATAATTGTTTATTGTTACTCTTTTGAGGAATAATTTCACTTCATTTATAGTCTGTGATTCATTGGTTATCTGCCTTCTTGTGTTCTAAAGTAGCTCTACATGTAAACTTACAGTATATGAACACAAATTAATTTCGAGTATTTTTGTATGCAAAGAAAAAACCTTTTTAGGGTATTTATATTTTATTTGTAAATTAATGGGACTACCTTTCAGGGTATTTCTCTGTGCTTTCCTTCTCCTGTGTGTTTTTTAATGTTTTTTTTAAAATTGAATGCATTAATAAAGAAATTTAAAAAAAAACAAAAAACTTTTGGAGTTTTTTTCAATGGCTTTGGTGATGATTTTGATAAATACCAGATATTTAATATTTTGACAATTCATGTTGGTTTTGGACTACCACATAATTGTTTGGACTTTTACTTACCTTTTGTATTTTACTACTAGAATTGTCACTACCCAAAAAGACCAACCCAAGAAATTAGTGGTAAACATAAAAAAAATAACTCGATCAACTGGCTGCAGTATTTAAGTATATTTTTGTCAAATTAACCCCTTCATCACTCGGCAATTTTCAATCTTTCGTTTTTGTTTTTTCCTACCCTTAATTCAAGAGCCATAACCTTCATATTTTTCGGTCAATATATCCATATGAGGGATTTTTTAGAACCAGTTGTACTTTAGAGTGATATCATTCATTCTGCCCCATATTGTACTCGATAATTAGAAAAAAAATATCTAAGTGCATTGAAATTGCCAAAAAACAATGCAATTTTTTTTTTTTAATTTATCATGCTCACAATATAGTAAAAATGACTATGCAATATAATTCCGACCATGCAATATAATTCCCCAGGTCAGTATGAGTTCATAGATACCAAATGCGTAGTTTTATTTTTATTTAATTGGTTAAAAAAAATTCAGAAATTTGTAAAAAAAAATTGCGCTTTTGTCACCATTTTCCGAGACCAGTAAAATTCTCATTTTAGCGATCTTGGATTATGTGAGGACTTATTTTTTATGTCTTGAACTGACGTTTTTAATTACACCACTTTAGAATATACTGTATTTTTCGCTTTATAAGACGCACTTTTGTTTACCCAAATTTTGGGGAAAAGTAGGGGGTGCATCTTATAATCCGAATATACAGGTCCAGGGGAGGTGGGGGCAGCTCTGGAGTGGTTCTGGGGGCTGCTGGAGGCTGGTAGAGGCTTGTGAAGGCTGCTGGAGGCAGCGTTAGATCTCCTGATCCCTTTCATATAATATGCACAGCCGCTGTCCATCACCGCGGTGCTGAAACCGCACCGCGGTAATGGGCTGGGGGAGCGGTGCATATTATATGTGCCTGCGCTCTCCTTTGATCGCACATGTCCCCCCCCAGTGTTAGATATTGCCCCCATGCTGCTGCCCATCCTAAAATAAAAAAGCTTTACTTACCTCCTCCAGCGTGCCTCCTGGTGTCTCCTCGGTCTCACTGCTGCCACTGCCATCAGGCACGCAGATATCATGTCACTCTGCTGTGCCAATCACATGACTGGCACTGAGAACCAGGAAGTGCAGGAGCTCAGAGCACGGAGGGAGACACGCTGAAGAAGGTAAAGTAAAATGTTTATTTTACTATGGGCAGCAGCATGGGGCCCATATCTAACACAGGGGGATGTGTGCCAGTAATAGGAGACCTGTGCCAGCTGTATTGGATGTGCGCCAGCAATAGGAGACCTGTGCCAGCTGTATTGGATGTGTGCCAGCAATAGGAGACCTATGCCACCTGTATTGGATGTGTTCCAGCAATAGGAGACCTGTGCCACCTCTATTGGATGTGTGCCAGCAATAGGAGACCTGTGCCAGCTGTATTGGATGTGTGCGAGCACTAGGAGACCTGTGCCACCTGTATTGGATGTGTGCCAGTAATAGGAGACCTGTGACACCTGTATTGGATGTGTGCCAGCTATAGGAGACCTGTGCCACCTGTATGGGATGTGTGCCAGCTATAGGAGACTTGTGCCAGCACAGCGGGACATGTGGCATCACAGGGGGGCTATATTCAATATAAGGGGGCATATCCAGATTAAGGGGGCTAATTATAGGATGGGGGGGCTATAAGAGACATATACCCTATATGATTTGTTAGACGGACACTGGCATTATAAGACGGACCCCATTTAACATTAAAAAAAAATCTCTTTTCCTTCACCAAATTTGGGGGTGCGTCTTATCATCAGGTGCGTCTTATAAAGCGAAAAATAGGATATGTGCTGTTTTGATCACCTCTAATAAGATTGTATTGCAATATTGCGGAGACCAAAAAAACGTAATTCTGGGGTTTTGATTTTTTTTCTTGTTATGCCCTTTACCAATTAGATTAATTTGTTTTATATTTTGATAGAACAAGCATTGTTGAGCATGGCAATACCAAATATGTGGGAGTTTTTAAAAAAAAATAATTTCCTTCGAGCAAAAGGGGAGTGATTTGAACTTTTGCATAATATTTTTTTCATATTTTTAAATATATTTTTTCACACTTCTTATTGATTTCCCTAGTCCCCTTAGAAGACTTGAAGCTAACACTGTGCAATCGCTTCTGCGGTTCATAGCGGCATCGCTCTGAACAACATAAATTCTGAACTCCTGTGAATGCCGGCGCTTAGCCTGCTTTCACAGGAACTACCTCATGATGGTGACAGGGGTTATCAGATGACCCTCGGCTGTCATGACTACCCATCGGCATCCCATGATCGCATTACAGTGGTGGAGGGGAGTGATGCGCTTCCTGACTGAGTGCGTTAAATCCCTCTGTCAGAGATTGACAAGTTGAATTTAACTAGTTAATGTGAGTGGATTTCCCATCCACTTGCACAAGCCGACATGTGCGGGGAAACAAATGGGCCTGCATTACAGGGATAAACATGGCCTATGACATACTGCTACACCCAAGGTCATGAACAGGTTAACTCCTTCACCCCCGGCCACTAAAACACCTTCTTGACCAGGCTATTTTTTACGATTCTGACCAGAGTCACTTTGACAGGTTATTACTCTGGAACACTTCAAAGGATCTCGGTGATTCTGACAATGTTTTTCCATTACATATTGTACTTCATGGTAAAATGTAAATTTAGGACAATATTTTTTGTGTTTATTTGTGAAAATATTGGGAAATTTTGAAAATTTAGCAATTTTCAAATTTTGAAATTTTATGCCTATAAATCCAAGAATTATGTCACAAAACATTTCCCACATGTCCTCGTTACACCAGCACAATTTGTAAAGAATTTTTTTTGTTAGGAGGTTAGAAGGGTTCAAAGTTCATCAGCAATTTCTCATTTTTCCAACAAAATTTAGAAAATCATTTTTTTAAGGGACACATCACATTTGAAGTCACGTTGAGAGGCCTAGGTGACAGAAAATACCCCAAAGGGACACTATTCTGAAAACTGCACACATCACACTCAAAACCACATCCAAGAAGTTTATTAACATTTTAGTTTCTTCAAGGGAACCAAAGGAGGAAGGAAAAAGTAGAAGGAAAAAATGAAAATTTTACTTTTTTACACAAAAATGTTACTTTAGCCATAAAACTTTGCATTTTCTCAAGGGTATCAGGAAAAAAACGCACCATAAAATTTATTGTGCAATTTGTTCCGAGCAAAGGCTGCTTTAAACGTATCAATTTATCTTGCGTTCACATGTGCGAGCGCACCTGCCCCCCATCTTTGTGTGATACGGGCACTGTGTTGCCCGTGTCGCACAAACTCGGTAACCCCGTCACACGGACTTACCTCCCGAACGACCTCGCTGTGGGCGGTGAACATCCTCTTCCTGAAGGGGGAGGGACGTTAGGCGTCACAGCGACGTCACACAGCCGCTAGCCAATAGACGCGGAGGGGCAGAGATGAGCGGGACGTAACATCTCGCCCACCTCCTTCCTTTCGCATTGCCGGCAGCCGCAGTTAAGCTGCAGTTCATCATTCCCGGGGTATCACACGGAGGGACGTGTGCTGCCTCGGGAACGATGAACAACCAGAGCACAGGACGTTCGATTTTTTGAAAATGAGCGGCGTGTCAACGAGCAACGATAAGGTGAGTATACAGTGTTACATGCTACGATATATCAAATGAGGCCAGATGTGCGTCACTAACGAAGTGACCCCGACGACATATCGGTAGATATATCGTAGCATGTAAAGCGGCCTTTACTGATACCTCATATATGGTGGAAATCTATTGTTTGGCTGCACGGCAGGGATCAGAAGGAAGGGAGCGCCATTTAAATTTTTGAAAGCAAAATTAGCTGGAATCATTAGCAGACACCATGTCACACTTGGAGAGCCCCTGAGGTACCTAAACAGTGGAGCGCCCCCACAATTGACCCCATTTTGGAAACTAGATCCTTCAAGGAATTATTTTAGATGTTTGGTGAGCACCTTGAACCCCCGGGTACTTCACAGAAATGTATAACATTGAGCCGTGAAAATATATAATTTTTTTTTTACAACAAAATTGTTACTTCAACCAGGTAGCTTTTTTTTACACAGGCGTATTAGGAAAAAATGCATCATAAAAGAGTTATTTTGAAATTTCTACCTCATATGTGGTGGAAATCTATTGTCTGAGTGCACGGCAAGGATTGGAAGGGAAGGAGTGCCATTTGAATTTTTGAAAGCAAAATTAGCTAAGCATACGCCATGTCACGTATGGAGACCCTCGAGGTGCCTGAAAAGCATAACTCACCTTCAAGTGACCCCATTTTGGAAACTAGACCCCTCAAGTAATTTATCTAGATGGTTGACAAGCATCTGGAAAACCCGGGGGCTTCACAGAATTTTATAATGTTGCGCTGTGAAAACGAAAAAATAAATTTTTAACCACAAAAATGTTGCATCAACCAAAATTTTAAAATTCTTTAGGGTAACAGGAGATAATGAACCATACAATTTGTTGTACATTTTCTCCTAAGTATGCCAGTACCCCACATGTGGTCAAAAACTACTTTTGAGGCAAAGTACAAAATAAAGAAGGGAAGGACTGCCATATTAGAGTGCAGATTTAGTTGGATGGTGTTGGAGTGCCATGCCACATTGGCAGAACCCCTGAGGTGCCAGAACAGCAGAAACCCCATTTTACAAACTGCACCTCTCAATGATTTCATCCATGGGTGCAGTTAGCATATTGACAGTACAGGTGTGTCACTAAATTTTATACTAGTATGAGCGGTAAAATTAATTACATTTTTGCCTTTAAAATGTTGTTTTAACCCAATTACAATTTTCAAAAGGTGAATAGATAAAAAGGCCCCATAATGTGTTACACAATTTCTCCTGAATGTGGCAATATCCCACATGTGATCGTGCAGTACTGTTTGGCCACACCACAGGTCTAGGAGGGGAAGGAGCACCATTTGATAGTTGGAGTACAGATTTTCCTAGAATAGTTTGCGGACTCCATTCGCAGAGCTCCTAAGTGCCAGATCAGAAGAAATCCCCCTCAATTGAACAAAATTTGGGAACTCATCTACGGGTGTAGTCCCTGGAAAACACCCATAGGGTCAAACACAGTGACTGTTGCAGAATTAAAAATTTCAAATAAGCCCTTGTGCCCAGTACATTGTAGTGCCTGTACATAGTGCACAGCTCGTGCTTCTGTAAACCTGCACCCCGTACATTTAAGTGGGCTCTCCTCACTACAACAATACCAAACATGTGGATGCTAGCTGTGACTTAGGCAGATTGTGGGGCTCAGAAGATAGGAGGCATTTGGATTAGGAGCTCAGATTTTGCTGGATTTTTTTTTTTGAGGGAGGAAGCCATAGTGTTTTTCGAGGGCTTTTGTGCTACTAGTAACGTGAAAGCACGTTATATTTCCATTAGCCAATGACGGACCTGAGTGGGAACTTGTGTTCTTGTGGGTTGAGTTAAATGCTATTTGTTGACAATTTTGGTACAAAACATTTTGGATCAGTTCACATTTGTCTTCTGCTCTATGCTGTTCACTTACATTGGGGTTTTCATCTACATTGCTGAAATACGTGATTCAGGTGAAACCTATTCACTAATGAGGCACCAGACTTGTTTTCCCAGCTGAGGACACTAGCGTCTCCACAGCATAAATTGACATGCTGCATCTAGGGAAGCCACACCGCATGTCTGTTTGCGCTGAAGAGAAAAGAAGCAAGGTGGGCATGGGATTTCTTTCTATCCACTGTGCATGTACCCTTGAAGAAGGAAGCACTAAAACGTGAGTGTCGGGGAAGGCGGCACAATCTATAGGCTGGTGTCTGGTGCCACTGCAATAATCAGGTAATTATACTTTTTTACAGCTTGTACTGAAAGCGCCAGCACCTTGATGGCATTAGCACTAGAGTTGAGCGATGTTCGATTCGAACGGTTCGCCAGTTTCAAATTCGAGTGATTTTGGTCGGTGTTCGAGTCGTTCGACGAACTCGAATGATTTGCTTCAAGTTCGGCTGTTCAAAATATGTTCGATAACAGTTCGATCACCAAAAGCGTGGCTTTTCACAGTAAGGATATGTGTGCACATTGTGTATTTGCATGTGTCCTGCATCCCCAGCACAATCCCTCTCTCTTTCCTACTCACCGATCACGGGCGCGGCGCTGCACGGCTGTCACAAAGCTCCGGCGGTTTTCCTCTTTTTAAAATGACTGCCGCTTCATTATTCAATCTGGTATTCCCTGCTTTCCCCACCCACCAGCGCCATGATTGGTTGCAGTCAGACACGCCCCCATGATGAGTAACAGCTGTCTCACTGCAACCAATCACAGCCGCCGGCGGGTGGGTCTATATCGTGCAGTAAAATAAATAAATAGTTAAAAAAAAAAAAACTGCAGTTCCCCGAATTTTGATACCAGCCAGGATAAAGCCACACGGCTGGAGGCTGGTATTGTCAGGATGGGGAGCGCCACGTTATGGGGAGCCCACCACCTTAACAATATCAGCAGGCAGCCGTCTGGAATTGCCGCATCCATTAGATGCGACAGTCCCTGGACTCTACCCAGCTCATCGCAAATTGCCCTGGTGCGGTGGCAATCGGGGTAATAAGGGGTTAATCATGGCAGGTGTCTCCCCGATATACCTTCTATGATTAACCTGTAAGTGAAAGTAAATAAACACACAACGAAAAATCCTTTATTTGGAATAAAAGAGCAAAAAAATCCTCTTTCACCATTTTATTAAAATCCCCAAATACCCCTCCAGGTCCGGCGTAATGCACGAGGTCCCGCGACGCATCCAGCGCTGCTACATGAAGCTAACAGAAGTGCCGTAAAACACGAGCGCTCTGTGTCAGATCCACAGAGCAACTGATGTGAGCCGCGCTGTCAGCGGGGACGTCACTGAGGTAATGCCTGCGTGTGTGCGAGGATGATGAGGGTTGTAGTGCTTGCGTGTGTGAAAGGATGATGAGTGCTGTAGTGCCTGCATGTGTGCGAGGATGAGTGTGGTAGTGCCGGTGTTTGCCCTCCCATCCATCCAACCATCCATCCATCCCTCCCTCCATCCATTCATCCATCAATCCATCCATCCATCCCTCCATCCATTCATCCCTCAATCTCTCCATCCATCCATCCCTCCCTCTATCCATTCATCCCTCCCTCCATCTCTCCATCCATTCATCCCTCCCTTCATCCCTCCCTTCAGCCCTCCCTCTATCCCTCCATCCATCCCTCCCTCCATCCCTGCCTCCATCTCTCCATCCATTCATCCCTCCCTTCATCGCTCCCTTCATCCCTCCCTCCATCCCTCCATCCATCCCTCCTTCCATCCATTCATCCCTCCCTCAATCCCTCCCTCCATCTCTCCATCCATCTCTCCATCCATTCATCCCTCCCTTCATCACTCCTTTCATCCCTCCCTCCATCCTTCCCTCCATCCCTCCATCCCTCCCTCCATCCATTCATCCCTCCCTTCATTTCTCCCTCTATCCCTCCATCCATCCCTCTATCGCTCCCTCTATCCCTCCATCCATCCCTCTCTCCATCCATCCATCCATCCATCCATCCTTGTAGCTGGATAATCTACTTCTGGATTCTCTACTAATCTAACCAAATCTTCCTATGCTTTTCATTACAGGCAGTGGCTCAAAGAAGAATTAGTTCACGAGTTCGAGTCCCGCCCGTCCCGGTAAAGAATTTAATTATTTTTAAATTATAATTATTATTAATTTATAATTTAATTTAATTATGCACTGAGGGTAGGAGCCGGACATCAGCTGTGAGCCACGGGACACACCTCTAAAATTGGAGCAGTTCACGGAATGAGGCTGCATTGCTCTCTCCTTTCTCTCCTTTCTCTCTTCTCTCTCTCTCTTCTTTCTCTCTCCTCTCTCTCTTCTCTCTCCTCTCTCTCTTCTCTCTGCTCTCTCTCTCTTCTCTCTCCTCTCTCCTCTCTCTCTTCTCTCTCTCTTCTCTCTCTCCTTTCTGTGTCTCCTCTACTCTCTCTCACTTCTCTCTCACCCTCTCTCCTCTCTCTCTCTTCTCTCTCTTTCTCTCTCTTTCTCTCTCTCTTTTTCTCTCTCTCTCTCTTTCTCTCTCGTTTCTCTCTCGTTTCTCTCTCTTTTCTCTCTCTCAGACCTGGTGATGATCAGCTGATGCGGTCACATGGAGTAGGATTCTGGCCAAGTAGGAGCAATGCCTAGTAGACGAACAAGACAAAACAATCACTGATCTCGGGGACACCAGCCAAAGAAAACACTGCCGGCAGCCAGCGAGGGTGCTCAAGACAGTGAAATCCTAGGTACATTGCCCCCTGGGAAATATGCAAATCAAAAAAGTCCATGGAGCCTCTGTTAGGAGTCTCAACACAGAAACTAGCCAGATATCCCTCCGGGAAGCACCCAGCCAAGGGGTGGCTCTTTTTAGGAGACCACCATAACCACCTGTGTTGAGACTCCCTCCTAACAGAAGCTCCATCTGGCTGGGTCCTTCCCGGAGGGATATCTGGCTGGTTTCTGTGTTGAGACTCCTAAAAGAGGCTCTACGGACTTTTTTGATTTGCATATTTCCCAGGGGGCAATGTACCTAGGATTTCACTGTCTTGAGCAGTGTTTTCTCTGGCTGGTCTCCCCGAGATCAGTGATCGTTTCATCTTGTTGGTCTGCTAGGCATTGCTCCCACCTGGCCAGAATCCTACTCCACATGATGAGGGGCAATACCCCGAAACAGCTGTCTGTGGATGGATTCTTGGCCTTGGTATTTCCCTTGTCATATCTTTAAACTTGTCAAAAAGTTGGATATTGACTAAAAGGGCCACTTAATATGGTGGTTATGGTGGTCTCCTAAAAAGAGCCACTCCTTGGGTGGGTCCTACCTAGAGAGATATCTGGCTGGTTTCTGTGATGAGACTCCTAACAGAGGCTCCACGGACTTTTTTGATTTGCATATTTCCCAGGGGGCAATGTACATAGGATTTCACTGTCTTGAGCGCCCTCGCTGGCTGCCGGCAGTTTTTTCTCTGGCTGCTCTCCCCGAGATCAGTGGTCCTTTCTAAGGGGGCGGTTCGTTCAGCGTCACAGCGACGTCACAGCAGCGTCACTGAACCGCCGTCCAATAGAAAAGGAGGGGAGGAGATGAGCGGCCGGAACATGCCGCCCACCTCCTTCCTTCCTCCTTTTCCGGTGGACGCAGGTAAGGAGATGTTTGTCATTTCAGCGGCGTTACACATAGCGATGTGTGCTGCCACAGGAATGACAAACAAGATCTTACCTGCAGTAGCACCGATAATATGGAAATGAACGACGTGTCAACAAGCAACGATTTTGCACGTATTTGCGCTTGTTGATCATCGCTCATTTGTGTTACACGCTGCGATGTCGCTACCGGCGCCGGATGTGCGTCACTAACAACGTGAACCCGACGATATATCGGCAGCGATGTTGCAGCGTGTAAAGTACCCCTAACACAAATTCATGAACAAATAGGCAGCTGGTTAAACTGTACCAACATTTTCTCATTGTTATTTGATGGGCCTTCTCTGCTAAACAATTACAATGGCTACACTGTGTCCCATTTGAGTGTTTAAGGAGATAGAGAGAACACAGCTGGCAAAGACTGCTGCTCACAGAAATAAGAACATGACTAAAACCATCTAGAGGAAGAACGAGAGTTATTTTATATATGAATCTCAGCTTCATTTCCAGGATCTGGCAGGAGATGTTAATTGTCCCCAATTTCAAGGGAATGATTGAGTTTTAACTTCATGTTATGTCTCCACAAAGAGAGATGACTGTAACCACACGTGGGAGGGAGTGGAAATTCCTTCAAATAAGATGTATCTTAAATACAAATATCTTTATTATCATGTTTGTAAAGTTTTTACAAATTTTCAGCCCTAATAGTGAAATAAAAATATAAAAAAATCTCTTAAAGTCAATCTGTCAGCAGGTTTTTGCTAGTAATCTGAAGATATCATGCTGTAGGGGTTATAACACATACTTCAGAAAAGCATCTCTTATCAAGGTCCTTGCTGTTGTTTACTTGCAATTGCAATGTTTGTTTTAGCACCAGAAGATTATCGTTGCTCGGACTACATTGCCTCATGCTGGATAGTTAGACAAACCCCCTTCTGTTATTAGCAGCACTCTTTCTATAGACATTGTACATACAGAGCCTGGTGTGGATGGGATTAGCTTTCTTAGCACTGCTGCATTACTAAACCTAAAAACTCTGTGGAAGAAACGCTGCACCCAGTAATCTAAGTGATACAGTAGATCGTTGGATTCAGAGTCACTTTGCCTACATCATGCTGCTCTCGGATAAGGAAGCAAAAACTTGCTGACAAATTCTCTAAAGTAAGACGTAAGAAAAGAGCAGAGAAATACAAAAATGTGAAGAAACAGAAGTGAAAAAAGAGAATAAAAAAGAGAAACAATTATGCAAGAATTCTTCATCCTGGAGCTAATTAGATATTGAAAAATCAAAATTCAAGACATGCCCTGAGAGGTTTTTGGCTTTTGTTGTTTTGCAACCATTGAAGAGACAAATTGGAAACCACTGCAGCAATCCAATACCTTTACTTGACACTTCTAAAATGGAATGAATTTATTACAGCTCTGTATTATTTGGATGGGAATTACTGAGAAGGAGTAGGACCAACAGCAGCTAAGTTTCAGTTTTAAGCCAGACTAAAAATGCACTAAATTTATTAAGAGGCATAAGCATCTTAATATGCACATTTAACTCCAGGAAATATTAGTGTTATTAAATTCCCCCTAATGTGTCAATGAGATCCTGTGTTTTTTTTCCCTTTGCTTGTCAATGAACTACTCTACCTAGATAGCGAAAGTTATCTCTTAATATTGTGCACATCTGTAGAGCAATTACCTTCATAAGTCACATGCTTAGTGAAGTCCACCTGTGTGCAATCTGAGTGTCACATGGTCTGTCAGTATATACACACCTTCTTCGAAAGGCCAAAGAGGTCGCAACACCATTAAGGAAGAGGCACCACTAACCAAACAACACCATGAAGACCAAGGAGATCTCCAAACAAGTGAGAGACAAAGTTGTAGAGAAGTACAAGTCAGGTTTGGGGTCCAAAAAAAGTTCCAATCTCTGATGATCAAGAAGAAAGAGGAGGAAATCCAGTGAGCAGGCAAGGTAGGTAAATATATATATATTTTTTTTTCAAATCTTTCTTAACCCCTTAACGACAATATTACATCCTAGCGGTCAGTGTTACTGTCCGAGGTCTGCTGCCGGCAGCATGCAGTGATCGGCGCACATCTCAGCTGATTTTTCCAGCTGAGATGTGTGCCTGCAAGGCACGAGCAGAATCTTTATCTGCTCGTGCCGTTTAACCCCTTAAAGGGCGCTGCCAATATGTAATAGCGCCATTAAAATGGTATCTGTGGTAAACATTTACTTACCGCCCGATACCGGAAGACACGTGGCGTGATCATGTGACTTCCGATGGTCCAGATGGCCCAGAGCCGAGTGAAGCAGAAAATGAGCGTATCTGCTGTTTACAGCTGTATAGCTGTGATTATCAGATAGTGCAGAGCAATCGGATTGTTGATACTTATATCCCCCTAGGGGGACTAGTAAAATAAAAAAAGTTTTAAAAAATAAAAAAAGACAAAAAAACCTAAAAGTTCCCTTTTGCCCTATTGAAAATTAAAGGGTTAAAGAAATAAAAAATATACACATATTTGGTATCGCCGCGTTGAGAAACACCCGATCTATCAAAATATAAAATCAATTAATCTGATCAGTAAATGGTATAGCGGCAAAAAAACTTCTAAATACCAAAATTACGTTTTTTTGGTCGCCACAAATTTTGTGCAAAATGCAATAACAGGCGATCAAAATGTAGCCTCTGCGCAAAAATTGTACCGTTAAAAACGTCAGCTTAAGACGCAAAAAATAAGCCGTCACTGTGCCATAGATCCCGAAAAATGAGAACGCTACGGGTCACGGAATATGGCGTAAAACATTCGCCACTTTTTTCGGACAAACTTCCGATTTTGTTTTTTAATCACTTATATAAAAGTAAACCTATACATGTTTGGAGTCTACGAACTCACACTGACCTGAGCTATCACACTGATACATCAGTTTTACCATATAGTGGACACAGTGAATAAAATATCTCAAATGCATATGTGCTATTGCACATTTTTTTTGCAATTTTTCCGCATTTGGAATTTTTTTGCCGTTTTCCAGTACACTGTATGGTAAAACTTATGGTTTAATTTAAAAGTACAGCTCGTTCTGCAAAAAATGAGCCCTCACATGACCATATTGACTGAAAAATAAAAAAGTTATGTCTCTCTGAAGAATGGCGAAAAAAAAAACCGGAAAGCAAAAAATCGTCCGGTTGTGAAGGGGTTAAATATCCATGCAAAAATTATATGCGACATTATCAGTCTGACAAGGGGTGGAGCTTTTTAACTCGACAACACGTTTCGGCTTACTGGAAACCTTCTTCAAGGTCACTAAGTTTTAGTTAACATGTGAAGATAAACTGATTTTAAAAGCAACACATGAGTGACGTAAGTAATATGCAAATTGATTGCAGGAATTCTCAATTAGTAATTACCACTAGTTCTGCAAGAAGTAACCTTATGCAGTAAAATAACATACAAGCAAGTTACAAAATAAGATATCTTATATAGTTCACAATATAATGTTTTTGATAAAATAATATTTATCACTATACATAAAAAGGACACAATAATGAGAAAAAGGACAGAAAACACAATGTGCAAAGTCAAAATATGAGATGGTTCACTATAATTCGGGGTTGTGAGACTACAGGAGAAATGAACAAACAGGGAGTGACATTAGTAAATTCTGATTAAACCTTGTCTACTATTCAATCCTTGTGGAGATCTAGTTTCAAGAGTTAAGGGTACCTTACATGCTCGATTTATCGTCAGGGTCACGGTGTTTGTGACGCACATCCGGCGCCGTTAGCGACATCGCAGCTTGTGACACGTACGAGCGACCTTCAACGATCGCAAAAGTGGTAAAAATCGTTGGTTTTGGAGAGGTCGTTCAAACACCAAATATCATTGTTTGGGCACTAGCGATGTCGTTCCTCATTCCTGCGGCATCACACAATGCTTTTTGTGACACCGCAGGAGTGACGAACATCTCTTTACCTCCATCCACCGGCAATGAGGAAGGAAGGAGGTGGGCGGCATGTTCCAGCCGCTCATCACCGCCCCTCCTCTGCTATTGGATGGCTGCCGTGTGATGTCGCTGTGACACCGCACAACCGCCCCCTTAGAAATGAGGCGGTTCGCGGTCCAGAGCGACGTCGCAGGGTAGGTAAGTCCGTGTGAGGAGGGATAGCGATGTTTTGCGCCATGGGCAGCGATTTGCCCATGACGCACAACCGACGGGGGCAGGTACACTCGCTAGCGATATCGGTACCGATATTGCAGCGTGTAAAGTACCCTAAAGGCTGTGTGCGCACGTAATACAGAAATTTATGCAGCGATTTGTCAGCACATATGCAGATCAAATCACTGCAGAAACACTGCGTAATGGATGCAGTGTTTCTGCAGAATAGATGCCGATTTCCTGAGCTCGGGATGCTGGACAGAGTGGGAGCAGCATCCAAAGCGTTCGAAAGAAGTGACATGCTGCATTTTTGAACATACGGATTTGGATCAAAATTTCAGCACCCAAATCACTGCATTCAAAAAAGCATAGACTGTGCAGGGGACGCAGGACGTATGCATTAACGCTGCAGTGCTAGACTCAGCGTAAATGCATGCAATATACGCACACATGCGCACATGCCCTAAAGCTCCATTCTTCTGTGATCTCCCCCTCGCGTTGGTAAGAGGACCTTTTCAATACCTTTAAATGCAAAGCCCTTCAAATTACCCCCATGTATTTGTACGAAATGTTTAGAAACCGCTGAGGGTGCTGCAGAATTTGAATTAGTGGAGTCTGATAGGTGCTTACAGATACATCTTTTCAAAGGACCAACTACATACTGTAGTTTGCATATTGTGCAGTCAATAAGGTAAACAACATAAAAACTGTTGCAATTTAAGAAATTTTTAATTTGAAAAACTTTGTTAATGTTTGATTTGAAATAATTTATTTTTGTACATACCTACATACAGTGCATCTTGTGGCACCGCATTTATAAAAGCCAGTTAATTAAAGCCACGTATCTTTGGTAGTGCGTCTGTCAGAGAACATACTAGGAGAAAGGAAATTCTGGAGGATTGGTGCTCTGCCTGCCACACCTTGAACAGTGTTATCTGTCAAGACTCCTTTAAGTGTATTATCATGATTTAGAACTGGTAAATATTTTTTAACTACTGTATTTTTCGTTTTATTAGAGTCACTGGATTGGAAAAAATGAAAAAAAAAAATTAATCTTAATATGAGGGTTAATATGGGGGTTCATCTTATAATCTTAGTGCGTCTTATAATAGCTAACCAGTGGCGAGGGTGAAGTGGCTCTGGAGGGTCATAAGTGGCATGGTCTGCGATGCTGCAGGCTCGGAGGAGGGGGTGTCGTGACTCAGGAGGGTTAGTGGATAGAGGGTCAGCAATACTGCAGGCTTGGTGGAGGGAGACAGTGATACTGCGGGCTAGGGGGTATCGTTGCGGCGGCAGGCGGGTGGTATTGATCTGCAGGCCTGCTGCAGGCTCCATTGAACTGTCGGTGTTTGACAAAATAGACTTCAAGAATATGGCCGCGGAGGCAGTGCATGCGCAGATTGGCCTCTGCTGCCATTTTCTTGAAGTCCATATCGCCAAGAGCCGGCAGTTCAATGGAGCTTGTAGTCCGCTGTGTGCTGGCAGATCAATGGCACCCACCCCTGCAATACCCCTGGGCTTGCAGTCATTGACGACCCTCTGTCCTGTAACCCTCCTGAGCTGCTCCACTGCAGTAAAACTCCTCCCTCCTCCGAACCCTCAATAATACCAACCCTGCGCCACCTCTGCCACCCTGGTAAGGCATATCCAGATTATAAAATGCATCCCAATTCCCCCCCCAGTTTTTGGGGAAAAAAGTGTGTCTTATAGTCCGGAAAATAAGGATATTACTAATTTCACCGTATTGCCTACTATAATGTGAAGAAAAAAAAATTAGGCTGGAAACACACTTATGCGTGTAAAATTGGTCCGAGTTGCATGATAAAAAGTCAGACGATTTCAGTTCACTTTATGATCAGTGTGCAATGCAGCTGCACTGCAATCCTAGGATTTTTCTCATGATTGCAGTGCGTGTGCAATGCGTGTTTGATGTGTGATGCCCTGGGCAAGCCAGGGGTCATAGGTCATGGCACCACCACACCCTACACCCCGGATAGGTACACCGAAGCTACCAAAAATCCTTGTTCCCTTCCTCCAGGGGCTGATGTCCACACCAGAGGGTGGGCCAGGCAGTTGGCTCCGCCCACCGAGGAGTTCACAGCCCTGGAGGCGGAAAAACCAGGCAGATTAAGTTTGGAGTCTAGTGGAGAAGGAATTGGAAGGAGGGAAAGTAGTGAGAGGAGTAAAAGTGACAGAAAAAGTGACAGTTGAGAAAGCCTTAAGTTGGTCCGGGTGTGTGCCCCGGACTGAGACAGCAAGGTCAGCAGACGGCGGTGACCATCTGCAGGAGAGGCTGATCGGAGGTTGCCGAAAGGACCGTGGACGGGTGGTGGCCCGGCGGTACCGGAGCGGTATACGAAGAGAAGCCAGCACCATTGGCAGGGGCCTTTCGGATCCCGGCAAGGCTAGGAGTCGCCGTGAATTTGCCAAATCCATCAGTGAAGGGGACCTCCTGGGTCTCCAAACAGCTAAGTCCCGATTGAAGGCAACAGTCCAACCGTAGGAGAGAGACACCGCCACCGCCAAGGCACCAGTTTCTCAGTGCCAGCGCCTGCGGGCAAAGAGGGGCTCCTCTGGCCCATATGCAAGCCGGGGAGCGGGTTACCGGTGGGAACTCATCGCTACCAACATTTCACTAGGTGCTGGGACAGAGACCGTCACCGTCAACTGCCGGGGAAA
The DNA here is from genome assembly GCF_048569485.1 of Anomaloglossus baeobatrachus. Classification (NCBI taxonomy): domain Eukaryota; kingdom Metazoa; phylum Chordata; class Amphibia; order Anura; family Aromobatidae; genus Anomaloglossus; species Anomaloglossus baeobatrachus. Next base: position 406,016,707 of record NC_134354.1, on the reverse strand, counting down.
AGCAACAGCAGCCGTCCGTGGGAACCGTCTTTCCAGCCGTGTGTTTTACCGAGAACTGTGTCACCATCTCAGGCTGAGTGAGTGCCACAGTGCCGTGAGGCACAGCGCTGCCCCCGCGTCCCTGCACCCCACCAAGCCCTGCACCGGCCCCGCCATCCAGCATCCCCCATCTCATCACTGGGCCCCGGGACAACCACCCCCTACCCACGGAGGGGAGAACTAATAACTTTGCTGCTGCCAGTCACCGCTCCCGGGATCCCCATACAGAGCAGCGGTGGTGTCCACACAATCACCACAACCGTGGGTGGCGTCACGGACAATAAACTATCCCAAAAACCAAACCCCTTTTCACTCACGGGCGAGGAGCGCCGCTCGAGTCTCCGGGATCCGGCCCATCACTCGAGCCACCGAGCAGCAGCAGGCCGCAGCAGCAGCGGCGGCCGGACCCGAGCAGTAGGGAGAGAGCGGCGTCCCCTCCTCCGCCCGTGACAACTGCGTATGGGATCCGTTTTTACTATGTCATCTGCCATTCAGCTCTGCTACATGGCCGCTGACAGCAGACACAGACAGAGCCATGTAGCAGAGCTGAATGGCCGCTGACAGCAGACACAGACAGAGCCGCACGATCAGAATGAAGTAGGATGAACTTCACCCGACTTCATTGTCATCCTGCGACTCTGTCTGTGTGGCATGGCCCCTGATTTTCGGTCACCGGTGACGGTCTCGTCAGTGAACACAAATTCCCTGAGTGACCACAGTGAGCTCAGCGATCTGCGGTGCCGTCACTGAGGTTACCCGCGGCCACAGCAGAAGTCCTCCCGCTGAGATCTGTGGCCGCGGGTAACCTGAGTGACGTCATCGCGACTCACTTCAGTCGCTGCGGGGAGCTCACAGAGAGCGGTCGTGGTCTGTGACTGCTCTCTGTCAGCTTCGGATGTAGCAGAGCAGACAGCGTCGAGGGACCTCTGTGGATTATGTCGGACATGAAAGGGTATTTGGATACTTGAATAAAGTGGTGAAAGGGGGTTGGGTTTTTTTTGTTATTTATTTCAAATAAAGGATTTTTTGGTGTATGTCTTCATTTTCTTAAACTTACAGGTTAATCATGGAAGGTATCTCAGGGAGACGCCTGCCATGATTAATCTAGGACTTAGTAGCAGCTATGGGCTGCTGCCATCAACTCCTTATTACCTCGATTGCCACCGCACCAAGGCAATTCGGGATGGCTTGGTACAGTCCTGGGACTGTTGCATCTAATAGATGCGGCTATTCCGGGCGTCTGCTGGCTGATATTGTTAGGGTGGTTGGCTCCCCATAACATGGGGCTCCCCATCCTGACAATACTAGCCATCAACCATGTGGCTTTACCCTAGCTGGTATTAAAATTGGGGGGAACCGCACACCGTTTCATTTTTAATTATTTATTTATTTTACTGCATGATATAGACCCGCCCACCGGCAGCTGTGATTGGTTGCAGTGAGACAGCTGTCACTCATTGTGGGGGCGTGTCTCACTACAACCAATCATAGGCGCCGGTGGGCGGGTAAAGCAGGGAATACAAGATTGAATAATGAGCGGCCGGCTTTTTCAAAAGAGGAGAAGCCTCCGGAGCAGTGTGAACGCCGTGCAGCGCCGCGCTGGTGATCGGGGATCGGTAAGTATGAGAGAGGGGGGGAAAGGAATAGACCGACATGGACAGAGAGAGAGAGAGACCGACAGAGAGAGAGACCGACCGACAGACCGACCGGCAGAGAGAGAATAGAGACCGAGAGGGAGAGACCGACTGACAGAGATAGAGATTGACCGACATTGTAAGACCTCACTCATTTCCAGTGTTTTGTGAAACATGCGATAAATGTATTTAGAAAAACGAATGTCACTAGGATGGTGTGAGTGCCGGTCCATGTGACATCCGTTTATTTACCCGCTCCCATAGAGTTGCATTGGAGAGACTCGCGCGAGAAACTCTCCAAAATGCAGCATGCTGCGATTTTTTTTTTTTTTTCTCAGTCCGATTAGGACTCATTGATTAACATGTGTCCGAGTGCAATGCGAGAATTTCTCTCATTGCACTACTGCGAGAAAATTGCAAGGGAGAAGCCGGCCTGACTGATACTTTTACTCTCATCCCCCAGATCGCATTTATGTGAAACTAATTGTGATTGTTTTTTGTTTTAGTAGATCACTGCGATCCACACCATCCACCAACCTCAGAGCCCTATCCAGGGTCCATCTACAGTAACCACTATCGGTAAGGCTATGTTCACACTGGGTGTTTTTGCTGTGTTTTTTAGCTACGGATTTGCCTTGGTTTTATGCAAATCTATGCTAATAAAACACTGCTTTTTACAGTCCCTGAAAATGTAGCGCCCTTTAACCCCTCAGGGCACTACTACGTACTGCATCCCGACTAAGATACCCCCCCAGGGACCTGGAGATCCAGTGCCAGTACCAACATTCCATCTGAAAAATACAAACTCTTTCACCCCCCTGTATCACACCCTGTTTCACACCCTTTTTACAAGCATCCCCAGGGTCATAGAACCAGGCATCGGCCATTATACAACCATGACACAACATCCCTGTACATATATGGCCCGGGACCGAGTATTCCATAGCCCTGGGTGACAAAGCTTTTTCTTGGAGTCATGAACAGGATATGGACTGGACCCATTAACACGGGTGACGTGTGCCTTATGGACTTTTTTGTGTGCAAAATACCACCATTTTTATTTTTGTGAAAAGACAACTGCGCCATCACTGCGGTGAAAAAAGTGCGAAAGGGAATCCCACCCACAAATCCTGCAAGCACGAGCGGAAGAAGGTAGTTCCCTGACCCGGAAGCTCATGAAGTGCTACAGTTCCCCCACGAGAGTGGTGAGAAAAACCAAGGGGGACTGGAAAAATGCAGTCACTGGATGATGGGAGTGCAGTGAGGCCTTCCTCGGTAGTGCCGAGTGCCAGGAATGCAGCGGGACCTGCTCCAATAGCACAAGCGGCTGCAGCCGGAGCCAAAGCGGTGGCACCGATCATGCCGATCACCCTGTCGTATGTCCCTGGAGCGGCATGGCTGCCCGAATATGATGACAAAGCGGATGCCTTACTGGGATTTAAAAAGAAAATTTGCACTGTACTGGACATGTATGCGATGACCGGCAGACAAAGAGCGTCTGTGGTGCTGGGACAGTTAACGGGTGCAGCAGAGCTGGAGGTGGAAACCTGGTCAGATGACGATCGGCGATCAATAAACACCATCTTTGAAAAACTCAAAGTTACTTTTGAAACCCGCACGGAGGCAAAGCTGAGAATAGGATTTTATAACTGTAGGCATCGGTCCCAGGACAGTATCAGAGACTATGTCTTAAGATTGCAATGCCAGCACCTCACCCTGTGGGTAGAGCCCCCTTCCTTAACGGTGGCAGAGACTAATATCCAGTCAGTGCCCCTGGTGCTCCAAATGGCTTGTGTTTCCAGGTGCAGCAGCTGAGCAAGGATGTCGCTATGATCCGCAAAGTGATGCACCTCCAGCCAGAATTCAATCCGGCGGAGAAGATCCAGCTAGCCGACTGCCCTGTGGACATCCCATAGATTCGGGGAGGAAGGTCCCCATCGTCCAGAAGAAGGAGCAGTGACCGCGACGATTCGCTTGGGCAACTCATCTGCCGTAGGTGCCACAAAGCTGGCCACTTCGCGAGAAGGTGTCCTTTAAACTGGCCACCCCTGGGGCCAAGGTCCAATCCCCAGGAATAAGACAACAAGGCCCAGATGACCAGTATGTAGGAGGACCACCTATTCTATCCATTACCCTGGACGGAATCCCCACTTCTGCATTGTTGGACACCGGCTCGCAGGTAACAACCATCCCATATGTACTGTATAAAAGGTTCTGGTCAGATGCTGAACTCACCCGTCCAGATCCAGGCCTCACTATTTATGCTGTCAATGGGTCACCTGTGACTCAGATTGGGTTTAAGAAGGTGACCATAAAAGTGGGGAAGGTGGAGTTAAAGAACCAAGAACTGATTGTAGTGGAAAATGATGCTAGTGATAAAAATCCAAAGATGATTTTGGGAAGAAATGTCATTGAAAATTGTCTGAGGGAAGTGTTGTTTTTACTCCAATAGATTGCCGAAACTGCAGGTGCTGGGCAGCAGAGGGTCCTGCAAAGAGAAATCAGAGCCATCCTGCAGTGACAACAATTAAACCTATCTGATGGAGAAATTGGTAGCGTACAGGTGATAGATGCTGGCCCTATTGTGATACCCCCACGAAGTGAAATGATGATATGGTGTCGGAGGGCCATAGGCCTCAATGGGAAAGATTACCAGGCAGTGGTAGAATCCATGCATTCTGAACATTGGGCCATGATCCTGACAGCCAGGGGGGTAGTAGATGTTCGCAAAGGGAGAGTGCCTGTGCGGGTGTTAAACTATGGGGAAAAGGAAACCAAATTGCCCAGGTATGCCACCATTGCCAAATTGTTCACTGTCACTAAAGATGGCGGTGGAAACCCTAACCCCACCAGAGCAGGCAAAAGATGACTGTCCCCAAGACCAATTAGAGGGTTGGTGTCAGGAACTGCATGTAGGTACTAATTCCACACCTTCACATCAGAAACATGGAGTCTACCGGGTAGTACAGAAACACAAATAAGTGTTCAGTAAGCATCCACTAGACTTTGGGAGGATAAAAGGGGTACCACATCACATACCTACAGGTAATCATCCACCCATCAAAGAGATATACAGACCTATACCACCCACTCACTATCAGTGTGCCAAGGAGATGTTGAGGAATAAGAAGGAGGCTGGGGTTATTAGAGATGGTTGTAGCCCCTGGGCAGATACACTGGTTATGGTCAAAAAGAAGGATGGCACCATGAGAATGTGCATGGACTATAGGCAAATCAATCGAATCACCCACAAGGATGCTTGTCCGCTACTCCGTATAGAAGAGTCGCTGGCTGCGCTGAAGGCTGCTAATTACTTCTCTACCCTAGATCTCATCAGTTGCTATTGGCATGTTTCCGTCGCCGAAGAGGATCGGGAGAAGACAACATTCGCCACACCCATGGGCCTGCGTTAATTCAACAGCATGCTGTTTGGATTGTGTAATGCACCAGGAACATTCCAGAGGCTAATGGAATGCTGCCTGGGACACCGCAACTTCAAGACCGTACTGCTCTACCTGGATGATGTGATCGTATACTTGAAGGCCTACGAAGAACATCTTGAACTTCTAGCAGAGGTATTTGAAGTGTTGTCAAAGTACAGGATGAAGTTAAAGCCGTCCAAGTGTCATCTATTAAAACCCAAGGTCCAGTAACTCGGGCATGTGGTCAGCACAGAAGGAAAGGCACCGGATCCAGAAAAGGTGACAAGAACTGGCCAAGACCGTCCACCATCAAAGAGGACGCCAGTTCCTGGGCCTGGTAAGATACTACAGGTGGTTCATAAAGGGCTACACAAAAATGGCAGCACCCTTACAAGAACTCTTGGTAGGCCAGGCCAAGAAGGGCAAGACTTCTGGTCCTCCATTTGCATGGGTTGAAGGAGAAGAAAGTTCCTTCAGACAGATGAAGGTGTCTCTGACAGAAGATGAGATTCTGGCATATGCTGACTATCACCTCCCCTTTGTGCTCTATACTGATGCAAGCAATGTGGAATTGTGAGCTGTGAGGTGGGCCCCATGCGTATCGGCACCATAGTGTGGCTTCTTCAGTGTGACGGTAGAGGCAACTATTGGTTTATGTAAAGAAAGATTATTAGTCATTACTTGTAACAGTGTCTTTGGGGAACTCGAACATTTTTCCAGAAAATCTTCTGTAAAAATACTTGAATTCTACATTGACTTCCAATACACTTGGCACACAGGTGAAGCCCGTCCAAGTGTCAAACTGCTCCTTATGAGTACCGAGCACTCAAGCATGGTAGTGCTCTCGCATCACTACTTGTTACGAGTACTGAGCACCCGAGCATGGTCGTGATCACTCATCATTACTCGTTATGCGTACTGAGCAGCTAAGCATGGTAGTGCTTACTCATCAATATTCATTACAAGTACTGAGCACTAGAGATGAGCGAACCGGTCGCGGTTCGGCTTGAGTTCGGTTCGCCGAACGGAGGTCTCGTTCGGTTCGGCAAACCGGTTCGGCGAACCACTCGAACCGCATAGGAAACAATGGGAGGCAATCACAAACACATAAAAACACCTAGAAAACACCCTCAAAGGTGTCCAAAAGGTGACAAACAACTCACAGCACAACACAAACACATGGGAAAGTGACAAGGACATATACTCATGCGAAAACAAAAGAGCTGGACAAGGAAAAAGAGGAGGAGACACAGATATAGGCATGGCATGCCCTTCTAAAATCATGTAAAACACCGCAAGGTTACTCCAAGCGGAGTCTCCCTTTTTTCCAAAAATTGGGCCACACACACCCGCCCCTTCAGTGGCAGCACTTGTGCCCCAGTTGTACACTTCACAGGTAGATTTGCATCAAGCATATTCAAAAATACGCCATCCTTAACCGTCCCCAGGATGACACCGGGGTAGGTAGCTAAGTCTTTCCTGATCCCAGCTCTGTTCATCTTGGATCATTTTTAAAAACAATGTAAGCAAGGGTTACTCCAAGCGGAGTCTCCCTTTTTTCCAAAAATTGGGCCCCACACACATTCACCCCTTCAGTGGCAGCACTTGTGCCCCAGTTGTACACTTCACAGGTAGATTTGCATCAAGCACATTCAAAATCCACAAGCATTTACTCTCCCCAGGATGACACAGGGGTAGTAAATTCCTTGTGGATCCATGACTTCATCATTTTGATGAATGTTAGTCTGTCCACATTGTCACTGGACAGACGCGTGCACTTATCTGTCAGCACACACCCAGCAGCACTGAAGACACGTTCAGAGACAACGCTGGCAGCTGGACACGACAAAATCTCCAAGGCGTAAGTGGAGAGCTCTGGCCATTTTTCAAGATTTGAAGCCCAAAATGAGCAAGGCTCCATTTGCAAAGTCATGACATCGATGTTCATTTGGAGATACTCCTGTATCATCCTCTCCAGCCGTTGTCTATGTGTCAGACTTGTTGTCTCTGGTGGCCTTGCAAAGGATATTCTAAAAAAATATTAAAAGATTCAATAAAATTGCTGTTACCAGCACCAGATACGGTGCTACTGGTACGGGTAGACTGTTGAAGATGACGAGACCATCCCATGTTTGTCAAGTTACAACTGGGAGATTCACTCCCTGCACCACAGTTGTTTGGTGGAAAAGCCGAGCTAAGATCGAGTAACAGCTTCTGCTGATACTCCTGCATACATGCGTCCCTTTCTATGGCTGGAATTATGTCACAAAATTTGGACTTGTACCGGGGATCTAATAGTGTGGCAAGCTAGTAGTCATCATCACTTCTAATTTTGACAATACGAGGGTCATGCTGGAGGTTGTGCAGCAAGAAGGCACTCATGTGTCTTGCGCAGCCATGCGGACCAAGTCCACGCTGTGTTTGCGGCATAGATGTGCTAACCGTTCTTTATTCCTCTGACATCTCCCCCCAACCTCTTTCAACAGAAATTTGACCAAGGTCTCCCTCATCCGCTGAGTCTTCCAAGTCCATGGACAGTTCATCCTCCATTTCTTCATGTTCTCCTGCACCTTCCTCAACATTTCGCCTGCTACTATGTGCCCTTGTTGATCCCTGTCCCCCATGGTCCTATGCCTGCCGCGTTGGTGATGATGAACGTCTGGACCTTGGTGATGTTGTTGTGTCTTGCGCATATGAATCCTCCTGTAGTTCCTCCCCTTCCTCTTGTCCCACCCCCTGACTCCGAATCGTGGTTAGCGTGTGCTCCAGCACGTAAATGACTGGAATTGTCTTGCTGATAATGGCATTGTCAGCGCTAAACATATTCGTCGCCATGTCGAAACTGTGCAGAAGGGTGCATAGGTCCTTGATCTGAGACCACTCCATCAGGGTGATCTGCCCCACCTCTGCATCTCGTTGGCCCAGGCTATATATCATGACGTATTGCACCAGGGCACGACGGTGCTGCCACAGTCGCTGTAACATGTGGAGAGTCGAATTCCAGCGTGTCGGCACATCGCATTTCAGGTGATGAACCGGCAGGCCGAAAGACTTCTGGAGCGATGCAAGTCGCTCAGCAGCGGTGGTTGAACGGCGGAAGTGAGCAGACAGTTTTCGTGCCCTGTTCAGAAGGCCATCTAGGCCGGGATAGTGTGTTAAAAATTGCTGGACAATAAGGTTCAACACGTGAGCCATACAAGCCACGTGTGTCACCTTGCCCAGGCGAAGGGCTGCACCCAGGTTTGCAGCATTGTCACACACGGCCTTACCAGGCTGAAGGTTGAGTGGAGACAACCATTTATTAAACTCAGTCTCCAGAGCTGCCCACAACTCAGCCGCTGTGTGACTCTTATTTCCAAGACATTTCAAGTTAAAGACCGCCTGATGCCGTTGCGCTCTGCTGCCAGCATAGTAATGAGGGGTGCGTGATTCCTTCTGCGCAGTTACAACGCTGGTGGCCTGACCAGGCAGGCTTGGGGCGGAGGTGGAGGATCCAGACGAGGTGGAGGAGGCAGAAGCAGTGGCGGAACTTGGACAGACAGAGGATTGACACACAAGTCTTGTGCAGCAGACCCTTCACCATCTATCACCATAGTTACCCAGTGCCCAGTCAGCGACATGTAACGTCCCTGTCCATGCTTACTGGTCCAAGTATCGGTGGTGAAATGCACCCGTTCACACACAGAGTTTCTCAAGGAAGCGGTGATGTTGTGTGCGACATGCTGGTGTAGCGCGGGCACACCTTTCTTAGAGAAGTAGTGGCGACTGGGCATCTGGTACTGGGGCACAGCGACAGACATAAGGTCTATAAAATCCTGAGTGTCCACCAGGCGGAAAGGCAGCATTTCGGTAGCCAAGAGCTTACAGAGGGATAAAGTCAACCTCTTAGCTTTGTCATGGGTCGCAGGAAATGGCCTTTTATTTGTCCACATCTGAGTGACAGAGATCTGGCTGCTGTGTGTAGACGGTGGTGAGTAGGGTGTCCCTGGAAAAATGCAGCTTTGTGAGGAAAGTGCAGGCATAGACATGATGTTGCCTTCATCCAACGTTGGTGCTATCGATGTCTGAGAGAGCTGTGCACTTGCACTTGTTTCCCCTTCCAAACCAAATGACGACCTACCAAGCAAACTGCCTGTTGCGGTTACAGTGGTGGAAGTTGTGCGTGGAAAACCAGGTGTGACAGCTGTCCCCACAGTCCTAGAAGATGAAGAGCACGCAGATGCACTGGAAGGGGCAGGCGGTGGATGGTTCGCTCCGATAGGCCACATTGCAGCTTGGTGAGCTTCCCACTGGGACATATGATATTTATTCAGGTGACGATTCATGGAAGAAGTTGTCAAACTGCTGAGGTTTTGCCCTCTACTAACAGAATCATGACAAATTTTACAGATCACATAATTTGGGCGATCTTTTGCTATGTCAAAAAAGGACCAGGCTAGGCAAGGCTTAGAGGGCATGCGACCTGCAGATCCACCCCGACTAGTGCTCAGAGGCACAGTGGTGGCTGAGGATGCAGTTGTAGACGTGCTACCAGTACTCCGACTCTGTCCAGGAAGGCGCAAGGTAACTTCGTTGTCAGTTGCATCCTCCTCCACCGCCTCTGTTGACCTCCTCGAGTGCTTGACTGTGGGTTGACAGTAGGTGGGATCTAGAAACTTCCTCATCAATTGTTGTGTTTGCACTCCCCTCACCCTCAGACCGAGCCTCTTCTTGCCCTGACCGAATATTCATTCATTTATGACATCCTATCACACATGCCGTTGCTTCTCTGGCTAAACGTCCACTTAGCTGTATGTGTGTCTAGGATTGGCTGACATGCTGGCCTGCCCCACTACACGCGCGCTTAGGGAAGGAAGACAAGGAAAAAAAAAAATGTCGATCGCCATTATCTCAGCAGCAGTGATCTGAATGCGCTGTTCCCGCACACTATACGCTGAAATTTCATAATAGTGTGAGTCACAGAGTGACTTACACTATTACAGCGGAAAGCCAGCTAGTAATTAGCTTGGCTTTTTGCTGCTAAAACCGTTCTCGAACGTAACTAGAACTATCGAGCTTTAGCAAAAAGCTCAAGTTCTAGTTCGATCTAGAACAGCCCCCAAAATCACTCAAACCGCGAACTGGAGGACCACGAACCGCGCTCAACTCTATTGGGCACCCGAGCATGTTAGTGCTCTCTCATCACTACTCGTTACGAGTACTGAGCACCTGAGCATGGTCGTGCTCACTCATCATTACTCATTATGAGTACTGAGCAGCTAAGCATGGTAGTGCTTGCTCATCAGTAGTGGTAATGTCACCAATACAGCATATGTGAGGCTCAACATTCATGCTAAGGTAGGTGGCAGAGGACCACTGAGCCCCGTGATTGGTTGTAGTAGTCTTATATGAAAAAGCCTGAAAGTTGTAACCAGTAGTAGATTCTACTTATCACATTGTGCTTGCAGTTAGCATGACTATTAAATTTACTGATCAATTAAATATGTGAACAAATGGAACGTGATCCCTATGTACCCCAGTCCGGCACTGCTCACAGAGGTTATAAAAAGGCAGATGATGGGAGACCCTTGCAGCACAAAGTGCAGGAATGACACATCTGTATCTTAAGAAAGTCACTTTTTTAATTGTTTTCTTTTAATGAAATGTCAAATCATCATCATTTTTTGAGAAAATTCAAAATATATTGCACATTATCCAACTCTAATTTGTTACACTTGTTTATTTTAGTCTGTGCCAGAATGACAATCCATACGAATGCATTTACCTACGATTATTAGTTTTTGTAAATGGCAATATTCTCTCTCCTAATCAACTTTCATACATGAATCAGCATCAGTAAATAAAGTTTTCCATTATGGCATCATAAGATATCTAGTTAGTGGTTTGTGCCAGCGTTGCAAAATAACCGCATTAACATGTTTTCTAATTACACGGATCATCTGCAGCGCTTGTAAACAAATCGATTTATATCCAGACGTCCCTCTGCAACATCACACACAGATTTCTCTAGCACCTTGTTACCATGTTACGGTAGAAACTAGGCAACGTTTCTCTAAAATCACATTTTCCTCTCTGCTTCTGATCAACAGGTAGCATTTCATTGTTTTCAAAGTGAAAATGAAAAATGAAAGTGCTCACTTCAAATCAGCCTCCTGCTGAGAGAAAGAAAGGCTACGAAGTCTGGGTGTAGAGGATTAGTATGAACTGCCGGAAAAACCCTTCTGGAAGATGCAGCCCCTCTCTTGATGGGACAAGGACAAAGACGAATTATATTACTAAGGCTAAGCAAACCTTTCACTGTTATGGATCAAACCAGAAAATAACAAACCTTGTTTATTGGACAGAATAAGCCTATGTTCACATGTTGCTTTTTTGCTGCATTTATTTGCAGCATTTTTTCTTGAGTTTTTTGCAAATTTAAAGCTGTTTTTTTACAGTAGCTAGGAGATTTCAGAAATCTTATGTACACGATTGCTTTTTTTTTTTCCTGACTGAAATGGAAAACTGCTGCATTTTTCAAAGAAGAAGCATGTCAATTCTTTCAGTGTTTTTGCACCATTTTTTTCCCATAGGAAGGAATGAGAAAGTGTAAAAATGCTGCAAAAAATTGAACCACTGTGTTTTACTTTATTTAACAAGTACTGCAGACAAATAACACCAAAAATGCAACAGAAAAACAACAAAAAACGCGGCAAAAAAAGTATCAAAGCCTGCTTTTTGGAAGCAGCTTTTTTTTACTGCCAAAAGAGCAGGATTTGGCTGCAGAAAAAAACTGCAGCAAAAACTCAATATGTGAACATAGTCTAAGTATGTAACACGTGCTGTTCGATTTTATCCATACCATTTTATATTTTTTTTAAGCAGAAATAGTTACAAAGATTGTACTATTCAATCATTTATCTTTTTTATCAAAATATTATGCAATTATTCACTCAACATGTCAATCAACATTCTGGAACAAATCCACAAATATTGACAGGCAGAAATTTCCATTTCCAAAAAGCTTGTCGGCAGACGGAAGCATGCAGTGCTCTAAAATTTACTGGTAGACGGCTGCGCTGACTTTGGTCTTGATAAAACACAGTGGACCTACACCAGAAGGTGACATGGCTACCCAAACCATCACTGATCGTGGAAACTTTACACTAGACCTCAAATAGCTTGGATTGTGGCCTCTGCATTCTTCCTCCAGACTCTGGGACCTTGATTTTCAAATGAAATGCAAAATTTACTTTCCTCTCAAGACAACACCTTGGATGCCTGAGTAACAGTCCAGTTCTTTTACTCCTTGGCCCAGGTAAGACGTTTCTGGCATTGTCTATTGGTCATCAGTGGCTAGACACAAGGATTGCGACAGTTGTAGCCCATGTCCTGGATACGCCTGTGTGTTATGGCTCTTGAAGAACTGACTCCAGCAGCAGTCCACTCCTTGTGAATCGCCCCCAAGTTTTTGAATAGCCTTTTCTTAACAATCCTATCAAGGCTGTGGTTATTCCGGTTGCTTGTGCACCTTTTTCTACCACACTTTTTCCTACCACTCAACTTTCCATTAATATGCTTTGATACATATTAGTATCATTCTTTAGCAATGACCTTTTGTGGTTTACCCTCCTTGTGGAGTGTTTCAATTACTGCCTTCTGGACATCTGTCAAGTCAGCAGTCTTCACCATAAATGTGTAAATGTGTTACCTGCTGAAAAAGACTAAGGGACCATTTTAAACCCTTTGGAAGCCTTTTCAGGTGTTTTGTGGTAATTAGTCTAATTTTGTGAGATAATGACTTTTGGGTTTTCATTGGCTGTAAGCCATAATCATCAACATTAACAGAAAAAAACACTTAAATTAGATCCCTCTGTGTGTAATGACTCTATATAATACAGTCATATGAAAAAGTTTGGGCACCCCTATTAATGTGAACCTTTTTTCTTTATAACAATTTGGGTTTTTGCTACAGCTATTTCAGTTTCATATATCTAATAACTGATGGACTGAGTAATATTTCTGGATTGAAATGAGGTTTATTGTACTAACAGAAAATGTGCAATCCGCATTTAAACAAAATTTGACCGGTGCAAAAGTATGGGCACCCTTATCAATTTCTTGATTTGAACACTCCTAGCTACTTTTTACTGACTTACTAAAGCACTAAATTGGTTTTGTAACCTCATTGAGCTTTGAACTTCATAGGCAGGTGTATCCAATCATGAGACAAGGTATTTAAGGTGGCCACTTGCAAGTTGTTCTCCTTTTTGAATCTCCTATGAAGAGTGGCATCATGGGCTCCTCAAAACAACTCTCAAATGATCTGAAAACAAAGACTATTCAACATAGTTGTTCAGGGGAAGGATACAAAAAGTTGTCTCAGAGATTTAAACTGTCAGTTTCCACTGTGAGGAACATAGTAAGGAAATGGAAGAACAAAGGTGCAGTTCTTGTTAAGCCCAGAAGGGGCAGGGAAGAAAAAAATCAGAAAGGCAGAGGAGAAGAATGGTGAGAACAGTCAAGGACAATCCACAGACCACCTCCAAAGACCTGCAGCATCATCTTGCTGCAGATGGTGTCAATGTGCATCGGTCAACAATACAGCGCACGTTGCACAAGGAGAAGCTGTATGGGAGAGTGATGCAAAAGAAGCCATTTCTGCAAGCACGCCACAAACAGACACCTAAGGTATGCAAAAGCACATTTGGACAAGCCAGTTACATTTTGGAAGAAGGTCCTGTAGACTGATGAAACAAAGATTGAGTTGTTTGGTCATACAAAAAGGCATTATGCATGGAGGCAAAAAACACGGCATTCCAAGAAAAGCACTTCCTACCCACAGTAAAATTTGGTGGAGGTTCCATCATGCTTTGGGGCTGTGTGGCCAATGCCGGCACCGGGAATCTTGTTAAAGTTGAGGGTCGCATTGAACTCCGTAACAGCAGATTCTTGACAATAATGTGCAAGAATCAGTGATGAAGTTTGACTGGAATTGTTTTGTAAACAGAAATGGTCAAATATACCTTCATCCAGGATCCAGGAACTCATTAAAAGCTACAGGAAGCGACTAGAGGCTGTTATTTTTGCAAAAGGAGGATCTACAAAATATCAATGTCACTTTTATGTTGAGGTGCCCATACTTTTGCACTGGTTAAATTTTGTTTAAATGCGGATTGCACATTTTCTATTAGTACAATAAACCTCATTTCAATCCAGAAATATTACTCAGTCCATCAGTTATTAGATATGTGAAACTGAAATAGCTGTTGCAAAAACCCAAATTGTTATAAAGAAAAAAGGTTAACATTAATAGGGGTGCCCAAACTTTTTCATATGACTGTATATATATATATATATATATATATATATATATATATATATATATATATATATGTCTCTTTTTGTATTGAATTACTGAAATAAATTAACTTTTTGATGATATTCTAATTTATTAAGATGCAGTTGTATACAGCCTTAGTATTCTTCTAGACAATTGTTATAGCATGACTTTACACTGCACAGTTATTGGGAATAAGCATTCCTAGGATTGTTTCTTACCAGAGAGATAATTTAGAAGTACAAACTTGAGAAAATTATAATTAAACTCCTAAAATTGTCAATTTTTATTTACTAACATTTTAAAAAGGGAAAATCCCAACATCAAATATAATACAATACATATATCAATACCAGGAGAAAGTACAGGGGAGGGGCCTAGCCCTTAATAAACCCTATAGCTTGCCCCTTCCTTGCCGCGGAGGTCGGCGCCCTAAAGGCCTGCGCAGTTGGCGCCCCCGCTCAACGAAGACTATCCCTCCGGGCCCTAGATGCCCCTAACAGATGAGGTGATAGTACTATGAGGAATGATTTCCAATATTTGAACCAACAATAATATCTCAAATATGCATAAAAATGTACACACCGTCACCAATATAATTAAATTAGAGACAATGATAGGGTACAATGACCCAGAAAAAAACCATTCATAGGTCACTAATGGTTCAAAACACAAACCGCCCGACGCGTTTCCCCTCATCTATATGAGGTTCTTCAGGGGTAGAAAATCTAGTCAGTTCAAAGTTAACACGATAGACAATTAGATGTTGGTAGTCCTATATCATACTGAGAGCTAGTTGTCCCCAGAACATATACAGTCCCAATAAATGTAAATTAGAACCTAATGACTCACACCCATCAGGTCAAAAAAATCATCAACAAGGGTGTTCAATTGCATATATAATGCTGGAATCAGGGGCAAAAAGCAAATTATTCAGATACATATCATTAGCTACTTAGCTTAAAGCTGGTGTCACACATAACGACGACGACAACGACGTCGCTGCTACGTCACCATTTTCTGTGACGTTGCAGCGACGTCCCGTCGCTGTCGCTGTGTGTGACATCCAGCAACGACCTGGCCCCTGCTGTGAGGTCGCCGGTCGTTGCTGAATGTCCAGCTTCATTTTTTGGTCGTCACTCTCCCGCTGTGACACACACATCGCTGTGTGTGACAGCGAGAGAGCGACGAAATGAAGCGATCAGGAGCCGGCACTGGCAGCTGCGGTAAGCTGTAACCAGCGTAAACATCGGGTAACCAAGGGAAGACCTTTCCCTGGTTACCCGATGTTTACGCTGGTTACCAGCCTCCGCTCTTGCTGCCAGCGCCGGCTCCTGCTCTGTGACATGTGGCTGCAGTATGCATCGGGTAATTAACCCGATGCATACTGTAGCAAGGAGAGCAAGGAGCCAGCGCTAAGCAGTGTGCGCGGCTCCCTGCTCTCTGAACTGTGACATGTAGCTGCAGCACACATCGGGTTAATTAACCCGATGTGTGCTGCAGGAGAGCAAGGAGCCAGCGCTAAGCGCGGCTCCCTGCTCTCTGAACTGTGACATGTAGCTGCAGCACACATCGGGTTAATTAACCCGATGTGTGCTGCAGGAGAGCAAGGAGCCAGCGCTAAGCGCGGCTCCCTGCTCTCTGAACTGTGACATGTAGCTGCAGCACACATCGGGTTAATTAACCCGATGTGTGCTGCAGGAGAGCAAGGAGCCAGCGCTAAGCGCGGCTCCCTGCTCTCTGAACTGTGACATGTAGCTGCAGCACACATCGGGTTAATTAACCCGATGTGTGCTGCAGGAGAGCAAGGAGCCAGCGCTAAGCGCGGCTCCCTGCTCTCTGCACATGTAACACAGCGACGTTATGATCGCTGCTTCTGCTGTGTTTGACAGCTAAGCAGCGATCATAACAGCGACTTACAAGGTCGCTGTTACGTCACCGAAAATGGTGACGTAACAGCGACGTCGTTGTCGCTGTCGTTTAGTGTGACACCAGCTTAAGCCTCAGTGTGCAATAGATAAGGACAGTCTTCACTGGACTCCCTAAATGGAAAGCAGGTCCATAATCCCCATATCAGCAGCAGATAAACTCCTCAGTTTGCCATCCTCCGGTCTAGAAGCAATCAGAGTGCTGTGGTACAACAGCAGAGCTTCCTCTACAATAGTTCTCCTGATTAGGCATGCCCTTACCTCATGAGCAGGGCATTGCAGCTTTGGTAGCAACCATTACGACATGGACTCTGCTGCTGTGGACCCGGGGAGAGTGAGTGCAGATTCATTGCACCCACACTCCTCACATGAAGGGTCCGCACTCCTAGAAAATGGGGGATACGTTCCCTGAGTGTCTCCCCCCCCATATTCTAGACGGTCCAGAGTCGTCGTGGGACCCCTTTATTTTTTTTCTTACAATAAATTGGTGAAAGAGGAAATGTTTTGGGGACTGTTTTTTCAAATAAATTTCTTTTGTCGATTTTTTTTGTTTTTGTTAGTACTGACAGTTTATGATGTTGGGTATCTAATAGATGCCATGACATCACAAACTGCTGGGCTTGATGTCAAGTGACCTTACAGCTAGTATCAACCCGATTTATTACCCCGTTTGCCACTGCACCAGGGCACGGGATGAGCTGGGGTGAAGCGCCAGGATTGGCGCATCTAGTGGATGCGCCACGTCTGGGGTGCCTGCGGCCTGCTATTTTTAGGCTGTGAAGGCCCAATAACTATGGACCTTCCCACCCTGAGAATACCAGACCACAGCTGTCTGCTTTACCTTGGCTGGTGATCCAATTTGGGGGGGACCCTACTTTTATTGTGTAATTATTAATATTTATAAAATAATTATAAAAAAGAGCCTGAGGGGACCTCCACATTGGATCCCCAATCACGGTAAAGCTGCCAGCTGTGGTTTTCAGGCTACAGCCGTCTGCTTTACCCTAGCTGGCTATCAAAAATGGGGGGACCCAACGTCATTTTTTTTTTTTAACTATTTTTTAAATAGAAAAAAATTAATGGGCTTCCCTGTATTTTGATTGCCAATCAAGGTAACGGCAGGCAGATGGGGGTGGCAACCCATAGCTGTCTGCTTTATCTGCGCTGAGAATCAAAAATACCGCGGAGCGCTACGTCATTTTTTTAAAGATTTATTTTTACAGCACTGTGATGTCCCGCAATCAAAATACAGGGAAGCCCATTTTATTTTTAGTTATTTAAATAAATAATTAAAAAAAATATATATGGGCTCCTGCTGCATTTTTTGTATTGCTAGCTAAGGGTAATCCAAGCAGCTACTGGCTGCTAACCCCCACTGCTTGGTGTTACCTTCACTGGCAATGGAAAATCCAGGGAAGCTTTTTTTATTTTTTTTGCCAAAAAACTACAAAAAAAGGACGTGAGCTTCGCCATATTTTTGTATGCTAGCCAGGTATAGCAGGCAGGTGCTGGAAGAGTTGGATACAGCGCCAGAAGATGGCGCTTCTATGAAAATGCCATTTTGGTGGGCTCCCCATAACGTGGCGCTCCCCATCCTGGCAATACCAGCCTCCAGCTGTGTGGTTTTATCTTGGTTGGTATCAAAATTGTGGGGTACCGCAGGTTTTTTTTTTAATTATATACTTATTTATTTTACTGCACGATATAGACCTGCTCGCCGGCGGTTGTGATTGGTTGCAGTGAGACAGCTGTCACTCAGCGTGGAGGCGTGTCTGACTGAAACCAATCATGGGCGCCGGTGGGAGAGAAAGCAGGGAATACCAGATTGAATAATGAGTGGCAGCCATTTTCAAAAGAGGAAAAGCTGCTGGAGCTTTGTGACAGTCGTGCAGCGCCGCGCCAGTGATCGGTGAGTAGGAAAGAGAGAGGGATTATGCTAGGGACGCAGGACACATGCAAATACACAATGTGAGCACATAGCCTTACTGTGAAAAGCCACGCTTTTGGTGATCGAACCGTTATCGAACGGTAACTCGAACTGCCGAACTTGAAGTTCGTCGAACGACTGGAACACTGCCCAAAATCACTCGAATTTGAAATTGGCGAACGGTTTGAATCAAACATCGCTCAACTCTACTGCTGATACCTCAAAAATGTCATTTAGTCTCTAATAATATTTCATGTACAATCCTTACTTTGAATTCCAGATAATCCTTTCAATAAGTGAATAAGCTGTACCAGGGTAAGAGGCTGAATCTTTTGACAATTAACAAAAAATGTAGCCACAGGCCCTTCTCTTCTCTGTCTCTTGCTGCATGTACAATCCTTCCTTTGAATTCTAAATAATCATTGCAATAAATTCATATGTTATAGCAGGGTATGAAGCAGAATAATTTTAAAATTGATACAAAATGTAGTCATAGGCCCTCCTTTTTTGTTTCTCTTGTTGCGTGTAAGATCCCTTCTTTGAATTCTAAAAAGTCCTTGCAATAAGTGCATACATTGAACTGAGGTAAGAGGCTGAATCTTTTGAAAATTGCTACAAAATGTAGTCATATGCCCATTTCTCCATCTCTTGCGTACATTACAATGCCTCCATGGAATTCTAGCTCGGCCTTCTACTGAGTGCATACCCTTTGCCTGTTTTGGAGTCAGACTCTTTGTAATATTGTACCAATTGAATCTGAATCTCTCCTCTATGTCTCTTGCTGTCTACATTCCAGTCACTTCTAATTTTTGCCAGTTCTTGCATTGTCTGCATAGGCATGATGAGGTTCATATTCCCTCCATCATAAATTAGAAATAATGTGTCTGACCTTGTCATGCACACCCTACATGCCCACATAAAGTAGTAAAATGTTAAAAAAAAAAAAACAGTGACTACCAGCCGGTGTAGTTTCATTTTCCCCTATACCACATATGTCACATTCTGGCCAATGGGTGGGCCAAATCTGTCCCGCAGCCCGATTTTATTTGGTCCATTATGATATTCTGTTTGGGGTACTATGTGAGGCCCAATATTCTATATGGAGGGCTTTGTGGGGCACATTATTCTGTATGGAGGGCTATGTAAGGCACATTATTGTCTATGAATGGTTATGTGAGCACATAATTCTATATGGAAGACTATGTGGGGCCCATTAATCTGTATTTATGCTATGTAAAGCACATTATTTTTTATGGAGGGCTATGTGGGGCATATTATTTTGTATGGAAACCTGCAACTGCAACTAGGTTGTCCCACAACTTTGTCCGATTTTTTAATTTTGTCTCTTTGTGTATTTGAGTTTGACATCTCTGCCCTATACTATGTCATCTACTGTAGTGATAAGTGACAGGGAAACTGTAAGCGACATCTTGGCTATTAAGGTGTTCAGACGTTGCATTTTTGCAGTGTTTTTGGCAGTGTTTATGATGCAAATTACAAGTTGATTGTAGAGCCCAAGTTATCGGACAATCGCAGCTTCTAGTCCCTAAAGCGGGCTTTACACACTATGATATATCTAACGATATGTCGTCGGGATTACGTCGTTAGTGATGCACATCCATCCTTGTTTGACATATCGTAGCGTGTAACACAAATGAGCGACTGTGAATGAGCAAAAATACTCACCTTATCGTTGCTCATTTACACGTTGGTCATTTTAAAAAAATCGAACGTCCTTCTGTGCTCCGGTTTTTCATCGTTCCCGAGGCAGCACATGTCGCTCCGTGTGACACCCCGGGAACGATGAACTGCAGATTACCTGCAGCCACTGGCAATACAGAAGGAAGGAGGTGGGCGGGATGTTTACATCCCGCTCATCTCCGCCCCTCCGCTTCTCTTGGCCCACCACTGTGTGATGTCGCTGTGACGCTGAATGTCCCTACCCCTTCAGGAAATGGATGTTCACCGCCCATAGCGAGGTCGTTCGGGAGGTAAGTACATGTGAAGGGGGTTACTGACTTTGTGCGACACTGGCAACAAATTGCCCGTGCCGCACAAACGATGGAGGCGGGAGTGATCGCAAATGCGATCGCACGAGATATCGACGCGTGTAAAGCAGCCTTTAGTGTCAGAATCAATGGTGTCATTTAGAAGTACCACTCGTCCCACAAAAATCAAGCCCTCATATGGCTATATTAATGGGAAAATATAAAAGTTATGGTTCTTGGAAGAAAGGGAGGAAAAAACGAAAATGGAAAATCTCAGGTGGTGGGGAATTTAATAGACCAGCCTACACAGTCATAGTCATAACTTCTTTAGAGGGAGAATGTGGAAGCCACCATATACATAATAAGTAAGCAGCTGATAATAATATAGGAGCAGGACCGGACTGACTATAGGGCAATTCTGGCAAATGCCAGATGGGCCGGTCGATGTAGTGGGCCGGTGCCTGTTGTGGCTGCTGTATCTGCAGTCACCACCGCGCTCCTCAGCAGTGTGTGCATGCCGGGAACATTAGCTGAAGCAGGACCAGGAGGCAGCGCGCTGTGCTGTGCCGGCCCTGCTGTGTGTGTGACAGACAATGTGCCCGGCATGCACACACTGCTGAGGAGCGCGGCGGTGCCGGTGACCGCAGCTTCCTCCTTGCTATGCAAATGTATTTGCGTCTTTCAGACGTAAATACATTTGAACAGCGCGCTGGGACTGGGCCCCGCCCCCGACGTGCAGCAACGTGATGACATCAGCACCTTGCTGACGTCATCACAGTGCTGAGAGCGCCACACAGGAGACATCAGATAGCAGTAAGCGCTCCATGGAGGAGCCGAAGATGGCAGGTTTAATTAATGGGGGTGAGTGGGGAGGGGCTGAGGACACATAACATTTGTGAAGGAACACAACTTTGTGACAGGCAGAAGGGGAGTACTGTATTCCGAGGGAGGGTGAGGAGGCAGAAGTGTGTAGTGATGGGGCAGTGTAATGTGTGTGTGTGGGTGATGGGGGGTGCATTGTTTTATGTCTGGGGAGGTGGTAAGGGGGGGTGCATTGTATTGTATGAGTGTGTCTGTAGGATGTGATGGGGGGTGCATTGTATTATGTCTGGGGAGGGGGTAATGTGGGTGCATTGTATTGTGTGAGTGAGGAGAGGTAATGGGGGGTGCATTGTATTGTGTGTGTGTGTGTGTGTGTGTGGTTGTGTGTGTGTAATGGGGTGCATTGTACTGTGTGTGTGGGGAGGGATAATGGAGGTGCATTGCATTGTGTGTGTGTGTGTGTGTGCGTGTGTGGAGGGAGGAGACCGGTAATGGGGGTGCATTGTATTGTGTGTGTGGGTAATGCGGGTGCAATGTATTTGTGTGTGTGTGTATGGAGGGGTAATGGTGGTGCATTGTAGTGTGTGTGTGTGGGTGTGTGTGTGTGTGGGGGGGTGATGGGGGTGCATTGTATTGTATGTGTGTGTGTGTGTGTGTGTGTGTGTGTAGGGGTGCATTGTACTGTGTGTGTGAGGGTAATGGGGGTGCACTGTACTGTGTGTGTGTGTGTGGGGAGGGGTAATGGGGGGCATCGTATTGTATGTGTGTGTGGGGAGAGGAAATGGGGGTGCATTGTATTGTGTGTGTGTGTGTGTGTGTGTGTGTGTGTGTGTGTGAGAGGGTAATGGGGGTGCATTGTACTGTGTGTGTGTGTGTGTGTGTGTGTGTGTGTGTGTGAAAAGGGGTAATGAGGGTGCATTGTATTGTGTGTGTGTGTGTGTGTGTGTGTGTGTGTGTGTGAGGGTAATGGGGGTGCATTGTATTGTGCATGTGTGTGTGTGTGGGGAGGGGTAATGGGGGTGCATTGTTCTGTGTGTGCATGGGGAGGGTCGCGGAGTCATTAATCGAGAACTAATTAGTGTGATATCAGTGATATTAGTCCTGGACCTGTCAGCACAGGTACAATCTCTTGTAGTGACTGCAGTGCTTGTACAGTGATTAGGACACAGGTATGTGGCGGAACAATCCACAAATCAGGGAAGCAAAGAGCAGAAAATACGTCAAGGTCTGCTGCACACTGCAAAAATGTGTCGCATAGGGCCATACAGTACTCACATAGTGCCATACTTTACTCACATAGTACCATACAGTACTCACATAATGCCATACAGTACTCACATAATGTCATACAGTGTCACATAGGGATACAGTGTCACATAGGGATACAGTGCCACATAGTGCCATACAGTGTCACATAGTGCCATACAGTGTCACATAATGCCATACAGTACTCACATATGCAAGTGCAGAAATATATTACACATTCACCACTCGAAAAGTGGGCCTGTGTACCCCCAAATGCCAGGGCTGAATTTTAGTCCCAGTCCGACCTTGTATTGGAGGAAGGAATTGTCAGAAAGATACCTTTCAGAAAGAGTTTATACCTTAAAAATATGAGACACAAGTGGTACAAATCTAATCCAGGCCCATGACACATAAAAGATAGTAGGCTGACAAATGACAGTTAGATTATTCCACACAATAGGGTAGTACTTTTCTTAGCCAATTCTTTGGGATCCATAGTCCCAATGTATATTTTGTTTTTGGAGTGCTGTTTTTAATGTATACTTAATAAAGATATCGGTTTAGGAGTTTGTGTTATTACGGTAGGTTGGCACCTATATAAAAGGACCTGTGCTGACGAGAAAAAAGCCTGCCTATGAGCACCAAAAAATCTATTTCTGATTGTTCTGTCTGGATATTAAATTTGGTCTGCACGTCTAAACAGGCTATTAAACAATCGGCAATCAGCGAACAAGTGGCTGATCTGTGGTGACTAAATGCTGCAAGTTGGATGGTCTAAATCAACCTTTATTGCAATCTTTCATAAAACACACAAGCAAGTCAAAGAGATAAGAAACAAAACATTAATTTCATGCTGTACAAAGGGCTGGTAAGACGTAGTACAGTGTATTCCCCACTAGGTGGCAGCAGAGTAGTGAAGGAGAGTCAAAGT